>NW_006408539.1:12617847-12626293 GCF_000296735.1 Chrysochloris asiatica
AACAGCTTGCTTATTCTTGTAGTAGCCAGTCATGCTGACATTTTTGTTTTGGGTTTTTCCTGATGATCTTTCTTTGAAGATGTATCTTCTGTCATTCTAGCTGTTCCAGGCTGGTCTTCTTGTCCTTGCTAGTGAGAATGTCCCACCTTATAAGGTTCTGGATGGGACTCAGGAGTCCACCTACGGTCCTGTACTCTTCAAAGGCTCTTCAAGAGGTCTATTTCACTAGGCAAGTTCTAGAACCCCTTTTAGGTATTCTAATCAGTTATAGGCTGAAGACGGGCTTATAAGTTTTCTGTAATCATGTTTCCCAACATTCCTTTCTATCCCATTCAAGTGTCTGTTTTACAATAGTAGGCAAGGGAAACGAATATTCATAAGACAGTCAAGCATCTTAGTATTCTTTCCACTCTTGAAACTATGCCTAAATCCCTGTATCCCAGAGCCCTGTTGTTCCAAGGTTGAGCATGCATCACTATTTACCTCTGTCCTACTTAGGCCATGCAAACCTGTCTCAGTGTTCCCCTATCTATCTTGTTCTTCCACCTCCTCCCCCTTCTTGTTTTGCCCTCCCCAACAGCCAAACTAAAACACCAACCCCAACCCCAACCCCACTGTTGTGGTTACCTTATATTCCATTAATTCTTCCCTCCATTTAAGACAGTCTATTTTATCCTGTAATCTATCTCACCTTCTCATCGCCTGGGTCTCTGTTCCTCTGTGTTTACCTTCTTTCACATTGTAATTGTTTTGATCATAGACTAGTCTCCCAGATCCTCTGTTCTTATAATTTTATTCTGTTCTTCACTCTTTCATTTGTCGATTGAGTTCAGGGTGATGCTGTCATGTACATAAATCTCTGATTTTTATGTTCTTGTTGGTTCTCAGTCTACAGAACTCCCCTTAGGATTTTTTTGTCACAAGGTTGGCTTTGCTAAAATACCTTAACTTTTGTTTATCCTGGGATGCTTTGATAATACCATCACATTTGATTGACAGCTTTGCTGGGTAAAGGATTCTTGGGTGGCAGTTTTTTTCATTCAGGGTTTTATATATGTCTCCCCATTGCCTTCTTGCCTGCATGGTTTCTGCTGAGAGATCCAAGCTTAATCTGATTTACTTGCCTTGTATGTTACAATTCTCTTTTCCTTAGCTGCTTTCAGGATTCTGTCCTTATCTTTGATTATGATATGTCTTGGTGATTTTCTTTTAGGGTCTATTCTTCCTGGGGTTTGTTGAGCTTCTTGAATGCTTATCTTTTCATTTTTCAAGGTGTTAGGGAAATTTTTTTCCAGAAGCTCTTCAACTATCTCGTCTGTGGACTTGTGTGATTCTTCCTATTCCAGAATGCCGGTAATTCTTAAGTTATTGCTCTTCATGTTGTCCAACATGAATCTTAGGCCTTCTTCAGATTTTTTTTTATCCTTTTTTCTGCTTGCTCTTCTATTTTAGGAGTGTTGAGAGATATATCTTCTAGCTCACTAGTTCTGGCTTCTAACTCTTCGATTCTACTCCTTTGCCCTTTCAGTGTATTGTCCATTTCTGATATTTTATTGTTAATCGTTTAGAGCTCTTTCTGTAGGTTTTGAATTGTTTCCAATGTTGTATCTACCTTATTTGATTGCTCCTGTAGCACTTTCCTGACTTCTTCCTTAGTTTTCTCAACTCCATTGTAAAGTGTTTTGAAACATTTTATAATCATTTTTCTGATTCCTTCTCAGGCATTTTCCAAAGCCTGCCCATCTTCCAGTATAGAGTGTAGGTCCATTTCCAGCTCATTTGCCTCAGTCACTTTATCTTGTTTCTGCACATGTGCTGATATGGTCATTTGTTTCTGTTTTTTGGGTATATTTACGGAGCTAGCTGTGGCCTTAATACTTAGATGGGTGTGTGTTTTGGTATTTTTGTTTTCTGATTGCCTCCAGGTAGATGTGATCAGAAGGCGGGCTTCCCTTTTCACTCTTCTTCCTGAGAAATGTCAAGATGCCACTGTTGGTCATTATGATGTAACCCAGGATTTAATTTTCACCCTACTTCCTTTATATTCTACCTGTCCTGCTCCACAACCCCCGTTCAGACCTTTTTCTTTGTGATAAACAGTTCAGGGCCAACTGTGGTCATTCTGTGCTGCCGTTTGGTTTTAAGTGGAAACTGTGTCTTTAAAAAAATTTCTAGTAGATATGTTCTCATGCATAGTAGACCTCTCTGGGGGTGGGGTTGGGGGTGGGGGTGGGGTGTCCACTCACTCAGGAACCCCCTCTAGTTACCAGAATGGAGGTGTGCAGACAGCAAGAGACAAATGAACAGATATAAAGAAAAAGAATGTCCACACCTTTATATCTGCAGTTCTGTCAGGTGTCCATGACTGCTCTGATCCTTCCCCAGCTTGGTCTCACCCAAGATGGTGGCTCCAGGAGCAGCTGAGCATCTTGGATTAGAAACTACTGAATTTCTTGCTTTTGCTAGAAATTCCCCTAGCTTTAAGCCTTCCAAGCTTCTACATATTCCTTTACATGTGGTTCAGAGTTCTGGCACCATCCCCTGAGCCTGCTTCATCTGGTATTCTGTGTTGTTGCTGATGGAACTCCTCACTGCACTTCCACCCAATCCGCCATCTTATTTTTTCTCCCCCCAGTCCCTCTTCTTGATGTGCACTGTTGTTGTTATTGTCAAGTACTGTTGAGTATGTTCCAACACACAGTGACCCTGTATAGTGCTTCTGGGGAGCAACTGGTGAACTTGAACCACTGACCTTGCAGTTCAAATGACTTTGCAGTCTGGTGCATTAACCCACAGTGCCACACCAGGACTTCATGTGCATTGCTAGTGCCTTAACTCTCTTATGTCTTCAACCTCTAAATAACACAGCACACATTGACAGATATCAGGCCATCTTATATGTTCACCTGATGCTCCAAACTAGATCAGAAAATTCCTTGAAGGCATATATTTTCTTTTCTCTCATTTTAGCCACAGAATTTTAATAGTCTTTTTTTCCCCATTTCTAAATTGTTTCTACGATACTAAAAACATTAATAGATTCATAGAAAGAAAAGGTAAGTGACCTGCTTAAGATTCAGACGTAGAATGTCCTCATCTGGCTGGCCCCCTTTCCCCTCACATTTATTCCTGCAATTATCAAAGCACTGCTTGCATCCTATAACCTAAGCTTTGCATGACTGGTTTTGCAATGATCTTACCACCCTACTTTATATAATGTACACTGGTTTTCATCAGTACCTTAATCCTTTGGGAAAAGGCCAAAGCTAGAGGTGACTGGAACACCAATTTAGCTTGAAATGAAAGGACAGAAACTCAGAAGAGTTCTGTCCTTGGCCGTCTCCTGCTTTGGAAACCCACAGACCTTTGTAACTTAATGCTTACAGTCTAAGATGTCATTTATTTTTTTCCCATAACTGTGTGTTCTACAAGCTCTTGAGCAGTGAGATGGTTTGGCCCAGTGACTTGGAACAAGTACTCTGTAAGTGACTGAATACAGGAATTTTTGCTGGGGCCTCTAGTGTCAAAACAGCTAGGTCTTTGCAAGGTGTTGATGGCCACTGGCCCCTTAATGTGGTTCAGAGCAGCCAGGGAGTCTTTGACACTTTGGGATGCGCTGGCTGAACTCTTGACTTTTGTTCTTTACCTTCCCCAGTGCTTCCCTTTGGAGTATCAGATGTTACGTGACTGTAGCCATGATACCGGAGAATTGCCTTGGTAACTGGTGGGAGTAGAATTGCCTAGATAGAGCAAGAAATTCTATGGGACTTCATGGCATTGCATTCATTCTCAGCCCATCTCTCCGTTACTTCTCAAATCTTAACTCTAGCTTGGATATCTTGCATTTCTTTTCTTCTGGGGGAAGAGGAACAGGAACAAACTAGAGGATTAACTGCTTCTCTGGTGTGGAAGGGGAACTGGAGTGTTGGCTTGTGGATGAAAGCAGTTCTCTCGCAGCATCCTCCTTATGTTATCATGGCAATCATCTTCCTTGTGCAGCTAATTGGGAGCTTATCTTAGGTTGGGTTCTCTAGAGACGCAAAACCCAAGGTGCTTATATACGTATATATAAAGAGATGGAGGTTTGTTGTCGTTGTTTTGACTCATAGCCACCCATGCACAATAGAACAAAATGTCACCTGGTCTTGCACCATCCTCACAGTTGTTATATTTGAGCCCATTGTTGCTGCCGCTGTGCCAGTCTATCTTGTTGGGGGTCTTTCTCTTTTTTGCTGAGAGAGAGACAGAGACAGAGAGAGGTTTATATCAAGGAAATGACCACTCAGTTGTGGAGGTGGGCGAGTCCCAAGTCTGTGGGTCAGGCATCAGACTGGTTCACACAGCTGCAGGGTTACTGAACTAAGATTGGCAGGTCAGACGGCAGGTCAGATGGTCAGCTGCTGAGAACTCCCAGGGTCAGCAGGACATAGAGAAGGTCACTGGCTCAAGTCCAAAGAACTGAAGGTTGGATGATGAGCTAGATGCAGAATTCAGACCCAACAGCAATCAAGGAAGTTTTACTTGAGTGGTCAGTATATCTGGAAGCAGGCCACACCCCCCAAGGAAAGTTCCTTCCATTCATTGGCTGCTTATAGCAGATCTCATCATAGGGAATTACTATTACAGTTTAACTGCCAAACCCTGAGAATGCTGGTCCAGTCAAGGTGACACAAAACCTTAATTATCATAGAGCTGTGTACATTTCTCCTAAGGCTGCCCCATGTCATGTGCATACCACTGTATGGATAATTAAAATAAAAACTCTCAGATTTGAATATCTCCTCAGTCTTTTATACAAGAACATAAAGCATTTTCCCATGTCATTAAGAAAGGCGTCACAGTAGTACCCATTTGACCTAGCCTCAATGGCTTGATCATCAGAACTCAACTAGAGGAAGATTAAAAAAAAACAAAAAGACAACAACAAAAAAAACTTTTTGATAAACAAGCAAGTGTAAAATGCTACAATTTGATAAACTTGACCTATACTTATGGATGTAGTAGCTCCAAATACCAACTGAGGGGGAAGGAGTCTTCACATCAAGTATCAATGATATCCTCCCTGCATACATGGTAGATAGGGATGGGCAACTTAGACATTGGCAACTTAAAATGAGGGGGCAATAAAGGCACAAAGTGACTGGCTTACAAGTTTTCAAGAGGCAGATTAGTTTAAGAGTGTGTGGGGGAAGGTAGAGTACCCATTAGTTTTCATCTTGTCTAGATGGGTCTGATGAAAAGAGATGGGGATAAGATTCTTATGATTCAATAGTGAGTAATTGTTATCACGACTAATTGCGACTGTCACAACTTTAAAGGTAGAAGTTTTGTAACCAAAAAGAGGGGAGTAGGGAGTAGTTAATCTTACAGTCCAGAAACAGAGGACCTTAGGATCATCAAGGGAGAAGAGCACGAGCAGAATGCGGGACCTTATCCAGAGAAGCAGTGACAGCAGAGATGGAGGCAGAGATGAGAACATGGAGAGAGAGAGCAGCTGAGGACTCCAGGTTCATGAAAAGAGAAAGACTGAGTGCTGGAGGCCACGAGACAGGTTTGCAGAATGTGCCCTTTGGTTGTTTAAATTATTATATATTCCTGAGTGTTTTTGTGTAACATCCCCCTGCCCCAAAACAGACAAAACAAAAACAAACAGAGGGAATAGAAACAAATACTGTTGAATGATGTTGCACAGAGGAGATTGTAATCATTGCAGGGAAATGATGGTGTAAAACCAATGTTCTCCATTGTAAACTATCACTCAGTTCACAATAAAAACTTTAAGAAATAAAAAAAGGCATCACAGTTGTTTTTCTTAGGTAATGTAGCATTTATGTCTATTCTTGTGCTGGAGGGCTCCACGTGATCCCATAGAAGAAGGATTAGAAGTTCTGAACCTTTGGATTAATGCTCCAAAATGGTATGAGTATGCGTTCAGAAATATTTTCTAGACCCTCATCCTTCTTCATGGTTTTATTTTACTTTTTTGTTGCTGTTGTTGAGAATGGTGCAGTTGTTATTAAGTGTCATCGAGTCAGTTCTGAATCATAGCAACCCAACTCATAGTCATTAAGGAGTGGCTGATAAGTTTGAGCAACCAACCTTGTGGTCCAAATCTTATATAAAATCAACCAAACACCAATCCAACAGTGTCTCCATGTAAAATTCAATGACATCAATAGCATCATTCAATCTGTGCTACCTTCCTCACTTTCCTTTTCTGAATTACTCCTCTCATTAACAAAAACATTGTCTCTCAGGGTTCCTATCTAATCTGAAGTCCATTTGATCTTATATAATTAGTTCTTAAAGAGCACAGTGCTCAAGCCGCCCTTCTTCACTGGGAAAGCTAGACTGTTGTTTGGTTTTAAGAAGACTCTGGGGGATTTTTTTTTTTTTTTTTTAAGTATAAAAAATGTCATAGGGCAATAATTTCAGGGTTCATTGGGTATTCATGGCTGTTCTATTCCATGAGAATGTGAAATTCTGTGCTGCATTTTCTCCCTTTTGATTGAATTCCTTTATAGACTCTTGTTCAAAGCACTCAGTAAAGTTGAAGTGGCAAAAGCTATGTGGTAGCTATATATTTACAATAAATAACAACAACAAAAAGTACACCCAAACACACATGGGATTTGGTGTTTTGGCTTGGAGGTTTAGCCTCATGGTTTATGGGCCATCTCAATTAATGAGGGTCAGGTAGACGTGCAGTAAGGAGCTTGGTCAACAACAACACAGAATACTGGACCAAGCAGGCTCAGGAGATGGTGCTAGAACTCTGAACCACATATAAAGGAATATTTAGACTCTTGGAAGGCTTACAGCTAGGGGAATTTGTAGCAAAATCAAGAAATCCATTGCTTTCTAATTCAAGATGCTCAGCTGCTCCTGGAGCTGCCATCTTGGGATAGACCAATCGGGAGAAGGATCAGAACAGCCACGAACGCATGACAGAACCACAGAGATACAAATGTGGACATTCTTTTTTTTTTTTTGTATCTGTTCATTGGTCTCTTGCTGTCTGCGCACTTCCATTCTGGTGACTGGATGGGATACCTGAGCAAATGGATACCCCATCCCCACCCCTGGAGGGTTCTACTAGGCATGCGCAAAGATCACCTCGAAATTTAAAGTGACAGTTTCCACTTAAAACCAAACGGCCACCACTCATCTGTCAGTTTGTCGTACTGTGGTAGCTTGTGAGTTGCTGTGATTCCGAGGCTATGCCACTGATATTTAAAATAACCAGCAGAGTCACCCATGGTGGACGGGGTTCAGATGAGCTTCCAGATGAAGACAGATTAGGAAGAAAGAGTGATGAATTACTTCTGAATACACTGAAAACCTTATGAATAGCAGAGAAACACTATAAGATATAATGCCAGAAAATGAGTCCCTCAGGTTGGAAGGCACTCAAAATGCGACTGGGGGAAGAGTTGCCTCCTCAAAGTAGAGTTGACCATGATAACGCCAATGGAGTAAAGCCTGTGGGAGAAAAGCCCGCGGGACTTTCATCTGCTGATGGGGCACAACTCACAATGAAGAGAAACAGCTGTAAACATCCATTGAAAATCGGAACATGGAATGTATGAAGTATGAATCTAGGAAAATTGGAAGTTGTCAAAAGTGAAGTGGAACACATACACATCGATATCTTAGGCAAAATAAGTAAGTTGAAATAGACTGTCATTGGCCATTTTGACTCTGACAACCACATGGTTTACTATGCAGGGAATGACAAATTGAAGAGGAATGGTGTTGCATTCGTTGTCAAAAAGAACATATCCAGATCAATCATGAGGTACAATGCTGTCTGTGATACGATAATATCCATGTGCCTACAGGGGAGCCCAGTTAATACCACTATTAATAAAATTTATGCACCAACCACTAAAGCCAGTGAGGATGAAATAGAAGAATTCCACCAGCTTCTTCAATCTCATATCGATCAAACATGCCATCAAGATGTATTGATCATTACTGGTGATTGGAATGCAAAGTTTGGGAGCAAAGAGGAAGGATCAGTAATTAGAAAATGTGGCCTTGATGAGAGAAATGATGCTGGAGAACTCATAATAGAATTCTACAAAACCAATGATTTGTTCATTTCAAATACCTTCTTTAGAAAGCATAAGAGACTACACACGGACCTCACCAGATGGAAAACATAGAAATCAAATTGACTACATCTGTGGAAAGAGACAATAAAAAAACTCTATATCATCAGTCAAAACAAGACCATCAATTACTCATATGCAAATTCAAATTGAAGCTGAAGAAAATGACAACAAGTCCACGAGAGCCAAAATATGACCTTGAATATATTCCACCTGGATTTAGAGATTATCTGAAGAAAAGATTTGATACATTAAACACTAAAGACTGAAGACCAGAAGAGTTGTGGGATGACATCAAGAACATCATACATGAAGAAAGCAAAAAGTCATTG
>NW_006408539.1:12628358-12649356 GCF_000296735.1 Chrysochloris asiatica
TAGAGGAACATTCCCTATTTCTTTATTCTGGTTTTTCACAGATCTGGGTTTTCTGAACAGCCATGAACCACTTCTTAACCACATATCTCCTCATTTTGAAATTAAGGATGCAGCCAGCTTTTAACAATTTGCCTATTGATCATCTCTGTGCAATCATCTCTGGGACATTCTTGAGGTTTTTCCATGAATGTCTGCAGCGGAGATGGTCATTTCCTGAGCACAAAAATATTTTTTTTATGTCTCTGAGGATCCTGCCCATGGTAATCTTTCTATTTTGACCACTGTTGCCACTCAAGGGCTTCTCAGGCTCATAACAGGATGTTAGGTCACACTCCCAAGCATCAGCAGAATAAATGCCTGTTGGAGACTTAATGGAGACCACCAACAGCATTCCCCTTGCCAAGAAACAAGCAGGGTTCTAGGGAAACCGAATAAGTGCAGTTAGTCAGCTGATCATCGATCAGTAAGGGACTGTCTGAAATTTTAAACAAAGAAATGATCTCACTCATGTCTTAAGTGCTTTCTGAAAATGGTTCACTCTTCAGTTGACCCAGAAAACTCCACAAAATCATGCAAATCAAGATGTTTATAATCTTTAGGTTTCTTTTCAAGAACACCCATGAAACTACCCAGAATCCTGGTGTGGCACTGTGGGTTAATACGCTGGAAAGCAAAGTCACTTTGAACCATAAGGCTGGCAGTTCAAGCTCACCAGTCTCTCCTTGGAAACCCCACACAGGATCATTATGGTTTAGAATCGACCCCACTTCATAACAACAACAAATTAAACTAATCAGGACATGAACGGTTGTTGCTGCTGTTGTTAAGTGCTGTTGAGTCAGTTCCGACTCATAGCAACCTTTTATAGGGTGCACCCAGTGGATTTGAACTGCCAACCCTATGGTTCACAGTCCAGTGCTAATCCTACAGCACCACACCAGGAGTCTGGACATCAAGGGTATGCATAACCAAAAAGCCAGCCCCAAGTAAAAGGAAGATGCTACATTACAGAAACAACACGTACTGGTCTGTTATTGATAAAGCAAACACAGGCTGGATGGGGGATGGACGGTCCAAAAGCAATGCTAGAGTTTTGGTGCGTATGCGTAAGATTTCAGAGAGTGATGTTGAAATGAAGACTTTCAATAGAAAGTCTTGATCACTGAGCACAGTAAGTTGAATAAGGTGGTGCCCCCCCTTCCCCCCGCCCCCCTCAGATGACCCACCATACTTAAAGAGCTTCCCGATGCTTTCTCTTTTCTGGGCACCAGTAGATGTTGTGTTTCTTAGTCATCTGTTCTGTGAGTGAGCCAGCCTATGATTCAGGCCCTCCCAGATGGCTACACTGAATGGGTGTTGTTGCCACAGAACATTCAGAAGGGGAGACTGGAATTGGAAAATTGCTTTCATTTCATTGAATATCAAGTGTGGCTCATTCAAACTTTGTATTTTTAGCTACAAGTGATATAACAAGAAAAATACTCCTCCTGGAGTTTCTGAACACATAGAATTTGTAGAAAGGGATTCTAAACTTTAGAACCCCAAATTATCTCAAGAATCACAAAGTGTTCAAAGCAAAATAGATGTTAGTTCATTTTTAGAAATAAATGTAGGTTTCAGGAGACAATTCAGTAAGTTGGCATCACACAATTCATAAAGATAATGCTTTGCATTCTAGTTGGGTAAGTGGTGTCTGGGGTCATAAAAATATGCAAGCAGTCTTCTAAGATACAAGTATTGGTCTCTAGTAGTTGAGAACAAAAGAAAATGCAGAAAAAAAACCACAAAAAAACAAAAAACAAAGGCTCAGAGAAGAGACTAGTCTACAGAACTAACAGCTTTTAAGAACCATGGTTTCTTCTAACCCGAGACCCTGAGACCAGAAGAGCTAGATAGTGCCCAGCTACCATGACCTACCATTCAGATGCAATAGAAGGTTCTGGATAGAATAGGAGAAAAATGTAGAACAAAATTCAGATTCCTAAAACTGTTCAACCCCACCAGACCAACAGAGACTATCCGAACCCTTGGGACTATCACCCCACGATACCTTTGAATTTTGAACTGAAGCGATTTCTGGAGATCATCTTTCAGCCAAATAATAGGTTGGCTTATGAAATATAAATTTAAAATATCACTTGTGAGTAATAAGCTTCCTTAAACAACCAACTATATAAGAGAGCATATGGTCAACATTTACATGAAAGCAGAAATGAGGAGGCCAAGGAGCAGAACGGAAGCAAACTCAATAGAAACCGGATGAACAGATTGGAACTGATGTGAAAGCTGACACACTGCAAAACTTCTAATGAATGCCACAAAGCAATTTGTGTAAAAACTGCTAAATGGGAATTTAATTTGCTGTGTGAATTTCCACCAAAACACAATAAAATAAAAATTTAATAAAAGAAAGAAATGTATCCTGCCCAGCACTTGTAAAGGAGCTCTGGTAGGGTAGTGGTTACGAATCGGGCTGTGAACCGCAAGGTCAGCAGTTCGAAACTACCAGCTGTTCCGCGGGAGAAAGATGAGGCTTTCTGCTCCTGTAAAGATTTACAGCCTCGGAAACCCTGTACGGGGTTGCTATGAGTCGGAACCGACTCCACAGCACACTACCACCACCACCAGCACTTGTAAGGAACCCAGGATATCAAATACTTCTGAAGGATTCGAGTCAGAATACTGAAAGGAAGCACATGATCAAGAACCAGTGGCATTGAAGGAAGGAGTCCACATCACATTAGTAAAAAAAAACAAGGCTCCAGGATTGGCTGAATGTAAATCAAAATGTTTCAACAAATTGACGCTGTTCTGGAGGCATTCACTCGTCCATGCCGAGAAATATGGAAGACAGCTACCTGACTCACCAGTTGGAAGAGATCCATATTTATACACACAACAAAGAAAGTTAATCCAATAGAATGTAGAAATCACCAAACAATATCATTACTATCACATCCAAGTAAACTTTTGCTGAAGATAATGAAAACATGGTTGCAGCAATACATCAACGGGGAGCTGCCAGTAATTGAAGGCGGATTCAGAAGAAGATGTGTAACTAGGTATATCATTGTTGACATCAGATAGATCTGAATGAAAGCAAAGTATACCTGAAAGAGGCTTACTTGTGCTTTATTGATGATGTAAAGATATCCGACTGTGTGCATCATAACAAGCTATTGATAACATTGTTGTTGTTGTTGTTAAGTACCGTAGAGTCGGTTCCGACTCACAGTGACCCTTCACAGGGTTTCCGAGACTGTAAATCTATACGGGAGCAGAAAGCCTCATCTTTCTCCTGTATAACTGCGGGTAGTTTCGAACTGCTGACCTTAAGGTAGGCAGCCTGACTCGTAACCATTACGCTAATTGTAAAGAAATGATATTCCAGAACCATTAATTGTGCGCATGAGGAATCTTACACAGACCAAGAAGCAGTAATTAGAACAGTACAAGGGAACACTGAATGATTTAAAATCAGGTAGGGAATGCATCAGGGTTATATGTATCCTTTTGCCATACATATTCAATCTGTATGCTGAGCAAATAACCCAATAAATTGGATTACATGAAGTGGGATTATATTATATGCGATATGCAGGTAACATAACCTAATTTGCTGGAACAGAAGAGGAGTTGAAATATTGATGAAGATCAAAGACTACATACAGCCTTCAGTATGGATTGTGCCTCGATGTTAAGGAAACAAAAACCCTTCCAACTGGACTGATAATATGATAAACAGAGAAAAGAATGAAGTTGTCAAAGACTTCATTTTGCTTGAATCCACAATTAACTCTCATGAAAGCAGCAGTCAAGAGATCAAAAAATACATAACATTGGGCAAGTCTGCTGCTAAAGACCTATTTAAAGATGTCAGTTTGAGGACTAAGGTGTGCCTGACCCAAGCCATGGTATTTTCAGTCACCTCATATGCATGTGAAAGTTGGGCAATGAGTAAAGAGAACTATAGAAGAATCGATGCCTTTGAATTTGGTGTTGAGGAATACTGAAAGTACCATGGACGGCTAGAAGAAACAAATCCGTTTTGGAAGAAGTACAGCTAGAATGCTTCTTGTTGTTAAATGCCTTTCAGTTGGTTCCTACTTATGACTCAGTCTAGGAGAACTAGAGACCCTGATGGAGGGAGTGTTTTGTTGTTGTTGTTGTTGTTGTTTTTAGTTTTTGTTGACTTGGGAGGTAGTCAAGAAGACTGAGGGAAACTAACCTTGATTGTTCATATGTGAGTCAGCATAGAACTGTGCTCCTTAGGGTTTTGTGGCTGCTACCTTTCTGCAGTAGATCACTAGAGTTTTCTTCTGAGATGCCTCTGCATGGACTTGAACTTCCAACCTTTCAGTTAGCAGCCAAGCATATTAACTGACTGTATCACCCAGGAATCCTGGTTGTTGTTGCTATTGTTAGGTGCCATGGAGTTAATTCCAACTCACAGTAACCCTATGCACAACAGTAGAAAATACTCCCAAGTCTTGCATTGTACTCCCAAGCCTTATTATGTTTGACCAATTACTGCAGACACAGTGTCAATCCAGCTCATTGAAGGTCTTCCTCCTTTTTGTTGACCCTCTTCATTAGATGTTTTGTATACTGTCCTTCTCCAAGGACTGGTCCCTCCTGACAACATGCCCAAAGTATGTGAGATGAAGTCTTGCCATTCTTGCTTTCAAGGAACATCCTGACTATACTTCTTCCAACACAGATCTGTTCATTCTTCTTGTAGTTCATAGTATATTCAATATTCTTCCCCAACACCATAATTCAAAGGCATCAATTCTTCTTCATTCTTCCTTATTAGTTGTCCAGCTTTCACATGCATATGAGATCATCGAAAAATACCAGGTCTTGGATCTGGTGAGCCTCAGTCTTCAAAGTTACATCTTTGCTTTTAAATACTTTAAAGAGATCTTTTACAGCAGATTTGTCCAATGCAATACGTCGATGGTTTCTTGACTGCTGCTTGCATGCACATTGATTGTAGATCCAAGGAAAGTGAAATCCTTGATAATTTCAATACACTCTCCATTTATAATAATGTTGGAAATTGGAGATTCATAATGCACACAGCATATAAACAGATTTGATGAGTCCTGTAATGAAGAAAACTTTTCATATTTACTCCAATAGTCCCCAAATACATTGATCACATAAATTTTATTTTTTACCCCTGCGTCTCTTGGAGCACATTTTGGAAAATGCTGGTCACGTGTTATAGCTTGCTGCCCTTCTTTGGGGACATAAAAATGGTGGAAAATCAAACTTGTGTACTTTGTAGGACTGTGGTAGAGAGAATAAATATGAAGATAAGTGATAAGGTCTAAAGTGCCGTGTGGTAGTGCAGTGGCTCCGTAGAATAAGCACTGAACTGTGGGCCTCAAGGTTGGTGGTTCAATCCCACCAGCCACTTGATGGAATAAAGATGAGACTTTCTGCTCCTGCAAAGATTTAAAAGCCTCAGAAACCCTACACAGGGTCACTATGAGTTGTAACAGATTTGATGGCATTTAACAACAACAACAAAGTGTTATACTGATGTAAGAGTCTTCATTTCTTTAAGGTTGCCAGAAGCTAATAAGCCAAAAAACACTCTAGTCAAAAAACATATGTCCACAATAAATTTGATGATTTCCTGAGATTAAATCCTCAGAAATTATTAATACCCACCTGATACGAAGATAATATCATTGATCTAAAGCTTGTTGCTGACAATTGGTCCCACACCTAAAATCATAACTCCTTGACCACAGAGGCAAGACAAGACTAATATTTTCTCAGGAGACTGGACAGTAAGATCCCAAAGATACCGTGAATCTGTCACACAAGGAAGTACAAACTCAAAGCCATAGAATGTACCATATTTCTGAAAAGAAACTAGGTTTCCACCCAATCTACACTGAATACTGAGAAGGAAAGGAAGACAGTCCTATGAAGATAAGGACTCTCAGTGTGACCTTCCCCAGTTTTCATTCTAGAAAACAACGCCGTGTGGGATCCCAGGGATCACAATGTGACGATGTCTACAAGTCATCAGCAGACAACCTGTCCTGTTTCTCTGGTTGTTCCAGGTCCCTCCCAACACTTCTTGATGTCTGTTCCCTGGCTTCATACCCTAGTCCTTCACAGCAGCCTCTGGCCTCGCTTCATTATGTGACCTATATAGCATGTGCCCTCGTCTTCCACCTACTGACCCTGCTCCCCACTGACCCTCCACATCCTTCCTAGTTCTGGGCCAGAGACATTCCCAATACCAGTTCTGACCCAGGTCAGCCTCCCTCCAGCTCCTCACCAAGGAAAGGAGAACTCAGAAAGGCTCCAGTCTTTTGAGAAGAGCTCATAGAATCCTTACTAACATCTTGGAAGGACCTCTACCACTGTCCTCCTCTAGTTCAGTCTGATTAGATTGGTTCACCTCCAAGAAAGTTAGGAATTCAAATGGTACATCCTTCAATTGGAGGGGAGTCAGGAGCTTTGGATATTTATCTTGGCTCAACCTTGGAAAAAGTTCCTTGTCCTCTCTGGAGCTCAGGATCTTTGTCTGTAAATATGGAGATCGCTCTTAGTGATTTCTGAAGTCTCTCCCAATGCTAACACTTGGAATATTTCTTTCAGTTTCCTGGTACACAAATTTCCCCAACGTCTCTAATCACGAAAGCCAAAAATAAGTTAACTAAGGTATGGATCATGCCCAATAAGTCTTTAAAGAATATTTTTTAACGGTGTTTATGCCAGATGAGATTACCATTGAGTTCCTTTTACATTTTCAAACAAATTTCAATTCCAATGCAATATATATTGTTCCAGAAAACAGAAAAAGGTGGAAAGCTACCAAGTTCAGTTTATGAAACTACATATACTCTAATAACATCTGGTAAATTTAGCACCAAAATGAGAAAATGATACAAAGAAGAACATGCATGCAAAGTTGTATACTGAAATCAAAGGTATATTAAAAGAATAAGTCATCTGACTGGAGGATTTACTATCCTGTTTACGAGTTTGCAACTTGTTCTTGTTGTTGTTAAGTGCTGTCGAGTTGGTTCAGACACATAGCAGCACTGTAAAGGGTTTCCAAGGAGTGGCTGGTGGGTTTGAACTGCCGACCTTGCAGTTAGCACTCCATTGCTGATCCGATAGTGCCACACCAGGACTCCAGACTGTTTATTAGAAGGATTGATATTTGGAAATCTATTAATATTTCACACCTATAGATGAAGTAAGACAAACTTTTCAGATGCTTAAAGTGTTCTTCGTGAATTCCAGTGGACATTATTACATCACCATGACTATCCATCTCAGAACCAAAGAGACTTAATGGCTTAATCACTGTAGGTATTTTTAAAAATAAAATCAGGAGTAATACAAGGATACTCAATATCACTGTTATTTAACATTGGTCTAGAAGTTTGGGTCAATGACTATAACTGTGAAAAAGAGGAGACAGAGCCAAGAACTACTTTCAACTTGGCCAACACATCATCTATTTAGGCTTTGGATCTGTCTTTTATTGTTCTGGCCTTCATTCTCTTTCCTTCCTTCCTTCGTTCCTTCCTTCGTTCCTTCCTTCCTTCGTTCCTTCGTTCCTTCCTTCCTTCCTTCCTTTTTTTCATTACACTAGAGGATTCATTGGACTAAGCCAATTGTTTTCATATCCTACTTTTGCTTGTTAGCATTAGGTAGTTTTCTTCCAAAACTGGGATCCATGGAAGTTCAAATATAAAAAGATAAAATTGGAGTTGCTGTGATTGAAACAGGGATGGGGTACCCAAGTTTGAGGCAAGGCCCTCATCTCTCTCAGCTTTGGTTATTTTTCATAATATAAAGAAGTTAATTAACATTCACTCAACAGCATCATGTTAGTTTAGCCCTGGTACTGGGTCACTTTTGTCAGTGGATACTCACATTTGACAAGACATCTCTACTAAGGTTTAAATGGATGTCATTGGTTGCCTCCATTCAACTGTTGGGAGTGCATGTAAAGCAAATTATGTAGCAGTTCTCAACCATGGTGGCACGTAGATTAAGTAGGAAGAGATTTTAGGATAAGACAGATGCCCGGGCCTTAACCCAATCCCATTAAATCCGAAATCTCATTGAGATTTGGGTAGCATTATTTCTTTAGATGTTCCCCAGGGTGATTCTAATGAACAGCCAAAATGGAGAACCACTATCCTCCATGGACTATGTTTTGAGGGATTTCACTCAAAATCAGCTAGTCTACAACACACTGTAACAAACTTGTCATCATCTTTGTGGCCAATGATAAAACTTTCCTTTAAATGTTTTCAGATCAATACCAACAGAGAAGGAAGGAGTCTTCACATCAATCAAGTACCAATGCTATACCCTCTGTACACAGGGTAGATAGAGATGAACAACTTAGTCATTGGCTACCTAAAATGAGGGGGCGATAAAGGCATGAAGTGACTGGCTTACAAGGTTTCAAGGGAAATTAATTTAATAGTGTGTGGGAGAAGAAAGAGTCCCCACTGAATAGTTTTCATCTTGTCTAGATGGGTCTGGTAAAAAGAGATGGAGATAAGATTCATATGATTCAATAGTGAGTAATTGTTATCATGACTAATTACAACTGTCACAATTGTAAAGGTAAAAGTTTGGTAACAAAAACAGAGGAGTAGTTATCTTACAGTCCAGAAATAAAGGACCCTAGGACCATCAAGGGAGAAGAGCACAAGTGGAATGCAAGACCTTATCCAGAGAAGCAGCAACACCAGAGATGGAGGCAGATATGGGGACATGGAGAGAGGGAGAAACTGAGGACTCTAGATTCATGGGAAGAGAGGGACTAAGAGCTGGCGGTCAGGAGGCAGACTTGCAGAACATGCCCTTTGGTGGTGTAAATTATTATATATGCCTGAGTATTTTGTTTTTTAAAAAAAGAGCTAAAGTGAATAGAGAGAAATACTGTTAACTGATGGTACATGGAAGGGATTATAATCATTGTAATGAAACAAGGTGTATGATTTGTTGAATGTAAAACTGAGGATCTGATCTTTAAACTTTCACTCAATTCACAATAAAAACCTTAAAGAAATAAAATAAATAAATAAAGGAGCCATATCAAGCAATTCCCAGCAAAAAATAAAATAAATGTTTTCAGATCAAACTTGTCTCTGTCTTGCTTTATGCCAGAGGATTCTGAGCTCTCAACCAAATACCTACCTGTGCATATGTGCAGATTTGAAGCTCTTTTTTGAGACAGATGTAGACTCTGCCTAAGAAACTGTCAGCATCGGTAGAGAGTTGTACCCATAGTTCCTTCCATAGAGGCCATGTCACAGGTAAGGATTCCTAACACTAATATAGGTTCTGACAGAGTCAAAGTCTCCCATGTTAAATTATTATCTTTTTGTGTGTGTGACTAAATAAAGGAAGTTATTTGTACTGCATTTGAATGTGTGACTTTGTCTAGTCACTCTGAGGAACTGCCTGGATCCTGTGGCCGGGGCATTGGGATTCTTGGCAGCATTTATTAGAGCACACTCTGGAATAAGCCATCCTCTGAGATAGTAAGGCTGGTGCTGGCCTGTGTGCAGCCCGTGGTTGTTTAAAGAAGAAGGAGGTTTTGAGTGAAACATTATCAACCACTTAGACCTTTCAAAGTAGTCCACAGTTTGGGGAGAAAGCCTCTATTGCTCCTAGTTTCCTTTCTCCACTACTGCACTTGTTTCGGTTTCAGGTCTACCAAGATTCAGGAAGGGAATTATCTAGTCTCCTTTACAGAATGCTATCTGACTCTTATTGATAATCTGCCCTTGCCCTTTTTATACCCCACAACACCTTCACTCTCCTCCTCACTGATGACGTGCATCTCTCCTTAGCTAACCCAAGTTCTATGCTCTTCTATGCAAAGTCATCCAAGTCATCTCTATTTGGATGCTCTTTAGGAACTTCAACATTAATTTTCCCCAAGTGGAAACCATTAACTCCCGACCCCAACTCCTCTTTTTGCTTTCTAACTTTTATGTAAAAGAGATATGGTCTCCAGCATGGGTGAAAACACAAGACATCCTTTAAGTTTTCAAGCTAAAATGACAAGTCTACATCTCTAGTTAAATATAGTGGATTGAATGAATACTTGTGTTCCTTCTAAAACCTCAATGGAATTACATTACAATAAAAGGATTTAAAGAGAAGCCTAAGCCCACAAGGACAAAGGGGCTGTGAAGACAGGACAGCTACGAAATTTCAGGAGGTGAAAAACACAAGGCTAAAGACTAACTGATTTGGCAAACATGAGAAAACTGGAGCCTACACTGGCAGTGGGAAACTCGGCAAGAAGCTCAGTCATACTGATGAACCCCAGAAAAGGAAGAGGAGGCTCCAGGTAGCTCTTAAAGTGGCAGTCAAATGAAGAAACGTTCTGACATGTAAGGTCAACAACATCGTAGCCTGTGGTTCATGTTTATTCTCTCAGAAAGTGTCTACAGAATGTGCGCAAGGCATCCTGTGTGGTTGACTGAGTCCACAGGTTTGCTCCAGACTTAAGTTGTTAAGTATTGTCTAATGGGTTCTGACTCATAGCGACCCTATGTAGTGTTTTCAAGAAGCTGCTGGTGAGTTTGAATCGCCGACCTTGTGGTGAGCAGTCCAGTGCTTATCCTACAGTGTTATACCAGGACTCCAAGTTAATTCATTAAATTCTTGCACTCATAGGCTATGTGGTTGTTGTGTGCCATAGGGTTCTTTCTTGTTACTGTTATTTTTAAGTGCCATTGAGTCGATTCTGACCCATAACAACCCTGTATAGGGTTTCCAAGGAGCGGCTGGTAAGCTTGAACCACTGGCTTTGTGGTTCAAGCTGACTTTGCAGTCCAGCACATTAACTCACATCACCAAACCAGGACTCCATTCCAGTTCATAGAAATCCATAAACTGTCCCATAGGGTTTTCAAGGATATTCTATTTCTCCCATGGAGCAGATGGTGGGATTGAATCACTGATTTTCCAGTTCACAGCTTCTTCAAACTACACCCACTGGCTTCCAGTTGATTCTGACTCACAGCAATCCTTTATAACAAGGTTGTAAATACTTACATGAGCTAGCTGCTACATCTTTCTCCCACAGAGTGGCTGGTGAGTTTGAACTGCCAATTTTCACTTAGTAGCTGAGCTCCTTAACCTCTGCTTCACCAAGGCTCCTTCATTTAGCCTATGTCATTGTTGCTGTTAAGTGTCACTGAGTCAGTTCTGACTCATAACAATCCTGTATAGGGTTTCCAAGGAGTGACTTGGTGGGTTTGAACCACCGACCTTGAAGCTTGCAATCCAGTGCTTATCCTACAGTGTCACACCAGGACTCCAATAATTTGTACAAGGTCACTTAGCTAGGAATCAAACCCAGGTATTTTTCAATGCATAAGGTATTTTATAATTAGGGAACTTTGGGCTAAAGAGTGCCAAATAGAGAGAACAACACTTTTCTAACAAAGAATATTAAAGGAGATAACCACCTAAAACATTTACCCAGTGTCTGGCCAGTAGTAACCTAGATATTTACTGCCTTACTCCTAATTAACAATAGAATCCATTATTATCATTATTGTTGTTGCTGTAGTTAAGTGCCATCAAGTTGGTTCCGACTCATAGCGATCCTGATAGGGTTTCCAATGAGTGGTTGGTGAGTTTGAACTGCCCACATTGTGGTTCGCAGTCCAGTGCTGATCCTACAGCGCCAGACCAGGAGTCATTCAGTGTGTCTAGAATGTTCACTGAAGGTTAACCTTTTAGCTGGACCTGGAAGCACAACGTATATGATGGTTGGGGAAGAAAAATGAGACATTCTAAGTAGAAGGGACAATAGTAAGAACAGCAAATTAAAAAAGAAGGCTAGGGGAATCTTCACTTTGGTCGTCTGTCAAAGAATCCAACCACACACTGAGTGCAGTTCAGCACTTGCCAAAAGTTTCCTCAACCATGTCTGGGATTTGAAAGAAAGATGTTAATTCTCCATTTCTCTAGACCCTGTAAGCATTATCCCCGAAGTAAATTAGATCATCAGAAAGCAACAAACCTGAACACCATCATTTTAACTCCCCACAGATTAACTTTCATAGAATTATGATTAATGTTATATCCTTGGGCTGGGGGAAGAGTGATACAAGAAGAACTCATTTGAAAAATATTTTCATGTCTTTTGCAAAATTACAGTTGTAGACACTGTAGCATGTTAGCCATCCTTGAAGAGTCTGAAAACGTTTTTTCCCAGATAAATCTGTATTCGTCGTGTTATCAAGCAGTGACAGTTTCATAACCCAATGCCAGCAGCTGACCTAGTACTCGATAGCAGTGACCTAATTTATACCAAATGCTGAAAGACAGCTGTTTTCTCTAACTACAGAAAAGTAGATGCAGTAGGATCAGCAAGGGACTGTGAACCACAAGGTCGGTGGTTCAAACCCACCAGCCATGCCTTAGAAACCCTATACAGGTTCACTGTGAGTTAGAACCTGCTCATTGGTACTTCACAACACCAACACCAACATATAAGGTAGTTAATTCTTACCTACACTGCCAGTATTACATCATACTGCATAACACAACTCAGGTATCATCCAGAAGAAATCAGTAAGAAGTTTTCTCTAAGTCTTTGTAATGGAAATGGCTCGTGCACGTATACCAGGTTCTATGCATATTGTGGAAGGAACTTTAGTAGCGTAGTGGTTACGAATTAGGCTGCTAACCTCAAGGTCAGCAGTTCAAAACTATAAGCTGTTCCGCAGGAGAAAGATGAGGCATTTTGCTCCTGTAAAGATTTACAGCCTCGGAAACCCTGTGCAGGGTGGTTATGAGTTGGAACCGACTCTCCACGGCACATAATCACCACCACCACCACCACCAGGCATAGTGTAGATTCCTGGTGTGGCGCTGTAGAATCAGCACTGGACTGTGAACCACAAGACTGGCAGTTCAAATCCTTGGAAACCCTATACAGGTTTGCTATGAGTCAGAATTGATTCGACGGCACCTAATAACAACAGCAATGAATATTGTGGGAGTCCTGGTGTCGTGCTGTGACATAAAGTGCTGGGCCGCACAAGGTCAGTTTGAACCACAAGGTCAGCGGTTCTAACCCACCAGCTGCTCCTCAGAAACCCTATACAGGATCACTATGAGCTAAAACTGGCTCAATGGCACTTAGCAACAGCAATAACATCAAAATTGTTGTTGTTGTTATGTGCCGTGGAGTCGGTTCCAACCCATAGCGACCCTGCACAGGGTTTCCGAGGCTGTAAATCTTTACGGGGGAGCAGAACGCCTCATCTTTCTCCCGCGGAACCACTGTTAGTTTCGAACTGCTGACCTTGTGGTTCACAGCCCGATTCGTAACCACTACGCTACCAGAGCTCCTTAACATAAAAATAAGTGTGCTTATGTAATTGTCTAGAGTTTCTGGGTGAGTGGTTAAGCACTTAACTACTGAATGAAAGGTTGGCTGTTCGAGCCCATCCAGAAGTACTGAGGAAGAAAGGTCTGGCAGTCTCCTTCTGAAAGATCACAATCACTGGAACCCTTAGGAGCACAGTTTACTCTACACACATGGGGTCACCAGGAGTTAGGGACAACTCAGCGGCAACTGGTATGTTTTTGTAGTTCATTTTAAATTTAATTTTTGTATTGCCTATGTCTAAAAATATTGTGTGCTATGTTGAAACATGTGAGTTTTAATCCAATAAATAAAACTGCATGTATGTTTACCTCCTGGCACAATACAAGCGTGAGGAAGTAAAGAAATAGATTTCTACTGGTAATGAGACACTGACATAAGACATCAAAATAAAATTGAATCGATAGTACCCCTGTGGTGGTTGTGGTTGTTGGTAAGTGCCATCGAGTCGGTTCCGACCCATAGTGACCCTGTATAGGGTTTCCGAGGAGCAGCTGGTGAGCTTGAACTGCCGACCTTGTGGTCCAAACAGCTTTGCAGTGTGGCGCATTAACCCACAGCGCCACATCGGAACTCCTCCACTGTGGTTTGGTGTAGGAAACAATAGCTCATGTGTTTCACTAAATTTTCAACAGACATCTCTGAGAGACAACTAGCAGATGTTCGAGGGAAGAGTGGTTTTACCTGTAAAAGCACAGTACCTTCTATCTAGGAGGAAACCCCTTCAGTGTTTTTAATTTCCACTTAAAACATTTTCACAGATGTTTGTCAGCACAGTCTAGGATACATGGCTGTAACAAACAACCCCAACAGCCTAGAGGTTGAAAACAACAAAGGCATTCACCTCTACTCTTTAGTGCCCTCAAGTAAGGACTGAGGTTGCCAGAACCTCCGCCTTCTGGAAATCACTGCTTGCCACGGCAGGGGGAAGAGAACATGACAGATGAAGTATCGGGTCTAAAAGTCTTCTGCCTGAAAAACGTGCATGGCATTTTCACTCATGTTTCATCAGCCAAAGCAAATCACATGGCCAACGGAACAGCAAGGTGGCACATCAATGTAGTCTTCTCTCATGTTTGGAAGGAGAACCAGGAAAACTGATGCACAGCCTTGATGACTAAGATTCGTGGTGTGGTACCGTAGGATCAGCACCGGACTGCAAACCACAAGGTTGGTGGTTCAAACCTACCAGTTGCTCCTTAGAAAACCTATGTAAGTTTGCTATAAGTCAGAACCAACTCGATGGTACTTAACAACAGCAATAAACCCTAATGACTACTGAGCCTGCCTTCTGGACTACCAAATATCCAGGTCACTTTTTCTGCATGAAAAACGCAGTCATTCTTTTCCCAAGGCATCCAGTCAGAAGTCTCATCCTGACATAACTTTTAGCTCTAAACCTAAAGTTTGGGCGCAATTTATAGAAATTTTATATCAGATCTGGATAGAGTGCTGTTGTTAATTGTGTCCCCCTATGTTGAAGTCCGGAGTCCTGGTGTGGCGCTGTGGGCTAATACGTCAGACTGCAAATTCATTCGAATTGCAAGGTCGGTGGTTCAAGCTCACCAGCTGCTCCTTGGAAACCTATACAGGGTCGCTATGGGTCGGAATTGAACTTGATGGCACTTAACAACAATAACAATATTGAAGTCCTAGACTCCTGATGTGGCACTGTAGGATCAGTACTGGACTGTGAATAACAAGGTCAGAAGTTCAAACCCACCAGCTGCTCCTCGGAAACCCTATATAGGGTTACTGTGAGTCAGATCTGACTCAATGGCACTTCACAGCAACAATGTTAACGTTCCATTGTCAGTACCCATGAATGAGAACTTATTTGGAAATAGGGTCTTGAACTATGTAATCAAAGTCCTAGTATGGCACTGTAGGATAATGTACTGGACTGCAAAGTCGGTTTGAACTGCAAGGTCAATGGTTCAAACCCACCAGCTGCTATGAGTCTGAATTGACGGCACTTAACAACAGATATGAGGTCATACTGGAGTCCAGTGAGAACTAATTCTAGAGAATTAGAGTCTTTATAAAAGAAGAGACACAGAGAGAGGATGACCATGTGGAGATGGAGGCAGGAATTTTAGGGGTGCTGCCATAAATCATGGATTGGCAACAACCACCAGCAGCTAGGAGAAAGCCATGGGACAAATTCACATGGCCAGTATCCTGATTTCAAACTCTTAGCCACCTCCAGAACGCTGAGCTAATCAATTTCTCTTCTTACAAGCCTTCATTATTGTGGCACTTCTAGGAAGGTAATCAATGAGTCTATTGAACAATAGCATTGGATTATCAACTCCCTCAGTGGTGGACCAGGAAGAAACTCACAGCAGATCCTGGCCCATTCGAAATTCCTCCGAGCAGACATTTTGAGGGCTCTTACCTGACTGATGGCGCTGTGGTTAATGCGCCAGGCTGCAAAGCTGTTTGAACTACAAGGTCAGCTGTTCAAGCTCACCAGCTGCTCCTAAGACTCCCTATACAGGGTCACGATGGATCAGAATCGACTCCATGGCACTTAAGAAGAACAACAACAACACCTAGCCAGGTGCAAATGGTTAACAAATTCAGCTGCTAACCAGTTTACTCAGAGACACATCGGAAAAAAGACCTGGAGATCTACTTCTGAAAAATCAGCTATTGAAAACTCTAGGGAGCACAGTTATACTCAGACACACATGGGATCGCCTTACCATGAATTAAAATCTGGTTTAACTGGTTAGGTTTGGGGTTTAGTTTAGGGAAGATTCCTGAATAAGCTCCTGATTCTGCTCCCTGGAGAAAGCCCTCTTGTCCAGCTCTCTCCTCCTGATGTTTGGCTCCAACTTGAGACAGAATCTTCTGTTTTCATTATTTTCTGGGACCAAATTTGAAGGGACTGATGAGAATCTGCCCCCCTTGAAGCTGAGCACTTTCTGTTCTTAGATGCTTTGAGTTCCCAAGTCATTTTAAGTTTTAGATCATCACCATCTCTTGCTATCCAGGCTGACTCTGTGAACATAACTCTCTTAAAATATACAGATAGTCAGATAATGACTCTTGGTCACCCTACAGGTCCTGGGGGGAAGGGGACAACAACACTAGTGAGGTATGCTCAGCACAGAATGGTTACCCATTCAAGATAAAAAGGGCAGAAGGAAGGATGGAAACGAAAACCACAGGGAGCAAGGGGGATAAGTGACATTACACTGAGGGGATTGAATCACTGAAAGGAAATGAAGTATTGGATGTGCTGAACGTAAAACTGATGATCTGTTCAGTAAACCTTCACTCAATTCACAAGAAAAAGTTAAAAAAAAAAAAAAAAGTCAACGTTTTATGCATTTTATTCCAGTCTGCTCCTTTTTGCTGTGAATTATCATGTTGATGATATTTGTTTGTCTTCTTAACCCCATAACTCTCTCGAGCCACTGACTTTAGTGTCTTTGACTCTATCCAACTTCTGAGACAGAGCCACATGCTCAGTTCCATTCCCCTGAGCCATGTATACCTGAAAGGATGTTCCAGACACCACACAGTTCATTGACCCCTTATTCTCAGACACAACCATCCACAGATTTTAACAGTGAGTGTGAGGACCAGACCTCTAATGTGTCCTTGGGTGGAGGGTTGACTTTAATTGGCTTCAGTCACTTTGTTTTCCTCACTGATTTGAATCCAAGGAGGGTACTTGCATTTTTACTAACTGGGTGTTGTGGGAATTAACTGGTGCTATTCACTGTGTTTCCTCTTCTCTTCCTTTTGGGAATGTGGGAAGATTTCACTTTCTATACATTGAACTTCATTTTGGTCATATGACTTGCTTCAGCCAATAATACTGAGCAATTCCCTATTTAGCAAGGATTTAAACTGTAGGGTCAATGGTTCAAACTCACCAGCCACTCCTCAGAAAACTTATCCAGAGTTGCTATGAATTCCACGACACTTAAAAACAGCAACAACTTTTTTTCCTGAATTTCTTGATCCTGTCTTCTTAAACGTCAGCCAGTTCCTTTTTGAGCTTATCTCTCTTGGAATATCTTGCCAAAATGAGTTGTCAGGAAACAACATATGCTGCCAACAATAAATCTTTCCCCCATCTCCTCTGCTGGAGGCCTAAACTCATCAGGAATATAATCAAGATCCCAAAGCACTACAAGCCACAGTTTCTTTGTCATCCTTCATTTGACCTTTTAAGGAAACCAACACCATATACTGTTTAGATCTTTTGTTAAAGCATCGCTCATTTACATGGACCAAAAGCTGTGTTATTCATCACAATCTAGATTGGGCTGCAGGCACAATTAGCACCACCATCTCAGTGACTTCAAACAAATACTGTTTTTTTTTCCCCTCAGGATACACGTGCATCTCAAGGAAGTAGGGCACCCTTGGCTACATTATCCTCACTCGGGAACCCAAGCCGACTGTGCCCTATTGCGGGGAATATTACCGTTTGTTGTGTCAGAAGGAAGGACTAGGCAGGGAAACTTTGGGTGACTCTGCACCCAAAGGAAACAGGCAACACTAAGTCAAAAAGTATTGCTACAAAATCATAGAAACCTTAATTAAGCACAAACATCCCAATGTGAAGCGATAGTTTTTTGACATCTCCTCCACTTAGGTCTGTATTCTTCTGAACATGGTGTTTCCAGCTCTCTAACCCTTCCCCAGGAGTCTGGTGTGGTGCTGTGGGCTAATGCCCTGGACTGCAAAGTTTGAACCACAAGGTAGGCAGTTCAACTTCACCAGCTGCTCCTCCGAAACCCTATACAGGGCCGCTATAGGTCAGAATGGACTCAATGGTGTTTAACAACAACAATAACCTTCCCCCAAAGATTTCTATACTCTTCCATTTCATACCACTTCAGAATGACAGTGTGGTCATCCTTGAGGGCCTCAAACCATCTTCCTTTTCAATATTCTTTGAGTCTGGGGAACAAGAAGGATTCTGGACAGGCAAGATCAGGGCTGAGTCATGGATGGGGTAAGTTTCCCACTCAGATTCTTGTGACACAGACCTCACTGACCTTGAAGGTTGAGCAAGTACATTGTCATGACCTGGGGTGGGTGGAGGGGGGTGGGGGGTAGAAATCCTCCACATAACTTTCCTGGCCTTTCAATTTTCTAAAAACATCTTCATAATAAGTCACCATGATTGTCCTATATATTTTGAGAAGCCCTATCAAGATCATCCCTCCAATGTACCCAAAACACAGTCACCATAACCTTCTGAGCTGATCTCTCTGCCTTGAATTTAACTAGCTCATCAGATCCCCTTGGTAGCTACAATTTTGATTGGATGTTTTCAAAGGCACCCTAATGAGACTAAGACAAGTGAGAGAATGACTGGGAGAATTTGTCTGCAGCCACACACAGCTCTCAGAGACATGTTTAAACATGCTCCGTTTGGAATAAACCGAGGCATGTATGAACTGAAACCCTAGTAACAACACTTTTTGACTTTGCCCAAGATCTTTGGCTGAATCATATGACCAAGACTAAGTTCAATGTGCAGAAAAATGAAACCTTTCCACATTCCCAAAAGGAAGGGAAGAGGAAATACAGTGAATAGCACCAGTGATTCCCACAATATCCAGTTAGTAAAAAGGCAAGTATGTGTGCACTGTCCCTCCAACATCCACACTGATTGTGTTAGATGTTCAGTCTCTAGGGACCTGTTGTAAGAGCTCATTCAAGAGGTGAAAGTTTCATTCCCAGAGCTCCCAGTTCCAAATGAGAGCCATTGGTGTGGCTCACATATGAAAAGGAATGCTGCTAAAATGGAGAGAAAATGTCCATAAACAGATCTGCGAATGGGGCATCTGAATGTGTGAACATGTTATTAAATGTTAGAAGGATGAATTCGATAGGATCCAAGTCTAATTTTTCCATTGGTTGTCTAGTTACTCAATAAATACTTGGTGGACTGAGTAATTTCATGATCCAGACACACATTGTGGCCACAGAGAGAACAAAACTGAGCCAGATGATAAGAAAGTTTCCATTCCAAACCCATTTGGGCCACACTCACAAGCTGGAAAGAACCCCTCTGTGGTTGATGCCAGCACTGATAGTGATGTGCTGTTTGTAAACTTTGAGCAAGATTTTCTAGCTATAATACTGAAAGATGCTGTTGGAAAGCAAGTGTCTTGGTTAGGTTTGTTATCCAAGCTCGCGTCAATTCATTATTCTCACTATCCAATTAAGGTTTCCAAACATTCAAAAGAAAAAAAAAATCATATTTCTGTATGGTGAGCAGTAAATCATTTGCTCATGATTGAAAGACCTTGTCAACATATAGTATAAAAATAGTGTTTTCCTTATGTGGGATAGAATTTCAGATCCTCATGGAATCCAGACTTTCTGGAGCTATAGAAGCTGGATGAACCCATGAAGTTATTGCCTTGGGATATCTTTAAAACTTAAATCTCAAACAAAAAATAATCACCTTAAATCTTTAACTCAGACAGAGTTTAGATTAACTGTAAGCAAACAATGTCTGCCTTGAAGATTGTGTTGTTTTAAAAAAAAGAACTATATGGGATCAGATGGACAACAGCTACTCAAAATGTTAGAGAAGAAACTGAGGGGTAGTGAGCTCATGTTAATCGGGGAGGCAGAACTTGAGAAAAGGAGGTGGGCATGGCCGCACAATTTGGAAAATGCCATCAATGTCACTGAATTCTACATGTAGAAATGATTGAATTGGTATATTTTGCTATATACATTTTTTTAACAACTACCCAAAAAATAAAATCTATTATTATTATTATTTATGGTGTTTTTCTTACCCTACACCTAGTGTTCTTTGGAACCAAGCTATTGCCAAAAATGTCTGCTTCACTGAGGTTCCGAAGACAAGAGTTTCTTATCATAACAGGGTGACTCTCTCACAGAATTGGAAGGATGGTGAATTGCACTAATGGTTTCTGCCCCCAGAAACCTCAGCCTCTTCCTTCAGTCTGTCCCAGAATCCCCACTTTGAGATCTGCTTAGTCAGGGCTCTAGTGAGCAGAGCCGTGGCAGAGAAGGGGTCCCTCCCTGCCAGGTTGATGTGGTTCTAGCCATTTAAAATCTTTTGTAAATTAATATTCAAGAAAGATGTGGGCTTGTGAGACTAGCTGACCAGAACTCAACCAGATGACTGTAAGGAAGTTTGATACAGGGGGCAAGCATAAATTGCTACAATTTGTTGAATTGGACCTTTGCTTATGGTTATGGCTGCTCAAAATTCAACCTATGGGGAAGGATTCTCCATAGCCAGGATCAAGCTTGCTTCCTCAGTATTCTGGGTTGATGTTGTTGTTAAGTGCCATTGAGTTGATTCTGACCCATAGTGACCCCGTATAGGGTTTCCAAGGAGCAGTTGGTGAGCTTGAACCACCAACCTTGCAGTTCAAAAAACTTTGCAGTCTGGCGCATTAACCACAGCGCCACACCAGGACTCCATTCTGGGTTGATAGAGATTGGCAATGTAGCTTCAGAATGAGGGGTAAGGTAAGATCCCTACTAAACAGTATTCATCTTCTCCAGATGGATCTGGTGAAGGGATGGGAAATGATGCAGAGAGGATTTTAT
>NW_006408539.1:12650553-12667575 GCF_000296735.1 Chrysochloris asiatica
TAGGTGCCATTGAGTCGGTACCAACTCATAGTGACCTTATGTACAACAGAATGAAACTCAGCCCGATCCTGGGCCAACCTCACTACTGTTGCCACACTTGTTGAGGAAGCAGCTCTTCCCCAGTTGCATTCTGAGTGCCTTCCAACCTGAGGAGCTCAGTTTTTGGCACTATATCTGACAGTGTTTCTCTGCTATTCATTATGTTTTCAGTGACTAAATATTCGGAAGTAGTTTGTCACTCCTTCTTCCTCAGAAACCCTGTCTTCATCTGGAAGTTCATCTGAACCCTGTCCACCACGGGTGACCCTGCTGGTATTAAATTATCCTCAAAATATTGGGCATCTATCTAGTGAGGGGGTATCGAGGTCCTATGTCGGGGTCCCGCCTTGACAAGGAAGTGTGGGTGTCACGAAGAAGGGAGATCTGGTGGCGAAAGTGATAGAGAAAGAGAGAGATGAAATATATACAAAAAAGACAGACACACAGATATGATGCAAACTGGCAGGTAGACAGATCTGCAAACATTTTGCCTAGCATTGCACAGAACTTACTCTACCTCAGCCTTTTATTCTCTTTTTTAGGGAGGGATTTGTTACAAAGGAAGGATGTAATTCACTCAGGGAGGATGTCACAAAAGGAGGATGTGATTAAGACAGGATACGGAACTGAAGTGTGATTCATCATTCAAAACAGAACATAATGATTCACAGGAACAACTTTTAAGATATTTTCATAGTTTTTCTTAACAATCTAACATTTTTATTTTTACAGAAAAAAAGGTCCAATCAAGCTATTATATATTAACTTTTAGGCTTAAATGATCTAGAGCAGTGACGTGTTGTTTCTTAAGGATACATAACATAAAGCAAGGTTCCTGAAAGGAGCCAAGTTGTCTCTGTACAGTTTGCAAACTTTTGTTTGTGAGCAAGATCTCAGGCACAGGGCTTCATTTATCTATACCTAAAATGCTACATTGTTCTTAATATTCCTATATACTTTCAGGAGGAAGGAGAGCATCTGGGTTAAACTGATTATATTTAGAGGTGGTTTAATGGGGCTGCCACTGATCAACCCAGGGTTTGCGTATGCTGTTCCCAGCAATGGGAAGTCCCGATGTGGTGATGTGGGTTAATGCGCTGGACTGCAAGGTTGGTTTGAAATCCAAGGTGAGAGTTTTAAGCTCACCAGCTGCCCCTCGGAAATGTTATACAGGGTCGCTTTAGGTAGGAACCTACTCGATGGCACGTAACAACAACAACATCTAGAGGGGGAGGGAAAGAGAACAAATGATAAGTAATTGGGTAAAATGTGAACTAGAGGTGTATCTTGGTGTCGTGCATTGTACTTAACACATTCAAACCAGAACAATTTTTTTTTTTTTTTAAATACATGTGACAGTATGGCTTTTCTTTTAATAACATTTTATTGTGTTTTTGATGAAGAGTTACAAAGCAGCTTAGTTTCTCACTCAATAATTTCTACACAGGTTGTTGAGTGATACTGGTTCATAATGTGTCAACATTCTCATGGTTTCTGTTCTGGTTGTTCCATTTCCATTAGTCTAGTTTCCCTGCCCCCTTATTTTCTCATCTTTGTTTTACAGTCATTGTTGATTGTCCAGCCAAACCAGGACATTTTGACAGTGAAGGGGACAGGATTAGTAAGTCTTCCAGGACAGCAGGTAACAGTCAGGACTTCTGGTCAGAGTAGGACCCTGGAAGCTGGTGACTTGACTAGCACACTCAAGAGGTGTGTGGCAGGTTGAAATGGGCTTAGTAGAGAGAGGAAAGAGAGAAGTTGAGAACTGGGCAAAGAAACAAGAAGTTTTGTTTTAAAAAGGGAGAAGGGAGTGAACTGTGCAGGCATATGGGGGGAAAATAAGGCCTAGAGAGGGAACTTGAAGTTGGGAGAATTAATCACACACTTGTACATTGAAGGGAAAGAGCCAGTGTGTATGGTTGGGTACGATGAGGGGAGAGGACCATTCCGACTATGATTATCTCAGTGGTAAGAAGGCGTATTTTCCCAGTCTGAATGTCAGTCACCACACCAAACTTCCGAGTCTGGGTTTTTTGTTATTACTGTGGTGCTTTGTTTTCTGTTTCATTCCTCCTTGGAGTGTTCAGGGGAAGCAAGAGCCTGACTGGCCCACTAGAGGTCACTCTCACCTAAATTAATAAAGTCACTGCCATGGAGTCCTGGTATGGTGCTGTGGGTTAATGCGCCAGACTGCAAAGCCCTTTAAACTGCAAGGTCGGTGGTTCAAGCTCACCAGTTGCTAATTGGAAACCCTATACAGGGTCGCTATGGGTCGGAACCAATTAGACGGCACTTAACAACAACAACAACTCACAGCAACTCCACAAGACACAATAGAACCACCCAGTAGGGATTCCAAAGCTGTAATCTTTATGGACTAGAGCCCTGGTGTGGCACTGTAGGATAAACAGTGGATCACAAGGTTAGTTTGAACTGCAAGGAAATGTGTACAGGGTCGCTATGAGTTGGAACTGACTCAATGACACTTAACAACCACATTCTATGAGAGCAGACTGCCAAATCTTTCTTCCATGGAGCAGTTGATAGGTTCGAACCACCAATCTTTCGGTGGGCAGTCAAGTGCTTTAACTATTGTACCAGCTTAAATCCTCCAACATCAAACCCGCAGCTGTCGGGTTGACTCTGACTCCTTGGGACCTTGTGAACCACAGCACAACTGCCCCATAGGCTCTCCAAGGCGACCCTGTAGGACACAGCAGAACTGCCCCATAGGATCTCCCAGGCGACCCTGTAGAACACAGCAGAACTGCCCCATAGGATCTCCAAGGTTTCCAAGACGACCTTGTAGGGCAAGGCAGAACTGCCCCATAGGGTTTCCAAGGCTGTGGATCTTCACAGAAGCAGACGGCCTCATCTTTTTTCCATGGATTGTCCGGAGGGTTTGAACTGTGCATCTTTTGGTTAATAGCCCAGCATTTAGCCCACTGTGCCACCAGGACTCCCTGCTGACTCCTATCAAAACCCACTACCGTCGAGTTGATTCCGACTTACAGCAAGTCTACACAGGGTTTCCGAAACTGTAGGTCTTTTCCAGAGCAGACAACCTCATCGTTTTCCCCAGAAAAGTCACCCCACGTTGACCTTGTGGTTCACAACCCCAACACTTTACCCACTGAGCCTCCAGTGATCGCTTAAATATAAACCCCACCGTACTCTGTATGCAATGGGGCACCAGGTTAGTTCCAAAGAGGCTGTGTGCACTCTGAGGACAGAACTGGATGACAGGTTTTCAGAAGTCTGTGAGGAAGGAAGGGCAGAAGGAGGAGAGTGCTGTGATTGGAATCTGAGATCATCAATGTAGTTTGTGGCTATCTGTTCCTGAATGAACAGGGAAGCAGGACAAGCAAAGATCCTGGGGAAATAGCACAGGACGGGTGGTAGCAGCAAGTGCAAAGGTCCTGAGGCAGAGTGAACCCTGAACAAGGAGTGAAGAATTTTCAAGTGTTGCTCTTGCAGGGACTTGATGTGCTCCAGCGAGTGTGTGCATTTCATTCTGAATGAGATGGGACGTCATCAGAAAGCTACATGATTTCTGGCTCTTCATTTGGATATATTCATAATAAAACACAGACAAACCCAAACTGAGAGGCTTTCTATGAAAGAACATGACCTCTATTCTTCAAAATATCAGTATTGTGAAAAACAAAGAGAGACTGGGGAGCTGGAATGGAGGCAAAATGACATTCAATTTAACTGTAGTCCTGGCTGGTTTCTGGACTGAAGGAAAACAGTTTATCTAGGGATATTATTGATAGTTGACGATATTGGCATTGGCTTATAGATAAAACTATATTATCAATATCAAATTTCTTGAAGTTGACAACTATGCTGTGGTTACATAAGAGACTATTTTGCTTTTAGGGTATACTCCACTGAGTATTAAGGGGCTGTTGTTGTTAAGAGCCATTGAGTCGATTCTGACCCATAGCAATCCTGTATAGTGTTTCCCAGGAGCAGCTGATGAGCTTGAACTGCTTACCTTGTGGTCCAAACTGGCCTTGCAGTCCAGTGCATTAACCCACAGTGCCACACCAGGGATAAAGGGTGTGATGTAGTCTAACTCCTCTCAAATGATGTGCTGGAGGGTCGTTCTGACTCATACTAACCCTGTGTAGGGTTTCAAGGAGCAGCTGGTGGATTTGAACTATTGGCCTTGTGGTTCGCAGTCCAGTGCTGATGCTACAGTGCCAAACCAAGAGTCACACAAGAAGTCACACTTCTCAAATGGTTCCTGTGAAAATGAGGAAGTGGGGGGAAAAGAGAAGAGGAGAGAGAAAGAAATGTGATACAATATTAAAAACTTGTGAATTTGAATATGTACAATAAATGGTGAGGAACCCTGGTGTGCTGCTCTAGGATAAGCATTAGATTGCTAATCCACCAGTCACTCCTCAGAAACCCTACACAGAGTCACTATGAGTCAGAACCAACTCTCTGGCACTCACCACAAGATAAAGGGATTCAGGAATTCTCTGTTTTACTGCCGCAGTTGTTCTCAAAGTTTGGAATTATTTCAAAGTTAAAAATGACAGATAAAAGTGTCTTGAGAACACCTGTTACTCACTGTCTATTAATGAGCTCACTCTCAGATCTTGGTCCAGACCTGATGCCAGGTGACGTGCCCCTTCCTCCTCACTCAGGATGCTGTTAGGGTGCTGTTACACCTCAGAACTGCAGCACTCGGTGTGGATTATGAGTCTGAATCATGTAAGCCATATGCAACTTTACATTATTTTCATTCATTTTATTTACTTAGAACATGAGGAATAGTAAGACACTGAGGTTGCAGAGATCCCTGAAAGCACTCTCAAGCTGCTGTATGTTCCAGGTGTGGAGGATGATTGGAAAATGGTAGAAGGACATCATGCGTGCAAGACCTTCCGTGAGATGTACTGACGCAGTGGTTACAACAGTGGGTTCAATCCATCTCACTGAAGGGCTTCCTCTTGTTTGCTGACCCTCGACTTTACCAAGCATGAAATCCTTCTACCTTCCAAAGTGACACAGGTTGTGCATTTGACCATTTTCCAATCAACCCCACCCCATAGTAGATAAGGGCTCTGCAAATATAAGATTTCATCTTAACATGACATTATTAGATTTTTTTAAATGATATTTTTTGGAGGGTGAAGGTTTAGATAGCAGTTTAGGATTCCATTCAACAACTTCTGGACAAGTTATTCAGTGACACTGGTTATGTGATTCACAATAAATGAACATTCTCATTATTGCCATTCTGGTTGTATCATTTCCATTAATCTAGTATCCCTGCCCCCTTACATTTTCACCTTAAAAAAAAAAAAAAAAGTTACTGTGTGGTCTCATGCAACATTGGTAGATTTTGTTAAACCTCGTCCCCAAAGCAGAGAAATACCAAGCTTGCTAAAATATGATAACAGTTTATAATTTCTCCAGAACGCACATTCCCTAGAGTACTTGTTTCCATTCAAGACAATCACCCTTGATATGCAGTCCTTGTGTTTAAAAAGATGTCTGAGAACTATGACAGGAATCCAAGAGGAAGGTGGGTGACTAAATATCTTCATGAACAACCGCTTCCTTTGCCATGAGACCAGAATAACTAATCATGCCCGGCTACCATTACTGAACATTCTAATGGAAAATTCCATAGAAGACTCCTGATCAACAAGGGGGAAATGTAGAACAGAAGTCTAAATTCCCACTGATTCCAGACTTCCTGTAACCATGACGTGTGGCCAACCCCTGAAATTATTGCCCTAAGATAACCTTAAAACCTTAAGTCAAAATTATCCCCCGAAGTCTTCTTAAAACCAACAGCGGTTCTGCTTAACTAGCGAAAAATAGTCTGCCTTGAGCATTCTGCTCTTTTAAGAACTATCTCCATGGGATCAAAGTGACAACACTAACTGGAAAGATTAGATAAGAACCTTAGGGAGCAGAGTTTATGTGGAGGAGGGAGGAACAAGTCAGAAAATGACAGTGAAAGTGGTTATACAACTCAAACAATGTAGTCAGTGTTACAAAATTGGACATGTAGAAGCTATTGATCTGCTGTGTGTTTTGTTGTATATATTCAACAACTACAACAAAATACATAAAATTTAGAGGGAAATGTGACAAGACATAAAACTCTGAGTAAACAGTGAGAATTAGAGTACACATTTGCTCTGCTCTCTAAATATGAATGTGGGAAGACATGGGAAATGTTCTCAGTGAGAAAGCTGTTTGGGCTGAAATAGCCATTCTTCAACATCCATCAGTGAACAAGTATATGTTATGAGCACCTGTTATAGGTAAGATAGCATCCAAAATACCATGGAGAATATAAAAGCTAACTAAAACATAATTCTGCCCCTGGCTTGGTACTTTCACACTAGACGACTTTGCCATGGTTTCAGGAAACTCCAGAAAGAGATTGTGCCTCCATTTTATATAAAATCGGACAATTTGAGAGATATGACTGATGGTGTCGCCAAGGAAACCCATGGCTGGTGGCCAGAGGCGGAGCAGCATGGGCTGGCAATTTTCCAAATCAGGAGCCGGACCTAAGATGCTGAGAAGTAACAACACTAGCAACAATGACAATTACTACGAGACAATTCAGGAAAAGGTTAAAAGGCGTTCTGGCGTGGCATAGCACTGTAGGATAAGCACTGGACTGTTAACTAGTACGCTGGTGGTTCAAACCTACCAGCCCCTCCCTGGAAACCCTATACAAGGTTGCTATGAGTCAGAACCAATTCAATGACACATATCAACAAAGCAGTAGAAAGGGAGTCCGTCTTACAAACAGGCTAGAGAAATTGAGGCTGTATGGCCTGTTGTTACCCACTGTTGAGTCAGACCCCATGCACAACAAAACCAAACACTGCCTGGTTCCGTGCCATTTCCATGATCATTTGCATATCTGACCATTGTGATCTATATAGGGTTTTTATTGGCTGATTTTGAAGAAGAGCAGAACAGCTCACCAGCCCTGATAAAACCTGTCCAGCCTCATAGCAAGGCCCGAGCTTCCGCTTTTCCCAACAGGTGGTGATTGTACCTGTGATACTTTCATAGGGCCTCGACCCCTTTATACTGCCTATGGAGGACAATGCTTACTTCTGGTCTTCAAGTACATACAAAAATGTATAATGAGAAGGGCTGCTGCACATTTGTGCTCTAACTCTGGTTGCTGTTGGTAGTTATGTGCCGTGAAGTCGGTTCTGATGCACAGCGACCCTGCATAGGGTTTCCAAGGCTGTAAAGCTTTATGGGAACAGAGAGCCTCATCTTTGTTTCATGGAATGGTGGGTAGTTTTGTACTGCCGATCTTGAGGTGAGCAGCCCAACTCGTAACCACTACTCTACCAGAGCTCCTTTCGAGAGCTCTGCTGTAATATAAAAAGAGGGGAAACAATTTTAGGTTAAAATGTAAAAAAAAACAAAAACATTTACAATTAAACATTTAGATTTATTTATTCTTGAAAATCAAACCAAACAAATGAGAAACCATAGAGTATATAAGGATCCACTTGGGAAGACTTCCGTACCCGCTTCTCTTTTGCATATGCGGAAAGCCATCCTTAATGATGTGACATCGATGCACGATGCAGCAATGGAAGCTCCATACCTAAGTCCCAGGAGTTTCCCCACTGGCCTTCCTGAGATGCTCCAAGGCCTCAGTTAAAATGCAGACGTAATCTGCTGGGAAAGGCACACTCACTAGTCACTGGCACTTCAGTCTCGTGGAGTTTCAAGTTACTTATCAGATGTTCTTAGTAACTAAGGGTCAAAACAAGTCATAGTGAGATGGGTAAGACCTTGAGGGAATAGAGAAAGGACAAGCAAGAAGGATTTGGGGGACTGTACAATTATCCTGGAGAGGAAAAGTTGAGGAGGGTTGCCAGTGTCACTGAGATCAGGGATCTTCAGAAGAGCAGTGAACATCTGGGGATGGCGGCTCACATCATCTACTCTACACTCTTGTCTCCCTGTCCTCATTCCCTCTCCTTCCCTCCTTTCTACCCTCTTTCTTCCACAGTGGTCCACTGAGAGCTTACTAAATATACCAAGGCTTAGAGGCCCCCTAGGTTCAGAACAAGCTTTGAACACGTTGCATTTGCTTTCCCAAAGGTGAAGACTATTATTTGTGTGGTGCACAAAATTAAACTGATACTTTAGTGTCTTGTGTCTACTAGGACTCTCCACGATGAAACAAAGAGTACACTGCAGGAAAGCCTTCATCCCTAAGATTCAGCCGCACACTGAGGTGTGTGCAAAACCTCCCTCCCAGGAGCCTCTGACTTAGAAGCTAAATGAATGTGATTCTTATTGATAGAGATTGTTGTTATTAGGTGGCGTCAAGTTGGTTCCAACTCAGTGACACTACGCACACAAGAAAATGCAACACCACCTGGTTTTGCACCATCCTCACAATTGTTGTTACATTTGAGCCCATTGCTGTTGTCCCTTTGTAAATCCATGGCCTTGGAGGTAGGTATTCCTCTCCTTCGCTGGTCCTCCACCTTACCAAACGTGATGTCCTTTTCCAGGGACTAGTCCCTCCTGATAATGAAGTCTTACCATCATGGCTTCTAAGTAAGGAGGGTGCCAGCTATGCTTCTTCTGACATAGATTTGTTTGTTCTTCTAGCATTCTATGATACTTTTAATATTCTTCTCCAACACTATAGTTCAAATGCCTCAACACTCCTACTATCTTTATTCTTTGTACAACTTTTGTATGCATATCAGATGATTGAAAACACCATGAGTTGGATCAGGCACACCATAGTCCTCAAACTGATACCTTTGCTCTTGAACACTTTAAAGAGGTCTTTTTAGCAGATTTGCCTAATGTAAATACACTGTTTCATTTCCTGACTGCTGCTTCCTGAGTGTTGACTGTAGAGTTAAGCAAAATGAAGTCTTTGACAACTTCAGTCTTTTCTCCATTTACCATGATGTTATTTATTGGTTCAGTGAGAGGATCTTTATTTTCTTCACATTGAGGTGCCAATCCATACTGATCTTTGATCTTCATCAATATCTATTTCAAGTTCTTTTCACTTTCTGCAAGCAAGGTTGTATCATCTGCATATCGCAGGTTGTTAATGAGTCTTCCTCCAATCCTGATGTCACATTCTTCTTCATATAATCTGACTTTTCAGATCATTTGTTCAGTTTACAGACTGAATAAGTATGGTGAAAGAATACAATCCTAGCACTCATCTTTCCTGATTTTAAACCATTCACTATCCCCTTGTTCTGTTCTAATAACTGCCTCTTGATCTATGTACAGATTCCTCATGAGCATAATGAAGTGTTCTGGAATACCCATTCTTTGAAATATTCTCCATAGTTTCTCGTAGTCAATAAAGCACAAGTAAACATCTCTCTGATATTCACTGATGTCAGCAATAATAGATCCCTTATTTCTCATCCTCTTCTGAATCTGGCTTGAATTTCTGGCAGTACACCGTTGATGTACTGTTGCAAGCATTTTTGAATTATCTTAAGCAAAATTGTATTTGCATTGGTATTAACAGTATTGTTTGATGAGTTCTACATTCTGTTGGGTCACTTCTCTTTGGAATGGGTACAAATATGGAGCTCTCCCCATTAGTTGGCTAGGTAGCTGTCTTCCCAATTTATTGGCACAGATGAGTGAGTGCTTCCAATGCTGCATCAGTTTATTAAAAGATTTCATTTTATATTCCATCCATTCCTGGAGCCTTGTTTTTATGAATGTCTTCAGTGCACCTTGGACTTCTTCCATCAGTACCGTTGACTCTTGATCGTATGCTACCTTGCTACCTCTTGAAATGGTTGAACACTGACCATGTCTTTTTGGTACAGTGACTCTGTGTATTCCTTTTATCTTCTTTAGATGCTTTCTGCACTGTCCAACAGTTTGACTATAGAATCCTTCAATTTCAAGTCAACGCTTGAATTTTTTCTTTAGTTCTTTCTGCTTAAGAAATGTTCTTCCCTTTTGGTTTACCAACTCCAGGTCTTTACACATTTTATAATAATACTTTAGTTTGTCTTCTTGAGCTGCCCTTTGAAATTTTCTATTCGACTCTTTTATTTCCTGGTTTTTTCTATTTGCTGTAGCATCTCTCTATATTGGAGAGCAGGTTTCAGAGTCTCTTCTGACATCTATTTTGGTCTTTTATTTCTTTCCTGTGTTTTAAAAGACCTTTTGCTTTCTTCCTATATGATGTAAATGTTGTTGTTGTTGTTGTTATGTGTCGTGGAGTCAGTTCTGACTCAGTGACCCTGTACAGAGTTTCCGAGACTGTAAATGTTTACCGGAACAGAAAGCCTCATCTTTCTTCCATGGAGCAGCTGGTAGTTTTGAACTGTTGTCCCTGAGGTTTGCAGCCCAATTCGTAACCACTATGCTACCAGAGCTCCTTGTATGATGTAGATACTTACTCTTTAAACTCCGGCAATTGCACTGTCAGACTGTATGTAATTATACTCACTTGTTTTTATTCCCTTGTCATAGTCTATTAACCTATTTTTAAGTTCAGAGAGTCCATTGCCTGTTCTGTCAATTAGATGATTAAATTTGAATATATTTCTACTACCCTCTAAGTACTTTAAGTCCATGGTACTTTCCAGTGAGCAGTGGTTGAGCCATAACCATGCATTATGTGTAATTAATGCATGAGGCCATATATTGCTTGCTGCTGCCTCCTCTATTTTCCTACTAAAACACACAGCTTCCTTGCCAGACGGGTTAACTAAGAAAACTCAACTCTTTTGGCCATTTCATTTTGTACCTATTATTTTCCAAAATAGACATTTGATGAAATAACACTTTTATTTGAACATAACCTTAGCACATATTAGAAAGAGTATTTGGAAAGATATTTAGCAAAATTATAAGTGCATTTTTTTGTATCTAATATACAGTGATCATAGAAAGTTTATAGTGATTTTTGCTAACAAAAAACCCTAGAACAATTTGTCCTGGTTTGGGCCCTCTAGCAAAAAGCAGCATTGGATAAATAATTTAAACACATCGATGTGCTATTGTGGCATCCTGATGAGATGTTGTAGGGTAAGCACTGGACTGCTAACCACAAGGTTGGCCAGTCAAACCCACCAGATGCTACTCACAGGGTTTCTGTGAGTAGGAACTGACTTGCTAGAACTTAATAACAACAACAACATCCTTTGCAAAAAATGATTGTTTGTTTCTTCTTGTTGTTGTTAATTGCTGTCGAGTAGGTTCCAACCCATAGTGAGCCTATATAGGCTTTCCAAGGGTCGGCTGGTAAGCTTGAACTACCGACCTTGGTTCAACCCAACTTTGCAGTCCAGTGCATCAACCCACAGCGCCACTCCAGGACCCAAGGATTAGACCCAAGTATTTACAATTTGGAAATTTTTTTTCTCTCTCATCCCTAATAATTTCAATTTCTTCATTCCATACATTTTTTCTCAAATGCCTACTTTTGTTGCAAACTTCATGTGCCCAGGAGACTGTGGCAAATATTTTGTTGCAAACTTCAGGTACCCAGGATACTGTGGTAAACAAACTTTGGTGGACCTCTATGACTCATCCTCTCCATCCCACTTTCCTCTGGAGCATGAGTAAAGGCAGACCCTAAAGACAAATAAGTGGTATCCCAAAGCTTCAGTTTTCCAGTTGACAATTGGAAATCCACAACCTAATTTCTCTTGAAAAGAATGATATCGGACTGTTCGATTCCAATACTGTCTGCAAGTCACCTAAAGTACAGTCCTGACAGATCTGCTCCAATTTCCTTTGTTGTTGTTGTTAAGTGCTGTCGAGCTGGGTCTGACTCATAGCAACTCTGAATAGGATTTAAACTGGTGGGTTTAAACTGCCGGCCTCAATTTCCTTTAACTTCCATCAAAATATCAGTTTCAAGGAACACAACACAACTCAGGACCCCAAGAACACAACTGCCCTTGACACACTCCATCCAAAGTCAGGGAGTCCAGGGCGCTAGGCAAAGCCGACCCTCCAAAGAATAAGAGCGTTAGTGTCTGCATCAGCACACAAGAAGAGCTCTCTCAAAGCCAACAGGCCTCAGATGTTCCCAATTGTGATCAAAGGCAACTGAGCCCCTGGGAGGGAGGAAGAAAGAGTGAGATCACTCCCCATCCGTGTTTATTGCTTTAGGACTGAAAGGCAAAAATCTTGTGTGTGACATTCAATTTCAGACAATGTGAGGTTCTAGTCTACATTGATACTTCACAATTAATGACTCACACCCTGTGTCCATCTGTCCACAGTCTCCCTGGACATGCTCATTGTAAATTCTGTTTGTTCCGTGCTCTCTTTCCTCATCTGTGCTTGATCTGATTGAAGGGTGGAGAGACGACCTCACTGAGTCTCCACTGGCATTTCCCCAAGTACCTGGGGAAAATCATTAGAGTACTTACACTAGCCACAGGGACCTCTCCCCCATTGGCCAATCTAGGAATAGTCTTCTCTTCTCCAGATATTTTCCTTTCTCCTCTTCTCCATCTTCCTTCCTCCCTCCTCTTCTCCATCTTCCTTCCTCCCTCCTCATGTACCCACCTTTTGGTTTGAGTTGCCCACTTCCTGTTGAGTGCCGTCCTTGTTCATATAGACCAGTACTTCGTACCTCTGACACCCCCAGACTCATTTATGTTTGACTCCTCAGGGGATTATGAATGTATGAGAGCTGGGACTTTGTCTTATTTTCTGGTTTAGTTACTTAGCGCTGCTATAAGATTATTGATCCAACCGTGACAACTGCAATTGAAATTTCAGCAACTGATCTGAGAAATTGTTAAGATATTAGAATTTAGTTGCAATTATGTTCGTAATAGTTATTTTGAAGTAGGGAAATACAGGTAACAATCTAAATATCTAGGAAGAGGACTGATTAAACAAATTGTGTTGTTATACTCTCATCATGGGATACTCTGTAGCCATGCAGAGTAAATAAATATTCATTGTAATGGAAAACGTTGGTGAGACAGCCTTTCAGTCAATAGTTAGAGGATATGTGTATGGAAATATACTATTGCCAGGTGCCTTCGAGTTGGTTCTGTCTCATAGTGACCAGAACCACAACAGAATGAAACACTGCCTGGTTTTGTTCATCCTCACAATTGTTGTTGCATTTGAGCCTTGGCTGCTGCCACTGAATCAATCCATCTTGTTAGGGGGTCTTCCTTTTTTTTTTTTTTTTTTGATGACCCTCCACATTTCCAAGCACAACATCCTTCTCCAGGGACTGGCTTCTTCTGAAAATATGTCCAAAGTTCGAGTGATGAAATCTTGCCATTCTTGCTTCTAAGGAGGACTCTGGCTGTACTTCTTCCAACATAGATTTGTTTGTTCTTCTGGCAGTCCATGGTACTTTCCAAGGAGCGGTGGGTGAGCCATAACCACTGACTTGCGGTTCAAACCGACCTTGCAACCCATTGCTTATCCTACAGCGCCACATCAGAACAGTATACACACCCTGTCTAGGGTCTGTATGGACTACATACAGGGTTGTAGCATACAACTTTCTGATATTAATAATTTGCAGATGTCCAATTGCAGATGCTCTAGGTTATCATTTATGAAGATACTGTTAATAGAAAATAATAATAATGAAAAGTAGAAAAGGAAAAAAAGAAGTATTTGACTTACATCAGTACCAATTTACTGATGGAGTTGCCAGAATTGAACCACTGTCATAAGCACGCTATACACATACAGATGTGTGTGTGTTTACATGTTTCTTCATTTTCCAAGTTTTCTAGTAAATGCTTGAGTTATTTTTATAACCATAAAAAAGTCTTATAAAGAAATGAGGAGGCAACTTAGACATTACCTACCTAAAATGAGAGGGTGATAAAGGCACGAAGTGGCTGGCTTACAAGTTTTCAAGAGGGAGTTTAGTATAAGAGTGTGCAGGAGAAGATAGAGTCCCCACTGATTAATTTTCATCTTATCTAGATGGGTCTGGTGAGAAAAGATGGGGATAAGATTCTTATGATTCCATAATGAGTAATTGTTATCATGACTAATTGTGACTGTTATAATTGTAAAGGTAGAAGTTTTGTAACAAAAATGGGAGAGTAGTTAATCTTACAATCCAGAAACAGAGAAGCCTAAGACCACCAAGGGAGAAGAGCACAAGCAGAATGTGGGACCCTATCCAGAGAGGCAGTGACACCAGAGATGGAGGCAGAGATGGGGACATGGAAAGAGAGAGCAGCTGAGGACTCTAGATTCATGGAAAGAGAAGGACTGAGAGCTGGCGGCCATGAGTCAGGCTTGCAGAATGTGCCCTTTGGTGGTTTAAATTATTGTGTATTCCTTAGTGTTTCTTTGTACATCTCCCCACCCCATCCCTAAAAATAAAAGAAAAACAGAGAGAATGGGAAAAAAAAGAAATGAGGGGAATTATGGGAGGCAGCTTTTCCTCTCAGTACATGTGCTTGAATCGACCATGGAACATGAAGGCACCATTGTTCTTCATAGTGGCTGAGACTAGCGTTTGACCAAATGGGCTGAAGCTGACACATGAGAGGTTTCAATTAGAGAGATGATAGTATACTGTGAGGAGAAAAACAAGTTTCCAGTTTGATGAAGTTCTTTTACTTCTCTAATTGATACCTCTCATGTTTCAACCTTTACCCGTTGCCTCTTATTCCGACCTCAGCAAAGTTAAAAAACAAAACAAAACAACAGACAACAAAAATGGGCCCCTCTCCTAAACTGCCCTTCAAATCAGACATGCAAGACTGTATTTGTGATGGCAGGACACAGTTCAGGAAGTTTAAGATTTCTTACCCATCCTAGGGAGTCCTGGTGTGGTGCTACAGGGCAATGCACGGAACTGCAAGGTTCGTTCAAACCACACGGTCAGCAGTTCAAATTCACCACTTGCTCCTTGGAAACCCTATACAGGATCGCTATAAGTCGGAACTGACTCGATGGCTCTTAACCACAAAAACAACACTCATCCTACATATTCCAGAGGGTGTAGATAGAACACATATCATCAGATAGTATGATGAGAGAGGAATCTTCCAGAAAGACTGGCTGTCCAACCAACAGCCTTCATGCCCTCAGCTCACCAGGTCTCTGCTTTCTTGGGAGCCCCTCACCCAGTTTTATAGACTGACCACTTCACTCATGGTTTTCAGCACTCTGGTGAAGAAGGCTTGGCATACGCTTCAGGTCAAAGGCCCTGCGGGTACTAAACAAACAGGCTGCAGGTGGGCCTGACGGACGGCATTTGTACAACCAGCTCTAATATATACCTCTGTTTTTTACAACTGCAAATATATGTGTGTGTGTGTGTGTATACATATACATATAGAGAGAGGATACACACACACATACATAGCACAACAATTTGGATCATCAATTTCAATTTTCACATTAAATAACATTTCACCCAACAATAAATGGCAAAAGCACTGGACTAGGGGATGGCCAAGGAGCCCAGGTAGCTGGGCTACGAGCCACAAGGTCAGCAGTTCGAATCTACCAGTTGCTCTGTGGGAGAAAGAGGAGGTTTTCTGCTCCCTCTTCTTATATTTATAGCCTCAGAAACCCTATATAGGGTTGGGACCCACTCAGCGGCCCACAACCACAAGGAGTTGGCCACTCAGTCCTTCAGGATCTGAGCAAGTCACAACCTCACTGGGTCTTACTTTCTCTGTCTGTAAATTGAAGGTGACAGTCTCTTCTCCATTACCTCATTGGTTTGTGCTTTTCAATAGATCTCATGATGATTAAATCTATGAGTAAACAAGTAAGCTGTACTTACTATGATCCAGGCAAGTATATTAACTCTTTTAATACCCACAGCAATCCTATGAAGGAGACATTTGTTGCCCATTTTACAGATGAGGAAACTGAGGCATGAAATTTAATAAACTGCTGATATTGAACAACTATTAATGTCAAGAACTTTTGTTTCCTTTTATGCAAAAATGACTGACAATTTTCCCACACTTCTGACTCCCAGGTTAAGTTGCCACAAGTATCCAGGGTATCTGGGATTTTGACAGACTCCACTGCCTTAGCTCTCTAGCTTGACATTTCATGCTTTTAAAATGTGGCTTGGGGTAGTCACTTTAGCAAATTAAAATCCTACTCAAACCAACTCATTCTTTTCAATATCGATAATTAAAGATAAAGAATTAATCGTTTATCCTGCATTCCCTCAACAGTAAACTGGTCTTCAGATGGCTTCAGAAAAAAGGTCCAGTCTAAACACAGCTTCGGAGGGGGTCTGCTGCGTCAGTTCAATTCAAGGCAGAGAAGGCAGCTTACGAAGGTTATGACAAGTATTTTGGGGGATCCCAAGGAGATAGTCTGGATAGATTTTCTTGACGCACAGAGACAATCACTGGGGCTTGTTAGGGAGAAAGCTTTTTGTGTTCTTTTGCTTTGTTTTCTTATTGTGAATTGTTTGAAGATTACATCAGGAAGACGCTTTCAGAATATTGAAAACTGTATTAGCAAGAAAAAGGCCAGGGAAGTTGTGCTGACGAGTTTCCCCACCCCCCCTCAGGACAATGTACCTGCTCAGTCTTTGAGAATGATTGTTTTTGCTGTTAAGTGTCATCAAATCAGTGCTGACACATAGCGACCCTGTTTAGGGTTTCTGAGGAATGACTGGTGGCTTTGAGCCACCGACCTTGCAGTTCAAACTAACCTGTGGCCCACTGTTAATCTTTACAACCCCACACCGAGACTCTGTCTTTGACGGTAGCAAGGGCTTTCTGAGAAGAATTTCATTGAGAAACATTTACCTGCTACACTGTCCTGATCTTATTCCTTCAGCCTTCTTTTTGCTTCCAAAATCCAGAGAACATTGGAAAGGAGTACAATTTGAATCTCGTAAGGAGTCTTGGTGAGGCACTGTAGGGTAAAGTACTGGACCGCAAGGTTTTAACCTCAAGGTGGGCAATTCAAACCCACCAGCCACTCCTTAGAAACCCCATATAGGGTCTCTGTGAGTCCAAACAC
>NW_006408539.1:12668170-12683011 GCF_000296735.1 Chrysochloris asiatica
GTTGGAACTGACTCAATGGCACTTAACAACAACAAATAGGATTTCCGAGGAGCGGCTTTTGAGCTGCCTACCTTGTGGTTCAAACTGACCTTGCAACCTAGCACATTAACCCGTTGGTGGTGGTGGTGTGCTCATAGCAACCCTGTACAGGGTTTCTTTCCAAGGCTGCAAATCTTTATGGAGCAGAAAGCCTCATTTTTCTCCCACAGAATGTCTGGTAGTTTCGAAATGTTGACCTTAAGGTCAGCAGCCCAACTTTTAACCACTACACTACCACAGAGATGGAAATAGAGCGTTCAGAAGTGTATAGTCGTAGATGGAGGCATGTGGAGAAACAATAACTCCATATTTGTTTGATATTTCTATTTAATAAAGTTTTCTATGGTTTTATAGTAATACTTTTTGAAATCTCACCCAATTGATGGAATTATCGATTTTTTTCTCATTCATTTGGTCATTTATAATCTGAAGAAATTATGCATTCGTTCGATAAGCAAGAAAAATAATTGTGTAATCATGTACCCTCTGAAGTGTGCTCCTCCTCTTCAAATTCAGACCGGCAGTCTTTCCCTATACTGCAGCCAGAAGGCACATTCCCCACCAAACTTTTATTTTGAGCGTTTCTTTCCTAGCCACTGTGCATCCTCCCTGTGAAGGTCTGCACTCTCTGCTTGCTTGTGTCTGCATTCTCCCACATGGCTAGGCACGTACCTGCTGCTGGAGCAGAAAGAAACACCTACCCTGCCCAAGCCTATCCGTGGGGCAGAGGTAGAATTCTTGCCTTTCATGCAGGGGACCTGGGTTCTATGCCTGTTCAATGTGTTTCATGTACAGCCACCAGTCTTCTGTAAGTTGAGGCTGGTGTGTTGCTAGGATGTTGAACAGGTTTCAGTGAACATTTCAGACTAACGCTGTGAAAAAAGACCTAGCACTCTGCTTCCCAAAAAGTAGCCAGTGGAAATTGTATAGATACAGGGGTCCAATTTGAAACTGCCCACCGAGGTGGTAGAGGACAGAGAGCGTTTGGTTCCATAGTGCGTCAGCTAACAGTAGCTAAGCAACGCTCTCACAGACCCATGCAGGTGGGGTTGTTCAATGAGTTAATGGCCAGTTAATGAAGCAATAGCTGCAAGGCCAGCACAGCTGGCAGTCTCCTCCCTCTTTAGTGCTGAGTCACGGTGGTGTCCTCCTGTGCCAAGGGCAACATTGACCCAGGTCCTATTAAAAAGTTTTACAGTTTCCTTTTGGTAAATACAGTAACCACCAGGGTTTAAATGTGAATAGTAGCTATGTATATATAAATATATATATACATATATGAATTCTTTTCCTATTACTTCTGAAACAAATTTTTACAAATTTAGTAGCTTAAAACAACATTGACATATCATCTTATGGTTCCAGAAGTCAAAGTCCAAAATGGTTTGGCAGGCCACTGTTCCTTAGGCTCCAGGGGAGAATCCTTGCCTTTTACAGCGATTAGAGGCTGCCTGGAGGCCTAGGTGTTGCCACAGGAGAAACATTCAACCTCAAGGTTGGAAGTTCAAACTCACCAGCCGCTCCTCAGAAACCCTATACAGGGTCAGTATGAGTCGAAACCACTTTACAACAACAAAAGAGGATGTCTGCATTTCTTGTCTCAGAACCTCTTGTCACCCCAACCTCTGCTTCCATCATCTCTCTCTCTCTGCCTTCCTCTTAAAAGGATCCTGGATTGGGCCTACTGGGTACATTGGACCTACTGGACAACTTAGGAAATGTTTTCCATCTCAAGATCTTTTAAACACACCTGCAAAAGTCCTTTTGCCAGAGAGGAGTAGTTCATTTTGCAGACTAGGAGCGGAGGTCCCTGGGACCATCAAGGGAGAAGAGCAGAGTGCAGGACTCTACCCAGAGAAACAATGATGCCTGAGATGGAAGCAGAGACGATGACGTGGAGAGATGGAGCATCTGGGGACTCTGGACTCAAGGAGGGAGAGGGGCTGTGTGTTGACGACTGGGGGTGCAGGCTTGCGGGGTGGAGTGTACCCTTTGCTTGTTTGATGATGCATGTAGGGGATTGTAATCATTGCAATGAAATGAAACACGATAGGATGAATGTAAAGCTAACGTTCTCCCATGTAAACTATCACTTAATTCATAATAAAAACTTAAAAAAAAAAAGTCCTTTTGCCATATGAGTTAACACAGCACAGTCTGGGGGTTAGGAAGGGCCTTTTGGGGGCCCATTAGTCAGCAAATTGGTGTGGATCTGTAGGATAAGCACTGCCCTGCTAACCATAAGGTTAGCAGTTCAAATCCACCAGCCACTCCTTGGAAACACTACACAGGCTAGCTATGAGTGGGAACTAACCCGATGGCACTTAACAACAATGATTTAGCAGACTATCATTGTTCTTGTCAAGTGCCATGCAGTCGGTTCTGACTCATAGTATAGGCTTTCCGAGGAGTGGCTGGTGGGTTTGGACAACCAATCTTGCGGTTCAATTGGCCTTGCAGTCCAGTATTTTAGCCTACTGCGCCACACCAGACTAAAAGAGGTGGATAGATGTTTATCAGGTTGTGTGTTACATACAATGAAAGTGGACTGAACTTTGCCACAAGGGCAAACATTGGTTAGCAGGCACCAAAACTGTCCTCATCTTCTCTCTGTGACCTTGTTCTTGTCCTTATTCATGACAATTCTTCACTCAGATGCCGGCCCCACCAAGTTCTGACAGTAGGATCAGCCAACCTACTAGGTGAGTTGAGCAACTGAGTGAGTCTTTGCTTGGTGAAGTCTGGGTAGAGATGGGACCCCTGCTGGGCTTGCCAAATGCTTACATCTCCTTCATATAGAAACAGTAAAACCAAGAACAAACCCAGCTGCTATTGGATGTGACTCAATGGCATCCTCCACGTGTGTCAGAGAAGTGTGCTACATAGGATTTTCAATAGCTGAGCTTTCAGAAGAAGAAACCCAGGTCTTTCTTCCAAGGTGCCTCTGGATGGATTCAAACCTCCAACCTTTCAGTTAGCAACTGAACATATTTACTGTGTGCACCTCTCAGGGACTCTGGAGCCTAGAAAAAAAACAAAACATTCTAGCCAGGACTTACCTTTATTTTTAACCATTTCAGAAAAGTTTAAAGTATTCCTAACAATGGCTGCTAAACATTCTGTATCTCAAGAATTTATGGTGCATATAAAAACATCTTGGGTGTGGCTTTCTGATGAAAATAAAACAAATCAAACCTGTTGACATCCACCCTGGGGGTTGGTGGATTGGAACCTACAACTTTGGGGTTCATAGTCGAGAGTTAAAGCATTTTGTCACCAGAGTTCCTTGAGTTTCTGTTTGGGGTCCTTTAAATATTAGCTAACCTCTCCAGTCCAGGGTGTGGGTGAAAGTTTCCACAAACAAATATATATGCAGCTGATTCTGGAGAATTTCCAAATTCATTACCATACAGGCAATGGACACATCTTCTGCTGGTCTTTGTTAGACATTTACGTTTTGAGGCATTCAGGTTTGATAAGAATGAATCTATGTTCCTGTCTTAGGTTGATATATAAGTAAATGCATCAGTTTCATATCCATGTTCAATGTTAAGTTTCAAATGTTTCTCGAGACAAACTCAGATGTCTACGTATAAACAATTTAGACGGCTCACATGTTGTGTGCTGCAGCAAAACAAATTAAACTTTACAACATTTTAAATTGTTTGCTGTGAATAATCTCCTAGTGTGGAGAGCGCTATGCATTTTTTTGAAGGTTTTCGATACCTAAACCACATGGATGTCAAGAAAGCAGGGCCAGTGGGTAAGACAGTCTAATTCCCCACCCCCACTACCAAACCTGGAATTTTATTGTAATTATGGATACAAATTGTCACTGTGATAATTTATATAATTACTTATGATTATTATGGTTATATTATAATAGTTCTAAATATGTGTCCATCTCATATAAAAAATAATTTAAAAATTCTAATTGTTACTGATTTGCTTGCAAAGCCACCTAACATTTTCTTTTTTTTTTAAGACAAAGGTATCGAGAACCAAGTTTAGCATCACCCATGATAGTGATTGTTGTCAATAAGTTGTATACCTGAAAAAAATTGAATTGGCAAAAGTTGTGACAGATATACAAGGCAACTTCAAAATGTTCATGTAAACATTTTTGAAGGCTCCTTGTAATTATAAAAGGAACTCTGGTAAGCATAGTGGTTACGAGTCGGGATGCTAACCTCAAGGTCAGCAGTTCGAAATTACCAACTGTTCTATGGGAGAAAAATGAGGCTTTCTGCTCCCATAAAGATTCACAGCCTCGGAAACCTTGTGCAGGGTCGCTATGAGTCGGAACCTACTCCATGCCACACCACTGTAATTATAAAAATGGCAGAAAAAGAGAAAGAGAGAGAGCGAAGCTGCTCAAGCTACTTGTGGACAACCCCAAACCTCATGGGATTTGTTTCCTTGGTTTGGAGGTTGAGGGTCATGGTTTCCTATGAATCCTAGTTAAATGGCATGGTTAGTACTTTTTTACATCTCCTACTTCAATACATAGTGTCTGAGGTCTTAAAAAAAATTGCAAGTGGCTATTCAAGGTACAGTAATAGGACTTTATTCACCAGAAACAACAGAGGAAGAAGGAGAGTGAGGAATAGGAGGAGGGTGTGGAATATGTGCCTAATTGTCTCCAGGAACCCTCGTTAACGTGGCCACGAAGCAGGATTGGATGGTGCCCGGCTACCATGAGTGAGCATTTGGACGAGACATTCCATAGAAGAATCCTGATCAAATGGAGGACAATGCAGAGCAGAATTTCCAATGGCATAGTGGTTACGAGTCAGGTTGCTAACCTCAGGGTCAGCAGTTCAAAACCACCAGCTGTTCCGCAGGAGAAAGATGAGGCTTTCTGCTCCCGTAAAGATTTACAGCTTCGGAAACCCTGTACAGGGTCGTTATGAGTCAGAACCGACTCCACGACACACAACAACAACAACAATAGACTCCAAAATTTCTGAAGCTGTTCAGGTTGGATGAGCCCTTGAAACTACTGCCCTGAGAAAATTCTTAAATTGTAAACCAGAACTAGCTCAATGCCTTCTTTAAACTAACCAGTAAACTTGAGCTTAATTTAACTAGTAAAGTCTATTTCCCATGAGCATCATGCTCTTTTAAGAACTGTCAATATGTGAGTGCTGGTGGAGCTGTAGGATAAGCACTGAACTGAGAACAACAAGGTCAGCAGTTCGAGCCCACCGGAAGCTCCTCTGGAAAAAGATGAAGCTCTCTGTTCCTGCAAAGATTTACTGCCTCTAAAACCCTATACAGGGTTGCTATGTGTAGGAAGCAACTTAACCACAAATATGGGTTCAAACTGACAACAGCATTCAAAAGATAGGGACCTTCTGGGACAGAGAGTTGATGTTCATTGGTGGGGGGGAATGACTCAGAAAAGGAAGGGAGAATGGCTGAACAACTAGAACAATGTTATCCGTGTCATTGAATTGTTCATGTAGAAACTGTTAAATTGGTGTAGGTTTTGTTGTGTGTCTTTTTAACATTTTTAAAAGGAAAAATGTCAATGAAAAATCCTTTTATTTCCCTACTGATTTAAAAAAAATTATTTATCAAAACTCTAGAGCCAAAGCATCACCATGTGGTGGTAGTTGTCACCCTTGCTGGTATCAGTTTAGCCATGCGACCCTCCTGCCGTGGCTGCACCCCCCATCCCCACAGCCGTGTGTGCTCCATGTGTGCTTGTGACCCTGGCCACCATAACTAGGGATTTGCAACTGGAAGCATGGGGCCACTGAGCTTCTCTGTCACAGGGATATGGAGTTAGAATTATGAGGCAGCTTCTATATGCGGCTGGAAATAAAGACCTACAAAGTCCAGAGCAGCTAGGTGTACGGAGAGGGTGGGCTGGATAGCCTGGGAGAGAAAAGAGAACAAGCAGTGTCAGTGGAGAAACAGGTGACAGGCAGCAATGTGGCCCCACAGCCACCTGCCATTCCTTCATTCCCAGTGACGGCCTGCTCCGGCTTCTCCTGAGCTCCAGCTCTGCTCCTGTCCTTGGAGTCTGTAGATGGCCCTGTCCTCACCTTCTGTCCTTGTCTTTTCTCATAAACCAGCTTGAGCTGCATACATTCAACCCAAAGGACCCTAATGAAGACACTTTGGCACACATTGTTGCCAACTTGATTTGCCTTTTAACTTCATGGTACTTTTATTATGAATTTTTAAAAATTAACTTTAATGAAGTCAAATCTAGTCCTCATTTCTTTTATCAGTTTTGCTACTAATTTTAATCTTAAAATAGCCTCTACATCCCCAGATTATATATCCACCAGTAATTTTTTTTCTTACTTTACTTTTGCTTTGTTTATATTCCTTTATTTCCCCTTGGTTCTTAAAGGTTTTTTTTTTTGTATATTATGTTAGCATCTCAAATCAGTCTGGAATTTATTTTAGAATAACGTGTGATACTTGAGAGATGTATCAACTTTTACTTTTCCCCAAAGGTTAAAGGACTAAGGAGCCAAGTTTGAGGAGAAAAAAATGCCCTGGGAAAGCAGTTTGGTATCTAGATTAGTTCCCGGTTCTTTTACAACTGGGCTTTCGGTTTCTAAAAACATTGAATCGATCATACGTCTTCTGAAGTTGGTCCTTTGCTCTTGGCTTGTTCTGTCTTCCTGCATTCCTAGTGACTGATTTCCTCCTGAGAGTTTGTTCCATGGATATTAGTATGCTGGGAGCAGAGGCTTTCACTTTGATATTCCTAGTCTATCTATCTATAAATGTCTCTCAGTCTCTCATGCCTGAGATAGATTCCCTGCAATCAGCTCTTTCCCTTTAATATTCCTGGCATATACTACAATAAAGACCACTTCTCCAGAGATTAACTAAATCAAGGATGTTATGTTCCATTTTTATGACGAGATGCACATTTCCCAACAAGAAACAAATCCTTCATATCAAAGGACTGAAGGAGATGGTACTTATAAAACTTTTCAGTTGTTTAAATGAGGGCCATTGATGGAAGCCAGTTCAAACTCTTTGCTGGCTCTCAACCCATAGCGTGCTCATTTGATTGCGAATTGGATAAACTTTCACTCATTTTAAGATCTTGCCTCTCATCATTGCGTTCTAAAGGAGAAAAATGCATTAGCAGTCAAGTTGGCCCAGTCGTTCAGCCAGCTGAACTTGAGGTGTATAACTCCATTTAAGGGGGTCTCATTAGACCTCCTCGGAAACCCTGTACAGGGTCGCTATGGGTCGGACCCGACTCGATGGCACTTAACAACAACAACAACAACACATTAGACCTCCAGGAGAGAGGAGGTAGCAGATGTGATTTAGTCTGCAGTTTTAACCCTTTGATAGTTATATGACCCTACCTTGGTGTAGCTAGGAGTGCTATTGTGGTGCTGTAGGTTAAGCACTGGACTGCTTACCACAAGGTCGGCAGTTCAAACCCACCAGCCACTCAGCAGGAGGAAGATGAGCCTTCCTACTCCTTTAGAGATTTACAACCTTGGAAACTCCATACAGGGTCGCTAAAAGTCAGAAAAAACTCAAAGGCATCAACAATAAAGAAAAACCTTGAAAGATCTGGTTTCTTTTTCATTTTGTGCAGAAGATTCAGATTCTGAAAGCAAAAAATAAGCAGAAAAGAAAATGGAGACTAGGGGAAGCTTACAGGTAGAGTAGGATACCTGTGGACACTTACTTGACACTCTGGGCACTTATGTTGAAACAAGGTGCCCCTGGGCACCTGGAGCTAAGTTTGCTGACCCACTGGATTTAAGCACCTCCAGCTGAGGCTTACTGATGGAGTGGGTTTTCTCTGGGCATTTAATCTCGTAAAGAGCTTTGTTACACTTGCTTCAGCAGGGCCAGGGACCCAGGCCAGCCACCAGGCTGAGGGGCCAGTGACCGGAGAGAGGCGTGTCTGCAGACATGTCTGAGAGATGGCTGACTTGATCCAAGAACTGTGTCTTGAACATTCCTTAACCAAACTGTCATCTGCTATGTTCCTAATAAACCACCCTATCATAAGTATTGTCCATGAGTTCTGTGTGGCCATTGCAATCAATCATCAAACCCAGCAGAGAGGGTCTTGGGAGGGATGGTTGTTGTCAGAATTGGTAAAGAGGTTGTAAGGTAGAAGGCTTTCCTATAGTTCTCCACCTTGTATGGCTCAACCTTGGGCTTATGTTGAGTTAAATCCTCTCTCCCATCAAGCCATGCTACTCCTTTCCAGTTTTACAGTTGGATTGGAGGAGCTGTCTTTGGAAAATAATAATCAAAGAATTGGCTGGGATTGTATTACAGATGGCCTTAAAGCCACACTGAGCAGTTTAGCCTAAGTGGAGGATGCAATGGGATCTGGCTGTGTGAAATCGTAGGGCTGACTGCAAGGACTTGGACACACGTTACTTAAGGACGGGTCTGTATAGAACCAAGCTAAGCATGTAATGGGCATTTAAACTATATTGGTAAAATCAATATTAAAAACAGTGATTAAGGGGAATGATCAGATTGTGATGGCCAATGTGGATTGAAAGCAGAGAGTGTGAAGGTAGGCAGGCCTGGAAGGAATGAGGTATGGTCATCTCAGTGTCAGATAAGAAGATCTGTCTAGTGTGTTGGCAGTGGGAATGAATGAGAGGTGGGCTTAAAACAAAATCAAGCTCTCTCTTCCGGTCCCTGGCATGCCAGGAGCTGTGGGCATCGGTGTAGACATGGCCAAGTCCAAGAACCACACCACGTATAACCAGTCCTGAAAATGGCACAGAAATGGTATCAAGAAACCCCGATCATAACGCTATGAGTGTCTCAAGGGGGTGGACCCCAAGTTTCTGAGGAGCATGAGCTTTGCCAAGAAGCACAACTTGAAGGTCCTGGACAAGATGCAGGCCAACTGCACCAAGGCCATGGCTGCATGTGCCGAGGCTGTCAAGGCTCTTGTAAAGCCCAAGGAGGCCAAGGCTAAGCCCAAGGGAGGTCAACCGCAAGCTCAGTCGACTGGCCTACATTGCCCATCCCAAGCAGGGGAAGCATACTCAGGCACGCATTGCCAAGGGTCTGAGGCTCTGTCGGCCAAAGTCCAAGGCCAGTGGCTCAGACTAAGTCTGGAGCTTCAACCAAGGCCTCAACTCTAGCCCCAACCAAGGCCTCACCCCAGGCTCCAAAAGGTGCCCAGGCCCCCACAAAGATGGAATAGGGTTAACCATCTGAAGACAGAGGGACTGGCATGACCCTTTGGGCTACCATCTGCATGGAGCTGGTGTCCTCCTGTGCTATTTGTACAAATAAACCTGAGGCCGGGAAAAAAGAAATCGAGGATTAATAGGATTTGGTGTCAGAGAAAGAAAAGGACATAGAGGTGTACTTCATAGGTAGGGAGGTGGGGCAGAGTCAGGTAATGGTTAGGAATTCAGTCTTGATGTTCAGACAAATCAAGGTTTCAACCCCACATCTACTAGTCGCTAATTGTATGGCCTTAAGAAGGATGTTTCTACTCTGCAAGCCGTTTCTTCTACAAAGGAGCAGAGTTGTAACAAATGCATAAAATACTTTACTTAAAGTGCTTATAGCTGTGCCTAGGAAAACCAAACAACACAAATAGGTTCAATGAGAGCTTCCATTTTCTCTCTGCGTGTCTTACCCATTGGATGTTTTCCAGACAGAAAATGATGCTCTGTTTTCCATATCAAAATGATGATCATTTCTTCAAATTGTCCAAGCCAAAAAGAATACAGCATGTGTTCCAGTGGTTTCCATGGTCACAAGCTCTGGCCATGAAATTGCTGGTGCAGCCCAGTCAGGCTGGCCTCCGGACACTGTAATCACCACTGACAAGAGTGGAACCAGTTTCGTGTTCCAGCACGATTTATTCGCACTTAGTGGGAAACTGTCACTGCCAACTTCCTTTCTTTCTGGAAACCACAAATGGAAACCTTAAAGTCACCTTCTCATGTCTGGTGAAAAACAGAGCAAGGTCCAAAAGAAAACAATTGTTTGGCATTGAAGTTGATCAGCTTTGTGATTTTTATCAAGGATCCAGGCATAAGTGTATTGCACATAACAATTATTTTCTCAATTGTCTAAACTCGTATCTACTAACTGCTAGCTGTATGGCCTTAAGAAGGAGGTTTCAGACAAATTTCGTAATACTAATGCCACCTCCAATCCCCTCTACACACACACACACACACACACACACACACACACACGCACACACATGCACATGCGCACACATGCACACACGTACACACACACGTGCGCACGCACACACGCACACGCAAAAGCACATACACACCCGCACGCACACCCGCACACACATGCACACACACACGCACATACATGCGTGTGCACATACACACAGTTACTCCGCCTGTTGTAAAAAAAATACAGCTCTGCCCTTTTGTGATGGAATTTTGCCTCTAGGCTTTGATAAACTGAAAAGGGTCAATACAAAATTTTGATAAAACAGCAGAAAGCAGATTGTGCCAAAACTTGGTAGGCTTCAATTTGAGAAGATGAGATAAGAAACAGGAAATTAAAAAAAAAAAATCTGTCCCAATTACATAGTGCGTGAATGTCCCCAAATGTTTCTTTTTAAACATCCAGAAGCAATCTTTTGGTGACTTGTGGCTAGTTGGGTAGTACTTTTCATGTAATACTTGACCAAGACCTACAGAAAGTTGGAATATTGTTAATGAGACACATTTGCACAATAACACTAGGTTAGTTTTTCTTTACTTCTTCTCTCCCTCCCACCTTCCTTTTCTCCTTAAACAAATACAGGTATCTATAACTCTGCAGAGAAGAATTTAGCCAATTACATTTTCTGTTGATACATTCATTCACTCAACAAACACTTACTTTTAAATGCCTATTACATTTCAGATAACTTAAACACACTTCAAAATTCTTTCTCTCTCTTTCTGTTCTTATGAGATAACTTACATGTTGGGCTACTAACTGAAAGGTTAGCAGTTTGAATCTACCAGCCACTCCTTGGGTGAAAGATGCAGCTTTATGCACCTGTAAATATTTACTGCTTCGGAAACCCTATACAGGGTTTCCGAGTCAGAACCTACTTGATGGTACACCATGACCTCCACCACTAAAGACTATATAGAGAGTTGTTGTTGTTAAGTGCCGTCGAGTCGGTTTCGACCCATAACGACCCTCTACAGGGTTTCCGAGGGTGTAAATCCTTACGGGAGTAGAAAGCCTCATCTTTCTCCCGCGGAGCAAGAGGGCCACAGAAATACGAATGCTTATTGGTGACTACTTTTGGAAATGGAAGAATGTCATAATCAAGGAAGCAGAAATCTACTAGGCGTTTTGAGGTTCACTTTAAGTCAGGTGACTTTATCCTTTTGGTGTCTGGTGGCCCTAATTGATTATGCCTTTAGTCATAGCTTAGTGAATTATTAATAGGACTCTCAGCCACTTCCCAAAAGTTTGGAGAGTTTCAATAATAGGTTGTATGATGTCCATATAGGATTTCAATTTAAAACAATTCAAGTTCTATATTGGGACCAGAGACATATTCCTTACTACTTGTGCTTCCACACCAAGCTCCAGATGGGAAAAGTACAGAAGGGATACTTCTGGTTCTCTCTACTCCTTTATCTTCTCCAAGTGGAAAGAGTGACTGGTTTGAATGCTAAAGTTGGGAAAAGGAACTGATCATGCTCACTTCTTTCTTTTCTGATTTGATGGAAGGTGCATCCTGGTCTTCTCATCATTATATGGGCCTGTGGTTTTCCTGTTTGAGCATCTAGTTGGATACAAAAACAAAGCAAAACAAAAACAAAACAAAACAAAACCACTGCCCTGAGTCTATTCTGATTCATAGTCACCTGTATAGGGTTGTTGAGACTGTTAATCTTAATGGGAGCAGACAGCATCATCTTTCTTCTGTAGACCTGCTGGTGGATTTGAACCACCAGCCTTACAGTTAGCAGCCCAGTGCCTAACCCACAGTACCACCGGGGCTCCATGTTGTTTTTGTTAGGTGCCATCGGGTCGGTACCGACTCATAGCGACCTTATGCATAGCAGAACAAAACACTGCCCGATCCTGAGGCAACCTCACTATTGTTGCCACACTTGAGTCCATCGATGCTGCTACTTGGCCAATCCATCTTGTTCGGGTCTTCTTTTTTCTATGACCCTCCACCTTACCAAACATGATGTCTTTCTCCAGTAACTGGTTTCTCCTGACAATATGTCCGAAGTATGAGAGATCAAGTTTGGCCATCCTGGCCTCCAAGGAGCACTCTGGCTGCACTTCTTCCAACACGGATCTGTTGGTTCTTTTGGCAGCCCATGGTACTTTCAATATTCTCCTCCAACACCATAACTCAAATGCATCAATTCTTCTATGGTCTTCCTTATTTACTGTCCAACTTTCACATGCATATAAGGTTATTGAAAATACATAGATGCAGCTAATTTGGAAAGGATTTTCTTTTAGCATAACAATTTTGACTTCTTAATTTGGAATTTAATTTCAAAACGCAAAGGAACTTTTTCTTTGACCTTTAATTTTTGGTAACTTCAAAATGGAAAAGAGGTTATGCAAAATCTGAGGCATCTCTTTGTGTTGACATTTTGATTACGGAGTACCTTGATTCTATCGCTTCATTTCATTGAGTAACCAGGTGAATCATATTGTGTAAGTCATTTGAGTGGAATTTGTGATGGAAAATAGAGTTGGGAATGAGTGTTCAGATTTCTGAGAGCGAACTATATCCTAGCTGGGATGAAGGTAGAAGCAAGACGTTTTGAAAAATGGCTGTCTCCTCCCCAACTGGGTCACCATTGCTGTTGTTAAGTGCCATCGAGTCAATTCCAACCCATAACGACTCTGTGTAGGATTTCAGAGGAGCAGCTGGTGAGTTTGAACCCCCAACCTTGTGATTGAGTGCTTATCTAGGACTCTATTAGCTCAAGGTTAGGTCCAAAGCCTTCAGCACTAATTGGGAAGCATTGATTCCTTACTCTTCATTTTTCCACAGAAGTGAGGATACTTCTCCATTCCTCAGGGAGCAAAAGTATGGGCAAACCATTTTCATTTGTCTTCATTGCCCTCACATGATCTTCCCTAAGAGACAAATGACTTCTTTGATGGGGTGAAGGCAGTGAATATTCCAGGTTTTGTTCCTCTTGGGCTTCTCTGTCTTAGATCTGACTTTCCACTAAAAAAGTTGATTCTCTGCTGTATGGTGAGGTTTACACGCATGCTGTCTTGTGCAGGGAAGATCTGGAATTTCCCATCATGCTCAGTTCTGGGTCTATCGTTTGTAAGTTAAAAGAGATTCATTGTCGGTTGGCAAGCCCCTTTCATCAAACAGAGCTTCCGGTTATCTCTTCTGTGCTGTGCTAATTATGGAAGCACAGATGAGGGTGGCTAGATGATCTGAAAAGACAGGGCCAGCCAATCCAAACAATGGCAATGCAGAAAAGGAACATTTTCAGAAACAACAGAAGGTATGTCACTTATGAAAAATGGAACCAAACTGATTTGGAGGCACTTAACAACAAACAACAACAACATAGAGAAAGAATGCTTGAAGTAACAATAATTGGACTCATGCAGAACCTGTAACTAGAACAAGAAGTAGTGATCCAAATTGTACAAGAGGGTACTGTATGGTTAAATTTCAGGAAAAGTATGCACCAGGAATTGTATCCTTTCACTACACTTCTTCAGTCTGTATACTGAGCAAATACTCCGTGAAGCTGGCTTATAGGAAGAGGATCATGGCATCAGGATTGGAGGAAGACTCATCAACAACCTGTACATGACACAACCTTGCTTGCTGAAAGCAAGTGCTTGAGTTGTATAGATCACAACTCAATATAAAGAAAACAAAAATCTTCACAACTGGGTCAATAAATAGCATCATGAAAAATGGAGAAAAGACTGAAGTTGTCAAGGATTTCATTTTACTTGGATCCACAATTAATGCTCATGGAAGCAGCAGCGAAGAAATCAAATGATGTATCATTGCATTGGGCAAATCTGCTGCAAATGACCTATTTAAAGATGTCACCTTGAAGACTAAGGTGCACTTGACCCAAGCCAGGGTATTTTCAACCATCTCATATGCATGTGAAAGCTGAGCAATGAGTAAGGAAAACGGAAGAAGAATTGAGTCATTTGAATTAGGGTGTTGGCAAGGAATATTGAAAGCTCCATAGACTGCTAGCAGAGCTAATCGATCTGTCTTAGAAGAGGTACAGTCAGAATTCTCCTTAGAATCAAGGATGGTGAGACTTTGTTTTACATACGTTGGACATATTGTCAGGAGGAACTGGTATCTGGAGAAGGACATCATGCTTAGCAACGCAAACAGGAAGACTTCCGATGACAGGAACTGATACAGTGTCAGCAACAATGGGCTCAGGCTTAACAACAGTGGTTGACGGCACAGGACCAGGCAGTGTTTTGTTGTGTTGTTCGGACGGCAGCTCTAAGTAAGATCAGACTCAACACCACCAACAAAACTAATGAGGAGGACGATAAGAGAGAGAAGATTAGAAGTTTAGGTCCATCTAGGAATCCGTCATCTTAAAAATAAGAGATCTGGAAAGAGCAAATAGAGAAAAGTAGAGGAGAAAATGATCAAAGAAATCATTCCAGGAGATTTCTTAGATTTGAAGGTCATATGTTTTATAGATTGTCACAAGCTACTGAATGCCTAGCTTCATGAATATTAAACAACCAAACCTGTTGCAGACCGTGTAAGACTAGTCAGAGGTTCGAGGCCCTCTAGGGCTGAGTGTAACAAATGAGGCCACCGACAGTTAATGGAAAATTGCTTTC
>NW_006408539.1:12683691-12690695 GCF_000296735.1 Chrysochloris asiatica
GCTGGATCTCCCCTCCTCGTGAACCAAAAACTCGTGACAACTATGTCGAGGTCAGACCCCGGCACAAACCCAACCAAAGCACATCACTGCGAAATTTCATAACACTAGGCACAAATAAACACCCTCTAAGAATCCAGGTGAACAAACACACACGTACAGTTTCATATAAAAGACAGAATCAAACTTATATCAGGTTTCATACAACAACTTTAGCATCTAACAGAAAATAGAGCAAGTCCTTTTAAATTCTAAAAAAATGAATGTTTTTCCACTTAGAATTTATACCCTGTAAAAAAAAATCAATGATGAGAATAGACTGAAGACATTCTTATACATACAAGATCACAAAATATTTACCTCTCAGCATCATTTCTGAGGAAGCTACTGGAGGATGCACTCCACCAAGATGAGTGAGTAAACCAACAAAGAAAATACGCTGCAATACAAGGAATGAGATGAATCCAAACAAGAGATTAAGGAATTTTCCAGAGTGATGATACAGGGAGATCCCAGAACAAGAACTGTGTAGCAGGCCTTGAGGAGAAAGTAGAACAGCTTGAAAAATTAGAACAGATGGCATGTCTCGAAGGAAAACAAAACAAAACAAAAAAACCGAAATTGAGAGCTATGTTTGAAATTATGGAAATGGATTTTACCCTGTTGACAGAATCCGGGGATAGATTAATAATACAAAGAAAACTAAGCAAATGAAAAAATATGAGGCAATTATTGTCTCCAAGAAAAATAAAAAGCTGTACATGGCTTATACATGACCTGACTCGTGTGTGCACATGAATATTGATTTAACTAAAACACGGCATATTTATACTGGGAAGAAAGGGGGGGGGTGGAATGTTGCAGAGAGGAAACACTTTATGAGCAATGAATCATCACCTTCCAAATAAAGAAGTCAATAGAGAAGATATGAAAAAATATATTAGGTATACACTAATACTACTACAACCTGTAGATGTATGACAAATATAGAGGAGAGTGTCAGGAAACCTGGCTAAAATTACTGAAAACCCTAAAATCGTCTGAAGACTGAAAACAAAACAAAACAGAGTGAGGGACATGATGGGGATGGTGGCGTCTGTGTGCCATGGAGTCGAGTTTGTTCCGACTCATGGAAACCCTGTCTACAGGTTCTGAGGCTGTAAATCTTTATGGGAGCAGAAAAGCTTATCTTTTTCCTGCGGAACAGCTGGTGGATTTGAACTTCTGACTTGTGGATAGCAGCCCAGCACATAATCCACTATATTACTTGGACTTGAAGGGATAAAGAAGGAGAATGCTAATCTTCATTTTCATCAATGTATGATTATTTTACATTAAAAACTGCTTATATGTAAATTTTCTAAGAATAAAATTTAGAAGTGTGCTCTCAGATTATTTAAGTTATAACTAACTTACTTTACAAGAGTTGGTTTTCATACAGCTTAGTAGGTATTCTTTTAACACCTCTCCCTACAAACCTGATCAAAACTGCTTAATACATGAAAAATGAAAACTGGGGAAGATTTCACTCTTTCTTGTGCACAATAAGTATTATTTCTTGAGATTTGACTGTGCTCATTATTTGGGATGCATCAATGAAGAAGACAAAAAAAAAAAAAAAGCCTCTGACCTTGTAGAGTTACATTCTGGGATGTAAAGTGTGGGAAAGACACAATAAACTATTGATGAAAGAGTAGACACATTATGGAGTATTTTATGCGATAGAAACCAACGGTGACCCGGAGAAATGCAGGTGGCAATTTAAAATCGAGTAGTCAGAAAGTCAGAACACATCCCAATGGAAAGGTGATAAATGAACAAAGATGCAAAGGAGATGGAAAAGCTAACTTAAAAGAAACTAGTCTAGGCAGCTGAAAGACCCAGTTGTTGTTAGGTGCCATCGAGTTGGTACTGACTCATAGCGACCCTATGCACAGCAGTACAAAACACTCCTCGATCCTGGGCCAACCTCACTACTGTTGCCACGCTTGAGTCCATCCATGCTGCCACTTGGCTAATCCATCTCTTTGGGGGTCCTCCTCTTTTTCTCTGAACCTCCACCTTACCAAACGTGATATCCTTCTCCAGCGACTGGTCCCTCCTGACTATATGTCTGAAGTATGAAAGACAAAGTTTGGCCATCTTGTGGGTTCCCTTTTTATTCTTTTGGTAAAGTCTTTTGATCCACATTTTGTCATCCCTGCATAGTAAACCATATGGTTGTCAGATTCAAAAGGGCCAATAACAGTCCATTTCAGCTCACCAACACCTAGGAGATGGATCTTTATGCGTTCCATTTCATTTTTAACAACTTCCAGTTTTCCTACATTTGTACTTCATACATTCCATGTTCTAATTATTAATGGATGTTTACAGCTGTTTCTTCTCATTTTGAGTTGTGCCCCACCAGCAAATGAAGGTCCCCAAAGTTTTACCCCATTCATGTCATCAGTACCAAGTCTACTTTGAGGAGGCAGCTCTTCCCCGGTTGTATTTTGATGCCTTCCAATTTGAGTGGCTCATCTCCAGCACCATATCTGACCATATTCTGGTGTTCTTCACTGTGTTTCAATATTCAATATTCTGGTACTGACAGTGTTGCACTGCTACTTACAAGTTTTCAGCGGCTAAACATTCAGAAATAGTCCGCCTCTCCTTCTTCCTAATCTGTCTTAGTCTGGAAGCTCCGCTGAAATCTGGCTGCCCTGCTTGTGTTTAAAACACAGGTGATATAGCTTTCAGCATCACAGCAACACAAAGCCACTGCAGTATGGAAAATTGACAGACAACTGGTGGAGCCAAATAATAGACTGGTCTATAATAAACAAATATAATAAATAAATCACACCTGTCAGAAATGTGCTCCTTAGAATAACCAATTTTATGAGACCAAGTGGCAACATTGGCCCCAAAACAAAGATGAGAAGACAGAGAGGGGCATGGGAATGGCAAACCCAGGCTAGAAACATACTGACATGTTGCAGGGATTGTGGTTCATGCCTCAGAACATGTGTATGAGCTATTGAACGGGAAACAAATTGGCTGTGTAAACTTCCACCTTCAGCATAATAAACTATTTACAAAAGAAATTCACCAAAATAAAAAACAGTGGTTCTCTCTATAAAGACAGAGAGGGAAAAAATGCAAAGAGAGGATATAGAGATACTGTAGACCACCATTTTGGTAAGAGTTTTCCTCAAAGCAAAGCAAAGTAATCAGTGGGGTTGCTGGCCAGAAAGCAGTGCTAAGAAAAGAGTGTTCTTTAGTTGGGAGGAAGATGTTTATGTATAGATGTAAAAGAACATATATGTAGGATGATGTAGGGAAAGGAGAAGGGCATTCCTGGAGCGTGTTCGTAAGCAGCTGAAATGGGAGAGGTTTTCTCAGGAGAGTGAATGTCTTGTCTCTGCTCACAAGTAGGGAAGCAGGGCACTTGGGTGCAGATGTGGTGCTGGAAATGTGGTAATCCCTTCTGACTGCTCCCTTCTGATTCAGGGATGTTGGAATCAAGGTTATCAGCTGAGAGTGCAGATGCCTGCAATGGTGTTAAAGGTTTGAGGAGAGACTACAATGTTGGTTGTCTACGTGCTATTTTCAAAGGGAAAGTGTATTTTCTCCTTGGGTAAATTTGGTGGCCATCACTTTGGGCAAGTGATCAAGCTTAGCATCCATTTCACAGGCTTCCTGATGAGAGGTAACAAGAAGTAAGCAAGATCACCAGTATGGCATTCTTCGCAAACATGTTGAACTCAAATGAAATCATAAGGAAACAATCAGACCATTTCAGATTCTGGGACATTCCACAAGACAATTGGCCTGGATTCTTCAAAGAAGTCACTGTTGTGAAGGAAAACAAAAAGCGGGAAGACTGTTCTTGATTAGAGCACAGCCCAAGAGACTGAAGAGGCCCATGCAGTGTGAACCTAGATTGGATCTTGATGAGAAAATAAAACAGCTATGAAAACAGACCTTTTAGAGATAGTTGGAGAAATGTCTCTATGGACTAGATATTAGACGACAATGAGGACTTGATATTAATTTTCATAGGAATGATATTCATAGTGCATTCATAGAAGAGAGTGTTCTTACTCTCATGAGATGTACACTGAAGTACTTAGAGGTGAAGTGTTATGTCAGCAACTTATTTTCAAATGTTTCAGTCAAAAAGAGTGGTGTGTGTATGTGTGTATGTGTTTAAGAAAATGTGGTAAAATAATAACTGGTGAATCATCTGGAAGAAGGGTATGAATGTATCACTTTTATGTTGATCTGAAAATTTCCCCAATAGACATTAGATGAAAGTCAGATCACTAGCTACAGCAAACTGCTGGAGACACTCAGGATGCAGTGTGTCTGTGGGGAGAGGAGATCAGCGTCCTATGAACCTGAATTGCCTCTCCTTTCTTTTGTTTAAAGCAATTATTGCTACTTGTTTTTCATTCCTAAGAACTTCGTCAATTCCAGCATAGTATATAATTCTAAATGACTTCCAAATATGCCTAGCAATTCCTTTATTCTGTGACAGTCTTCCCAGTATACCCAAAAAATACCCAAACAAGGAAACAAAACAACAAAATAGCACCCTGTCCCCCTCTGAGAAAGGGGTCCTTGAGCTTCTTCTGCATTAGCAAGATATAAACAGAAGCCAGACTCCAGTTTCCCCAAGATAAACTCAGAACTTGACTCATATCAGAAAACAGCACCCATTAATGAGCTGCGGTCCTCATAGTCAAACAGAGGGAAAACACAGCTTGACCCTTTCAAAGCTCTTCCCCACTGTCAGATTACCCAATAAGCAAGGTAGTCACTGGCTTACTTGTGATTTCTTACCACTCTGTAGTGAACAGGTAAGCACAGGCTTACTCATGCTTACTTACTAATCTGTAGCTTAATAAACATGAATAAGCCAGTGCTGGCTTTGCTTATCGAATCATCTGTCCCTGCTCTTCCCTTAGAACACAAAACTCCCCAGCAGACCAAGCCCAGCGTCAAAGCCTGGCAGTTCAAGAGGGTGGGGGAAACCTGGAGAAGGCTCAAAACCTGTAAAACGGACTTCAGGGTTTTAAAGACGGAGTGGAAGAGTTGTCTGAGGAAGGTTGAAGAGAATCGGCTCTGTTTGCCCAGGAGAGGAGCAGTGATGTGGCAATTTAATGATGGTTCTTCAGATGTAGGGAAAAAATGGCAACCAGATGCTCCCTGCTACGGCAGAGACAGACAACGGGAAAAGAGGAAATTGCTTTGCTCTAATGAAGGAATTTACTTGAGAGAAGGTTGTTAAAAGGGGGTTGGGTGCTATTCTAGAGAACAATCTCTCTAGGTGCTTCAAGACAAGAAAAGTTTGAAAGAGTGTATTTTTTAAGCCTTTTGGGCTGTGAATGTTTTGTTGGCCCGTAAAATCCTTAAACTTTGTTCAGTTTCACCCATAGATACTTCTTTCTTCTATCCGTTTTCATTTTGTTTCACCATCTACCATATAAAATGGCCACCATGATCTTCCCTGGAAGCCACAAACATTTCTTCATCATAAAGATCTCTTGATCACCATAACAAAATAAGCTGAAGCAGTGAAGCAGTCATAAAACCAATGCCGGTGGAGTTGATTCCAACTCATGGTGACCGCGTGTGTCAAACCGAGGGTTCCATATGGTTTTCAAGGACTGATTTTTTGGAAGTTGACCACCAGTGTCTTTGAAACCTGGAGACTCCATGTGGTTATGATTCATTGCTATCTAGTCAATTCTGGCTCATGGTGACCTCATGTGTGGGGGATCTATATGCACCATGGAGTAGGAAGAGAAGTAAAAAGGGGAACACTGCTTAGAAGCCCCGGAACCTGTACCTGGTCTGCAAGGCCACTGACACTCTGACAGGTCACTTAGCTTTGCCAAGTCACCTCATTCCTCTACTCCTTCAGTTCTTCACCTGCAAAGTGAGAGGATCAGACAAGCCCTGTGGTCAGCAACCTATGGCCCTTCAGACCAAATCCAGGCCACTGCCTATTCCTCTAAAAAAAAAGTCTTGTTGGAAGACAGCTACATTCTTCATCTACATGTTGTCTGTGATTGCCGAGTTGAGTAGGTGTGACAGTGATCACATGATCTGCAAACCCTAAAATACCTGCTAGCGCTACCCCCTTTATAAGGAGCTTTGGTAGCATAGTTACGAATCAGGCTGCGAACTGCAAAGTCAGCAGTTTGAAATTACCAGCTGCTCTGCTGGAGAAAGATGAGGCTTTCTGCTCCCGTAAAGATTTACAGTCTCGGAAATCCTGTTCAGGGTCACTATGGTTCAGAACCAACTCAACGGCACTTAACAACAACAACAACCCCCTTTATGGGAACAATTTGTTAACCCCTGGATGAGCCAATTTCTTAAGCACCGTTTTCTAAGTTTCTTGGCAATACGGATCACCTGGTATATTAAAAATAAGATGATTAGGCTTTGACCCTGAAAATTTGGATTCAGTAGGTCTGGTTGGGGTCCCAGCAATCTCTATTTCTAGCAAGCACTTGGTCACCTTCAAGCAAAGGATTCCTCAAGGCTCTTCAAGCTCCACATCACAGGAATGCATTCTTTAATGTGTTTTGCTCTATGGTTTTATCTTTCTAATTATATGTGTTCTGATCAGTCTGCTAATTGGTCTGGATAGAGGCATGAAGGTAGAAAGATTGACATTAAACTGCTTGAGGGAGACAGCAATGCTCTTGTGAGTAAACATCTTCCACACCTACGTCACAAAGTATGAGGTGCACAAGTAGCTTGTTGAAACTTGGCAGCATCTCAGATCTGAAGTTAGCAACATTGGTCCTTAAAGGTTTTGCTCTCTGCATGTATCACCTATCTCAAAAAGAGTTTCTCCCTTTCTCTTATTAAAGGGACCCTTTCTGGTCCTAACAAGCCATGCATGCGAAAGAGAAACAAACACTATATGTGACGAAGAGAAATAGGTAGAAATATTGAATGAGGTTTAGTTAGGAATAGAGGTCTAGATGGAACAACCCACAATC
>NW_006408539.1:12690948-12695532 GCF_000296735.1 Chrysochloris asiatica
GGATGTGTTCATTGCATGAAAGCAGAAGATTTATACCATTCCAAGACTCCAGAATGATTTATGAAGCCAATTACTTTTGTCTGCTTTTTGTTTTGATTCATCTGTTTTTCTATGGTTACCCACACCCAACTTTGTCCTGTATGCCAGGCTGTCCTTTCCGATGGTCACAGCTTTCCAAAGCACATTCATAAGTCACAACTCCTTCCTCTTCCCCCATCCCTGCTAGATTCCCTTGTCTGAAAAATCTAGAACTTGGCAGGTCTTTCCTTTCAGGTGTATGGCCTGTGTGTCTGGGAGTTAAATCCATCTAGAGGCTAAAGAGAAAAAAAGATTCTTATATGCACTTGTTGTTGTTGTTGCTAAGTGCCATCAAGTCGATTCACACCCATAGCGACCCTGTATAGGGTTTCCAAGGAGCAGCTGGTGAGCTTGAACCACTGATCTTTGCAGTTCAAACGACTTTGCAGTCTGACGCATTAGCCCACAGTGCAACACGTTTTAAAGATCTTTTTAAAGTGTTGAAGAGCAAAGACGTCAGCTTGAAAATGAAGGTGCACCTGACCCAACCCATGGTATTTTCAATAACCTCATATGCATGTGAAAGCTGCACAGTGAATAAGGAAGTCAGTAAAAGAATTGATGCTTTTGAGTTATGGTGTCGGAGGAAAATATTGTAAGTGCCATGGGCTGCCAAAAGAACCAACAGATCTGTGTTGGAAGAAGCGCAGCCAGAGTACTCCTTGGAGGCCAGGATGGCCAAATTTCGTTTCTCATACTTCGGACATATTGTCAGGAGGGACCAATCACCAGAGAAGGACATCATGTTTGGTAAGGCGGAGGGTCAGAGAAAGAGAGGAAGACCCCCAGAGAGATTGGCAAAGTGGCAGCATCAATGGGTTCAAATGTGGCAACAATTGTGAGGTTGGCCCAGGATCAGGCAGTGTTTCGGTCTGCTGTAAATAAGGTTGCTTTGAGTCGGTACCAACTCCATGTCACCTAAGAACAACAGAGCAAGCTACTAGGAGTGAGAGCAGAAATCTGAAAGATCACAGGCTCTGAAACAACTGCGATGGGCTCACAGCCAGCCTCCTTTGCTTTCTGTTGAGCTAACAGCGCCATCTGTTGGCTTTGCACCCGCTCCTGACTCCAAGAATAAAGGATTTCTAAAAATTACGTTGCCGTTGCATTCAAGTATACAGGGTTGCTGAGTTGGAACGGACTCCAAGGCACTTAACAACAACCACCACAGGACAGAGTAGCTCTGCACCATAGGTTTCCAAAGCTGTGATCTATACGGAAGGAGGTTGCCACATCTTTCTCCTTCAGGGAGGCTTATTGTTAAGAGCTATCAAGTCAGTTCTGACTCATAACAACCCTGTATAGGTTTCTGAGGAGCGGCTGGTGGATTTGAACCGCCAGCCTTGCAGTTCATACTGACTGCCACTCAGAAAAAAGAAAAGGTATTTGAGTACCTGGACTCCATATAGGTAACTGTGAGGCTTCATTTGGTCATTTTAAGTTGACCTACAAATAATAAAGACTTCTGGTGTAGCATTGTGGATCAGCACTGAACAGCAAACCACAAGGTTAGCAGTTCAAGCTCACCAGCTGCTCCTTGAAAACCCTATACAGGGTTTCTGTGAGTTGGAACCTACTCAACAGCACTTAACAACAACAAATAATAATCCAATACTCCAAAATTGAGTTCCAGCAGGTAATTGCAAATCTGGCCAAACAAAATCTCTGAAGACATCTGTTCTGACAGTTTTCAAAAGCCAGGAAATGAAAGTCTGGAAGTGTAAAGTGAGTAGCAGTAAAGGAAAATAGGTAATGTTACCCCAGAAAGTAATTTTCATTTCTATAAAGGTCCTGGTGTGGCACTGATAAGCACTGGACTGCTAACCACAAGGTTGGAGGCTCAAACCCACCAGCTGCTCCTTGGAAACCCTACACAAGGACATTATGAGTCAGAACTGACTCGATGGCACTTTAAAAAAACCCCAAAAACCCTGTAATAAGGAAGACAAAAGAAGAACAACTACTTTTGAATTACATTGTTGGCCAAGAATATTGAATATATCATGTACTGTCAGAAGAACAAGCAAATCTACCATGGAAGGAGGAGAACCAGAATGCTCCTGAGAAGTGAAGATGCAAGGCTTCGTCTCATGTACTTTGGACGTGTTATCAGCAGAGAGCAGTTCCTGAAGAAGAACATCATAGTTGGTAAAGTAGAGCATCTGGGAAAAGGAGGGCCCTGTAGGAGATGGATTGGCACAGTGGCTGAACCAATGGGCTGAAACACAGCAAGGACTTGGGGGATGACGTAGGATTTTGTTCAGTTTACACGGAATCACTATGAGTTAGAAGTGACTTGACAGCACTTAGCAACAACAATAGGATGACTAAGACGGAGCAAACAAAAATCCACACAAAACAGAAACTAACCAATGTTGGTGAAGATATAGGGAAACTGGAATCCTTACCCTTTGTTGGTGGAATTAAAAATAGTAGTCATTGTGAAAAACAGTATGATTGTTGTTGTTGTTATGTGCTGTCAAGTCGGTTCCAACCCATAGCAACTCTGAACAGGGTTTCCAAGGCTGTGTATCTCTATGGGAGCAGAAAGCCTTACCTTTCTCCTGTGGAGCAGCTGGTAGTTTCGAACTGCTGACCTTGTGGTTTGTAGCCTGATTTGTTACCACTACGCTACCAGAGCTCCTTAAACAGTATGATAGTTTCTCAAAAAATTAAGAACTACCACATGACTCAGCAATTCTACTCCTAGGTCTATACCCAAGACTTGAAATCGGAGACTCAAGCAGACCCACAAGTGGAGCAACCTAAATGCCCATCAACCAAGGAATGGATGAACAAAATGTGCTACGTACGTACGTACAATGGAGTACTGACCAGTCAGTAGGAAAAATGAAGTCTTGATCCCAGAAACTCACTGCTGTCAAATTGATTCCGACTTATAGCGACCCTATAGAACAGTGGAGTCCTGTGTGTCACTGTAGAATAGGCAAGGTCAGCAGTTCAAACCCACCAGCCATTCCTCAGAAACCTTATACAGGATCGCTGGATGTTGGCACCAACTCAATAGCACTAACAACACCAACACCAACATGGAGTAGAACTGCTCTTAGGGCTTCTGAGACGGTAAATCTGTATGGGAGCCGAGAGCCTCATCTTTCTCCCTCGGAGCAGTTGTTGGGTTTGAGTCACTGACCTTGCAGTGAGCAGCCAACATTTAGCTCATTGCACCATCAGGGTTCCTATGAAGTCTTGGTACATGCCACAATATGGATGAAGCTGGAAGACATTATTGTTGTTGTTATCAAGTGCCGTCAAGCCAAGTTCTGACCCTGTATAGGGTTTCCAAGGAGCAGCTGGTAAGCTTGAACCACAGGCCTCCTGGTCCCAGCGGGCTTTGCAATCCAGAACATTAACCAACAGCGCCAGATCAGGACTCCTAGAAGACATTATGCTGAGTGAAATAAACCACTCATAAAGGAACAAACATTGTATGACCTCACTCACATAAAGGAGCCCTGGTGGTGCTGTGGATTAGGCATTGGGCTGCTAATCACAAGGTCAGAGGTTCAAACCTACCAGTCGTTCTGAGGGAAAAAGATGTTTCCATAAAGATTTACAGTGTTAGAAACCCTGTATGTTGTTGTTAAGTACCATCGCGTCAGTTCTGACCCATAGCATCCCTGTATAGGGTTTCCAAAGAGTGGCTAGTGAGTTTGAACTGCCAACCTTGTGGTTCAAACCAACTTTGCAGTCCAGCATATTAACCCACAGTGCCACACCAAGACTCCAGAAACTCTATAGGGGATGTTAAAACTTGAAATGGGCTTGGGTTCACTTAAATAAAAAGACCAAAAAAAAAAAGTGTAAGTATAGAGATCAAAGTTTGGGTTAATGGTGATGGAAAAATCACACTGATAGTGGTGGGCTGTAGAGCTGATTGTCAATAAGTTGTCCACCTACAAAAAGTCAAATTTGGCAAAAGATGTGTGACAGACATGCAGCAACAACAGGAGTAACATGAGTAGCTACGGATACTGTTTAGGCACAAACAAAACCTTACGGGGTTTGGTTTCTCGATTCAGGGTCATGGTTTCACGGGACATCCCAGTCAGTTGATCTAATAATGTGTGTAGTGCTTCTAGTCTGCCTCCTACTTTGCTAGTTGATGCCTGGGGTCTTAAAAGCTTGCAAGCAGATATCCAAGGTGCAACAACTGGTTTTCTTCACCTAGAAGAACAGAGGGAGGGGAGGAGTCGGGAATGGGAGGGGGATGTGGAGTGTGCGGCCAATTGCTTCCTTTGCTGGGAGACTAGAGGAACTGAATGGTGCCCAGCTACTATTACCAACCATTTAGATCAAAGCTTTTGTAGAAGAATCCTGGTGAAAAAGGGGGGGAAATGTAGAACAGAATTTCAAATTCTCATGAACTTCAGATTTTCTGGAGCCAGGAAAGTTGTATTAACTCCTGAAACTATTGTCCTGAGATAATCTTTGAACCTTAAACCCAAAATATCCCCCTGAAGTTGGTACCGACTCATAGCAACC
>NW_006408539.1:12696259-12703711 GCF_000296735.1 Chrysochloris asiatica
GGGGGTGGGGGTGGGGAAGGTGCAAAAGCAAGCTCATTGACTTGTTCACATCTGATTTCTGATTTCTTCACATGGCATTCTCTTAAACAGAAAGCCTTACTAGCCAGCTGGACTGACTCGCCCTTCCCAAATGTTGTATCTGAGACTGCAAAGGTACAGGAGAAATTTTTTAAGAGTGGAGACATATTTAATGGCATGCTTCTGGTGGTGGCTACACAACTGGTGGTGGCTACACAACTGTATTCATCTGTTGAAATTAATGCAATTGTACACCAAAAAAGAGTGGATTTTACTGAATTTAAGTTGTATTTCAATAAACCTAACTTTTTAACAAAGGAAATACAGCACTTGTAATTTCAAGGCCTAAACCCAGGGAATGAAGGTAAAATCATTTTACCATTTTTTATAAAGTGTTATGAGTTTTTTTTGTTTGATTTTCCCCCCAATGATTTATTTACTTCTATTCTATCTACCAGGGGAGTGCAGTGGCTCCGTACGATAAGCACTGGATTGCTAACCAAAAGTTGGGTGGTTCAAGACCATCAGCCACTCCGTGAGAGAAAGACGAGACTTCCACAAAATGTATAGCCTCAGAAAACCAGTACAGTTTCACTATGAACTGACTTGATGGCACTCAGCAACATTGTCTATCGAGATCTTTTCTAGGAACGACCACTTCAGATACTTTCAACTTAAGTTCACCATAAAGTCTTTGTGAAATGAATACTTAGTCTTTCTTTTAAAAATTGTTGTGTCTTGGGAACAAAACAAGGGGTGGAGGTGCATTTTGGAAATAATACATGATAATATAGCATGGTGTGGGGCAACACACTGGACCACAAGGTCAGTTTGAACCACAAGGTCAACGGTACTTAACAACAACAATATAGAAAGCTCTACTGTTCGTGGGTCAGTTTATCCGCATGTTGCTGTGATGCTGAAAGCTATACCATCAGTGTTTCAAGCACCAGAAAGGCCACCCCTCGATGAACAGCATGAGCTCTGTGAATAAAAACCTCATTTCTTTCTCTTACTGGATAGTATTTCTATGAATCAGTACTTCTTCCTGTTCATTCAGTGCTATTCCTGGGTAGTATTTCAGCATGGCTTTCATTTTTCTTTTGAAAACAAGTACTTGCTTCCATTTATTTTACATTGTAAGTAACCAGTTTTATATATTTTTGTTTGATTTTGAATATAGCATAATTTTTAAAAACTTTTTATTGTGAATTGGTTGAAGGCTGAACAGTTAGATTCGTTTTTCATTCAACTCTGCTTAGACATTTGGTTCTAGGTCTGTGATTACAAGCTGCACAGTGTAACATCACTTAGGCCACTTTCTCTAGGCGTTTCCTGATTTCATTTCTCCATCTTTCCTAAGCCTTCTGAACTTTGGCCTTGGGTAAATGCTGTTGTTTTGATCTCGGATGACTGATGAGTCTAAGGAGTGTGTATCTTTCCAGTGTTATTGTTCCCCTTACACATCTTTCTATTGTTTGGCTAAGGAGCCCTGGTGGCGAGGTGGATTTGAACTGCTAATGTCAAGGTCAGTAGTTCAAACCTAGCAGCTGCTCTTCAGGAGAATGATGAGGCTATCTGCTCCGTAAAGATGTCTCATCTCAGAAACCCTAAGGACTTCTACATGTCCTGTGAGGTCACTATGAGTCACACTGATTGGATGGCAGCAGGTGACTGTTCGGCTGAAAACTGAGCCCTGGGGGTGAGTTCATTTCCAGACCTGGAAAGTGGCTAAGGGTCATACAGGGGATCCACCAGTCTCTATTTCCAACAGCCTGATCTATCTATCTATCTATCTACATATACATATTTTTTTAAGGTTTTTATTGTGGATTGAGTAAAAGTTTACAGAGCAGATCATCAGTTTTACATTCAATAAATCATACACCTTGTTTCATTACAATGTTTATAATCCCTTCCATGTACCATCAGGTAACAGTATTTCTCTCTATTCACTTTAGCTTTTTTTTAAAAAAAAAAAACACAAACCACTCAGGCATATATAATAATTTACACCACCAAAGGGCACATTTTGCAAGTCTGCCTCCTGGCCGCCAGCTCTCAGCCCCTCTCTTTCCATGAATCTAGAGTCCTCAGCTGCTCCATCTCTTCATGTCCCCATCTCTGCCTCCATCTCTGGTGTCGCTGCTTCTCTGGATAAGGTTCTGCATTCTGCTTGTGCTCTTCTCCCTTGATGGTCCTAGGGTCCTCTATTTCTAGACTGTAAGATTAACCACTCCCCTGTTTTTGTTAGAAAACTTCTACCTTTATAATTGTGATAGTCGGAATTAGTAATGATAACAATTATTCACTATTGAATCATATGAATCTTATCCCCATTTATTTTCACCAGACCCATGTAGACAAGATGAAAACTACTCAGTGGGAACTCTCTCCCCCCCTCCCCCCAACTCTTAAGCTAAACTCCCTCTTGAAACCTTGTAAGCCAGTCACTCTGATTTTTTTTATGATATTGAGTTGTATTCCATTTTTCTTCCACTCTATCCAGGACTCTAATGTGATCCTTTCCAGAACAGTCGATAGTAGTGGCCGGCATCACCTAGTTCTTCTGGGCTCAGGTGCAGACTGGCAGCCATGTGCCCCATTATCCGCTGGACTTACTGTTTCCACACATCTTCAGTTTTCTTCACTTTTCTTTGCTCTGGACTGGGAAAAGACCAATAGTTGCACTTTAGGCAGCTACTTAAGAGCTGTTTGCACGGAGATTTGACCCTAGTCACAGCGTTTCGTTCTGTTGTACATAGGGTCGCTATGAGTCAGCACTGACTTGATGGCACCTGACAACAATTACAACAGTCACTGCTCACCCATGCAGGATGTACAACATTGCCTTTATGGACTAGGTTATGCCAATTGGCCATGGTGTCCCCTGAGACTCTGATCTTGAATCCCCAGGCCCAGGGACTTATTCCTTCACGTGTCTCGTCTCAGAAATTTTCATCCCTTTGCCCAGCGTAAAGCATAATTGGACTCGTGGTGTGGCACTGTACGATAAACCCTGGACTACGGACCACAAGGTCAGCAGTTCAAACCCACTAGCTTCTTCTCAGAACCCTTGTACAAGGCTGCTATGAGTCAGTCAGAATTGACTCAACAGCACTTAACAACAACAACAACAAAGCATAATTATTTTTATATAAAGGAAACATTCTTTTAATTTAAAAACAAAAACAACAACAAAAAAACCCCAGAAAAATACAAAGAAGATGGTAACACTACCTGCAATTCAAAAATCTACAGATAGCCAATGGAAACATTCTAAGGTTCATGCTTTCAGACTTCTTCCTCTGTGTGTGTATACACAGATGCAAGCACACACAGACACACATTTTAATATAGTATTTATTCTGTCTGATAATTATCTCTCTTCATTCAACTATTTATCATCAGTAAGTATAGTATATCTGTAATCTTCCATTTTATATATTATGAACAGTATTTATTGAACCAATTCTTTATTTACAAACATTGATTTCTTTCAAGTTTTTACTTATAAAAGATGTATATCCTCCAAACTACATTTTTTTTTTTTTTTTGCTCTTGTGTAAATATAGTCTTCACAGAATCTCCCAAGAATGGGATTCCTCAAATATCAACACATTACACTGGGGAAATATTACCAAACTACCAAGTGTTCCGCGGGTGAAAGACGAGGCTTTCTGCCCCCGTAAAGATTTACAGCCTCGGAAACCCTGTACAGGGTCACCATGGGTCAGAACCAATTCCAAGGCACATAACCATCACCACCACCCACTTTCTGTTTTCCCCACTAGAGGGCGCAGGTACTGCAGCAACAGAACCTTAAACAGAGACCCATCTGAGAGTTATGAAGAGGCACTGTTAATAATTAAACCTAATCTAGGGTTGCCCTTAGCATATCCGACCACAATTAACACATGAGAGCACACGCCTCACTTTTAGATGCCCTTTAGAATGATGACAATAGGCCGAAGCCAGGACTCTGTCCTTCCTCGTATTCACTCCCTGTTAGATGTCCTTGATAAACTGGGTTTGTGATCTGAGGATATCTAGCTTGGATTAGGAATCCTGGGAGGGCTGTGGGTTAATGTGTCAGACTGCATAGCCATTTCAACTGCAAGATCAGCAGTTCAGACTCACTAGCTGCTCCTTGGAAACTCTATACAGGGTCTCTATGGATCGGAATAGACTCCACAGCACTCAACACCAGTTTGGACTATGCCTGGAGATCTAATAATAACCATTAACTACTCAGCATGGTGCATTTTCATTTAAAGACTAAATATATTTCACAGAGCATAGTGTTTCTATGTTGTATAATGCCGTTGAGTCAGTTCAGATCTATAGCGTATAGGGTTTCCAAGGAGCAGCTGGTGAGCTTGAACTGCCCACCTTGAGGTTCAAACTGACTTTGCAGTCCAGTGCATTAACCCGCAGTGCCACACCAGGACTCCAATGTCCCTGTATCAGCACCCTAACAGACACTTCAGTTACCCTAGATTTGCTGCCTAAGAGGAAGAATCTCAGTCTGGAAAAGAATCAACTGTGATAAAGAAATGTCTCCATGGGGCTTTTTAACCAGGAGCAGAGGCCCTTAATGTCTACAAAATTCAGGATTGAGGCCACAAAACTGGGCTTCAGCTTCACCCTCCCCTGGTCCAGATATCCTGTCTGTATTTGTTCTCATCCAGAAAGCCTCACTTCTCTGCCCCTCATTCATTCTTCATCTTGAATTCAAAGTGCCTTTGCTAGCTTCGTTTCTAGGACTGTGGGCCATCAACTAGACAATCAATCAAAAAAAAAAAATTCTCTGAATGATTTCAGGGTTTCTGTACCCATTAATTCTGGAGGAACCCAGAAAATAACTGTCCTGAGATATTCTTTAAACCTTTAACCCAACCTACCACTTGAAGTCATCTTTAGATGAACAACAATTCAATTCAATTAGTAAGAAATGTCGCATTGAGTTTTAGGCTCTCTTAAAAGATGATATTGTTGTTGAGTGCGGTTGAGTGGATTCTAACTCATAGAGACCCTGTATAGTGTTTTCAAGGGGCAACTGGTGGGCTTGACCTCCAACCCTACAGTTAGCTGTCCAATACTGATCCTACTGCGCTACACCAGGCGTTCCCTACTTGGTCTATAGCCACACACACAGTGATCATAATAATAAAATAAAGATGATGAAGCAATTTGAGTAGAAATAGCCAAGTTCTTGACACAACAAATGAAACTAAAGTAGAAATCGTTGACTGGGTGCATATTTTGCTGTTTATATTTTCATCTAAAACAAAATAATTATTTATTTTAAAAATTCTCTTTGACACTAAAATCCTCCAATTCGCTTGTTTACTTTCTTTCATTTTCCTTTCCACTAACCCTCTCTAAAGCAAACGTTTCAAAGAATTAGCCAACCAACTCCAGATGGCACAAACCATTAGTTAGGATGGTTGACTGTTAACTGAAAACTGGGCGGTTCAAGTCTATGCAGAGACACCTTGGGAGAAGGCCCAATCCACTACTTCCTGAAACTCCTACAGAAAAAAATAGAGGTTTTTGTTTTGTTTTGTTTTGTGGGGCAATGGTGTCAAGTCTAGCTTGATTATCTAATGTAATAATAAAAGCACCAACAGCAAAACCAAATCAATGGGACCTCAGAAACATTTAAAAATTTTTATCAAAAGCTTTTACCAAAAAAAGTAAAAAGACAAGTGGCTGACTTGGAGTATATCTTTGGACACCATATATCCTTTAGAAACCAATAATCTAACCATCAAAAAATACATATAAAACTTCAGCAACTTAATACCAAAAAGACAACTCAATCAGAAAATGGACAAAGGAATTGAATGTCCTTTCACCAATATGGAGGAGATAGTTGGATTCTCATCATAAATGACAATTTTGCAAGTACTGGTATAGTGCTATAGGATAGGCTGTGAAGTGCAAGGTTGATTTAAACTGCAAGATAGTGGTTCAAACTCACCAGCCACTCCTCAGAAACCCTACACAGAGTTGCTATGAGTCAGAACCAATTCAACACCACTTAACAACAACAACAGTGTAATGATAGGAGTCCTGTGGCACTGTAGGATAAGCACTGGACTGCTATCCACAATGTCAGGGATTCAAACCCACCAGCCGCTCCTTGGAAACATTTTACAGGGTATCTATGAGTCAGAGTTAGCTCTACGGCACTTAACAACACCACCAATGTAATGGTAAGATCTGGTGTGCAGTGAGTAAAGCATTGGACTGCTGACAGCAAGAGTGGCCCTTCAAAGTCATCAGCTGCTCTGTAGGAGAAAGCTGAGGCATTCTGCTGCCGTGAAGATCGACAGTAGCAGAAATCCTATGGAGTAGTTCTTCTGTGCCCTAGTGGGTAATGTAATAATTCTGGAGAAAGTTGTAGCAGTTGCTTTCATAAAGATCACAGCCTTGAAAACTCTATGGGGTAATTCTACTCTGCCGGCTCAGGTCACTGTGAGTGGAAATGGACTTGCAGGCAAAGGGCTAATGTATTAATTCATTTCCCCAAAGGCATCAATGAATGCTAAAACTATAGAGTAAAAAACACCTGAGAAACAGGGTTTTCACCTAGAGCCACAGTGATTCCTACAGATTACTGATGAATATGCTGGGCAGTGAAAATGTGTGCGAATTACCACCTGATGGTTGTAAAGTGCCATCGAGTCAGTTCCAACTCCTAGCAACCCTGGATAAGGTTTCCAAGGAGCGGCTGGTGGGTTTGAAATGCCGACCTTGTGGTTAGCAGTCCACTACTGATCCTACAGCACTGCACCAGGATGTAATCTAGCCTCTCTGGTGACTTGGCGTCCATTCCTCCCAATTTGATGCCCTAAGACACACACAGGATACCTGCGATACATGAAGAAGCAAATTCAGAATTCGATGTAGAACATTCCATGAGAGAAATGACCTGGGTTTTTTTCAGTGACATTACCAAGAGAAACAAAACACAAGATAGGAGTGGAGAAGGAGGGGCGGTTTAGGGTTATTGGTATTATGAAGTATCTTCAAACTGGTTCTGACTCATAGTGACCATGTATAGGGTTTCCAAGGAGCAGCTGGTGAGTTTGAATTGTGGACCTTGTGGTTCAAACAGGCATACCAAGCAAATACAATCTATAGATCTTGATTACAGTTTGGCTAAAAAATAAAATAGCTATAAAAGCATTTCAAGAGCAACAGGGATTACTTGGGTATGAGATGTTGTTGTTGCTAAGTACTGTGGAGGCCGTTCCAACTCATGTTGTTGTTGTTAAGTGCCACCGACTCATGTATACAACAGAAGAAAACACTGCCCAGTCCCGTGCCAACCTCATAATCTTTGCTATGCTTGAGCCCATTGCAGCTGCCACTGTGCCAATCCACTTTATCAAATAGGATATTCTTCTCTAGGAATTGGTCCCT
>NW_006408539.1:12704741-12709676 GCF_000296735.1 Chrysochloris asiatica
CGGGCCATACAAAATTATCAACTAAAAATTAGCCTGCCATATTTGGTCAAACAGTTAATTAACTCAGTCTGTGGGTTAATGCGCTGGGCTGCAAGGTCACTTTGAACAACAAGGTTGGCAGTTCAAACTCATCAGCTGCTCCTCGGAAACCCTTTACAGGGTCACCATGAGTCAGTACTGACTCAACAGCACTTAACAACAATGTGACGGCAGGAGTCCTTCTGTGGCACTATGGGATTAGGCACTGGACCTCAAGGTTGACTTGAACTGCAAGATCAGATCGGTGGTTCAAATTCACCAGCCGCTCCTTGGAAACCCTACATAGGGTTGTTATGAGTCGGAATTGAATAGACAATTTAACAACGAAAATGTGATGGCTGAAACTGTGGTTGCCTTAGCAGGGCCAGACCAGATGACTTGTGGGCCTTATGCTGCCTGTGGTGTGGTGGTGTGGGCTAGTGTGTCATTGTAAAGTCGTTTGAACTGCAAGGTTGGTGGTTCAAGCTCACCAGCTGCTCCTTGGAAACCTTATACAGGACTGCTATGGGTTGGAATCCACTTGATGGCACTTAACAACAAATGCTGCCTGTAGGCCAGACATTCCTTATCCCTGGCCTAAAACCTTTTCATAGCCAGGCTGGTGTTTGAACCTGGGTGGTAAATGCCCATTAATTTCTCTTAAAAATGAGTAGTGGTTTCTAGCCAGATTAATGTTATTTTAAAATAGCCACTTTGGGAAGGCACATGTCTTGCCTGTGATCTTTCCTTTGCTGAGAATGCCCATGAAACCCTTCTGGGGTAGCTTTTAGCAGTGCTTTACAACTCACACAGGAAAATCCATCCCTTGGATTTACAGGCCAAATAGGGTTTTAGACCCAAACAGCATTACTTAGATGGACCACCCACAGTAGTTGCTCAATGTGGCAAAGGATAAACTTCACATTGTTTCTGAAAGCAAAACTCCAAAAAAGAAAAAAGACTTACCATCCCAGAGGATATTCAAAGCATATGAATATCCTCTATGAGAAGTTTCCAGAATGTTCTTGGCAACCCTAGAGGCAACTGCTCTTCTCTGAATGTAAACGTTTTAATCCTGCTTCTTTAAAAATGAGGTTATAAAGCTTTAGAGTTGAAGCAGAAGACAATTTTTTGAAAAGCAATCTAATGAAAAATCAGTGTTTTTTGATAGCTTATAGATACATAGATTCAACCAGTGATAGAATGAGGTGGGAAGTTGATTTGGGGCTGGTTATTTAGCAAGATGCTGTTGTTGTGAAGTGCTGTACAGTCGATTGCAACTTGTAAGAACCCTTAGAGGGGTTCCAAGGAGCAGCTGGTGAGCTTGAACCTCTGACCTTGTGGTTCACAGTTCAGTGCTTATCCTAAATCACCTCACCAGCGCTATACCAGATAGGCAGCAACAAAGAAAAATTTCAAGAAATAATAATTTAGGTGTTTATGCACTGGCTTTACATTTTTAATGTAAGAAACTATTTCTAGTCTGGACTTCTCATTAGCTCTCACTGTGATGGCTTTTGAACTTCAAATCCCACTCTTCTACCGAACGGCTCAGTCATTTTTCTATCACCCCACAAGAGTCCTGTGGACTTCGTTGAGTAACTGAAATAGCACAATGCAATTTGAAAATCTCTCTGTTACAAGTGAAATTTTCACTGGGAATATTACTATCTCTGCCACTGAAATAATCTTTAATCACACTTCCATTTGCTCCTAAAATAACATCAATTATTAGTTTTGTGTTCTTATTAGAAACGAATTATTCAGTATTTCCTGGGTGCCAGTACTTCAAAACCACTTGTTTGCATAGACACGTTTTCTATTTCCAGTGGACCCATGTGGTAGAGGAGAACTGCCTCAGAGGGTTTGCTAGAGAATGAGCACTGTTAGTGTAATGATGAAAGAATTCATGTGATTGGCTGCTAACCAACAGGTCGGCAGTTTGAACCTACCCACTTTCCTTGGGAGAAAGATGTGGCAGTCTGCTTCCACAGGATTGTTGTTGTTATTAAGTGCCACAAGTCAGTCCGACCCATAGTGACCCTGTATAAGGTTTCTGAGGAGCAGCTGATGAGCTTGAACCACCGACCTTGCAATTCAAATGACTTTGCAGTCTGGCACATTAACCCACAGAGCCACACCAGGACTCCTCTATAAGAATTGTTGTTGTTAAGTACCGTGGAGTTGGTTCTGACTCATAGTGACCCTGCACTGGGTTTCTGAGGCTGTAAATCTTTACAGGAGCAGAATGCCTCATCTTTCTCCTGTGGAACTGTTGGTAGTTTCAAACTGCTGACCTTGCGGTTGGCAGCCCGACTCATAACCATTACACTTGGAGCGCTCCTTCTATAAGGATTACAGCTTTGGAAACCCTACCGGAGAGTTCTACTCTGTCACATGGAGTCCCGGTGAGTTGAAAATGTCTTCATGGCACCTAACAAGGACGGTAAAGTGGCATTAAACACTACACCACTAAAGACAATAACAATAATTAAAAGACAAACAATGAAAACTCTTTATGCGCATACAGAAAAATATGCAAAGACAAGATCCTTGTACTGTCTTTGATGAGTTGTTATTAAGTGTCATCAAGTCAGTTCCACCCCATAAAGACCCTGTATAGAGTTCCTGAGAAGCAGTTGGTAAGCTTGAACTGCGAACCTTGCAGTTTAAACTGACTTTGTAGTGCAGTGCATTAACCCACAACACCATGCCAGGTCTATTCAAATTCAATGCTCTAACTGCTGCTCTTCAAAGACAGGAACCAGGGCTGGGTCCCTGAGCTAGTCTGATCTCACTGCTGCTGGGAGAAAATTCCATCCAAGACAAAGCCAGCTTATAAAACGTCCACCATAAAACTTTACTGTTCCTTTTGGAGGCCTGGCTTAGCCAACCAGACAATAAAAGGCAGATTTATAAGCCTAGAGCCTGTTGGCACCTCATTAACTCTGAGTTGAGCAGCTTGGATAGGCTCCGGGTTGCTTTGTTGGGCTGAGTGGACCAATCAAAAGGCTCTTTACCTGAACCCTGGGCTGTGTCTAAGCTGTGTCTATAACTTCAGTATAGAATCTGCCACTTCACTCAGCTGCATTCCCAAGTCACATTTGTTTCCTGGGCCTTCCAAAAATTCTTGTTTCAACTTCCATAGAATATTTTGTTGTTGTTGTTATGTGCCGTGGAGTCGGTTCCAACTCATAATGACCTTGTACAGGATTTCTGAGGCTGTAAATCTTTACGGGAGCAGAAAGCCTCATCTTTCTCCCGCGGAACAGCTTGCAGTTTCGAACTGCTGACCTTGCAGTTCGCAACCCAATTCGTAACCAGAGCTCCTTTTTAAGACTTTGTGAAATGGTAGTAGGTGCAGAAACGGATACTATACATAGCCCTGTATAGTATAAAGCCAAGCTGGAATTGCTGGTTCAGTTCTTGTAAGCTTGAGTGAACACAAGATACCTCAAGGATCCTACCTTCTCTTTCTCCCTCTGCCCCTTCCCATCCCTTCCTTCCTATTTTCCTTCTTTTCTTTACTTTGAACTGGGCATTCAGCCCGACATCTGTCCCACTGACTTGGGAATGACCACCTCTACAACCGTGTGCGCCATTTCCTTGATGTTGTTGTTGTTAAGTGCCGTAGAGTCGGTTTTGACCCATAGCGGCCCTGCATAGGGTTTCCGAAGAGCAGCTGGTGAGCTTGAACCTCCAACCATGTGGTTCAAACTGACTTTGCAGTTCAGCGTGTTAACACACAGTGCCACACCAGGACTCCATTTCCTTGATATAACCTCTCTTTACATACATGTATATGTATGTCAGCTTCACTGCTTTGCTTCTCTAGAGAATGAATTTGGATTAGCAACAGTGTAAGGATGGCGAAGGACTGGGCAGTGTTTCATTCTGCTGTACAGGGGGTCTCAGTGAGGCAGAACTGACTTGATGGCATCGAACAATGACAGTAACAGTCTCCATGGAAGCGGCCTATCACATCTGTCTTCCTGGGAGCAGCTGTTGTGTTCAAACTATCAACCTTTTGGTTATCAGTTAGTTGAAAGCTTAACCATTGTGCCACGAGGGCTCCTGGTGGTAACCATGGTTACCCAATAATTGGGTATGCCGTGTGTTGGAGAGATGATGTCAGGTCTGTTTTGATCATTCATCCCAACACCCCATCAGGTCTCCACAATTTTCATCACATTTCATCTTCTTCTTAGAACGACAGTGCTGGGCACTGGGGACTCTAAAGTCTTGGGGTCTTGGGCCAGGACCATCCTGCTGGGAGTTGAAGTCTCCAGCAGAGAAGATAAGACTTGGACATAAGAGCTATAAATCAAGGCAGAGAGTGATAAGTGTCTGTTAGGAGTAGATAAGGAGGTTGGTAAACAGCATGTCCAGGCCTGGCCCGATGTCCTAAAGAGCCAGTCATTAGCGAGACAAAGACAGAGAACTGGGCCTGATTATCTCTGGTGGCCAGCAGAGCTCAGGAGATCCCTGGTCCTTAGGACACATGTGATTAGCACAGGCCAGGCGTCCCTGCTCTAAGCAGAGGTTGTTGGAGGCTCTGTTTATGTGTCTCTAGTCACTGGGCGTGAAATAGTCTCTCATCTTAAAGGACGTTCTACCCACCTAAGCAGGAGTCCAGACGTGGTGTTGTAAGATAAGTACTGGACTCCTAACTGCAAGTTGGGTGATTCAAACCCACCAGCTCCTCCTCGGAAACCCTGTACAGGGTCGCTATGAGTCGGAACCGACTCCACGTCACATAACAACAACAACAACAACAGAAACCAAGATAGCTAGTGGTTACCTGGGGTCCTGGTGGTGCCTATGGTTTAACATTCCACAGCTAATTTAAAAGGCTAATGGTTTAAGCCCAGCCAGACCTAAAAAATTAAACCAAAAAGCCAAACTCACTCCCTTCCA
>NW_006408539.1:12710141-12713878 GCF_000296735.1 Chrysochloris asiatica
CGCTCACCAGCTACTCCTTGGAAACCCTACTCAGGTTCGCTATGGGTCGGGACCGACTCAACGGCACTTAACAACAACAGCAAATGATGGTTCTTTGTAAAAAAAGAGCAAAACATAATCAATGCCATTGAAGAGAGTAGGTGTAGGAAATGCAGTGTGCATATTACAATGATAATAAAAATATTAAAGAAGAGAGTTCCAGACCAGCTCTTTGAGAACGGAGCTCATTTGGATCCCCATGGCTACACACTGAGTGTCCACTGGGCAAGGTCCAAGCCAGATGGAAGCAAGTACTCAAAACTGGGGCCTTTCTGCATATTCCGGAGACAGGCACCTGCAGAGATCTGAGGTGCAATCTATCACCATAAGAATGAAGCCAGGCCTTGGGAAGTGGTGTCCTTCTGCATAGATTCACCTTCAGTGGTCAAAAAACGTGTTTTTGTTTTTGTTTTTGTTTTTCTTAAGAGCCTGCTCGCTGTTAAACCGTGTTTGCATCACAGATAGGATTACTGGCTCACTCCTAGGCTTTTCAGAACAGTTTCTTAGGACTGTGTGTCTCCAACAATGATTATTGACTTTATGACACATATCTGAACAAAGGCCAGATCAAGAGTTAAAAATAAGTGTGTTAGTGGGTGAGGTAAACGACAGACAGAAAGCTTGATTTCTAAGATGTTCTAGGGAAAACACTCTCCAAACAAAGAAAGTGCTAGTGAGATGGGACAGAGAAGCCTTCTTCCCGGGAGATTTATAAAACAATTATGTAAATAGTTGCCTATGAAGAAGAGGACCTTGAGAAACTTAGTAAACACCGGGATGGTGGCCTAATGTTCTTGTTAGGAAAAAAAAAAAAAAATGGAATTTGGAATCTCTGTGGGGCGGAGCCCTGGTGTGGCGCTGGAGGATTACCACACGGTCCGCAATTGAAACTGACCAGCCGCTCCTTGGAAACCCTACATCCGAATCAATGGCTCTTAACAACAACAGGAATGCAAAACTATTAAAGAGCTTAATCTGGGAGTTGAGATAGGCAGATGCTGTTTTTTAAAAATTTAAGAATAACCATTTTGCAAACTGTAACATATGCAGAAAAATACATATGTACAAGTTTACAGCTTGATGAGCTATCAGCGGGGGAACACAATGACTGACGTAAACACAAACTAGGTCAAGAAATAAAACATTACCAGCTGCCCAGAAGGCCCCCTTCTGCCCCTTCCCAACAGGTAGGAAAACAAAGTAACTACAGGATATCTGGTAGCTTAGTGACCCCCAGTTGGGCTACTAACCTCAAGGTCAGCAGTTTGAAACTACCAGCCATTTCCATGAGAGAAAGATAAGCTTTCTGCTCCCATACAGATTTACAGCCTCGGAAACCCTATACAGGGTCGCTATGAGTCGGAACCGACTCCACGACACATACCAACAACAGCCTGACTTTGAACACCATAGATGATGTCTGTTTTAATTTGGCATTTTTACATTGAAGCATAGTGCCTCTGTAGGATAAGCACTGGGTTGCAAACCACAACGTGGGTGATTTCAAGCCCACCAACCACTCTGTGGGAGAAAAAGAGGCTTTCTTCTCCCACAAAGATTTACAGCCTCGGAAACCCTATACGGGGTAGCTATGAGTTGGAAACTAAATGCAGCAACTCCACTATGGCCTATAGGGTCACTTGCTGTGAGATGAAGTGGACTTAAAGACACCAGGTTTGGTATTTAGGCTAAAAAGTAAATAACCCAAGGATGACGCATTGTTAAAATTGTGAAATTAGAAAATAACCTGAAATGGTTAAGTGATATAAAACATCACTGACGAAAAGTCATGAGGGGTGGGAGAGTGTCCTGGTGTTGTTGTTGTTGTTAAGTGCTGTGGAGTCAGTTCTGACTCATAGTGACCCTGCATAGGGTTTCCAATGAGCAGCTGGTGGGTTTGAACCACCGACCCTGAGGTTCAAAGTAATCTTACAGTCCAGCAATTATCCTTCAGTGCTGTACCAGGACTCCAGTGTGTAGACGTAAAGAAAATGGTCCAAGTTTGTCCTGTGTTAACTCTCTTGACTATTCACGGCCAGTGTAAAGACAGTTGTTTTTATTCTCAGCAATACAAACTTTTCACTATCAGTTCCCTTCCCTCTCTCTCCTGGGTACCATAACCCCCAGTCTGCATCAGGCAACTGGCGCTGTAGGATGAACACTGAACTGCTAACCACAAGGTCAGCGGTTCAAACCCACTAGCTGCTTCAAGGAAAACCTATACAGTGTTGCTCTGAGTCAGAACTGACTCAATGGCACTCAACAACAACAATAAGTGTTTGTTTGCTTGCTAACCACAAGGTAGCAGTTTCAGTTCCTCAGAGATGCCTCAGAAGAAAGTCCTGGACATTTACTTCTGAAAAATTGTTGTTGTTGTTAATTGCCATCTAGTCTGTTCCGACTCATAGCTACCCTGTGTAGGGTTTCCAAGGAGTGACTGGCGAGTTTGAACCGCCGACCTTGCTGTTAACAGTGCCACACCGGAACTGAAAATCCGATGCAGCGCAGTTTTACTCTGACACTCATGATGTTTCCAGGAGTTGGAATTGACTAAATGTCAATTGGTTTTTAGAGTTTTCCAGACTCATCTCTCCCAGAGTTCATAAACCTATCCTCAAAGTGGTTTGGCATTCCATTTATAAAATGATGTTTTTGCTATCATTATAACATAAAACCAAACCAAAACAAAACACGGTCATTGGGTCAGTTCTGACTCACATCCACTGGATATAAAGTTTCTGAAACTGTAAATTTTTATGGGGCAAACAGCTTCATCTTTTTCCCAAGGAGTGGCTGTGGGTTTGAACCGCTGACCTCGCAGTTAGCAGCCTAATGCTAACTGCGAGGTCAGCAGTTCAAATCCAAAGCACCGCTAGGGTTTGAACTTCTATGTTACAGAAGCACAGTTTCCAAAATGAATCTAGAGTATTTCTAGAAGGTTCTACCTAGGCAACACTATCCAACAAGGCTATATGCTTTCCTGCCTTCTTACCTCTGCCTGTTTCTCCTCATTCTGTCCCCACCCCTCTGTCCTTATCTTTCCTCCTCTTAACCTTAAATGATAAGACAGACCACAATTCAGTCTGTTTTTTTTTTTTTTTAATTTTTTTATTTAAGTTTTTATTGTGAATTGAGTGATAGTTAACATGGCAGAACATTAGTTTTACATTCATTGTTTCACTGCAATGATTACTATCTTCTCTGTGCATCATTATTCAACAGTATTTGCTTCTATTCCCTCTTGGGTTATTTTTTTTTGGCAGGGGGAGGTATATAAAACCACTCAGGAATATTTAATCATTTAAACAACCAAAGGACACATTCTGCAAGTCTGCCTCCTGGCCACCAGCAACTGGCCACCAGCACAAAGCCTTTCTTTCTCCATGAGTCTTGAGTCCTCGGCCGCTCTGTTTCTCCATGTACCCTCATCTCTGCCTCCATCTCTGATGTCACTGCACAATTCAATCTGAAGGATGGAAAAAATGTTAGGTGGAAAAAGAACAACAAAAGGAAGCATATGTTTGTTCCTCATAACTAGAGATTTACCACACTTTTCTTTTTTTAAACTGTTTTATTCTGAACTATGTGATAGTTTACATGGGAGAACATTAGCTTTACATTCATCCTATCATGTATCGTTACATTACCATGGTTACAATCCCCTCCATGCATCATCAACCAACCAAAGGATACACCCT
>NW_006408539.1:12714518-12727822 GCF_000296735.1 Chrysochloris asiatica
CTCCCCCCAGTTTTCAGCCCACAGTCCCTTTCCCTCCCTGGGTCCAAGGTCCCCAGTCGCTTCATCAATCGACATCATAATCTCTGTCTCCATCTCAGGCATCTCTGTTTCTCTGGGTAGGGTCCCACTCTGGGCTCTTCTCCGTTGATGGTCCCAGAGGCCTCCGCTCCTATCCTGGAGAATTAATCACTCCCTTCCTTGTCACAAAACTTACACCCTTGCATTTCCAACCCTCATAATCCGTCCTGATGAGCATTATTCACTACAGTATCACCAGTTACCCATTTGTATTTCCTTTCATCAGCTCCAGACAGATCGAATAGAACCTACTGGAGATTCTGCCTTCCACCATGCTCCCTGGCACCAGGTTCCCTCTTGAAAGCTTGTAAGCCAGTCACTTCTTGCCTTTGTAGTCTCCCCCTCCCCATTTGAGTATCCAATGTCCAAGCTGCCCTTCTCCATCCACTCTGTGTGCCCACACTTTCTTTTTGATGAATACCATGTGAAGAATCATTCTTCCTTTCTAAAGAAGTGGAGAACTGGGAGACTTGTTAGAGAGCTTCTCTTGACTTAATTGGGTTTAGCATCTACTCTGTGGACTATTTTTTCTTGAACTTTGTATTGTTTTTGTGAATTGCGTGAAGGTTTGCAAAGCAAATCATCAGTTTTACATTCAATAAAAGTCAAATCCTTCATTTCATTACAATGATTGCAACTCCCTCCATGTACCATCAGTGAAGAATATCTACTTCTACTCACTTAACTCTTTTTTTTTTTTTTTGAAGTGCATAAAGAAAATTCTTTTATTACAATATATTAAAGATGCACAAAGTTATTGGAATAAAGGCATATTGTTACTTAAGGTAAAGAGGAGAAAAACAAAAATCACAAGTAAACTCATTTTAGTAACCAAATAGCCAACATTACCACACATTTTCATATACACACAAATTTGTGAGATGTGGTCATCATTTTTAAAAACGATCAATTTCTCAATATCATCCTATAAATTTATATTTCTAGTAATCTTTACATTATAATGAAATGGAATTACTTTTGGTAATTTATTCATTTGAGAATGCTTTCTATACTTCTTGAAGGTTGCTCTTGAAGGAACTCTTTGACTTAGAGAGGTTAAGATTAAAAGATGACAAAAGAGACTTTATAAATTATCTGCTCCTTTTACATTTGGTTGATGAAAGTAAAATACACATTTTACAAGTAGTGTCGAAGGCTAAACTAGAACCAAACAGTAGCTAGCCTCAGTATTAAAAGGTGATTGGAGAAGAAAAAATGTCTTCACTAGTCTCTAATCTATACATCTAGGTCGGACATTTGAAAGGTTATCCAAAGCAGGTTATGAGAAACAGAATGTAAAACGAATTCTTCTAAATATTTATAAATCATCTATAGGATAAGAACAATTTCCAAAGGAAGAAAAGCAAGTAGGAGAAATATATTTCAGAAAAGCAAAATGAGGATAATGTCTGGTGAATAGGTAAAAGTGTAATTGTTGGAGGAAAGCTTTGTTTTTTTTTCAAATAAGAAGGTGAAAAGACAATCTACAAATTTTAACAAGAGACCTCTACCTAAACCCACTATACTATTGCTCTCAGAGAGCTTTCAGTTCATACTATGGATAAGATAGCATCATCTGTCTTCACTACATGAATTAAACATTTAGGTTTTGCCAAAAATTCAGTTAAGAAAAAACTCAGAGGCTAAAGTATGTTAGGCCCTTGTATCTTAAGATCATGTCAGGTCATATGTGGTTTTTGTGGGATTGAAAAGCTAGAAGCTGCTGTTGCTGTATTAACATACTGGTTTCCCTACTCACTGAACGCTTGCTATGTCTTCCTCTACCTTCATCTGTCCTCTGCCAACCTCACTCTTGTATACTGCTTCCACATCACCCATGCTAACATGTGTCTACCCTCTAGCCCGTGAAGCATTTTCCCATCACTTCCACCCATATAGAATGTTTCTTTTATCAAGAAAACCTTTGCTTAACTTTTTACAACATTGGTCTCTTACCATAGTTGTCATTTTGTGGTTGAAGGCCCCTTGGTGTAGTGCTGTAGGATCAGCATTGGACTGAGAACCACAAGGCCAACAGTTCAAATTCACCAGCTGCTCCTCAGAAATCCCATATAAGGTCACATTGAGTTAGAATCCACTCAAAGGCACTTAACAACAACAATGGCTAATGATTGTAAACATTTCTTCTTATGTTTGTTGGCTGCCTGAATATCTTCTTTTGGTGAAGTGTCTGTTCACGTCCTCTGCCCATTTTTAAATTGGATTATTTGTCTTCTTGTTGAGGTGGTGAAGTGTTCTATAAATTTCAGAGAGTAGTCTCTGTTTTGATATGTCATTGATAAAAACATTTTCCCTTTCTGTGGGTTCTCTTTTTACTCTTTTGGTGAAATCCTTTAATGCACACAGTGTCTAATTTTTAGGCAGTCCCAGACACCTATTTTGTCTTCTGCTTGTGTGTTTTCAGTTTTGTTTTTTTTAATACTGTATTTATGCCACATATCAGAGTCCCTAATTTTTCATTTTATGATCTTTATCGTTTCAGGCTTTGCACTTAACTCTTCAATCCACATTGAGTTCGTTTTTGTGTGTGGTGTGGGATATGGGTCTTGTTTCATTCTTCTACAAATGAATTTCCAGTTTTGCCAGCACCATTTCTTGAAGAGACTATCTCTTCCCCATTTAATATATTTTGGGCCTTTGTTGACGATCAACTGACCATATGTGGATTAATTTACTTCTGGGTTCTCAATTCTCCATTGATCTATGATTCTTTCATTGTACTAGTACCAGGCTGCTTTGAATACTGTGAACTCTGTAATAGGTTTTGAGATCAGGAAGTGAGAGGCCTCCTGCTTGGTTTTTCTTTCCTTTCCTTTCCTTTCCGTATAAAGTTAGTGGTTAGTTTTTCCATTTCTTTAAAGACTGGTGTTAGAATCTGGATTGGGATTGCTTTATATATACAGAGTGCTTTGGGTAGTATTGACATTTCCATATTGTTGTCTTCCTATCCACAAGCATGATATGTTCCTCCATTTCTGCAGGTCTCCTTTGCGTTATTATCTTTTTTCCTTTGTATTATTATGCAAGCTATTTGTATTGTTATATAGACTATTATTACTAGTTCTGAGGTTCATGAATGAGGGGAAAAAATCATCATCTATGAATATTGTACTTTTAGTTGACCTGCTGTTGCTGTTGCTGGTTGCAACGGGGTCTATTAAAAGCAAAGATGCACTCAAATCAAGTAACATGAAGGTGAATGGGGCACACGTTGGGTGCCATGCAGAAAGCTTTGCTTTGAAGCAGACAATTCTGAAAGTGTTATTTGAAGGCACGTGAGGAACAAAAGTGCAGTAAACAATGACAAAGGTCAAATAGGGAGACTTTATCTGGCTTTACTGTTTCGAGGCTATGAACTTGCAGCAAGTGTGGAAAGGAGATATTTCCTGGTACGGCTACCTAACCCTGAGATAATGTGCAGATATCAATGGAAATTTGTACAGAGGGCTGGAAAACATCATGTTCTCATTACAGAAGTAACTAACTACTCGTTAGTAAAACATGGAAGTACAAGTGATGAGGTCACACTAGGGCTAGGTTTTGTTGTGACAAGACCAGGATTTCAAATCTAGAGGTTGGGAATATGGAGAGGCAAAATCTCCAGGGTTGATACTTGGAACATTACAGGCAAGGTGTGCCATGTTAGGAAACATTATTTTCTGGGTTGCCCTCATTGCTATAGTTAATGAAATGCACTTGTCTATCAATGATTGTGGAAAGGTCTCTGGTTGGAGCAAAGCTAACTGCAAGGTTGGTGGTTTAAATCCACCAGCCACTCCTTGAAAATCGTGTACAAGGTCACTATGAGTCAAACCAGAGTTGGTGGCACTTAGCAGCAACCACACTAACCTAAAAGTTGGCAATTCAAACTCACCTTAAAGTACCACAGAAGAAAATGGTTTGGTGATCTGCTTCTATACACGACTGCGAACCCTATGGGGCAGTTCTCTCTGTAACAAATGGGATCGTCATGAGTTGAAATCAACTCAATGGTAACAGGTTGATTGGTTTGTTTCAAAAGTTTCTTATGGGGAAGGTGAAATGATTTGAAGCCCAAACCTCTTTATGACTGTAGAGCTCTGGGTCAAGAACATTAAGCACATTTTTATTATATTGTACAATATCCTTAATACAGATTAAGGAGCTGTACTTCAAGCTTACCAGTTGCTTCTAGGAACACCTATATAGGGTTGCTATGAGTTGGAATCCACTCCAAGGCACTTAACAACAACAACAACATAGGATTGCAGAACTCCTGGTGTGGTGTTGTAGGATCAGCACTGGACTTTGAACCACAAAGCAGGCAGTTCAAAACTACCAGCTGCTCCTAGGAAACCCTATATAGGGAAACCCTATATGAGTCGGAACTTACTCCACGGCACTTAACAACAACATAGCATTGTTCGCTGTTAGTCAGAATCAACAGCAATTGGTTTGGATTTGAGTTTGGTGGCTAAGTGGTTAAAAACTCAACTGCTAACCAATAACTGGTAATCTGAACCCACAAACCATCCATGAGATAAAAATGTGTCAGTCTGCTTCTGTAAATATCAGAGCCTTGGAAACCCTATGGGGCAGTTCTCCTCTGTTCATAGACTCCATATGAACTGGAATCAACTTGTCGGTAAAGTTCATGTAGTTTTGGCTTCTTTTATGTACTTAATCCTCTGTCTTCCCCTGTGCACCACACAACTAAGTCTAAGCCGAGATAAAATCGCTGTCAGTGTGGAGCACCCGCCATGTTTTTCCACGTGTATTTCATAGGGTATCTTGGGCTGGAGGGCCCCAAAGATGCTACCAATTCCTTCCATCCAGTTTTAGCCCCGCATCTTATTAATTCTTCGTATGGTTCTTTGGGCAGGTGTGCAGACTCCACACCTGAAGACACCTTCGTCAGATGATGGCAGCATGACAGTGAGTCACGCCCTGCTGAGGTTTATTTATTGTTGGGGCTGGGTTGTTTTGTCTTGGTATTTACCAGAGAGGCGTTGAAACGTGTTTCTCCCCTTCTCATTTCAGCGGTCACCTGTGGTCAAAAAAAGGGATTACATAATCTGAAGCATCAGCACCAGACTACTCCATATGGTTTAAAATACAATTAAGAATAGTTACAACATTTGTAACTTAAAAATGGTCCCTATTACTCACGTTCTTTTTCTGGATTTTGTTGCAAATGGATATGCAAATATAAAGGATTCTTGCAAATCAATGAAAAAAAACAAAAAAGAAGCTTGTTGTTGTTCAGTGCTGTGCAGTTGGTTCTGACCCATAGTGACCCTTAGATCAGGTATGGAGACTTTGCAGTCCAGCGCATCAACCCACAGCACCATATCAGGACTCTAGCAGGAAAATATGCTAAACTCATACTGGGACAATTTTCAAGATCAGAAAGAAAAATGGCCAATTAAGATGTTTTAAAAGGTTGCTTTGTGAAAAATAAAAGGAAATAAAAATCAGTTGCAGTTGTGGGGCCCGGTTCACAGCGACCCTTCTGGACTGAATAGAGCTAGAAACTATAGTCTTCGCAAGAGCAGATCACTGCATCCTCCTCTGAGAGAGAGGCTGGTGGGTTTGAACCCTTGACCTATCCATTAGTAGCTGAACAGTTTACCACTGTACCACCAGGACTCCTTGTACAGTAAGAGGGAGATAGTTTTCCTTCTTTTCAAATGGGAAATCTGATGTCCATAAGTAATACACGATGCTTATTCTACTATGCTACTTATTTAAGAAATTATATCGATATACGAGAAGGATGTTAATATATTTAACATCATAATATTAATATACTTAATATGATTAAGCGCAAAGTGAGACATGCAGTGTGATCTATTCTAAATGTAAATACAGGCCGATTCATATAAATAAGTCTAGAAGTTACTTTGATCTTCATCAGTAAGCATTTTAAGTCTTCTAGCTTTCAACAAGCAATTCTTTGTTCCTGCCAGTTTTGCAAAAAGATGAATGCCATATAGAGTTGGCACCCAGCAGGAACACTAGATCCGAATCCAACAAAACAGCAGCCTGCTGGGAATGACAGATCCAGGCCTGAGGGGAAGACAACACCTCCCACTCCTCCTTTCTTATTTATTCAGCATATCTAAAGATTCCTGCTGGAGTTTAAATTGATCATTGCTCCCATGCCCCATTGTGTTTAAACAGATTCCTGGAATACGGTGGCTGGGCGCCTCTATTGACACCATTTAGGGGAACGTTTTAGCTGTATTGAATGGAGTCCTGGTGTGGTGCTGAGGGTTAATGCGCTGGACTGCTAAATTGGTTTGAACTGTAAGGTGGGCGGTTCAAGTTCACCAGCTGTGCCTTGGAAACCCTATACAGGGTCACTATGGGTTGGAACCAACTCCATGGCACTTAACAACAACAAACAGAGAGAGAGAGCAAGGTCGGTAGCTCCGTGGGAGAAACATGAGGCTTTCTGCTCCTGTAAAGATTTACAGCCTCGGAGACCCTATGCAGGATAGCTATGAGTCGGAATGAATCTGATGGCACACCACCACCATATGGAGAAAGAGAGAAAAAAAGAAAGAAAAGGGTCACAGAGGCAGAGAAACAAAGCAAAGCAAACCCCAAACAGAGCAGTTGCCATCCATGGAATTTTCAGGGCTGTGACTTCTAGGAAACAGATTGCCAGGCATTCCTTCCAAAGCACATCTGGATGGATGTGTTTGAACCATCTGTGAATGTGCCTATTCTCCATACCTGATCTAAGGAGACTTACAGAATATTTGTTTCTTCTCACTTATTTCATTTAACATAAGGATTTCAAAGGAGCCTTGGTAGCACAGGAGGGTAAGCATTGGGCTGCTAACTACAAGGCGGGTGCTTCAAAACCACTATCTGCTCTGTGGGAGAAAGCTGAGGCTCATTGATAATGGATCCCAGCTTCATTCCTTTTTCTGACTGAGTAGTATTCCGTTGTGTGTGTAGATGACATTTTGTTCATCCATTCTGCTTTTGATGAACACTTAGGTGGTTTACAGGAGCCTGGGGGTGCAATAGTTGCCTGCTAACTGAAAGGTTGGAAGTTTGGACCCACAGTGGGAGGAGAAAGGGGTGCCAGTCTATTCCTATAAAGAAACCCCGGGGGGGTGTGTGGCAATTCTACCCACCCAGAAAAGAGTCCTAAGAAAGGCCTGATAATCACAACCTTGGAAACCCTACAGAACACAGTTCTACTCTGACACACAGGCTCACCGCGAGTTGGAGTGGACGCCACTGGATGGTAGTAAAGAGACCTTTTGGTTGTTAAATGACGTCAAGTTGGTTCCTACTCACAGTGACTATAGGATTTCTGAGGCTGAAAATGTCTGATGGAATAGAAAGCCTCACCTTTCTCACATGGAGAAACTAGTGGACTTGAGCTACCAACCTTGTAACTTTTAGTCCCATGCTTATCCTACAAAGCCACTGTGCTCCCCAAGGAGATCCCAAGGATAGTTAACAATTATCCATGAGTCCTGGAGTGGTGCTGTCGGATAATGTGCTGGACTGCAAAGTCAGTTTGAACCACAAGATTGGTGGTTCAAACTTACCAGCTTTTCCTTGAAAACTCTATACAGGATCACTAGGAGTCAGAACTGACTCATACGGCATTTAGCAGCAGCCCTATAGATACAAAGGATCAGCAGTGGACTGTGAACTACAAGGTTGACAGTTCAAACTCACCAGCTGCTCTTTGGAAACCCAGTACAGGGACTCAGCAGCACTTAACAAGAACAGTAGACCTAAAAGGCAAAAACAGGAGACATGTTTGCTGAATAAAAATATAGAACTGAAAAGTTGTACCTTAAAAACAAAAACCAATTCTCAGTTAAAAATAGCACCACAGCCATTCCCCTACTGCTGGAAAGTGACATCAGAAACCACAGCCACCAAGAATTTTCTCAAGATATAGGAGCGGGTGGAGGGCAGGAGTGAGCTACTCTAGAAATCTCACAAAGGACTTCTTCTTATGCATGCCATCCCCTGGCAGCTACAAGAGGGCAGAACATCAGTCTTTCTCCATGGTAGAGTGCTCTTCAGGCCCACCAGAAACACTTCACAATCAAGTCCAGTGGGCTGCAAAAGGCTCATGGAAAGACTCTGTCTTTTTCAGTTCCATTTTTCTTCAGCACTGAGAGATCCCCTTGTGTACACAGACTGTGACACTGTGACAAAAAGATGTCTGAAATCACAGCAATCACGCAGAGAACATCTTTAATTTCATTGATTTCTTCAAAGGTCAAACTTTTGGGGGGAAGGGAGGAGAGACAGTTTTCCCTCTTCCTCATCTACATAAATGGATATCTAAAGAACCAAGAATAGACAACTTCCTCTTTTAACCTAGGAAAACTTGCCCAATTAAAAAACCATGTGATTGCCCAACCATTCTTAGGCCACCCAGATGTCCCCTTTCTCTTAAGAATTTTTTTTCCCATCTTTAATCAGAAATGTATTGATTTTAATTTTTTTCTAGTTTTTCAGGAAACGTAGAAATGTGTATCATTTGCTCTTCATTTATCAGATATTACTCAATGCAGAAATCATACACTTTCGTAATTATTTTCATTTGCCCTGATTGGTGTGTTTGTGTGTTTTAGGGTGTGTTTATAGAATGGCCTTGAACATTGTAACTGAATTGTTTTGCAAAGCCACAGGTTCTGTCTAGAATCTAATCAGATATTGTTTTATCATTAAGAGTTCTGTAGTCTTGAGACTGAAGTGTATGAAAATGAATCCAGATGAGACAGAAAACACATCTTATGGACCAAAGAAGTGCAAAATCAAGTAGATTAACCTGGATGGGCAATGCCGAACCCATGAGTAGAACCAAAAGGCTCCAGAGGTACCTTTGAAGGAAGGTTTGATGATCTGCTTCTTACACATGAGAACCCTGTGGAGTTTAGCTCTACTCTGGCACACATGAGGTCACTATGCGTGGGAATCTACTGGAAGTAAACTGGTGTACGGGGTAGATCAGACAGAGAGAGTGAGGTTCTATGAGATGTGGTACCCATGAGGTATGAAGTCTCTGCTCTAGACTCTACAAAAGTCTGATGAAAATCCAGTGAGCATCACAACCTTCAAAACTGCATGGGAACACAGAGTCCAAAATGGTGTGATTTGCAAAGACAGTTTGCTGTGTGAGTACTGTCTTTTAACCCAGAAGAGACGTTGACTTAGGTATAGAAATGTTTAAGAGATTCAAATCTTCAGGATTCATATTTTGTGAGGAGACTGTACATACTTAGTATTGCATATATGCCAATCTTTAGGAAAATAAGATGTGTAAGAATTTTGGACCCACACATTATTCTGCTGTTCTTAAGTGTTGTCTAGTCAGTTCTGACTCTTAGCAACCCTATACAGGGTTTCTGAGAAGTGGCTGGTGGGTTTGAACTGCTGATCTTATGGTTAGCAGTCCAGTCCAGTGTCAGAGTAGTTCGAAAAAAATTAGGCCAAATTTTAAATTGGTGTTAGTAAGTCAACTCTTTCCTACTCTGCTCCCTCCTGTCCAGTCTACTCACCAAATCTCCCTTTCCCGATTAATTTAAAGGTGAGTGCATTGACGGATGTTATGGGTTAGCTTGTGTTCCCCCAAACGATGTTAAAGTTCTAACCCTGGGTACCTGTAAACATGATGCTGTTTGGAAACAGGATCTTTGAAGATGCTATGCTATCAGTTAACATTAGGTCGTACAGGAATAAGGTTGGTCCTACTTCAAGATGTATTTAAATTATGGTGTTGGAGAAGAATATTGAAAGTATCATGGATTGCCAAAAGAACAAGCAAGTCTGCGTTAGAAGTTTATCCAGAGTCTCTGCTCCTTGGAAGACCCGTTGGCAGGACTTTGTCTTATCCTTTGGCCATAGTATCAGGAAGGACCTGTCCCTGCAGAAGTCCATCATGTTAGGTAAAGTGAAGCGTTGGTGAAAAAGAGAAAGACGCCCCAACAAGATGAATTGGCACAGTGGCAGCAACAATGTGCTCAAGTGCAACAACAATTGTGAGAGTGGCACCGGACCAAGCAGTGTTTATTGTGTGTAGGGTTGCTATGAGTCGGAACCGACTTGAGGACACCTAACAACAACAACAACAACAATTGCAATATGATTATTGTTGTTGTTGGTAAGTGCCATCGAGTCGGTTCCGACCCATAGCGACCCTATACAGGGTTTCCGAGGGTGTAAATCTTTACGGGAGTAGAAAGCCTCATCTTTCTCCCGAGGAGCGGCTGGTAGTTTCGAACCACTGACCTTAAGGTTCGCAGCCCGATTTGTTATGTGCCGTGGAGTCGGTTCCGACTCACAGCGACCTTGTACAGGGTTTCCGAGGCTGTAAATCCTTACGGGAGTAGAAAGCCTCATCTTTCTCCCGCGGAGCAGCTGGTAGTTTCGAACTGCTGACCTTGCGGTTCACAGCACAATTTGTAACCACTACACTACCAGAGCTCCATGATTGATGTCCTATAAAGGAAGACACACAGAGACAAGAAGACGGTCGTATGAAGATGACAACAGGGATGGCAGTTAGGGTACCACGAGCCCAAGAATGCCAGGGCCTAGCAGGAGCTGAGAGAGACAAGAGAGTATCTTCCCCTACAGCTTTCGGAGAAAGCATAACCTTGCTAACACCTAAATTTGTATTTCTAGTCTCCAGAAGTAGGAGTCCCTGAGCGACCCAATGCTAAGCACTCATCTATTAACTGAAAGGCTGGCAGTTTGAACCCACCAGAGGTTCATCAGAAGAAAAACCTAAAGGTCTGCTTAAATAGTCACACCCTTGGTAACGCTAAGGAGCACACGTCTAGTCTGCACCATATGGGGTCCCCATGAGATGGAATCAACCTGAAGGCAACTGGAACCAGAACCTCAAGAATTATGAGACAGATTTCAGTCTTTTCAAGCTACACACCTCATTAGTAGCAGTTCTAGGAAACTAACACTGTGTCCCATAGCTAACAAAGAGCCAACAACAACCAGTTCAGATGATCTCTGTGTGTCACACACACACACAGGTAACACTTATTGTTATTGTTGTTAAGTGACGTTGAGTCGGTTCCGACCCATAGCGACCCTGTATAGGGTTTCCAAGGAGGTAACACTAAACGCCCATTAATTGATTCCTGATTGATCTAAAGTACATGTACGAGTTTTGTTCGGATTGGTACAAGGAATGCTTGCTACTCACTGTCTTCCATAAAAATGACAAAAACAGCCCAACATCTTCCTTTCACAACTAACCAAACCAAATCAAATCCAGTGCTGTTGAGCAGGTTCTGACTCAGAGCGACCTTGTAGGACAGAACAGAGCTGCTCCCTAGGGCTTTGGAGATTGCAATCTTTACAGCAGCAGACAGCCTCACGGTTCTCCTGACTCTTAATCCCTTCTTTGCACAAATGTTGTTGTTAAGTGCTGTTGAGTCGACTCTGACCCATAGCCACCCTGTATAGGGTTTCCAAGGAGCAGCTGGTGAGGTTGAACTGCTGACCTTGCAGTTCAAATGGCTTTGTATTAACCCGCAGTACCACACCAGGATGCCTCTTTTCACAAATTGTTATTGTTGTTAGGTACCATTGAGTCAGTACCGACTCAAAGCGACCTTATGCACAGCAGAACGAAACACTGCCTGGTCCTGGGCCAACCTCACTCCTGTTGCCACGCTTGAATCCATCGATGCTGCCACTTGGCCAATCCATCTCGTTGGGGGGTCTTCGTCTTTTTCTCTGACCCTCCACCTTACCAAACATGATATCCTTCTCCAGCGACTGGTCCCTCCTGACAATATGTCCAAAGTATGACAGACGAAGCTTAGCCATCTTGGCCTTTAAGGAGCACTTTGGCTGCACTTCTTCCAAAACGGATCTATTGGTTCTTTTGGCAGCCCATGGCACTTTTCACAAATGTGGTGGTGGTGGCTTTGTGCCGTGGAGTCGGAACCGACTCATAGCGAGCATGTACAGGGTTTCCGAGGAGGTAAATCTTTACGGGAGCAGAAAACCTCATCTTTCTCCCGCAGAAGAGCTGGTAGTTTCAAACTGCCGACCTTGCGACTCGCAGCCCAATTTGTAACCACTCTGCTACCAGAGCTCCAAAATACCAAACAAGGAAAAAATGAGAAAATATAACTTTTATATATCCCAACAAGTGTCAGAGGTGTTTTAGGATATTTTTAAAAGTGCCGTTTTTGAAACTGGCAGTAGTAATACGAGGGGATTTCAAAAGTTCTTGGATGAATTGCATTATCATTTCACTTTCTTTTTCCGTGAACTTTTTGAAGTCCCCTCATAAAGCCCTTTCTTGTTTCCGAATCTCCCCATCAATGGCCTGTGATGGGTGCAGCCGTGTCATGTGGGCTTTCTCAGTTGGGGTCCTGGTGTGACACTGCAGGATAAGCACTGGACTGCTAATTGTAAGGTGGGAGTTCAAATCACCAGCTGCTCCTCGGAAACCCTATATAGGGTCACTATGAGTTGGAACCCACTCGACGCCACTTAGCAAGTTAAAAAAATTAACATTGAGGCAGGCCAATCGGCAACTCTCAGAACTTTCATGTACTCAGGAATCTCCTTTCTAAAAAGCAGAGTCTAACTCAGGAGGTCTGTGTGGGTCTGGGGTTCTGTCTGTCCTTCCTGCAAGTTCCTGGAGCAGCCCATGATCTTGGTGGTCTGATCTCATGCTGAGTAGAGAATGAGATGGTAGAGAAAGCGCCATCAACCCGGAAGTAGAGAGTTTAGTTTTGCTAAGAGGCAAAGAATGCCTAAGACAAGCTCTGCAAGTATGTTGGTATGTGGGCTCCTTACTTTGCTTAAAAAAGCGGGGAAGGAGTGCACCTTTGACACTGAAGCATCTCTCTGAGGCTTGGTCCCCTCCTCCCCTTTTCTTCTGGCTTCTCTGTGTTTAGTCTGAACCATTGCCTGACTCACTTGACGTTTTCAACGTATTAAGAGAACAGAGGGGTTCTACTAATGAGGGTGTTGTTGCTAGTGGCTGTTAAGTCAGCCATCTACTTGTAGGGACCCCAGGCATAATGGAATCCAATGTTGGAGATCCAACAGAATTGTCACTGGCAGATTGTTCACAAGGAGATCACCAGGACTTTGTTTCTAGCTCATCCTGGGCTGTAGGCCCTGCACCACTAAGGGTTTAGATTCTACCACGAAACCACTGGTTCCGACCCATAGCGACCCTGTATAGGGTTTCC
>NW_006408539.1:12727922-12737732 GCF_000296735.1 Chrysochloris asiatica
TTTCTAGCTCATCCTGGGCTGTAGGCCCTGCACCACTAAGGGTTTAGATTCTACCACGAAACCACTATAGCCTCCAATAAGGAGGTTGTCGTTTTGTGTCACCAAGTCGATTCTGACTCATAGTGACCCTTATGACAGACTCGAACTTCCCCTAGAGTTTTCCAGCCACAACACCTGGTCTCTTGTCGCTCGAAGCCACTTGAACTTGAGATCGTTCAGTTAGCTCTGAAAGCTTAACCAGTGTACCACGAGGATTTCTCTACCAACAAGGTAAACTCCTAAACCAAACCCACAGCACAGAGTCACTTCTGACTCATAGAGACCCTATGTTGTTGTTAAGCACCATCAACCCATAGAGGACAGAGAAAAGCTACATTTTTTTCAGGGGTAGACAATTTTCTTTTGGGGAGCAGCTGGTGGAGCAGCTCAGTGTTTACCCACAGCACCTCCAGGGCAGATTACCAATGAGGTTGTTGGTGTTAAATGCCTTCAAGCTGGTTCCGACTCATGGCGACCTCACATAGGGTTTTTGAGGAGCAAGTGGTGGGTTTGAACTGCCAACCTTTTGTTTAGCAGTCCAGTGCTTATCCTACAGTGCACACCAGGACTCCAGGATGCCCCAAATTTTGAATAAGATGCACTTATTTAAATAAACTCCCCCTGGGAATGAACCTGCAGGGCAGGGAGGCTGGTTTTGAAACTGAGATGAAAGAGTAACTTAGGCTGAAGAAACAATGATCAAAGTCATTCAATTGTCACTTCAGTGCCCGGAGTGTGGGTGCAGGTGCCTCGACCAGGCCTGACACAGTAGCATCCCTTGGGGTTCGTTACACCCAGGCATCAAAGAAGGCCACCTCGAAGCCCAGCTGCCAGGAGAAAAATGATAGTCAAAGGAAAAAACAAGGGCGGAGCCCCTCTGAAAAGACGCAATGTACCCTCACTTTCATCAGCAGTAGGATCAGATGGACAGAGAACTGAGCCCTTGGGCAGAGTCCTGGAGGACTCAGATTAGAGAGGGCGAGAGGTGTGTGTGTATGTGTGATGTTTAATAACGGAGGTACAAAGGGGCCCCTACTTACTGCTACAGATTTTATAAAACTTGGATCAAAACAACTAGAGAGAAGCCTGTGGACAGAACCATCCTGGAAACCCAGCTAGCTTGCTTTCTGCTGCTCCAAGTCACATACTTATTATTACCAAGAACTTCCTCTCTTTGTTCTTCTGAACCAACCTTTGTCCCCAGTACCTAGATACTAATTTTCCTGGTTGGACACTCTGAGTTCCAGAACAAGACAACAAGGTGAATAACTGGAGGTTTGGTGAGGTATGATTACTGCCCCATATGCAAGCCAGCTGAGCCTCACATTTGGAAACAGAAACTAGAAATCTTGGAGATTTTTTAGGAACCAACCTCACAAGGACCACACACTGCGGTCTTCCTGAAGCTCAGCTCTGGGGCCATCCTCACTGTGGGAGTCAGGGGGGAAATGTTGACAAAGTTTAGTGCTATGGAGGTCTGGGCTGAAACACGGAGGCAGGAAGAAGTTTAGGAAAGCAGGGATTGGGAGAGGGCTGATTCTCCTGGTGGGATCTCTAGTTCAGCTGCCCTTGCACACAATTCTTTTCTCTTATCAGCTCCACTGATTTCACTTATCTTACTGCTAGATAGCCTAAAAATAGGGCTTAATAGGGAACACTGCCTTTATAAACTACCGTATATCCCCCTCTGGGAATGGTGATAAGCCAACAGCCATTTAGATATTGCTGTGAGTTTGTGGTTGCTCTTGGTTGCTGAGTACCATCTAATCTAGTCAGTTCTGACTCATAGCACCCTTAATAGGGATTCTGAGGAGCACCTGGTGGGTTTGAACCACCGGCCTTGTGGTTAGTTGTTCTTGTTAAGCGCCATCAAGTCGGTTCTGACTCATAGTGACCCTATATAGGGTCTCCAAGTCTAGTACTTATCCTACAGCAAATGGAGGGGATTTAAAACCACTTACTGTTACTGTTGTATGGACTATGACTCATGGGGACCCCAAGTCTGTGAGAGTCGAATTGTGCTCCATAGGGGTTTCAGTGGATGATTTTTCAGAAGTAAGTTTCCAGATCTTTTTTTCTGTAGTGCCTCTGGATGGTCTTGAACCTCTAATCTTCCAGTGAGTAGCCAAACTGTTGTACCTCCCAGAAATCGCTTTATAACCACATCTTTGTTGACTGGACTACTGTTCTAATAGTACAAATAAGCTGTATCTATGTGTGCATTACCCTACAGTTTTATATCTACTGTCTTCTTGGGTTGTTAACTGTAAAATCAGCTGTTCAAACCCACCAGCTGCTCCTCAAGAAAAAGAGGAAGCTGTCAGCTCTGATAAAGGTTTACAGTCTTCGGAAATTCTGTACAGAGTCACCGTGAGTCGGAAGTGACTCTGTGGAAGTGGGCTTGGCTTTTAATCTCACTTATTTCATCATCCCTAATCACCACCACCAAATTTATGAGGTCGGTACCGACTCGATGGCACCTAACAACAATAACAAACTAGGTAGGTAGGTCTTACCAGGCACTCTGGTGGTGCAGAGGTTTAGTGCTTGGCTTTTTTTGTTGTTGTTAAGCACTTGGCTGCTAACCAGAGTTTGATGGTTCAAACATACTCAACAGCTCAGTGGAACAGAGTTGGTGCTGTGTTCCTGGAGAGATTCCAAAACCAAACGTATAGCTGTGGGGTGGATTCTGAGTGATGGCAACTGTACAGGACAGAGTAGGGTGGCCTCGTGTGGCCACCAAGGCTGCCCTCTTTACAGAAGGAACCTGGAAGTACTGTGGTTTAAGAGTTCACAGAAGGATTGGCAATTCAAAGACACTAGCCACTGCATGGGACACAGATGAGATCCCTGCTCCTATAATGATTTACAGCCTTGGAAACCCTACGGAGCAATTCTACTCCATCCTATGTTGTCTGTTCGTTTAGTGTCTTTGAGTTGGTTCTGACTCATAATGACCATGCTCAGTGTTTCTAAGACCTTGCATAGGGTGTCCTATAAAGTCGCTATATATCGGAATAGACTTGAAAGCAGTGGATTCCTTTTTTGTAATCTTTACAGAAGCAGACTTCTCCTAAAGAGTTGCTGGTGGCTTTGAACCACCAACCTTTCAGTTAGTAGCCAGGTGCTTAACCACTGACTCCTTCCATAAAGGAGACAACCTTATAAACCCTAGGGGCAGTTCTACTCCGGCCTGTGTTGCTGTTAAGGGCTGCTGAGCTGGTTCTGACTCATAGAAACCCTGTATAGGGTTGCTGAGGAGTGGCTGGTGGGTTTGAACCACTGACCTGTGGTTAGCAGTCCAGTGCTGATCCTACAGCGCCACACCAAGCATCTCTGTCCTATAAGGTCCCTATAAGTGAGAATCAACTCAACAGCACCCAACAACAACAACAACAATAACAGGGTTACAAGCACCATTTAACACATAGGTTAATTGGACCCCAGAAAAGTACATTCTTTGTCCAAGAACAAGCTGGGTTTTCAGGGATGGAAGTGAACCTGGGATTCTGACTCTAAGACTTGGCATTGCTCCTACAAAACAGGAGCAATGTTAGCTTCTGACAGCAACAATGTGGAGACTGGCAAAGCTTCCATTGTGCGTCTCTCCATCTCTTGTAACTTCAGCTTGCCAAGGGCCTGTGCTGAGGCGTCCTTGATACCCAGATCCTCATGCGATTCTTTCCTTTAAAAACTATATTTACATAGCAAATTAGGTTCCCATTCAACAATTTCTACACAAATTGTTCCATGATATTGGTTACCTTTTTCATAATGTGTCATCATTCTCATGATTTCCATTCTGGTTGTTCTGTTTCGGTTCGTCTAGTTTCCCTTTGCCTCCTTACCTTCTCATTTTTGCTATAATGTAACTGTTGACTATTTGGTCTCATAGAAATGATTTCTAAAACACATATTATTTATTTTGTTGTTGCTATTGAGACTATACACAGTAAAACATACCCCAATTCAACATGTACAATTCAGTCACAGTTAAGAATAATTGTTGAGCTCGTGAAAGGGGAAGACAAATGGACATGCTTCCCAACAATGATTTGACATCCCACCTTCCTTTCCTGCCAGGGTTTTAGTCAGTGAGATAAACAGACTTGGTAATGCATATTTCCCAAGAAAGAGCGCTTAAAAAAAAAAAAAAAAAATTCATCACGTGATAAATTTGCACTCCACCTCCCAGCCCCCTGCCTATGTCTGTGTGTGTTTGAGGTCTCAGGCTCGGAAAGTGGTTCATTTCCTCTTTTTCTTTTAGTTTCCTTTCTCTGCCTGTCACCTCTTTCCTTTCTCTGAGGACCTCTACAAAGTCGTCCTGTTTATACTCTCTGAATTCCGGTCGGCATTTGGCCTGTCATATTGACACAGGGTTTCTGCATTTAGAATGAGAATGGCACCAGTTTAAAAAAATTAAAAAAAGGGAATTTTATTTTGGGTTGTCGAACATATGTACAATGAACCACACACCGACTCACCGGTTTCTGCAATCACCATTTAATGACATTGATGACTTTCTTTGAGTTTGTATCACCATTCTTATCCTCATTTTCTAAGCTGTTCCTCCATCACTAACACAAACCTACTGCCCACAAAGGTTCCTAGCTAGACTTTCAAGTTGCTGTCGTCAATGTGATCCCATAAAGATGGTTCTTTAAAAAGCTCAATACGCAAGGTGGACATTTTTTACTAATTAAGCTAAACATTTGTTCGGTTTTTAACAGACTTCAGGGGATAGTTTTGATTTAAGGTTTAAAGATGATCTCAAGGCATGATTTCAAGGGTTCAACCAACTTTCGAGACTCTAGAAAGTCTAAAGTCCATGACCATTTGAAATTCTGTTCTAGATTTCCCCGTTGGATCAGGATTGTTCTATAGAATCTGTGGTCAAAATATTCTATATTGGTAGCTTGGCACCATCCTGTTCTGGATTGTTCATGTAGGCAACTAGTCACACACATCTTATATCCTCTTCCTAGTCCTGACTTTTCTTCTCTGTTTGTTGTTCCAGGTGTGTGTTGGATGATCAGTTGCAAGCTTTTAAGACCCCAAGCACTATGCATCAAACAAAGAAGTAGACTAGAGGTACTAAACATGTTATTCAGCCACTAGCTGGGGAGTTCCCTAAATGCATGACCTTAAACCTCCAAACCAAGGAATCAAATCCCATGACATGTTTGGTTGTACGTAAGTAGACTCAGCATCTACTCATTTCGTGGTTGTTGTAAATATATTTTTCACACTTTTACCAATTTGACTTCTTATAGATGTACAACGTATTGATAACAATTCTAGTCATCAGCTGTGCCATCCTACCCTTAATTTATATAGGTTCTTCATCACTGTGAGCCTTCCTTGCCCTCTCTTCCATTCTTGTAGTTACAGTAATAAACTTTGATCTTTGTACATTTGCCTTCTCTTATCTTTCATATAAGTGAGGTCAATCAATATTTGTTCTTTTGTGATGGGCTAACTTCATTCAGGAGTCCTGGTGTGGTGCTGTGGGTTAATGTGCTAGCCTGCAAAGTCTGTTTGAACTACAAGATCAGCGGTTCAAGCTCACCAATCTCTCCTTGGAAACCCTATACAGGATCACCTTGAGTCAAACTTAAATCTCCAATATTGGCAGATTTAAAAATCTCTTGGGGATTTTGGTAGCAGTGAGGCTGAAGTGAGATTGACTCTGGGCAACAGAAAGAACTAAAATGGTTTTGATGAATGGTAGCAATGAAACTCCTGCTTCCAAGGAGCTCACAGCTTATATGACCCAAACCCCCTGTGAGTGTCACAGTAGATCTGTGCTCCATGGGGCTCAGTGGCTGGTTTCTCAGGATTAGAGCACCAAGGTGACACTGTACCAATGAGACCAAGAAGTGTGTGTGTGATCTGTTGGGATAGGCAATGGGGAGACAGCTAAAACTTCTTCAGTATGGAATGTCAAAGAACTGGTGTTTTACATGCATTTTGAAGGGTTAGGCGTTCCATTGGCAGAGATGAACACACAACTGGCTAGAAGGCTTTTGTAATAATGCCGGAGAAAAAGAATGAAAACTCTAGGCAGAGGAATTTGAGAAGGAAGGCTATACCCAAATATCACTATGAAGAAAGAAGCTGCGATGACAGCTTGAAAACTCGGGGTAACCACAAAGTGGGAACTTCATCATGGATGTGGTTTAGAGTTTTCTAGTTTGAGAGGCTGGAAGAATTACATCTTGGGTTTCAGCACAAGTGGGTTTGAAAGGGCCACAATCTGACTGACTGTCAGGAAGAGCCATGAAATTTTCTCTGTGCTGTGCATCCCAATCAAGAGAGAGAGACAGAGACAGCCCAGAATGTCAGATTTCGAAATCACCTGGGTTCCTCCTCAGCTCTAGTTCTACACAAATGGAATCATTATGACTCAGAAGTGACTAACTGGAAAATGGTTACTGAATATGAGACCATCCAGGTGCATGTGGAGAAATTCAGAAGGTGAGTGAGTGGAATCTCTGAGAACAGGTGTATGATGATATCAGATTGTTGGGGGCAAGAGTGAGGAGCTGGTGAACTTGGAAGCAGAGGAATCGAAAACGAGGTACAGTAAGAAAAAGAGGAAGAACCCCATAATGCTTCAGACAGTGTTAATTTTTATTCTTCTTCTTTTTTTTAACTTTCCAGTGTGAATTGAGTGAAGATTTACAGAACAGATTTAAGTTTTACATTCAGTAAATCATATACATTGTTTCAGTACAAATGATTGTAATCCCTTCCATGTGCCATCAGTAGGCAGTATTTATTTCTGTTCACTTTCTTGTTGATGTTCTTAAGTATTGTCGAGTCGGTTCCTACCTGCAGCGATCCTGTATGGGGTGTCCGAGGAGCAGGTAGTGAGTGAGCTTGACCTGCCAACCTTGCGTTTCAGACCGATTTTGCAGTCCAGCACATTTACTGACAGCACCACACCAGGACAGTGTTAATTCTTAAGGGCGTTAATTTATAGTATCAAAATGTTTATAACTGGAGATGGATGGTCAAGAAGAAATATAACAAAACCTGAGAAAACCATAAAGTCTATAGGAGGGAAACTTGTCAGAGAAGGAAAACTCAAATCTTTTCTATGGACAGAGTGAGATAGTGACGTGGTAAAATGGTACCCTGTTAAAGCCGGAGAAGTGACACAGAGAAACAGTTTTCCCATCAGTCTCGGGTCTTGCAGGTTTCACTGTACTTATGTAGAAAAAAAGGGAGGTAGTTTTTAGATGCTCAGTATCTGTGGTCTCTTCTGAACATTCATTATCTACCTGCCTTATCAATTAATAACCCAAATGAACTAACTCAGTGTGGAGTTAAGAAGTCTTGGGTTAAAATGGATACTCTTTTATTTCATAGCTCTTGTGAATTTGACCTCGTTCATTTTTGGTTTTCTCATCTCTGTGTAGACGAGTAAAAACATAGTCCACAAAAATTGTTTTAATAGAAAGTAGGATGCCACAACAACCGTGGAATGAGCTAATATGTATCTGTTGTGTGTCTGCTTGTACCATTATACCACAGCCCTGGGGACAGGGGGAGAACAAATTACACAAGGTCTAAGTTCACATGGAGCTTAATTCCAAAAGGAGAAATGTGTATCAAAGTAGAACCATGTTCCATAGGATTTTCGATGGCTGACTTTACAGAAGTAGTTCTCCTGTTCTTTCTTCCAAGATGCCTCTGGGTGGACTCAGACCTGTAAACTTTCAGTTAGGTGCCAAGCTTGGAGAGTGACTTGGAAAGTAGAGCGGAGTAACTTCAGACAGGATAATCAAGAGGGCCTCTCTGAGAAGATTATATTTATCCTGAAACTTGAAGGGCCAGAAGTACCCAGATTCATAAGGGTCAGGAGAAAGAATATTACAGATGGAGAATGCAAGGGCAAAGGCTTAGAAGTAGATAGGAGCACAGTGAGTATGATACCAAAGGCCAGAGGGGACTGGTATCAGCTATATTGGTGCCCAGCACTTTCCAAAATTCACAGTTCTTTTAGATCAGTCTTCCTCAATCCACACTGTGAGCATTCTTGGTGGGTTATATTAGATTTGAATGATTGTTGTTGTTAGGTGCCATCAAGTCGGTACCGACCCATAGCGACCTTATGCACAGCAGAACGAAACACTGCCTGATCCTGGGCCAACCTCACCACTGTTGCCACGCTTGAGTCCATTGATGCTGCCACTTGACTAATCCATCTCGTTGGGGGTCTTCCTCTTTTTCTCTGGCTATCAAGAATTCAGGCTTCCTAAAGACAAGGTACTCTGGTAACGTAGTGGTTACGAATCAGGCTGCTACTCTCACAGTCAGTAGTTAGAAACTACCAGCTGTTCCGCAGGAGAAAGATGAGGCTTTCTGCTCGTGTAAAGATTTACAGCCTCAGAAACCCTGTACAGGGTTGCTATGAGTCGGAACTGACTCCATGGCACAAAAGACAATAGTCTCATGGAGCAAATTGGTCAACTGGCAAAACATAGTTTATAAAGATAATATTCTACATCCTAATTTGGCTAGTAGGGCATGGGGTTTTTTTTGTTGTTTGTTTCTTTTAAAGCTGGTAAGTAACCATCTAAATGACAATTATTGGTCTGTACTCATTTAGATCAAAAGAGAAAGACTGGCTGTGAATATGTGCACTTGTAAATAATCACCTATATGAGACCAAAAGGCCAACATTTACTGGAAAGCAAAGATGTTAAGATAGGTGGGGGCAGGGGAGCTAGATAAGCAAGGGGAATGGAAACAGAAACATCACAGTTGTAGCAATGCTAATGAAGACACATAGTGGAAAATGTGACCAATGCAACTGAACAGTATATATAAATTATTAAATGGGAGCCTAATTTTCTGTGTAAAAGCTCATCAAAAACATCATAAAATAGGATTTTTTAAAACGAAGAATGCAGCCTTCCTCAATATATGTCTATAGGTTGCTGTTGATAGATAACTCCTTGAGGGATTGTGGACTCACAGGGACCCTGTGTAAAACAATGAAACCATCCTGTACCAGCCTCACATTCATTACAGTTTGAACTCATTGTCGTAGCCACTGTGCCAATCTCTGATGGTCTTCCTATGTTTTGCTAACCTATTTTACCAGGCATGATGTTTTTCTCCAGGGACTGGTCCCTCTTGCTAACACATGTCCAAGTTACCTGAGATGACGTCTCACTACCCTAACTTCTAAGGAACTTTCTGGCTATACTTCTTCCAAGTCAGATTTGTTTCTTCTTCTGGCAGTCCATGGTATTTGTTTGTTTTTCTGGCATTCCATGGTCAATACTCTTTGCCAATACCTTAATTCAAAGGCATCAGGTTTTCTTTGGCCTTCTTTATTCATTGTCCAGTTTTTGTATGCATATAAGGCAATTAAAAATACTATGGTTTCAGTGAGTCAGGTGCATCTTAGTCCTCAAAGTGACATCTTTCCTCTTCAACTCTTTAAGGTGTCTCTTACAGCAGATTTACCCAATACTTTGTTTGATTTCTTGACTGTTGCTTCCATGAGCATTGATTATGAATCCAAGTATAATTAAATCCAGACATCTTCCATCTTTCTCTGTTGATCATGATACTGTTTATTGAATCACTTATAAGGATTTTTGTTTTCTTTAGATGAGGTTTACTCCATACTGAAGGCTATAGTCTTTAATCTTTATCAGTGATTCAACAAGCTTGGTTGTGTCATCTGAATATTGAAAGTTGTTCATGAGCCTTCCTCCAATACTAATATCATATTCTTCTTCATATAGTCCA
>NW_006408539.1:12738692-12740269 GCF_000296735.1 Chrysochloris asiatica
TACAATGATTATAATCCCCTCCATATACCATCAGTTAACAGTATTTCTCTCTAACCACTTTAGCTTTAAACAAAACAAAACAAAACAAAACACCACTCAGGCATATATAATAATTTACATCTCCAAAGGGCACATTCTGCAAGTCTGCCTCCTGGCCACCAGCTCTTAGTCCCTCTCTTCCCATAAATCTGGAGTCCTGAGCCGCTCCCCTCTCCATGTCCCCATCTCTTCTTCCATCTCTGGTGTTGGTCCTGCTTCTCTGGATAAGGTCCTGCATTCCGCTTATGTGCTTCTCCCTTGATGGTCCTAAGGTTCTCTGTTTCAGGACTGTAAGATTAACCACTCCCCTGTTTTTGTTACAGAACTTCTACCTTTACAATGGTGATAGTCGCAATTAGTCATGATCACAATTATTCATTATTGAATCATATGAATCTTATCCCCATCTCTTTTCACCAGACCCATCTAGACAAGATGAAATCTATTCAGTGGGGACTCTTTCTTTCCTCCCATACTCTTAAACTAAACTCCCTCTTGAAATCTTGTAAACCAGTCACTTCGTGCCTTTTCGCCCCCTCATTTTTGGTAGCCAATGTCTAAGTTGCCTGTCCCTATCTACCCTGTGTACAGAGGGGATAGCCTTGATACTTAATGTGAAGACTCCTTTCCTCTCTGTTGGTTTCCTTCCTGGGGTTTGTTGAGCTTCTTGTATACCTCTCTGAGTACAGGTCAGGTTCATCAAATTGTAGCAATTTACCCTTGCTTCCTTTATCCAAAAAAACCACTTTTGTTGTTGTTGATGTAGTTTTCCTCTAATCAAGTGCTGATTATCGAGCCATCGAGGCTAGGCCAAATGGGTACTGTCTGCCAGTTTGGGTGTTCTTGAGCATCTCCTCTCACTTCTTATCAGCTGGCTGCTTCACTCAGCTCTAGCCCTCTGTGGCTATGTCCTTGTCCATGGGCTCACGTGTCCTCAAGTCTCACCACAATTTAGACCAACCAGCCCTTCCTTTTCTCTCTCTCATCTCCAGATCAACGGGAGTCAATGGACTGTGGTTGAACTCAGCCCATTTCTTTATTGCTGTCTTTCCCCCTATTCTACCCACCAGTATACCAATGTGGTTGCCAGCAAGCTTACATGCTTTTTTGTGTGTTTCCTTTGATTTTCAGTCTTAGAGGGGAGTTGCTACTGAAGGAACTTGATTGCTTGCCTTAATGTCTTCCTGGTGAACAGCTTGCTTATTCTTGTAGTAGTCAGTCATGCTGACATTTTTGTTTTGGGGTTTTCCTGGTGGTCTTTCTTGGAAGATGTATCTTCTGTCACTGTAGCTGTTTCAGGCTGGTCTGCTTATCCTTTCTAGTGGGAATGTCTCACCTCATAAGGTTCTGGATGGGACTCAGGATTCCACCTAAGGTCCTATACTCTATAAAGGCTTTGTAAGAGGCCTATTTCACTGGGCAAGTTCTAGAACCCCTTTTAGGTATTCCAATCAGTTAAAGGCTGAAGACGGGCTAACAAGTTTTCTGTAATCTTGTTTCCCAACATTCCTTTCTATCCCACTCAAGTGTCTATTTTA
>NW_006408539.1:12741785-12806037 GCF_000296735.1 Chrysochloris asiatica
CTCAGTCACTTTATCTCATTTCTGGACATGTCCTGATATGGTCCTCTGTTCTGTTTTGTGGACATAATCAGGAGTTATCTGTGGCCTTAATACTTAGATGGGTACATATTTTGGTATTTTTTTATGCTTTCTGATTGCCTCTAGGTAGATGTGATCAGGAGATGGGCTTCCTGAGAAATTTCAAGATGCCACTGTTGGTTGTTGTAATTTAATTTTGTTGTTGTCAGGATTTAATTTTCAGCCTATTTCCTTTTTAGTCTGCCTGTTCCACTCCACAATCTCCATTCAGGCCTTTTTCCTAGTCATAAACAAATTTAGGACCAGCTGTGGCTGTTTGGTTTTAAGTGGAAACTGTCACTTTAAATTTCGAGGAGATTTGTGTGCATGTATAGTAGAACCCCCCGGGGTATGGGGGGTGTCCACTCATTCAGGTACCCCCTCTAGTCACCAGAATGGAGGTGCACAGACAGCAAGAGACCAATGAACAGATACCAAAATAAATGTCCACACCTGTATCTCCAGACACCTGTCAGGCATCCATGGTTGCTCTGATCCTTCCCCCACTTGGTCTTGCCCAACATGGCGGCTCCAGGAGCAGCTGAGCGTCTTGAATTAGAAAGCAATAGATTTCTTGCTTCTGCTATAAATTTCCCCAGCTGTAAGTCTTCCAAGCTTCTAAATATTCCTTTACATGTGGTTTAGAGTTCTGGCACCATCTCCTGAGCCTGCTCGGTCCAGTATTCTGTGTTGTTGCTGATGGAACTCCTCATTGCACTGCCACCCAATCTGCCATCTTGTTTGTTCTCTCTTTTCACATCTTTTGATGCTTCCTGGAGCATTGTTGCTTGCAGAATTCTTCAATTTTGTAACTTGAAGGTTGAGTTTTTTTCTTTTAGCTTGAGAAATGCTGAGTAGATATTTCTTTTGGTTTTCTAGCTCAAACTCTTTGCACTTTTCATGACAATACTTTATCTTTCCAAGCTGCCCTTTGAAATTTGTTCAACTCTTTTACTCCATCATTTCTTCTACTCTCTTTAGCTGCTATATGTTTAAGAGCAAGTTTTGGAGTCTCTTCTGATATCCATTTTGGCTTTTTCTTTCTTTCCTGTCTTTTTAATGACCTTTTGCTCTTTTCATGAATTATGTCCTTGATGTCATCCCAGACCTCATCTGGACTTGGGTCATTGATTAGTGTTCGATTTGTTAAATCTGTTCTGAGATGGTGTCTAAATTTTGGTGGCTTATACTGGAGTCCTAGTGTGGTGCTCTGGGTTAATGCACCAGACTGCAAAGCCATTTGAACTGCAAGGTTGGTGGTTCAAGCTCACCAGCTGATCCTTATAAACCCTATACAGGGTCGCTATGAGTCAGAATCGACTCAACAACACTTAACAACAACAACAATACTCAAGGCTTATGCACAAGACCTCTTTAAAATGTTGAAGAGCAAAGATGTCTTCTTCAGGACTAAGGTGTGCCTGACTCAAGCCATGGTATTTTCAATAACCTCATATGCATGTGGAAGCTGGACAGTGAATAAGGAAGACTGTAGAAAAATTGATGCCTTTGAGTTATGGTGTTGGAGGAGAATATTAAAAGTACCATGGACTTCCAAAAGAACAATCAATCTGTGTTGGAAGAAGTACACCCAGAGTGCTCCTTGGAGGCCAGGATGGCCAGACTTTGTCTCTCATGCTTTGGACATATTATCAGGTGAGACCAGTCACTGAGAAGGATATCATTTTTGGTAAAGTGGAGGGTCAGAGAAAAAAAGGAAGACCCCCAGCGAGATGGATTGGCACAGTGGCAGCAGCAATGGCCGCAAGAGTAATTAGCAACAATTGTGAGGTTAGCCCAGGCCCGGGCAGTGTTTCATTCTGTTGTGCATAGAGTCTCTATGAGTTGGTGTCATCTTGATGGCACCTAACAACAAAAATTTGTTGTCCAGGTTTTACTTTGCTTTCATAGGCTTGCTTCAATTTTCTTCAGCTTCTACGTGAACTTGCATATGAGCAATTGATGGCCTTTCTTAAAGTCAGTCCCTGGTCTTGTTCTGACTGAGATTCTCCATTGTGTCTTTCCATAGATAGAGTTGATTTGATTTTTAGTATTCTAGCTGGTAAGGTCCAAGTGTATAGTTGCCATTTAAGTTGATGGAAAAGGTTATTGGTCTTGCAGAATTCTATCATGTGTTCTTCGGCCTTGTTTCTGTCACAAACTATGGATCCTTCTTTGTTTCCAACTTTCACATTCCAGCCACCAGTAATTATCAATGCATCTAGATTGCATGCTTGATCAATTTTAGACTGCAGTAGTTGATAAAAATCTTCATCATCGATATTAGTGATTAGTATGTACATTTATATAATGATCATACTATCTTTATCACTGACAGTATTGTATTTTAGGGTAGATCTTGAAATGAGTCATGCCATAATGAATCACACTATGCCCAATGTTAAGTATCATCAAGTCTGTTCTGACTCATAGCAACCCTGTATAGAGCTGCTGGTGAGTTTGAACTACCGATCTTGTGGTTCAAATCGACCTGTGGTCCAGTGCTTTATCCCACAGCGCCACACCAGGATTCTCCTGCCAATGTTATCCTTATTAATCTAATCACAAGCAACCCTCGTGACACAGCGGATTAGCGTTGGGCTGGTAACCTAAAGGTTGGTCGTTGGAACACAACTCCAAGAGAAAACCATCTGCCAATCTCCTTCCATAAAGATTACAGCCTTGGAAACCTATGGGACAGATCTTTGTCCTATCGCGTCGCTAGGAGTCAGAATTGATTTAACAGCAACGGACACTCTAAAGCAGAGTGAGCTTTCTAGAACCACTTTTGGTGGTTCCTCCATTGTCCCAAGATAACATCCAAATGTCTTCTGGTAGCTTCTTTCTCACTCTCGTCTCAACAGTGTGCTCTTCATTCTCTGCCGAGAATATACTTCCCTCTCCAGTTCGTGGCTTCACCTGCTCCTATGTGGCCCTCAGGCATTTATTTAACTGCTCTTCCTAGGTTGTCTTCCCAGACCTACCACCATCCTCCATACTTCCCTCCTCACAGCACTGGTGTGCATCCTAGTGTACTTGCCAGTTTACTTATCTGCATCTCCCTCTAGCATTGCTACTCAAAATGCTGTCCACAGACAAGCAACATCAGCTTCCCAGGGCTTGATAAAGAAGTGGACTCTCAGGGTCCAACCAGTCCTCCAAGATCAGAGGTGCACTTGATTCCTATGCACATCTAGTCTGTGAAGTACTAATCTTGGCACTGGAGGTAGGAAAGACTGTCTCCCCAGAGATCAGCCCTGTGTGAATCTTCAAGTCAGTAGAGATTTAATTGATTAATGTATTAATCTAATCTTACGTTCACCAACACACTACACAGGACAAAGAAATCCTCTTTTATTGGGATAAACTGAATCACATCTGATGCCTGTGTCTTGCATCACAGTCTTCCTCTCAAGCCCCCTCATTGGACAATGGCATCCCCTTGTCCAAACCTATATTCTCCAGGAGATAGATAAACGGCTCTCCTATTACTCGTTAAGCCTGTTTCTTTCATTATGTTGATAGCATTTTCAATGAGGTTTGTAAAAATGGGTTCTCTGGTAATAGTTTTTTTTTTTTCTCCAATCCTTTTGTTTTTGGATGTACACAAAAACACTCAGGATTATATAATCATTTAAACAAACAAAGAGCGTATTCTGCAAGCCTGCCTCCTGGCCACCAGCACACAGCCTTTCTCTCCATGTCCTCATCTCTACCTCTATCTCTAGTGTCACTGCTTCTCTGGATAAGGTTCCACGTTCTCAGAAGGTTTCTGAGATTTTAAGTCTTCATAGGCACAAACAGCCTCATTTTTCTCCTGAGGAGCGGCTGGTGGATTTGAACCACTGATCTCTCAGTAAGCAGACCAATGTTTATCTCACTTTGCCACTAGCATTTATCAGCGTTCCAGTTTCTCCACATCTCTGCCAACACTTGTTATTTTCTGTGGTTTCTCTTGTGTGTCTGTGTATTTAATAGTAGCCATCCTGCTGGGTGTGAAGTCCTACTACTTTTATAAAGTTGTTTTATTGTTGTTGAATGCTATCGAATTGGTTCTGACCTATGTTGTTGTTATTGTTAGGTGCCATCGAATTGATACTCGACCTTACGCACAGTAGAATGAAACACTGCCTGATCCTGGGCCAACCTCACTACTGTTGCCACACTTGAGTCCATTGATGCTGCCACTTGGCCAATCCATCTCATTGGGGGTCTTCCTCTTTTTCTCTGACCCTCCACCTTACCAAATGTGGTATCCTTCTCCAGTGACTGGTCCCTCTTGACAATATGTTCAAAGTATGAGAGACGAAGTTTGGCCATCTAGGCCTCCAAGGAGCACTCTGGCTGCACTTCTTCCAAAACGGATCTATTGGTTCTTTTGGCAGCCCATAGCACTTTCAATATTCTCCTCAAACACCAAAACTCAAAAGCATCAATTCTTCTATGGTCTTCCTTATTCACTGTCCAGCTTTCGCATCCATATGAGGTTATTAAAAATACCATGGCTTGGGTCAGGCTCACCTTAGTCCTCAAGCTGACATTTTTGCTCTTCAACACATTCAAAAGGTCTTGTGCAGCAGATTTGCCTAATGCAATATATCGTCTGATTTCTTGACTGCTGCTTCCATGAGTGTTGATAGTTGATCCAAGAAGAATGAAGTCCTTGACAACTTCAATCTTTTCTCCATTGATAAGAATGTTGTTTATTCGTCCAGTGAGGATTTTTGTTTTCTTTACATTGAGATGAAATCCATACCGAATGTAATCCTTCATCAGTATATGTTTTAAGTCTGCTTCACTTTCAGCAAACAAGGTTGTATCATCTGCATATCGCAGGTTTTTAATGAGTCTTCCTCCAATCCTGATGCTACGTTTTTCTTCACAGAACCCAGCTTCTCGTATGATTTGCTCAGCATACAGGTTGAATAAGTATGGTGAAAGAATACAACCTTGTCTCACATCTTTCTTAATTTAAAACCATTCAGTGTTCCCATGTTCTGTTCGAACCACTGCTTCTTGGTCAAGGTACAGATTCCTCATGAGCACAATTAAGTGTTCCAGCGACCCTGTATAGGGTTTCTGAGGAGCAGCTGGTGAACTTGAACCACTGACCTTGCAGTTCAAAGCTACTTTGCAGGCCAGTGCATTAATCTACAGCACCACACACTTATTTGGTCTTTGGGACCATCAAAGGAGAAATGACATTATGTTGAAAACTTTAGAAATGGCTTGGACTTCACTTTCCTTTGTGGGATTCATAAGCTGCTGGTGAGATCCCCAGCAAGGACATCAGTCATGAGCTCAGAACACACCAACCTTGTCTCAGGTTTTACCACTGACATGCATGTAGGGCTTGTTGCTAGCTTAGATGGACTAAACACCCCCATATGTTTATATTTTGTGTAACTCCAACATTCAATGATACAGCTTCTTTGCAATTATTGTAGTTGTTAAGCGCCATTAAGTCAGTTCCAACTTAGAGCAACCCTGTATAAAGTTTCCAAGGAGCAGCTGGTGGATTTGAACTGCTGACCTTGGAGTTATCGAGGTATATAATGACTGTTCACACTTTGCTTTTCATGACTCCTCACTTCTTCCTCTTCATACATGTTGGATCTGAAAGCCTTTACATGCCAGAGCTAATCAAAAGACAGAAAAGGTCCACCATACTCCACTTGGCTTTAATCCAGCTCTGAAACCCACCACCCCCTACCTCTCTCCTTGTTTTTCTTCCTAGCAAATGGGTGCTTAGCTACTAACCAAAAGGTTGGTAGTTCAAATCTACACTGCATCTCTGAGGGACAAAGTCCTGTCCATCTGCTTCTGTAAAGGTTACAGCCCAGCCTGAAAAACTCTTTGAATTGGAATGGATACAAAAACCCACAACAACAATAAAACAGACCCCAGGTGCAGCTACAGAATAGCCTCCCTTATGAGTCACATGACCAACAACATTTTATAATGATAATGTGAGCGAGCAGGACTGACCAAGCCTTTGCAGGTAAACAGGATTACACTATGCCTTTCTTTTGCTGATTATATGCATTGCATTTCAGGATGCATAAAATGAACAGACAGTGACCAGTTTATGCAATCCAGAAGTCAATGATGTTATATCTATGCTGTTGGTGTTTAGGAGTCTGTTGCAACTCATTGCGACCCTGTATAGGGTTTCCGAGGAGTAGCTGGTATGTTTGAACCACTGACCTTGCAGTTAGCCGTCCATGCTTATCCTATGCGGTCACACTATGTCAAATATGTAAAAACTAACCTTGAGGGGGCCACATTAGTTTTGGGGTCTCAGGTTTGAGATAACATGTCAATTCATCACCTCCCTTGTTCCTGTTGTCATATGGGGGTGACTCCTGAATTCTGTTCACTCTGACTCCAACCTAAAATCACACTCAGAGTACCCAACATGAGCCTCAAAATTCAGTTGTTTAAGTTCACGGGTAGCTTTGTGTCCTGCTAAGAGAACTGTCTACACCATAGATAAAATGCTGGTGTGTGTTAATTGAATGACTTAAGATAAATAAGCAAGCTCAAATGCCTACAGGGACCAGATAATGCAAATGACAAAAGCAAATAGAGCAGCGAATGTGGTAAACAGGAGTTTTATCCACAGAGCCACAGCAAGATTCCCACCACTTAGCATGTGGTGGCCATCAATATCTGCTAACTATTCCTAATGACTCTCTCTTTGTAACCATGGCATTACTCAAGCATCATTGTATGAACTATTTCATATTCCCAGACACCGTATACCATATTCCTCTCTTCATAAAAGCACCCCCCCACCCCCACCCCATGCAACCCCTTTTTGTTATTAAACATCCAGATGAACAAATGTCTTTCCCCTGCCAAAGAGAAGGGAGCCCTGGTGGCAGTGTTTAAAGTTGCTCAGTCTTTCCACCAGGAGAAAGATGCAGCAGTCAGTTTCAATAAAGAGTTCAGCCATGGAAGCCCTACAAGGCAGTTTTAATCCGCCTCATAGGGTGTGGCACTGTAGAATAAACACTGGATTGCTACACAAAACTGGCAGTTCAAACCCATCAACTGCTACTCAGAAACCCTATACAAGGTCACTAGGAGTTGGAACTGACTTTAAGGTACTTTACAAACCAACAATAGGTTTACTATGTAGTCCTGGGGTGGTGCTGGAGAATAAGCATTGAACTGCTAACCAATGGGTCAGTGGTTCAAATCCACCAGCCGCTCCAAGGTAACCCCTATGCATGGTCAGTCGGAACCCACTCTATGGCAAGTTTTATTTTGTTTGTACAAAGGAACTAGAGGTATATGCTAATATTTTTAAATTTTTATTTATTTTTAGAATTTATGTAGAACAGACGCCGATTCAGCATCTTCTGCACGTGTACAATTCAGAGACGTGGAGTGGATTACATTTGAGTTGTGCGGCCATTCTCGCCTTTCACCTGAGTTGTCCCTCCTCAGTGAACATAAACTCACTGCCCTATTGTTAAGTGCCTCAGGGCGACTCCATGTAGGTTAGCTTGAACCACTGACCTTGCAGTCCTGTGCATTAAACCGCAGCGTCACATCAGGACTCCACTGTGGTTCCTATCTAAACTTTTGAGTTGAGTCTGCTTCTCGTCTAAAGTCACAGAACGAACCTGACCTGATGATGCGTGTAGCATAAGCACTGGACTCAAGGTCAGAGGTTCAAATTCACCAGTCACTCCTTGGAAACTTTATACAGGGTCGCTATGAGTCGGCACCAACTCGAAGGCACTTAAAAACAACAAAAATCTGGCTGAAAGCCAGTCCTCGCTCCCACCTATACACTCTTTCCTATTAGAAAAGTTTTCTTTACTTCGCTGCAACTACCCAGTTTCTTAGTGTGAAAATCGTTCTTTTCTGAACTCGTTCCGGGATTTGTTTACACATTTCACTAATTGCCCGTTTACGGTAAGGAGCTGGCTTCTCCACCACAAACTTCCTGCTAGGTTAACCTTCCTCGTCTAGCGGCTCCCAAAACATGCCATCCTGCAGCTGACTCTGCTAGGCGTCGGGCTGCTGCAGATTCTCCCATCCCGCCCCGGCTCTTTTCCTATCCTTCCGGGAAGTGATTTAGGGGTCGGGACAAGGTCTCCCGCGCACAAAAGGCGCGGCAAGCCATAGGGCTAACAGCTCATTAGTTCACCCGGAGCCTTGCGCCTCCCTCCAGGCAGGAAGCGCAGACCGGGAGGCCGGCGTCATGGAGCTCGCAGAGCGCAGTCTGGGGAGCTGTAGTCTCGGACGCGCAGCTTACGCCGCGAGCCCCGCTCCGCTACAAGCACGGAACGTGCCCGGGCAGAGCTCGTTTTGCTGCGGCGGCAGCGTGGGATTCCCCGCCGTCCCGGCCCCGGCGCGCTCCTCCCTCTGCAACGTCTCGCGGGGCGGGGAGAGGGCGGTGCCAGCGTCAAGTTTTGCACGTCACGGGGGAAAGTCCCCTTAAATTCCGCGCGGGCTGAAATAGATTTCCCAGCGCGCTCTGACTCCGGTCCTCGTGTGTCGAGCTCCGCTCTGGTTCCGCATCCTCCCGGCTAGCAGTCGCGTCCTGCAGAAAGAGCCGCGGCTTCGGGCAGCGGCTGGTCGAGATGCCAGGCAAGAAAGCGCGTAAGAGCGCGCAGCCGAGCCTCTCGTGGGCGCCGGCAGGTACGCACTAGCCGGGCCTGGGGGGCGGCCTGCTGTGGGGGGGTCGGGGCTCGGGCCCAGACTGGTCGAGGCAGGTGTGCGCGCCAGGGGCGTCTCCAGGAACTACTGACCCGGGGAGTAGGGTGGTGGTTCCTAGGACCGTAGAGGAAAAGTACCAGAGCATGGGATTTAGATACAGCTGTGTTTTACCTGGGGGAGGAGGGGTGGAAGGGGGGAGACGCTTCCCTTGGCTCCACTATTCTCCCCCCTACACGATGCCGATCGCCCTGCTCTGTGGCCGTGGGAACAAAAAGTGCAAATACTGGCACGAGGGGAAAGTCATTGGCACGGCAGGTGGGCGGCCCAGAGCCCCTAGTGCTAACTGAGATGGGCCCTCCCCTCCAGAGCCGAGGTCCTCCGAGGGTATCTGCTCGCTTACCAAACACCAAGCAAAGCTGCTCCTACACATTCCTATAGCTGGTTGCTACTACCCCAGCTATGCCATCCTAGGCTAAACAGGGTTTATAGGGCCTCGCAAGAATTTTTTTAGAAATCTAAAGGCTTCCTTTGAAGTTTCAGAGTAGACATTTTTAATGGTCCATGTTAATTGCAGCAGGGAGAGGGGCGCCGCCGCCTGTAGCTTGAAGACCCACCCCCCAATCCACCCATTCATTCCCTTCTCTACCTGCTCCCCCCCAATAAGTCTCCATCAGGCCACTTTAAAAGTCACCGCTGTCTTTTGTCAGTCTTATCAAAGAAGACGGACATCAATAAAGGGCTGTAGCCCAGTAAGGTGTGTGGTTGTGGCCTTGAAATCCGCGTGGGTCCTACTGCTGCTGTATCTGAAGGCGTCTGTACAGCTCAGGTAGTTTCCTCTTCTAGAGAGAGCCCTTGGACTGCAGAGAAAGTGGTGGTATTTTGTGAATGAACGGGACACCATGGGATCAGGTCTGAGGGTGGACAATCTTTGTCCATTCTGCCACATTATGAGTTCTGACCTTGCTCTCAGCAGGTCTTCCCGGAAACCTCTGGGGCCCCACCTACTAAGTTCACAGTAACAAGGGTCCTCTTAAACTTGATGAGTTCTTGGATAGATGTGCAGCTGCAACTAGGAATGAAGAATAGGCAACTAGGAGCTATTTGGGTGAATTCAGGGCTCCCCAAATTTTATGCTGAATGATAATTCTATTGTTAATTGCTATCTAGTTGTTTCTGATGCGAATCTCCCCCACATTGAAAAGTCAAAGTGTCTTTATAAATTCCTCTCAAAGTGTTTGGAGAAAACTACATCCAGCAGTCTGTAAAGATGACATTTTCTGAGATAAGTTAGTTGTCAAATAATTACTCTCCAACAGGGATTAGGAAGGATTTAGGATAGTTCTTGTAGAGAACATCTATTCAGTTTCCACTTATTTCCACTCCAATCACCGGATTTGCAGTTAATGGTTTTTCATGCGTGTAATCTTGATTTTGAATGTATTAAAAAGACCCAGAGTTGCTTTGAAATATCAGAAAAAAATGAAAATTAGGATTAGTGTAGATTTGGGATTGAGAGTACTAGTGTGGCACTGTAGGTAACCATGAGTCGACAATTCAAACCCACCAGCCAATGAGAAATCCTATACAGGGTCGTTATGAGTTGGAACCGACTCTATGGCACTTTAGCAACAAGATTTAGGGTTAACTTCACTTACCTGAAAAGTTCCTTGGACATTATGTTATCAACTTTATTTTTCTGAAATTAATATTCAGTTATTGTTAGGAGCCATCGAGTCATACCGACTCACAGCGACCCTGTGTACAACAGAACAAAACAAACACTTCCCAGTCCTGGGCCAACCTCAAATTGTTGCCAAGCCTGAAACCACATCGCTTCCGCCATGCTGCCAATGCATCTAGTTGAGGGTCTTTCTCTTTATCTCCCACCCTCCTCTGTACCAAACATGATATTCTTTGCAAGGGACTGGTCCCTCCTGATACATCCAAAGCATGAGAGATGAAGTATGGCCATCCTGGTTTCCAAGGATCATTCTGGCTGTGCCCAACACAGATCTGCTTGTTCTTTTGGCAGTCTGTGGTACTTTCAATATTCTCCTCCAACACCATAACTCAAATGTATCAAGTCTTCTACGGTCTTCCTTATTCACTGCCCAGCTTTCACATGCATGTGAGGTTATTGAAAATACCATGGCTTGAGTCAGGTGCACCTTAGTTCTCAAGCTGGCATCTTTGCTCTTCAGCACTTTAAAGAGATCGCAATTGTAAGAAGCAGGGAAATGGAAATTAAACATTACTTCTTTTCTGTTTTAATCCTCTCATAAAAGTTTGTAGGAAGGAATGTTTGTTAAAGTAAAATGTAAATGTTAAAATTGCTTTTGAGAATTTGGACATAATTTTTAAATAAGATGCAGATGAGTCTTATAAAATGTAAAAGAAAAAAATTTTTCTATGAGGTCAAGAATATGTCTTCTTTGGACTGTTACTGAGGGTATGTTGTTGAGTACCATTGATTCTGACCCACAGCTACCCTGTATAGGGTTTCCAAGGAGCAGCTGGTGAGCTTAAACCACTGACCTTGCAGTTTCTGACACATTAACCCATATGTTGTTGTTGTTAAGTGCCATCGAGTCGGGTCCGACCCATAGCGACCCTGTACAGGGTTTCCGAGGGTGTAAATCCTTACGGGAGTAGAAAGCCTCATCTTTCTCCCGCAGAGCGGCTGGTAGTTTCGAACCGCTGACCTTTAGGTTCGCAGCCCGATTCGTAACCACTACGCTACCAGAGCTCCATATTAACCCATATAGCTTAAGCTTATTTCAAGATTGGCAGTTTAAACCCACTAGCCACAGGGTCACTATGAGTCGAAACAGACCTGGGGGTACTTGACCACAACAACAACCTAAACTATAAATTTATTGGCATTTAAAAAATAAATCCTACTTGAAAACAACACAAAGGGATTTAATCTTTGACTTCTATTCACTGACCTACCTTAGATGAGAGGGAAATGGATGATCTCACCTGCTCTTGGTGAAGGCTGACAAAAAGTTACTCTTTGTGCTGTGTGACAAACTGAATGTTCCACAGTTGAAAGAAAGTAAGGTAACTTTTGTCTCCTTCAGGATGCTTTAAATATTAAAAAAAAAAAAAAAAATCAAAATACGCTTCTTTGCCTTTGCTATTTTTGTTATTTATGAGTCTTAGTGTGATAGTGTTTGTGGAATGTGTATATGTGTTTGTGTGTGTGCCTTTTAAGTCTCTCGTATCACAGAACAGGCTTGCATAAAGCTAAAATCAATATTCAACTCGCTAAGTGCCTTTGAGTTGCTTCTGACTCTTAGAGACCCTGTATAGGGTTTCTGATCACTGGTGAGCTTGAACTGCCCACATTGTAGTTCAAACCGACTGTAAATCCACAGTGGACTGCCTTTAAATGGTCACAGTAAGTCTAATTAGGTATCCTCTGGAATGTTGTCAATGCTAATGTTAAGCTGTTGCTTTCCTTTTCAGAGCGCCACCAGGAACATGAAGTTGAGTGTGCTATTCAGCTCCGGAGAATTGGAGACAAACTGAATTTCCGGCAGAAAGTTCTGAATGTAATAGCCAAACTCTTTCACTTGGGCACCTGAGACTTCTTTGGATCCTTTGTGTGGGGAAAATCCTTTAAAGGGAAGAATTCTTCAATAGGTGCAAATCTTACCAGTTGTCATCCAGGGGAACATAAAAGCAGCACTGGCTATTTGGAAAGGAAGATGGAAGTTTCTCAGCTATTCTGTGGGATGTTGAGAGTATTATAAAACCATTTTGTTTGTTTGAAGCAAGAATGGAAGAGTCTTGGAAACAGAAAGTGATGACTTACCCATTTCTCTTTTGCATAGAGGATTGTTGTAGTATAAGAGGAGTTGATAAAAGACTGTGTGCATGGTAGAAGAAACAACATGTTCAGTTAGTTTGTCATCTCTACTTTCAAATGTCAACTCTGGAATGATTGAAAACTATTTGATAATTTGTTTCTTTTGACTTTTATTGTACTGATTTTGTTCAGATGATCTTACTAAATGTATTCTTGTGAACATGAACTGGAAAGCATGTACTTGGAAAAATTCCAGACTTTATAATAGTTCTTGGTGCCAGAAAAACTTTTGCAGATTGGCTATTTCATGATAGAGTCTGAGGCTTTTGCATAATCGTGAATAATAAAGAGAGGAAAAAAAGAAAAGAAATTTGACTGTTTTACTGATGTGACTAAAAAATTTAGTAAGAGAGCCTTCTGCAGTCACCTTTGGGAAGGGAAAGAATGTTTTTTAGAAATCTGTAAAATCTCCTTTCATATATATTCAGTGTGCATTCTAAAGAGTGATTTTTTTTTTTTTTTTTAAAGAAATCTGTTTTCATACTTGGAATGTACTTTTTTTTTTTTTTTAATCTTTAATGAAGAGTAAAAGAAGTTCCTCGATCTAGAAAGAAAATTCTACATACCACATACATGAATGTCTGTGTACATATGTTTACAAACAAAGGTATCTATTTAGATACATTTACATTAGAATGCTGTGCTCTATACACATTCACAGACATACAAGAATCTCTGTGTAGCTACACAAAGGGGCTTCCAAGAGTTCTTGAAAAAATTCCACTCTTTTTAATTCCATTTTATTTTTGGAAACCCCCTGGTATTATTGGCATTAAAGTGCTATGCAGATATTAGCAAGAGTTTTTGAGTTTTTTCATTTTTAATAAAAGTTCATGCTATAAACAAAGTTCCCTAATACATAAGAATAATGTCATGGTTAAATTTGATCAGGAATAATATTTTTTATGCCTATATATAATGAAAATCTTTTTTGTTTAGTCTGAATGTACATGAGTGAACTTTGTGTTTTTCACTTGTGAGGCAAAAGTTTTGTAACTACTTGAATTCTTAACAGTAAGAATGTTTTTAGCTAGGCTTTAGTCACTTTAGATGAGAAATTACCTCAGCATCAGTGTTGCATCAAGCTGTTAGTTTATTTCAGTTAATGCTTTTTAAAAGAGCTTTTGATTTTTTTCCTGGCTAGAGATAAATCGTTTGTCACATCAGTATGGATGGTCTGTAACTATTTATATATATATATACATAATTTTGATAACTATAGCAGTAAACTTAAAAAATGATCACCTATTTTTCTCCCCCTGTGTGCTTCATTTTTTTATTATGTTCACTATAGGTCAGAAGATTTGAATTGGTTTTCATCTGCAGGACCTTTTGTGCCGGCCAGGTCCTTGTTGGGAGCTAGAGAACCCGGGGTCTCAGATTTACACTTGAATTGAGAGAGGAAGGGGGGGGGGCGATATATCTTGAGTACTGCCCAAGACCTTACATGAATGCCCTGGGGTGATTTATAGTGGGCTATAGAAATTCATGATCTAATCTGCAGTCCAGGTTCCCAGGTGACCTCATATTTCTCCTTCCCTCCCTCCCTCCCCAGCTCTTGAGCTGCAAGTATTGCTTCATCCCAGCAAGTCATGTGCTGATGTAGATGTGACTTAAAATGGCCTCCCTGTTTCAGAGAACTAAAAAGATCCTCCTCGGTTTAGCTTTGCTCTAGGAACCACACCTTAGCCCACCTCTGCCCTCCCAAACAGTGTGCTGTTGTATTGGGTTGAAAATTGCCTCCTAAGTAGCAGAGGAAGATCCCAGCTGGAGACAGGGCAGGTGAACTCAGATAACAATGCTGATAGCCCAGGAGCCTGCTGGAGATGCTGGAGGGTGGCTTCCTAAAAGGGGGTCTATTGGCTATTGGCCCTGAAGTTCATTGGAGAGTCATTTCTGCTCCCTTGTAGTCAAGAGGGGAGTCCTGGTGTGGTACTGTAGGGTCAGCACTTGACTTCTAATTGCAAGGTCAGCAGTTCAAACCCACCAGTCACACTGGAATCCCTATACAGGATTGCTGTGAGTTGGAACCAACTGAATGGTACTTAACAACTAGCCAGAACTGAATCTTGGTGTTACTTTTCCTCAAAGGACCTTTTTTTTGAACACTGTATTTTGAGGTTAAGGAATTTCTAAGACAATCCATGTAATTATGTCTGTGGGCTGACAAAAACAAGTAAGAACCTTTTTTTAAATTCGTACTTAAAAGAAAACCTGATATTTCAAAACTAGGGCCGGGGAATCACTGCTTTTAGTAGATGAATTGTCCTTGAACTTGGACTCCTTTCTCAAGTGCATGCATTAGCAGAACACAACAGGCATTCTAGAAGGAAGTATAAATCAAAGTGACGGAAGCTTAGGCCCTCCTTGGGGAGTGGTGTAGCATTTAAGTTGGGACTTGGAGGTAGAGAAAACTTCCGCACAGGTGGAGTTGATACAGGGAAGGTATCCCCAAAGAGGAAATAGCAAGTGGCTAGAAAGAAAAAGTTTGAGGCATGAGTCAGTCCACCCTGCCTGGGTGGTAGGCAGGGCCACTGGTAAAAGGGAATAGAACAGGGTTCAAAGACTAGCAGGGAGAGAGACCTGTTCTATTTCCAAGTTGTCTGCAGTTCTGCCTTCAGGTATGGGCTTTAGGGCTCTGCAGTTTTTCTTGCTTTAAGGGACTTTAGAGGCAATGACCGGAGAGAACCATTTCTACAGCTTCAGTGACTGACTAGCACTGTACAAGGACCATTCCTCTGAAATGTATACGGGCATGGATAGAGGAGTGGAGGGTGGACAGAGGCCAGATCCTTCCTTACATCAGGGAGGTGAGCAGCTCCACCTTTGTCATCATCAGGGGTTCTCCTTCACTGGTGGTTTAGATGCATTTTGAGGAAACCCCTTCTGCCCTGGTTCCTGGTTCCCTGCTTGTTCCCTGCACCCCATCCTTCTGGGTGGAGCTCATTTTAGCTGTCAGTGTTGAAAGTGGACAGGGATAAGATATATGCTAAGAATCCTGTCAAACTTCTTAAACCTTGGTCAGAGGGGCTGGTACATCAGAGAGGTAGGTGGCACCTTAGAAATAGAACCCTGGAATCCTGAAGCTGGCCTTTTAAGGCCACTGATGAGCTGTGTGACCTTGGGCAAGGCAGTCTCTGACCAGAGTTTGCTGAAACCAGGTGACTCAGATCATCTTCAAGGTCCCTTGATTTCTGCTTCTGTGAAGATTTACAGCCTCAGAAACCCTGTATAGGGTCACTATGAGTCGGAACCAACTCCATGGCAAATCATCACCAACACCATATACGGTTTCCCAGGAGTGACTGGTGGATTTGAACTGCCAATTTTGGGGTTTAAACCAACTTTGCAGTCTCTGAAGGTTGTAGACTCCTGAGCCCTGTCCTCTTCCTGACCCTGGTTCAGATGTACTAGAGAAAGCTAAAGAAAGTGCCAAAAAGCAACAGGCAAGTAGGGTTTTAAAAGCAAAATAAAAAAAGTTGAAATTATTTTCCTATTCTTCTCCCAAAAACTGAATCTAAGTCAGAGAAGACTGGCTTATAGGGGTTTTTTTAGGGAAAGAGAATTCCACAGGCTCTCTGGTTTCTCTGATTCCTGGTGTTAACTTTGTCAGGCCAACTTCTTATATGTTGCTGAAAATAGAAGGGTTACCTGGTAACACATCCAAATGGGTAAGCACTTAAATATTCTAATGTAATGGGTTGTGGTTAAATAGCAAAACCTTTGTCCACACACCCCAGGAACTGATGGTTTCCCTTTTAAAGTCTGTCAGAGATCAGCTTAACAAATCCAGATTGAACACAGTGACACTCACCCATGTCCCTTCCGTCTTGATTTTTCAAATGTGTTCATGCCCAAAACACCAGAAAAAAAGGGGAAAGTTGCTGAGAGTTATCAATGGAGTTTAGGACTTCCTGACGTGGTAAGAGGAGCCCTGGTTGGGTAGTGAGTTAAACCTGTGATTGCTGACCCCAAGTTTGGTGGTTCAAACCCACCAGCTGTTTTGTTGGAAGAAACTGAAGCTGTCTCCTCCCATCAATATTTACAGTCTCAGAAACAGTGAGGAGCAGCTCCGCCTCCATCTTACAGGATGGCTAAGAGTTGGAATGGACTCAAGGGCAGTGGGGGTGACTAAGTAAGTTCTTTACTGTACATTGTGGGTCCCAAAACACTTGATGTGTCCCATATTCTTTGTGATTAGAAACAGCACACGCCGGGCTTTAGATCTGGAGCTAAAATAGAATGTGCAAATACCCCCTTGATAGTTCTTGTGCTTCTAAAAGAGACTTCAATTCTCCTGTTCCCATTTCTGATGGGCGGTGGATGGGACAGGCCTAGTCCCAACATTCCACTAATACTCAGCTTATTTTAGAACCCACTGTGTCCCATTCCCTACCATTGTTACCAGCTTCTGGTTTGGGAATTACACTGTTGTTTTGCCTCAACTCTTTGTGGGACCACAGATACTTGAGTTGAGCTCAGTTTTGTTTGTTTTGTGGTTTTTTTAATTTAGTTTAGTTTTTTTATAAAATGGTGTAAAAGACACCTGTTTCAACCATCATGAAAATTCAGTGAGATAAACACTGGCCTAGTCAGCGCTCTGCTGGACTGTAAGGTCAGTTTGAACCTCAAGGTTGGCTGCTCCTCAGAAATCCTATACAAGGTTGTTATGGGTCAGAATTGACTGGACAGCACTTACAACACGACAGTCAGCACTCAGCAAATGTGAATTAATTGGTCCCTGTAAGACGGAGGGTGGAGGGTTCAACATTAGCTTTCTCACAAGGCATGAAAGATTTTACCAATTAAGGTTGGACTCTAATGAAACCTTTCAAGGAGCCGGGGTGTGTGTGGAGGTGGAGAGGGGAAGGGAAGTGCTCATCTGTTTTTAATTTGTAAAGTCAGCGATGGTAAGCCATGTCTTCTTACCCCATGTTTATCTTAAATGTATGTCTATAAAAACCCAGGTCTTGATTTACATGATACGTCAAGACAAAAAAGAAGGTTCTAGCTGTTTTGTATGTAACTGGCTTTGGGGTCTGGCTGTTTTTCAGTGGGAAATCCTGAAAGTGTGCCTTCTATGAGAAGATTATGAAGTTTGCTAATTTGGAGTCACCGGGTCAAATCCCTGTGCTTTTTTTTGGGGAGAGGTACCTGAATTGTATTCACCCAAGGGGTTTAATAGTGCTACTTAGAATTGTATTTATATGTCCACAAGATAAACACTTTGAACAAGTCACCTGTGTGTCTAGGCACATTGTTGTTGTTTAGTGCCATCCAGTCAGTTCTGATTCATGGCGACCGCATTTCTGAGGAGGAGCTGGTGAGTTTGAATCGCCAATCTTGTGGTTCCAATGGATCTTGCAGTCCAATGCTTTTACACCCCAGCACCACACATTGGAAACATAATTTTACAGTTTGGGGTAGTGCTCCCCACTCCCCTATTTAGAAAGTGTGTTTATCTCACTTCATAGTGGAGGAAACAACCTTAGAGAACCAGTCATTTCACTCAAATCGATTGACAAATAAGTAGAAGGCACTGGAGTTGAATTTGTGGTGTTCTGATCTCCAAACCATCTGCTTTTGCCAGGACAATACAATGTCTCCTAGCATGGGGCAGGGAGCAGAGTTCCTTAGCGCCAAGCTGTTTGTTTTCCATCCCAGTGTCTCATTAAATACAACCCAGGTTTATATCTCGGGACTTTCTGAGAACGGAAGGTTGATTATTAAGCCAGCTGATATGTGAAAAAATACAGAGCCGTCTTATACCCCTTGGCATTCCTCTAGTAGACCAGGGCAGCTGTTTGTTTCAATCGCCAGCAAAGAATTCCAGACCTCAGGGAAGTGTTCCACATCATCCAAGAAGCCAGACCCAGCCAATTAGGGAAGGTAGTACCTCATCACATCCCCGGAAGGTAATTTGTGGTGGATGAAAGATGCCCCTCTACCTTTCCGTTAGCTTTTTTATCAACTGGAGCTTAAATGAACCCCTACAGAGACAGACCGGCAGTGGAAAGGAAGAGAATTAAGAGAAGCCGTCAAAACAGTTAACATTTTGCTGTTCAGTTGTTGTCTGCAACATATTTCATAAAGACCTGGCAGAGGTTAAAAACAAACAAACCCCACTGCTATCTTGTTGATTCCAAATTCATAGTGACCCTCTGTAGAGTTTCTGAGACTTTAAATCTTTATGGGAATGGACACACTCATCTTTCTCCTGCAGAGCAGCTTGTGACTTTGAACTGCTGACCTTGTGGGTAGCAGCTAAATGACTAGCTCACAGTGCCAAGCAGAGGGTTATCAGGAAGGAATTGTTGCCACACCTCCCTTCCTCTGTTTATTCTTTCCTTTCTCCTCACTCATTCCCTCCTTTCTTTATCTCATTTTTTCTCTGTCTTGTCTCCTCTTTTTCCTATCTCTCTCTTTTTTTTAACCAAACAGTAGAAAACAGCTAAACAACAACACTGCCCCTAGATCATTCATTTCAGGCAAGTGTTGGAGGAAGGGCAGCAGGGACCCACTATGTATATGACATTATATACTTTTAGTGATATCCACTTATTCCTTGAAGGTTACTTTTTAGTAAGAGTTTCATAGATGTCTTGGCATGCACACTTATCTGTTCATTAGAAAATAGGGGGAGAGGAGACACTCTTTTTTTCATCTAAAAAAATAGCACATGCAGCACAATAAAACACCCACAAGGAAAGTCAGAAAAGGGTTCCTTTCCAGCCTTTGAAATTTTTACTAGTATCACATTAAAAAGAAGAGATTTCTGATAATTAGCAAATTAGGACTTATGCCTCCACTTAACTTTCAAGATGTAATTACAGAAGACTATAAGGAAGTTGGGCTAATACTTCACAGATGACTCCTTTTGTTGCCATGGCAGCCAGGGTCCTTTCCTGGGGCCTTGGGAAAGTACCAGCTGGACTGGATGATACATCTGGGCTTTTCTTCCAACGTTATGTGAACAGAAACAAGAAAGAAAGATGGCGGGGAAGACTAGGTGGGAGATACTTAAAGTCATACTATTTTTAGAATCAGCTGGCTACATGAAAAAGCATAGATCTTTACATGTTTAGGAACATACATTGCTATCATTTTTCAATTCAAAGCATTTTACAGTTATGTTGGATTGTCTTCATTATAAATATTGCAGATAAGCTCTGAATACCAGGCTCTTTGTTACAATGTTTAATTGGAAAGTTCTTTGGTCCTGGTTTGTTTGGGTCAGCCCTTGTTTAAAACCCAAAGTCTCATGATTTAGAAACCCCCTCTGTCCAGGGCAAATCGGGGCAGTTGGCTGCTCTGGGTGTGTGTGGTGGGGATGAGACCACATATATCTCTGGCAGATTTCACTCTGAGGTTCTCCATCTAAATAAGCTAGGCCCACTCTTTTATTTTCCCTTTTGGCTCATTCATGCAAAGATGTAATCATATCATCCCAGCTCAGTGTCATCAGAAACTTCCTAAAGGGATTAAAAGAGGTCATAGATGACTAAGCATTTGGCCCCAACCTGACAGTCAGTAAACCCGCAATAAATGGTTGTTGGAAAAAATCCTTTGAGGGATTACAAAGAGTTTACAAACCCTAAGGCGCTATCACACTTTTTGCTAGAATTATAAAGTTTGTACTGAATGAAGAGAGGAAATCAACATTTTCTATAATGTATGGGCTTCACAGTTTAGTTGAGTAGACAGGTAAGCACCAGTAAAGAAAACATCTACAAATGGCCCAGGGTGAGCAGTTACAAATTGAGCAGGTGTTCACTGGAGGGACGAGATAAGACCGGAAGGGTCAGGTGTTTCTTTATTTCGCATAAAGAAAGATGTTGCTGATCAGATAAGTTCTTTCATGGTCAGAATCTCTAGTGACTCAGATGCCTCAATGGGCAGGTTTCCTCAGTTACTACCAGGCCTGTTTCTCCAAAGGCTCTACTTTCTCTGTCGACTTCTTTGTTATATTTTTATGGTCTCGTAATCTGTCTTCCATCTCTAAGTTTTTCCTGGATTCCGTTTTGTTAAAGGTCAGAGCAGCCTCATTGCCACATCACAGGGCCTCTTTTAGATTGCATCATGCTCAACCTCTGAAGCCAAGCATCACCACCTCCTCCTCTTCCTTCAAAGTTATGTAGAGATCAGCACATGACACGTGTGGCTTGAGTTCTCTCTACTTGTATAAGGAAGTTCCTCTTTCCTCTTGCTCTTTAAATGTCATTTCCCCAAGGTTCTACTTTCAAACATGGTTGCCAGGCTAATGACCTCAGGTGACCTCCTTGAGCTAGTGGATTTCCAGCTTTCATTGTCATCTGGGCTCCAGATCTGAACCTTTCTGCTAGATCTTCACCTAGTAGGATTTGTTCAGACTTTCCATCCACTTTGGGTTCTTTTCCTTCTCATCTTTATGATTCTAAGCTTTCTGTTCCTCCAAGACCCATGTCAGAAGTCATCATCTCCTCTGAGAAGTCTTCTCAGATGGTCCAAATCAGAAAGGATAGTCTATCTTTTACATTTTCATAGCACATTCATTGTCTTAAGATTCAACAACACTTATTTCATTCACATTTATGTTCATTGATTGTTTTATTTAACTTTTTATTGTGATTGAATGAGGTTTACAAACAAGATCATCAGTTTTGCATTCAACAAATCACACACTTTGTTTCATCTCCTCCATGCAACAATAATTAGCCCACTTTTTCCCTGTGGTTCCTGTATCCATGCCACCCACCTTCTCATCCCCTCTCAACTTTGTCCTTAGGAGAATGTTGTCCTTTAGATTTTGAATGATTGACAATTCCATGGTGAGCAGACCTTACTAGTGTTGGTTTCACTCCTATATACCTATCTATTGATTGAATAAAATTGGGCCATGAGGGTGAATTCCCTTACAGACCTGAAGGGTGGTCAAAGGCCCATAGTCTCAGGTTCCTCCAGCCTATTTCTGACCAGCAAGCTCCGTCTTGTTGTTCTATATTTTCTCACACTCTATCCAGGACCTTCTAATGTGATCCCTTTCAGAGTAGCTGGTAATGGTAGCTGACCACTGTCTAGATCGTCTGGTTTCAGAGCTGTGGAGACTGAAGGTCACATGTTCCATTTGTCTATTACACTAATTGATTCTAAGCATCTTCAGTTCTCATCACTCTTCTTTCTGTTGCACCTTAGATGACCACTTATGAGCTTTTAAGATCCCAGATGCTGCTCACCAAAGTAGGACGTAGAACACTGTCTTTGAGGACTATGTTATGCCATGGTGTCTCCTGACACTGTGGTCCTGAGCCCCAAGGCCAACAAGCTCACTGCTTTAAGATGCTTGAAATAGCTAAGAAGTCTTCATCATTTTGACATTCATTGATTTTATGTCTGCCTCTTGATTATAAGCTCTTACAGATATGATGCAGATTTAACTTATTTTTTACCCTCTCCTAGCAAAAGCCTTAGCAAAATGATAGTAATTTATTTATGTATTCATCCATAAAATTTTTAAAAATTAGAATTATAGTACATATATAGATAACAAAACATTTGCTATATGTATACTCTCAGCATGTGCAGTTCAGTAACATTAATTATGCTCATCATATTGTTCAATCATTAACAATAATTACTCCTCAATTATAAAATAATTTTTGCTCAAATTTCTCAACATTTGACTTCCAATAAGATGGCAGACTAGGCAGATGCACTTCATAGACCCTGAACAGCAAAGATTGTTACTATTGTTGTTAAGTGCTGCCTATTGGGTCCCGATTCATAGAGATTCTCTACAGGGTTTCCGAGGAGCAGCTGGTGAGTTTGAACTACCAACCTTGTAGTTCAAACCAACTTTTATGTCTAGTGCATTATCCTGTAGTGCCACACCAGGACTTTTATGACAAAGATACTAGAGAGACCAAATAAAACAGCCATAGATGGAAAATTCAGGAACCCTGAACTTCACAAGAAAGGTTAGAGAAGTATATTGAGTGTTTGCTGGGAGGATAAACTGAACAGAGACAGAGAGAGAGGGAGACTGGCTGGTGAAGGACTGACCAGATGCTGTGTGACCACCGTGAACCTTTGTGAGCAACTTTGGCAACAAAGGTGGCCTGGCAGAGCAGAGTCACACAGGTGACAGAAAAGGCGCCATTCATTCTTTTCCCTCACACTCTGTGGGTGACCAGAGGGGTGGACAGCTAGTTTCCACTCTAATCTACTCTCAGTGCAAACCTTGCTCTTTGGGAATTCGGACCATGTGGTTTGGGAGCCATGCTAGTGTGAGGTGGGGGCCAAGTGTACCACTTCAGTGTGCCGTTTGGGTGCCTGGATTCAGGTGGGCCAGGCTTAGGACCTATAGAACCTGCAGAACCACCAGAGCAGCAGCCAACCCTGATCCCAGCTGCCCTGTGGCCCTACAGACACTTGAAACCAGCTCCATCAAGGGTCTCCATGAACTACTTTCCGGATAACACCAAGGCCTCTAGAGACTCCATCTAGGACCAGGAACTGTGTTGTCACATCCCTCCCATACCCACCTCCTCAGCGCCATACCCACCTCGGGAGCTCCACACCCACCTCGGGAGCTCCTTGGCTTTCAGGAGCCCACCAGAGTTTTCTCCTCTCTACGCCCAACAGCTGCACTGATTGTTTGTTTTTGTTTTTTCCCTTTTATTGTTTCATTGTTTTTGTTTGTCCATTTTTTCTCCTCTTCCTTCTTTTTCTATTCCCTTGAATTTTATCCTTGCTAGCTCCACTTTTGTTTTTCCTTCTTTTCTTCTGTCTCTCAATTTTCTGCTTCTTTTATTTCCCCTTTTGATCTTTCTTTACTACTCCCTATTCTCTCTTTTCATCTTCCCCCTCGGTTTTTTTAAAAAAAATTCTTCCTTTTATTTCTTTTCTTATTTTTCTTTTCTATAGCTCCATTTTGCTGTCTGTTTTCTCTTTTTAGTCACACTTAACTGATCTTTTAAATATTTATTTCATCCTTTAATTTTCTCTTCTATAGCTCCATTTCCCTGTCCCCTTTTGCCTTTATAGCTGTTATTTATTTATTTTCTGTTTGCTGGCTATCTTCATTTTTTCCTTTTTCATTGTTTACTTATTCTGTTTTGTTTCCTGTGTGTGGGAGGCATTTTCTCTTTCCCAAGAGATAGCAACTATACCCATACAGCCCAGTTACAACTATCCTCTCTGCAACAACACTCACTGGGCAAGAACCAATACCAGCTCCTATACCGCTTGATCAGTGATAGACAACAGCCAATACCACCCAAACCCACGCTAAACTGAAGCGCACAAACAGCAAATGAGAACAGTGTACACGCTTCCATCTTTAACTACACCCACAGGAGACAGTTGGTGAGACCTTAGGAACACATAACATACAACCATCAATTAAATACAAATACAACAACCCCACATTTCCCTGGAGACAACAGACAATTTTAGATCACACAAAGAAACAAGAGAGAATCACTAAAATAAATTACTAAGGTGCCAGAAAATGTTTCTAAGGAAGAAAAGGTAATGGAACTACCTGAAAAAGAATGATAGTTAGGTACCTTCAAAAGACTGAAAGAAAGATCAAGGAAAGCAAGGAGAACAGTGAAAAAAAAAAACTTTAGAAGAGTCAGGAAAACACTGCAAGAACAAACATAAAATAAATGCAAATTTTGAAACAATACAAAACTTGCAATCAGAAATCCAGAAGATTAATATTAAGATTTCAGAAATGTATATCGAAAGGGCAAAGGAGTAAATCTGAAGCAATGGAAATCTGAATTACTGAGTTTGAAGAGAATCTCTCAATACTAGTGTGCTGGAAGAACAATCAGAAAAAAAAAAAGAAAAAATCCAAAGAAAATCTAAGAATCATGTGGGACACCATGAAGAGGAACAACTATGGGTGATTGAAAATTTGAGAACAGAAAGAAACAATTAAAAGCACAGAGAAAATTGTTGATACAACCTTGCTTGCTGAAGGTGAAGAAGAGTTAAAATACTTACTGATGAAGATGAAAGACCACAAGTTTCAGTATGGATTGCACTTAGTGTAAAGAAAACAAAAATCCTCACTACTAGACCAATAAATAACATTATGATAGATGGAGAAAAGATTGAAGCTGTCAAAGATTTCATTTGGCTTGGATCCACTGTCAATACTCATGGAAGCAACAGTCAAGAAATCAAAGGATGTAATGCATTAGGTAAATCTACTGCACAAGACTTCTTTAAAGTGCTCAAGAGCAAAGGTGTCAATTTAAGGACTAAGGTGCACCTGATACAAGCCATGGTATTTTCTATAGTTTCATACGCATATGACAGTTGGAAACAATTAAGGAAGACCATAGAAGAAGTTATGTACTTGAGTTACAGTGTTGGAGAAGAATATTAAAAGTACCATGGATTGCCAGAAGAACAAATTAATCTATGTTGGAACAAATACAGCTAGAATGCTCCTTAGAAGCCAGGATGGCCAGACTTGTGTCTCATACCTTGGTCATATTATCAGTCCCTAGAGAATGACATCATGCTTGGTAAAATGGAGAGAGAGTGAAAAAGAGGAAGACCCCCAACACGATTGAGATTGATTGGTCACAGTGACAGCAGCAAGCTCAAGCTTAACAAAGAGTGTGAGGATGGCACAAGACTGGTCAGCATTTCATTTTGTGGGGCATAGACTGTGAACCTTAAGGTCAGCAGTTCAAAACTACTATCCGCTCCGCGGGAGAAAGATGAGGCTTTCTGCTCCCGTAAAGATTTACAGCCCCGGAAACCCTGTACAGGGTTGCTATGGGTCGGAACCGACTCGACGGCACTTAACAACAACAACAAGGGTCACTAGGAGTTGCTATGGACTTGATGGCACCTAACAACAATGGCCACATGGCTTGTCTGAAGTCTGTCTGAAGAATGTGTTTGTTTAGCTACACAGTAACCATCGTCCATCTCATATTGCTGGCACTTTGCTAGATTCTGTTAAGAGAATCCTCTTTCTGACAAATGCTCACAGAGGAGACAGAACACCGTCCTGGCGTTTTGTTAGTTCATGGTCTAAGGTGGAACTAGGACTCACTATCCTCTCCAGCTTCTCTCATCATTTGGTTCAAGGAAAGTCTGACCTGATGGGGGATTGCTGGGCAATCATGTCTTGCCAAAAAGTGTGTGTAAGGGTTTGTCCATTGCAGTTGTCAAATTCTTAGGGTAATCTATTTGCAGATATGTGTATCTTGAGAATGGGCCAGAATAGTTATAGTTGGGTGATTCAGGAGGGCAATTTTCTGGAATATTTAAGGTCCTCAGAAGAGATTAGTGACAAATTTGAATCATCAGCAGATAGTTGAAATGCCTGGCCCCAACCCAAGAGATTCTATTTCAATAGGCCTGGGTGGGGCCTGAGCCTCGGTTTTGTTATCAAATTCCCAGGAGAGGCTTCTGTGTAGCTGCGTTGGGTGCCCAGGGTGCCCCCTAACCACTGTTTTTGTCCGGCACTGCTTACTATTCCGATTCTGACCCTATTGAAAAAGTGTAGTTCAGCACAGCCTTTAAACTGTCAGCATCTTAATGGAAGCACTTGCTTAGAATCATGGGTATTAGGATTTAAGATACTTATACAGGCATGTGGCGCTGTGGCTTAATGCACCAGACTGCAAAGCCATTTGAACTGTAAGGTCGGCGGTTAAAGCTCAGCAGCTGTTCCTCGGAAAGCCTATACAGGGTTGTTATGTGTCGGAACTGACTTGACGGCACTTAACAACAACAACAACAACAACATACAGGCATACCTAGTTTTCAGGAAATCTTAGCTTTCTGTGGAGTCCCTGGATGGTGCAAAAGGTTAGTAGATCTGCTTTGCTCACGTGGACTGTGAGTTAGAATCAACTGGGATGATAACACAGGAACAGATATTTCTGCTGCCCTGGGGCAGACAGCTGGCTCCCTAGGCACACCCCCATCCCATGTCCTCGCCCCCACCCCTTGTGTTCTGCATTCTGGAAGATTCAACACCACGCTATGCAGCTTCAAGGGGCAGCCGGGGCACACCAGGAAGGTGCAGTTCTGCAAGACTCCGAAGTGGGTGGGAAATGTCAGAGGGAAGGGGGTGGCCAGCCATCAGGGGTGAGGACAGGGACAAAGCCTGTGAATCTGGAGAACACGCCTGTTCACAGCAAAGGGACCACAGCTGCCTGGGTAGGGTGACTCATCAAGCCGACTTTCAGGAAGTCCAGTACAATCTATTTATTTTATAGAAGCCAGGAAAACAAGCCAACAGGGAAGCCAGTAGGACTGAAATAGAGTTCAGTTTCTTTTAGCAGACACAAATAGCTGTAATTATTTAGGAATTATATTTAATCACCCATGTGGCTCCATATGATCAAGTACTGGTCTGCAAACCACAAAGTTTATAGTTTGAACCCACCAGCCACTCCTTGAAATAAAGATGAGGCTTTCTGCTCCCACGAAGATTTGAAGCCTCAGAAACTCTATAGAGGGTCGCCATGGGTCAGAACAGATGCGATGGCAATTAACAACAACACCTACAATTTCTCCTTTCCTATTCTTAGTAAACTGGTGTTGTGTAAGCCATTGTGGAGTCCTGGTGTGGCACTGTATGTTAAGCACTGGACTGCTAGGGTCAGCAGTTCAAACCCACCAGCCACTCCTCAGAAACCCAACACAGGGTCATGGAGTCCTGGTGTGGTGCTGTGGGTTAATGCACTGGACTGCAAGGTCACTTTGAACCACAAGGTCCTCCGTTAAAGCTCATCACTCACCCCTTGAAAACCCCATACAGAGTTCTCCCTATGAGTCAGTACTGACTGGATGGTTCCTAACAACAACATAAGTCTTGATGGTACTTAACAATAAGCTATCATCCCTGCCATCATCAACTCACAAACCAAGGCTGGACTGAAACTCAGAAAACAGCAGGCCCACTGTGATTGTTCGGAAGTGCATCTTACCCATCTGCTGTGATTTCTCTCCCTGCAGACTAGAAAGCTGGGTGTGGGGTGGGGGTGGGGGAGCGTGATGTTGGGGACCCATCCTGATGAAACCTCAAATTGCCCTGTGGCAGCTGGGATGACTCAGAGCATTCCTTGGCCAGCTTGGCCTGGCCCTGCCAGGGTGGGGCAAGTGGATTTGAGGGGTGGAAACCTTCTGCTCGGGCGCTATTTTAAGCCCCAGGGTCTTGTAGGAAGTGCTAGCAGGGGAGCCAGGAGGGATTGTATGCATTTCAATAGTCGCTTCCATTTTCTAATTGCTCTGCATGTGTCAGAGCCTGTGTGAAGAGCTGTTTTCAAGCCCTACAACAACAAAATGTGACGATCCCCATTATAGTTTATTTTTTCAAAACAAGAGGTGAACTTGATGTCTAGGAGACTTGGAAGGGTGCCCGTCGTCCCAGGAACAAATGCTGAAAGAGGGTGGGGGCTCAGTCTTCACCTCTCTGAGAGTGGCCTCTCTCTGGAGGGCGTAATTCAACAAACATCTGCTGGGCACGGTGGGGAACACAAAAGAAGTTATAACCCAGGCACTGGAAAGTGCTCATTTTAGTCTCTGTTCTATCCCTCTCTGATGGTGTGGGTGTGGCCTTTTTTTTTTTTTAAAGCTATAAAATGGAGCCAACCAGATAATTGTGTATATAAAGAAATGTTGAATAGTAAAATGTGTACAGTTTCATTCATCATCTTTCACAAGATACCAGGAATTTAGCTGGACTGGTTTTGAAACAAAGCATTCTCAGAGTAATAATTTTAATGACTACTGACTCATTCATTGGCTGTGAGGATGTTGACCAATTGGAACTTTTGGTTCTAGCTCAGGTTTTGTCAGTCCATTAGTTAACCATGTTGTCTGTACCATTCACGGATCAGACCCTCTGTGAGTCATGGGGTTTTCCTTGGAAGCAGATTGCCAGAGTTTTTTGCTGAGACTTCTATAGGTGGCTTTAAACTACCAATCTTTTGGTGAATAGTCAAGTGTTTAATTGTTTGTATCACCCAGAGACCTTCCATTTGAATAATAGTTTATTGTTGTTAAGTGCCATCGAGTCAGTTCCGACCCATAGCGACCCTGTATAGGGTTTTCCAAGGAGCAGCTGGTGAGCTGGAATCACCAACCTTGCAGTTCAAACGGCTTTGCAGTCTGGCACATTAACCCCCAGTGCCATACCAGAACTCCTTGTTAAATGCCATTGAGTCAGTTCTGACTCACAGTGACCCTATGTAAGGCTTCCAAGGAGCGGCTTTGTTAAGTTGTTGTTAAGTGCCATCGAGTCGGTTCCGACCCATAGCGACCCTGTACAGGGTTTCCGAGGGTGTAAATCTTTACGGGAGTAGAAAGCCTCATCTTTCTCCCGCGGAGCGGCTGGTAGTAACGAACCGCTGACCTTACGGTTTGCAGCCCGATTCGTGGGTTTAAATAACCGACCTTGCAATTTAAACTGATCTTGAAGTCTAGTGCTCATCCCACAGTGCCAGACCAACTCTATTTGAACAGTCCAGTGACCCGAATTTGTTGTCTGTGTCTATACTTAACAGTCACTTCTTGGAAATCCTATACAGGGTCGCTATGAGTCGGAACCGAATCGTCAGCACTTGACAACAACAGTTACTGTCATTAACACTTGTATTATTATCAGCTAACATTTACCTAAATATTTTGAGAATGTTACATCTAAAAGGAACCACATACTTCATTGTAAGCTGCTCATCATGTGGTTCCTTTTAGATCTAACATTCTGAAAGCTCTTAGTTAATGAAAAGGAAACCCTATGGAATACGTTCTCCTCTGAAACACATGGGATTTCCGTGAGTTAGAATTGAACCAATGGCAACAGGTTCTGTGCTGTGCACCCAGTTTCCTGTTTAAGTATGAACTATGCAATGCCATGGGGTTGCTCTCCTGAGTTTTCATTGGATGGATATCATAAAATCAGTTTGCAGAAGCTGAGATTGTATTGGTGGTGAGGGAAGATGACCCGGCTCATGGCTCATTGGCTTTTATGATAAAACCCAAGATCATGATGGTGGCATTTTTTTTTTTTTTTTAAATACGCAGTCTTGGGCTAGGAGACAGAAGAACCAGGTTCTTATCCCAGTTTTGCAATGAACTTGTTGAATGACCTTGCCACTCTTCAACTGCCAGTTTCCATAGTTATAAAATGTCAAGGCAGAAGGGAGTAATCCCTTAAATCACATTCAGAATTCAGTTTCATGTTGTTGTTTATTAAATCTTCATGTTGTAGATTTTGACTTATATAGGATTTCCTTGGATAGAGTTTCTGAGGAGCAACCAGTGGGTTTGAACTACCAACTGTGTGGTTAGCAATCTAGTGATTATCCCACACAACACCAGGACTTCATAGTCTCGGCTAACTTTCTTATAATTTGCCATCTATTTTATTTTCAGTGCAAGAAACAACCAAGCCAAACCACCCACCTACTCAGTCAACCAAATCAACCAATCCGTGTCTCAGCAACATTTATCATCTGCTGCTCAGACTCTCTGGTGTGGATTGTTCCCAGCTCTTTGTGCCTTTCTGTGTAGCTCATGGCCAGACCTTGTGATTTTTTAATTTGATGAGGCTTCTTTGGTCTTTCAGAAAGCCTCCAACTCCAGGGAAGGGTACAAAATTGTGAGGATTTACTCTTTCATAAATAATACTCTTATCTGGGGCCAAAATACTAATAGTCACTGTGGCCTCCTGATAGTCTGACGTGCAAAATATCTTACATCAATGGTAAGAACCTTTTAGAATATTCTTGTCTTGGAATCTGACTAGTAATTGCCACTTAGACATCATTTCAAGATTTTTTTGTATGTGATCTACAGTTGTTCCAGCATATGTTGATTATCCTTTCTCCACAGAACTGCCTTTACTCTTATACTGAAGATCAGTTGACTACGCTTGTGTGGGTCTATTTTGTTTCATTGATCTGTTTAGTTTTTCTCCACCACTCTGTCCTGAGTGCTGTAGCTTTGTAGTTGGCCCTGCTGCCAAGGACTGGCAGGAGGCCGACTTTGCTCTTTTTCAACATTGTGTTGGCTAGGCTAGCCTTTTGCTTTTCCATATGAATGTTAGAATCAGCTTGTCAATACACACAAAATAACTTGCTGGGATTCATTTCTAGTTTATGATGCTTGAAAAATATCAGGAGGTTGATTTTTTTTATGTTTTATTAAAATTTTGAGATCGTTTACATGGGAGAACATTAGTTTTATACTCATCCTAACATGTATCATTTCATTGCCATGGTTACAATCTCCTCCATGCATCATCAACCAATGAAAGCCTGCCCCCTGGTCCTCAGCACATAGCCCCTCTCTCCCTCACTGAGTCTAAAGTCTCCAGCTGCTCCATCTTTTCAGGTCATCATTTCTGTCTCCATCTCTGGTGTCACTCACTGCTTCTCTGGGTAGGGTCCTCTTCTCCCTTGATGGTCCCAGGGACCAGAAGGTTGACTTTTGTCTAGTTCAACCCTACTGTGAAATGTCACCTGGGACTGGCTAAGATTTAATTTTAACTAAATACATTTAATTTAAGATCTTGTATCTCTACGCCTTGTCCAAAATGCCTGATAGTTTAAACAGGAGACTACCTCTCCATAAAGTAGCTCTGATCTAAACACCCAAATAGCATTTGCCTTTGAGATGCCACCCAGCAAGGCCAGATTTTATCTTAAGAGACTATCAGTGTCTAATAGCCAGGGGCAGATTGTCCAATAAGCAAAGTAACCAAGGATTTCCAGGTGGTTACTGACTAATCTGTAGTGGTCACGTTCACATGAGTTTCACTTCATACTCTTTAGCAGACAGACATCTAGCTTCCGTTGCTTCAAGGGAGAATTGTCACAGCAGAACCAGAGGAACAACAATCAAAGTCTTGGCCTTTAGTTTCAAAAGCCAGCAGGCAGGTGTAAGATGACAATGATTTGTAAGGATCAGTGGCTGGTCTGAGCCAGTTTTCTCCTTACTGATGCTTAGATAAAGTTGTCCTGGAGCTTTTTGTGGGCCGTGACTGAACACGGTAAACAGTTTCCATCTCGATTCCCTGGTCCAGAATTCAGTCCCATTAACTTGCTTAATGGCAGAAAAGCTGTTGTAATAAAAAAGTTTCCCCAGAGATAGTGATTAGTGAGTTCACAAGATAATGCTAAATAAGTGCTCAATTTTAATATAGGCAAATTTAGCAGTTTCTTCCTTTACAGTATGTGTGTACTTTGTCTACTTTAAGAAATCTTTCCTTGCCCCAAGGACCTGGAAGTCTTCTTCTAAAGTTTTATTGTTTTCCATGTTATCTTTAGGCCTGCCATCACTCTGAAATGGATTTGTGTGTCACGTGTGCTGTAGGGAGTCAATTTCATTTAGGGTTAGAACTTCTGTTAATCAACAAACACTATAAAGAGGGCGAAAAGACACACTGGATACTAGAAGAAGAGATCTAGCACACACTCAGCCAACAGATATAAACAGTTCCTGTGAATCCATCAGAAAAAGACAACAGGGTGGACAGAAGGCCACTTCACAAAACTAGAAATCCAAGTGTCAATAAATATTTGATTGTTGTTGTTATTGTTAAGTGCCATCGAGTCGGTTCCAACCCGTAGTGACCCTCTCTATAGGGTTTCCAAGGAGCAGCTGGTGAGCTCGAACCGCCAACCTTTACAATCGAGCACATTAACCTACAACACCACACCAGGACTACTGGACCAATTCATTAGCAATTAGAGGACTGTAAAATAAAAACCACACTCCCATAACCCTGGTAAAAAATTAAGACATCTAACAAAACCCATTGGTTGTGAGGATGTTGGCCAATGGGAACTCTTTCATGGGCTCTTGTAGAAATGTAAATTGGCACCCCATCTTTGGGAAACATTTGACAAGGTTGAAGATATGAGTGCCCCTGTAATTAACAATTCCCACTCTAGATATTTACCCCAGAGGAGCTCTTACACATACGCTCTGGGAAATATGGAACTATCCAAAGAAATGTTGTTTGTAGAAGCCCTAGCTGTAAACAACCCAAATGCCCATCAAAAGTAGAATCCATGAATAAAGTGAGGCGTGGTCAGACTGCAAAACAAAGGCACGAAATAGATCTATGTATATACATTTGTGAGAAAAAGTCTCACAAATACACGGTTGAGCAAAAGAGGCAAGAGTGTATACAGCAAGCTTTCATTGATATGTTTAGGGGTGTATACATACCTACTGGGCAAAACTACAAAGAAGAGCCTGTAAATCATTACCTTAAAGTCAGGATGATGGTAATCTCCAGGCAGAGGGCAAGGGTGTGACTGGGAAGAGACTTAGGTCATGTGGCAATTACATGGTTTCAAGGTGACCTTGACATCTTTCAGACAACAGATAAAAGGAGAGAGATTGCAGGATTCCTTGGGGGAGCTCTTAAGAAGCCAAGGCTTTGAGCAATGCGTATGCTTTCCGTTTGTATTCCCAGGCTCTAAAGGAGCTCTGGTAGCGTAGTGGTTATGAATTGGGCTGTGAACTGCAAGGTCAGCAGTTCGAAACTACCAGCAGTTCCATGGGAGAAAGATGAGGCGTTCTGCTCCTGTAAAAATTTACAGCTTCAGAAACCCTGTGCAGGGTCGCTATGAGTCGGAACCGACTACACGGAACTTAACAACAACAATTCCCGGGCTCTAATTGAATCTTATTCAGAAATACAGCACAGGAGAAGCAGACTTCTGTTGTACTTAAAAGCTAACACTCTGGGTTTGAATTCATCTCTTAAAACATCTCTGTGCTTCAGTTTTTCCATCTGTGAAGGTTGATTTTACGTGTTAACTGGACTCAGCTATGATGCGGAGGGGTTACTGTTATAATGTTTGGAAGTGGTGAATATTTAAAATATGTTGGTTCCAAGTAAGAGGGTTTTCCTTCATGATGTGTTTGGGCCTCATCTAATCAGTTGAAAACTTGTATAGCTAAAGGCAAGATTTCCAGAGGAAGGAGGACTTCTGCCTCAATACTGTAACAACGAAATCCTTCCTGAGCTTCCTGGATGCCCTACTAATTTCAGATTCAAGATTGTACCATCAACAATTCTTGTTTGAATTTTCAACCTGCTGGTCTACTCTACAGATAGTTAGTTGTACTTGCAGGTCCCAAAATTGCATGGGAAAATTGCTTACAATAAATGTCCTTATGTGCACGTGCACACACACACACACACACACACACACACACACACGAGGCCCTGGTGGGGCAATAGCTAAGTGATTGGCTGCTAACTGAAAGGCAAGTGGTTTGAACTTCACAGGAGAAATAACGACCTTTGGTAGGTAGTGTAGCGGTTACGAATTGGACTGCTAACCTCAAGGCCAGCCTTTCGAAACTACCAGCTGTTCTGCGGGAGAAAGATGAGGCTTTCTGCTCCTGTAAAGATTTACAGCCTCGGAAACCCTGTACAGGTTTGTGATGCTATGAGTCAGACCTAGTCTAGTGTACTTAACAACAACAACACAGACTAGGAAACTCTCTGGGGGAAATTCTACTCTGTCACACGGGGTTGCTATGAATCAAAAGTTGCCTTTTGACTTAATGGTTCCCAATAATAACATATGTATATGAGTCCTGATGTGGTGCTGTAGAGTAAGCACTGATTGCTGATTGCCAGGTTGATAGTTCAAGCCCACCAGCTGCTCCTTGGAAACCCTATGCAGCAGGGGTGGGGATTCTTTTTTCTGCCAAAATATATAACATCATTCGCGGGCCATATAAGATTATCAAGGGTGGGGATTCTTTTTTCTGCCAAAATATATAACATCATTCGCGGGCCATATAAGATTATCAACTTAAAAATGAGCCTGTTATATTTGGTCAAACATTTAATCGACTCACCCATAATGTGATGGCTGGAACTGAGGTTTTCTTGGCAGGGCCAGACCAAATGCTGTATGGGGTTGCTGTGAGTTGGAACCGGCTTGACGGCACATATATATTGTTGTTGTTAGATGCCATCGAGTCAGTACTGACACATAGCTACCTTATGCACAACAGAATGAAACACTGCCTGGTCTTTTACCAACATCACACAATCCTTATTATACTTGAACCCTTTGCTGCTGCCCCTGGCCAATCCATCTCGTTGTGGATCTTCCTCTTTTTCGTAGCCACTCCACTGAACAGAACCAATAGGATGGAAGATAGATATAAACATGATATATGAGGGGGCTTCAAAAAGATCATGAAACATTTCACCATCTTTTCATTTCATTTTTCCTTGTACTTTTTGAAGCCCCCTCATATATAGATACACATGGAGAAACTTGACTAAATTAGGGGTAATAACAGGACTTCCCTCAGAGTTAATATATATAAAGAACTTGAAATAGTGCATGGCATATAGTATGTTTGCTAGTAGCAAGACTTTGTTATTATTGTCATTAATGCTTAGCAAGTTTATTGTCTTCTATGAACTACAATGTCAGTGGTTCAAGCTCACCAGCTGCTCCTTGGAAACCCTATACAGGGTCGCTATGGGTCGTAATCGACTTGACAGCACTTAACAACAACAATGAACATAAAATACCAATGTTTTTATGCTTTAGCATCAAGTTTTCTAGGAATGGCTGTTGTTGTTGTTATGTGCCATGGAGTCAGTTCTAACTCATAGCGACGCTGTACAGGGTTTCTGAGGCTGTAAATCTTTACGGGAGCAGAAAGCCTCATCTTTCTCCTGTGGAACAGCTGGTAGTTTTGAACTGCTGTCCCTGAGGTTTGCAGCCCGATTAGTAACCACTGCGCTACCAGAGCTAGGAACAGTAGAAACTGTCAATATGAAGAAAGCTAATATGTTCATGTACAAAAACAAAAAAAGAAAGCAGATGCTCAAAAAGCCAGAATAAGAAAAGGAGCCTCTGTCTTGGCGATCCACATGTTTGGGCATGCCCCTAACAGGTGCTCCAGAATTCCACTCCTTTTGGAAATCCATTATCACAGCTGGCGGCTGCCACCAGCTCAGCAGAGCGCTCCAGACCTGCTCAACAGGATAGAGTCAGGTGTGGCAACAGAGCAAGGACATGGGCTGCTTTTCACCAGAGAAAGAAACAGTGTAATTGCAGTAAAAACTAAGCTTAATCTTTCCCTCAGCAATTAGAGAAGTCTGGAAGAAAGTCTTAGACCACAGAACATCTAGGCTAAGACCTGCCAACCATCTGTAGGCGTGTCTATGACTTCAGTTTGGGGGCAGAGTCTAAGTAAAACTTGTTCCTGCTGTAAGTGAATGATCTTGGGGGAAAGAGAACATGTGACCTTTACCCCCTTGACTTCCCACAAAGAACTCTTAAAGGGCCTGGCAAGACACACCCAGATGTGTTTTTTTTTTCCCCCCTTCAAGCCTAAGACTGGAACTCAAATTATTCCCACCAAAGATTTCAAATATAAAACATCTTCCTGTCTTCATATAGGCACCATGTTAAATTCAGTCTCTGAATAGATGACCACGCCTCTTAGACACAAAGAGTTAGTGTAGATTTCCTCACAATTTTGAGTTTAAACACATGGCTTTGTTCTTTATCTTTAAAATAACAATGATCTATGTTCATAATATTGTTTGTTAATTGAAGACAACTAGTACTTTGAGTTCACATACGAAAGAAAAGATGAGAGCATGTATGGAAAAGTCTGAATCCAACTTGTAACCTAAAGGTGGGAAATAAAAGAGGGCAAATTCCCAATGAAAATCACCTTCTCAGAAGAGGAGTAAGTAGGTTGGATTTCCTGAGCAGCCTACGTTGGCTGTTTGTTTTGTTTTGTGGTGGTGGTAATGTGCTGTGGAGTCAGTTCTGACTCATAGTGACCTTGTAAATCTTTACGGGAACAGAAAGCCTCATCTTTCTCCTGTGGAATGGCTGGTAGTTTCGAACTGCTGACTGTGTGATTAGGAGGCCCATTCGTAACCACTATTCTACCAAAGTTCCTTAGTCTTCCAGTTACATCATATTTAATTTAACTTCTTGTAGTTAACATCATATTTAGTGGACAGTGACAAATGCTAAGTTACTTTGTCCTATGAATATACTGAAAACACTCAGTTTTTTTAACCAACTATATAAGGCTCTGAACTCTTATTGTTTATTCTTTTAAAACTTAAATATTAATTAATTTAATATGATGATGATGTTGTTGTTGTTAAGTGTCATCGAGTCTGTTCCAACTCATAGTGACCCTGTATAGGGTTTCCGAGCAGCGACTGGTAGGTTTGAACCACCAACGTTATGGTGCATGATCCTGTAGTGCCACACCAGGACTCCATCAAAGCATGAGGATTACTGAAACTGCAGGTGATTCTCCATCACAACAGGCATGTAAGAAGTTTAATTCATCATCCTGTTCATTCTTTTCTGACAGATTTCACTTAGCGGCTTCCATTCCATCTTTGGTGTCCTTGTGTGGGATTGTAGGACAAACTCAGGACTGCAAAGGTCAGCTTAAATTGCAAGGTCAATGGTTCAAACCCACCAGCTGCTCCTTGGAAACCCTGTACAGGGTCGCTTTGCGTCGGAACCAACTTGATGGCACTTAATAACAACAACACCAATTCCATCTTTTACCCTCATATTGTATGTATGAGTTTCTTCTGAGTGTTAATACAAGAAGGGAGGAATTAGGGCCCTTTACACAGGGTAGTTGCATGTTGTGGAGTCGTTTCCATTCAGAGTGACACTATGTAGGGTTTCCAGGGATAGCTGGTAAGTATGAATGACTGACCTTTTGGTTCAAACCAACATTTCAGTCCAGTGCTTTATCCTGCAGGGCCACACCAGGACCCCATTGTATGCACAGATCTAATGGAATGCAGGTCTTGTTCACTCTCATACTGTCTTGTTCACTCTCATACTGTTCTAGCTCCGGTAGGATTAGCGCTAGTCCTGCTCCTTGGTCTCAGCCCAAACCTTGTCCTGTGGCACTCAAAATGTCCTTTCATATTCAAAATGAGTGTTTTTCCTGAACTGACAAACCAACATTCTCTTTAAAAATCAGTTCCTTTAATGTCAGCATAAAGGAAATAAGGTAAAATGGGAAGACAAGGTCCTGTCTCTCTATAGCTTCACAGTCAAGATAGACAGTTGCTCCCTGGGAGAAAGATGTGACTGTGTGCTTCCAGACAGATTATAATCTAAGAATCCTCCTGGGTGGCTCCACTCTGCCCTAAGGGGTCAAGAGAATCAGAATCCACTTCCCAGCAATGGGCTTGCTTTAAATCTGCATGGAAAAGCAAAGTAATTATTGTGTTAGAAATAGGCATGCAAATTTGTGATCTAAAAATGTTTCTTAGACTTGTTATCTACCACTGGATGAGCAGAGGTTTTAATTTGTTGTGATCTCAAAAAATGGAAGCCAGCGGTACACACTTGGAATAGCCAATCTTAGAAAAACACACACGTGTGGTGGCAGCTTCAAGAACAGAATGTCCCCTTAGCTGTCAATATTTCACTTCTTTGCTGCCTGACTTGGAACTGATCTGACTAAAACCAATACTTACCCATTGCTATTTCAGGATCTCACTGCACATAACTTGTCCCTCTGATGCAAACTGAAGAAGGGAATTGAAACAAGGGGGTTTGTGCTCTTAAGAAATATGACAAGAAAGAGTGCTTGCTTTATGGATGGCTTCTGCGCTTTCTAATTTCATGGAGTCTACACTCTGGATTCCTGGTGAGGTGATGGAGGGTAAGTGATGGACTCTGAGGCTGACTGTTTAAATTCACCAGCTACTCCTTAAAAACCCAATACAGGGTTGTCATGAGTCAGAACCAACTGGATGGCACTTAACAACAACAACAACACTCTTGATAGTGTAGTGGAGTTAGGAGCTGGGCTGTGATCTGCAGTTTGAATCTACCAGTGGTTCCATGGGAGAAAGATGAGGCTTTCTGCTCCCTAACAATTTACAGCCTTGGAAACTCTGTACAGAATCGCTACGAGTTGGAACTGACTGAATGGCACACAAGCATTAACCAGCCACCACCACCCACTACCACCCACCAACCACAAAATCTGTAAAGTCATTGAGTCTGGTTAGTAGAGCATGAGCCCACTCAGAGGCAAGAATTTCATCTTCCCTTCCTCTGACTCAACTTCTTGGGCAGCCTCACTGTAACTATTACTGTCATTCTGTTGATCCCAGCTCACAAAGATGCTATAGGACAGAGTCGGACTGCCCCGTAAATGTCCCCCTGCTGTGAACTTCATGGGAGTGGACAGATTATCAGGTCTTTTCTCCCTGAGAGAAACTGCTGGCCTCTGAGTTAGCAGTAGGGTATGGATTGCATCTCACTGTAAAGTAAACAAAAATCCTCACCACTGGACCAGTAAATAACATCAAGATACATGGAAAAAAGATCCAAGTTGTCAAAGACTTCATTTGTTCAGATCAACCATCAACACTCATGGAAGCAGCAGTCAAGAAGTTAAATGACTTATTGCATTGAGCAAATCTGCTGCACAAGACCTCTTTAAAGTGTTCAAGGGCGAAGGTATGAGTTTGAGGACTAAGGTGAACCTGATCCAAACCATGGTATTTTCAATAACCTCACATGCATGTGAAAGTTGGACAATGACTAAAGATTGAAGAAGAATTGATTCATTTGAGTTATGGTGTTGGAGGAGAATATTAAAAGTACTGTGGACTGCTAAGAACAAACAAATCTGTGTTGGAAGAAGCACAGCCAGAATGATCCTTGGAAGCCAGAGTGGCAAAACTTCACCTCTCATACTTTGGAAAAGACATCATGCTTAGTAAAGGGGAGGGGGGGGTCAGAGAAACAGAGGAAGACCCCCAATGTGATGGACTGGCACAGTGGCAGCAACAGTGGACTCAAGTGTAACAACAATTGGTACAAGACCAGGCAGTGTTTTGTGCTGTTGTGCATAGGGTCGCTATGAGTTGGTATTGACTCCACAGCATCCAACGACAGCAACAAAGTTAAAACAGCTATGTGATTTGTCTTATGTTATATGTTGGAATTTTGTAATTAATTATTAAAGGAACTCTGGCAGCATAATGGTTACAAATCAGACTACCTCAAGGTCAGCAGTTTGAAACTACCAGCGGTTCTACGGGAGAAAGACAAGGTTTTTAGCTCCCGTAAAGATTTACAGCCTCAGAAACCCTATGCAGGGTTGCTATGAGTCGGAACCGACTCCACAGCACACCACCACCATAATAATTAATATTACAGCATCTTTCTCCCAGGGAGCAACTGTCCACCTTGACTGCAAAGTCATATAGGGACAGAGCCTTGACTTGCCATTTTGCTTTATTTCCTTTATGCTGACATTAAAGGGACCGGTTTTAAAGAGAATGTTGGTTTGCTAGCTCAGGAAAAATACTCTTGTGCATGGCATTCATTTTGAATATGAAGGGAATTTCGAGTGCCACAGGACAAGATCTGGGCTGACCAAGGGTCAGGGCTAGCACTAATCCAGTGACACCAACATGCAGGTAGAAAAGTGTGATCGTGATCAAGTCCTTCATTCCAAACTAAAAGACTATGAATAAAAATACGGCCCAGAGGAGGAGGTGAAATCCAAAGCCAAGGCCCTTTGTACTTGGTCTCCATCTGAAATCTCCATCTGAAAGACACTTACAAAGAAAGATCTTCTTAGGTAGTTTAATTAGGGCCTGTGCCTTCATCCTTTAAAGAAATACCATAACAAAAAAGATGCATGATATTTTGTACAAATGGCATAAAGGTGGGTTTCCATGCCCCTTCTATTAGGTAGAAAGTCTTATGTGTGTTTTTTTTGGGAAGGGTTGACTCTAATAGCTGTTTTGAGTGCAATTTATGAAGCATAAGTTTTGTTTGTTTGTTTTTTAAATGATTTATTGTGAATTATGTTATAGTTTACATGGGAGAACATTGGTTTTACATTCATTCTATCGTATATCGTCTCATTGCCATGGTTACAATCCCCTCCATGCAATCCTTCCCCCGTGCCCCCCAGGTCTTCAGCACACAGTCGCTCTCCCTCTCTGGATCCAAAGTCTCCAGCTGCTCCATAGCTCCATGTCATCATCTCTGGCTCCATTTCAGGCATCACTGTGAAGCATAAGTTTTAACCTCTTTAATTCCAATGAGCTTTGAATGAATGTATGTAGCCTTTCAACCATTGCCACCATGCAATTGTGAAACTCTGTGGTATTGTTCTAAGTCTCAAAGAGCACAGTTGTGTAATGGGATTATGGATGATATTCTGAAATTCTTTATTAATATTTGTGGCAGCAGCTATGGACTCAGAAATAAGAATTGTGAGGTTGGCACAGGACTGGGCAGTGTGTACTTGTGTTGTGCACAGAACTTGAGTGTTGAAACCAACTAGACGACACTTAACAACAACAAGGTTTAGGTTATAATAGGTTGACTTATTTGATAGGTTGCGACTGTTGCCATCAGGGTTGGTATGAGTCAAAACTGACTTGACAGCACTTAAAACAATCAGTATTGCCAATTAGTCTAAATTTTCCCATCATCGATTATATTGGTATTAATGCTGTTTGTACTTAGCATCATGCTTCTTTTTGTGTTGGTTACAGTATTTATTTAAAGGATGAAGACACAGTCCCTAATGAATTGATCTAAAAAGACATTTCTTTGTAAGCTGCTTTCATATGGAGGTTTCAGATATTGACAGATTAGAGAGCCTCTTGCTGAGGAACTGAGAGACCTGGGTTTGGTCCCAGCTCCATGATCTCCCCTCTGAGACCGTCTCCTCAACATTGCTTCAGGTGCTGAGACCTCAAGATTTCAAGGCCAAGGCTAAGTTTCAGAAGACAAGAGAGAGTCCGCCACATCAATCATGCCTTTCTTCATGAGATGGAGATCTCAAGGGAGGATGAGAATGTCCACCCTACTTGACTGCCCCGCACCTTCATGTATTTTACTTTGTAGGCAAAGTTGGGAGGGGTCAGAGATACAGTCTTAAGAGGCATGTGAGATTATACTCATTAAAAATAAATGTAGGTAACTGTGGTGGCACAATGGTTAAGCACTCAGTTGCTAACAGAAAGATTGAAGATTCAAACCCACCCAATCACTTTGAAGAAGAGTGACCTGGTAGCGTAGTGGTTACAAATCGGGCTGTGAACCTTAGGGTCAGCAGTTCGAAACTACTAGCTGTTCTGAGGGAGAAAGACGAGGCTTTCTGCTCCCATAAAGATTCTCAGCCTCAGAAACCCTGTAAAGGGTTGCTATGAGTTGGAACCGACTCCATGGCACATAACCACCACCAACCACCACGGCCAAGAAAAAACCACCACCAACCACCACGGCCAAGAAAAAACCACCACCAACCACCACGGCCAAGAAAACCCTAAGGGGTGGTTCTACTTTGTCCAATGGAACTGATGGAATTGTCTCGACAGACAGCAACCAACCCCAGCAACACCACCACCACCAATGAGGCGTGTGTTGCCTTTGAATGCCAGGGCTAACTTCAAAATCTGCCTCTGAAACTCACAGCTAGCTATGAAGCTGGTAAAATGAGCTAAGCTCAGACCTATGTTTTTAATGAGGAAATACTCTCTCTTCTTTCTTTCTTGTTTTAAACTAGAAATGAGTAAGAACCTGCCATTTTCCCAAGCCTAAATTTTCCCCGTTGTCGATTCATTTGGTCAAAATGTTAACCTCAAGATGATTCCGTGGTGAGTGAGACCAGGTAAATCACACAGCCCACTGCTTCTAAGGAGATCTGGAGGATTGTTAAGCAGTCAGTTTTAATCCCTAATCGTGCAACTTGAATTGCAGGGTTTGTTAATGATTACTTTGTGTTGTGTTTCTTGTAAGCAACAGCAGTGAACATTAGGACTCCCTCTAATCACATTCTCTCACTGTGGTGGTGGTGCTTCTGTGCCACCAAGGTGGTTTTGACTCATAGCGATCCTGCACAGGGTTTCCGAGGCTGTAAATCTTTACGGGAGCTGAAAACCTCATCTTTCTCCTACGGAATGGTTGGTAGTTTCACGCTGCTGACCTTGAGGTTAACTGCCCGACTCGTAACCACAACGCTATGAGAGGCCTTCTATCTTCTTGAACTGTAAGAAGATGCCTTTGTCCCTCCAGTGGTCGGCAGCTTTCTGAGACATCATTCACATTCTTAGGGATTCAGTTCTTCCCCTGTCTGTACAGTGAGTTATTTAATAAATCTCCTCCAGCCATAGTCTTTGTGACTTCCACACAATGATCGGATGTTGTTGTTAGGTGTCGTCGAGCTGGTACTGACTCATAGCATCCATATACACAACAGAATGAAGCACTGCCCAGTCCTGCGCCAACCTCACAATCGTTGCTACGCTTGAGCCCATTGATACTGCCACTGTGCCAATCTACCTCATTAGGTGTCTTCCTCTTTTTCTCTGACTCTCCACTCTACCAAGCACGATGTCTTTCTCCCTCCCTCCTGATAATATGTCTGAAGGATGAGAGATGAAATTTGGCCATCCTGGCTTCCAAGGAGCATTCTAGCTATACATCCTCCCACACAGATTTATTTGTTCTTTTGGCAGTCCATGGTACTTTCAATATTCTTCTCCAATACCGTAACTCAAATGAATCAATTCTTCTTCAGTCTTCTTTATTCATTGTCCAACTTTCATATGCATTTGAGGCTATTGAAAATACCATGGCTTGGGTCAGGTGTACCTCCGATTGATATCTTTGCTCTTGAACACTTTAAAGAGGTTTTGTGCAGCATGTTTGCCTAATGCAACATATCGTTTGATTTCTTGACTGCTGCTTCCATAAGTGTTGATGGTTGGGTGGAACTGTGTAAATAAAGTGCTTATGGCCCACCAAGGGGTTAGAGGGCTAGCTGCATATGTAAATAAGGTGTATGAAACCTGTGATGATAAGATTTTTGTGTCAACTTGGCTGGGCTGTAATTGCCAGTGTTTTGACATCAGAGTTGGAGGAAGGCTTGTTAACAATCTATGATAAACAGATGACACAATCTTGCTTGCTGAAAGTGAAATGGACTTCAAGCACTGACTGATGAAAATCAAAGGCTAGAACCTTCAGCATGGATTGCACATGACTGAAAAGAAAACAAAAATCCTCACCACTCCACCAATATACAATGTCATGATAAGTAAAGAAAAGATGGAAGTTATCAGGGATTTTGTTTTACTTGGATCTGCAATCAATGCTCATGGAAGCAACAGTCAAGACATCAAACAAGATATTGCATTGGATAAATCTGCTGCAAAAGACCTCTTTAAAGCCAAGTTGCCTCTTTGAGGACTCAGGTGCACCTGACTCAAGCCATGGTCTTTGCAGTCTCCTCACATGCACGTGAAGGGGTCCTGGTTGTGTAGTATATTAAGAGTTGGACTGCTAATTGCAAGGTTAGCAGTTCACATCTACCATCACTCCATGGGAAAAAGATAAGACTTTCTGATCCCATAAAGATTTACAGGCTCAGAAACCTTATAATGGTCCCTGTAAGTTGGGACCCACTCCATAGCACACAACTACCACCACCACCATCTGCATGTGGAAGTTGGACAATGAATAAGGAAGACCATAGAAGAATTGATGCATTTGGATTACAGTGTTGGAGAAGAATATTAAATGTATCAAGGATTGCCAGAAGGACAAATAGATTGGTATTGAATAAATACAACCAGAATTCTCTTTAGAAGCCAGGATGGTGAGACTTCATCTCTCATACTTCGGACATGTTGTCAGGAGAGATCTCTATCTCTAGAAAAAGTCATCATGCTTGGTAAACAGAGGGTCTGTGAAAAAGGGGAAGACCCTCAACAAGATGGATTGACACAGTGGCAGCCACACTGAGTTCAAACATAACAACAATTGTGAGGATGACGTAGGCCTGGGAAGCAGGGTTTCCTTCTGTTTTATACGGGGCTGATATGTACATATTTCCATTTTATATAGGCCTGATATGTACAAATATATTTCCATTTTTTGTAGGGACAAAAGTTGCCTTTAAAAGGTTTATTATGACTCATTGGCTTGAATTGGGTAAGGCTTGATTAAATTTTAAGGTAATTTGAGAAGGAACTCCAGTCTGCAGTTCTCCTTGGTGTGAGTACCATACTTGAATCTTCTCGGTAAATGCTCCCTTGTTCTAATAAAAGAGAAATAGAAAAAATATGACTCATTCTGGTGCTATGAACAAGGAAGTTCATAAACATAAATCATTTGGTGGCATTGGACTAGCTTTTCCACTTTAGACCCTATCACTCCTGAATGTTCTGAGCTGCCCCAGAAATACCACGGGGACACAGAATCTGCTATCGAACACACTCGGGTGAGATTTATGTGGCAAGGGTCAAGATTTCATCTTTAGATGTACAATTTGAGCCACCAGTAATTGAAAACAATCACTAATGCTTTCACTCCAGAACAATCCTGAGAACTAGATAGAATTCCTGAGCCAAAACAAGCTGTTCTGTTCTCTACATCTGGTTTCCCCCTAAATTTAGTGGTTGTTATTGTTGTTGTGGCTAAGTGCAGTCTAGTCAGTTCTGACTCGTAGTGACCCTGTATAGGGTTTCCAAAGAGCAGCTGGTGGGTTTGAACTGCCGACCTGGTTCGCAGTCCAGTGTTAATTCTACAGTGCCACGCCAAAATCCAAATTAGGTTATAGCACATCATTTGGCTAGAAGAGAAATCCTATCCTTTGAAGCATAACTCCACCCCCAAAGGCCAGTTTCTACAACAAAGTACCAGGTGCCAAAGAGAAAGTATATCTAATAATAAGTTCATTGGATTTAAGGCACAGTGGAATAACTAGCTGGGAGAGCTAAAATATACAATATTGAAAAGTAAACTTGAATTTTTGCTAGCTTTTGTTCAGGCTGAAAACGTTTTAAATACAGGTTTTAATCAGAGTTCATGTAGGGTGGAAATTTTTTGATTGAAAATGTAAATGTGCAATTCTGCTGAATGGGAGTTGGAGAGGAAGTGTTGGAGGTTTTAAGAAAGAGCTGAAGGTGTGAAAAATGTATCTATTTACTACAGAAAAATGAAATAACAGATACTAATTCAAACCTCTGAGATGAAAACAGATAATATTTTGCCATATTCTGCTCAGATTAAAAAAAAAAGTTACCAAGAGAATTCCCACCCCTCAACCCCCGCAAGATAAACAGTCTCCTGAAACTGGTGTGTGTGATACTCACACAGGTTTTCCAAATGGTTCTTTTCAAAGCTTTGCTTGAAACTGCTTGTTTCTCAGTGTGTTGGACTGGAGAAAGGAGTAGTCATAGAGTTGTTCTGCAAAACTCCAAGTCAGCAGTTTGAATCTCCCAGCCCCTCTGTGGGAGACAGTTAAGGCTTTCTGCTCCCATATAGATTTACAGCCTTGGAAATCCTGTACACGGTTGCTATGAGTTGGAACCGATCCAGGCACAAAACCACCACCACCTCCAGGGCTGGAGAATGTGGCCTTGTCTTCTGCTTCCTCTTCATTCAGTCTCTTTCTTAGTCATCTTGCCGAAAGCTCTTCTCTCACGTAGGAACCACACTGAATGTCAGATGGAGATGCAGGACTGTGTTCCTGGAGGGCTGCCAGGGTCCTGGCTTGGAACTGTCTCCCTGCTGGGCGGAGCAGGCAGGTGCAGAGGACGAAGATACTGGAGAACAAAGACAGCAGCAGCTGACTAGCTGGAAGCAGCTCCATCACAGGCAAGGGGGACTAAGGAGAGACTCTTTGGGCAAGACTTTCCATATTTTTCCTCCTCAGGAAGGCATTGCCTTTAAAATGGCAGAGACACCCAAACAGACAGCAGGAATTACCATGAATGTTGTGGCTCTTTTACAGCTCTGCAACCTGCTGTCAAATGGGTGACTTCTTGAAGTTTGAAGACTTGGATTTGGTTATGCGAAATTTTAAGGTCTTTTGGTTATTTCATCTAAAAAATCTTTATGTTTTAAGAGAAATACTGCTTCATTTTTCATACAGCTTTCCTTAGAAGAACTTAATGCTTAAAATCTTTCCTAGAATCTTTAGACTGAACACTATTCTTTTTTAAAATAAATTTTTATTGTGAGGTTTACATGGAAGAATATCAGTTTTATATTCATCCTATCGCATTTCATTTCATTGCAGTGATTACAATGCCCTCCATGCATCATCAAATAACCAAAGGGTACACCCCACAGACCTGCCCCCTGGCTGTCAGCACACAGCCCCTCTCCCTCCCTGAGTCCCATGTCCCCAGCCACTCCATCTGTCCACATCGTTGTCTCTGTCTCCATCCCTGGCATTTCTGCCTCTCTCAGTAAGGTTCCACTTTCTGATCATCTCAGTTGATGGTCCCAGGGACCTCTGCTCCTGGGCTGCAAAATCCATCACTCCTCCTTTTGTTAAAACACATCTACCTCTATATTTCCTACCCTCACAGTCAGTCCTGATGGCAATTATTCACTATTGTACCACAAGAGTCGTATCCCCATTTCCTTTCGCCAGCCAGGTCCCAACAGATTGGAAATCATTCAGTGGAGATTCCACCTTCCTCCGCCCTGTCTGGAACTAGGCTCCCTCTTGAAAGCTTGTAAGCCAGTCACTTCTTGCCTTTATTGTTGTTTTGGGTAGCCAATGTCTAAATTGCCCATCCCTGTTAACCCTGTGTACCGAGGGAGTAGGAGTGATCCTCACTATAAAGATTTGTTCCCTTTCTTGAGCTATTACACCCATAAGTAAAGTTCATCAAATTGTAGCAGATTTCTCTACCCCCATCCTCTTCTTTCTTCTTCTAGTCGAGTTCTGATCATCCTGTCGTTGAAGCCAGGTCAAATGGGTACTGTCTGCAAGTATGGGTGTTCTTGTGCATCTCCCCTCACTTCATATGAGCTGGATGCTCCACTCTCTGCTCTGGTCCTCTGTGGCCATGTCACTACCTCTGGGCCCAGGGGTCCCTGCAACAAGCAGAGGTGAAGGAAGAGATACCAAGCCACATGATATATCTAAGAACAGAAGCCCAAAGAGACAAGTATCTTCCTTCAGAGCCCACTTATAGAAAAAGCCTTCTCTAGAGATGGTGTCCTGAGTTTAGGCTAGCCTCCTTAACCGTGTGAAAAGAAAGTTCTGGTTGTTAAAGCCATTCACATGTGGCATCTCTGTTGTGGCAGGACTACATACCTGAGACACTAACTGATTGGGTTTCTCACATCACTGTACTACTGGTTCCTGCACTGATAAAAACTCAGAGCCCAATGGGCGTCCACTGTCAGAAATGATGAGAGATTTGATGAAGGCTCATCTCCATGACTTCCCTTGACCATCCTCATGCCACTTTACCTTAGTTACAGTCTTAATTATTGTCTTACAGTATCTATCTACTGAGCGTCTTTATATATGGTTTCAAATTCTTTTTAAAACCAGAAGATCATTAGAATACACATTTCTGCTCAATCTGGCCTTCTAAAACGGACCATACAACGTATTTGCTCTTTTTTGATTTCTGTTCGTCTCCATCTGTGTGTGCTCAGTAGTTTTGTGTTACCATGAATAATGCTATTAGTGCCTTGTTCTAGCACAGCTGAAACCCATTTCTTCATCCCCCCAGAATGCTCCTCTTCTACAATTCTTTGGCTTTCTTCTGATTAGAAGACTTGAGGATGGCTCAGGCTACTTTTTCTTTCACTTTCATCTTCAGCCGTCAACCTGTAAAAGAAATACTTTGAAATTAATTTCTGTTTATTTTCACTGGTGCTACCCCAGCGAGACTACCACATGTCTGCCAGTTTGTCGTACTGTGGTGGCTGTGAGTTGCTGTGATTCTGAAAGCTATGCCACTGGTATTTTAAATACCAGCAGGGTCACCCATGGTAGACAGGTTTCAGATGAGCTTCCAGATGAAGACAGACTAGGAAGAAGGAACAAAGAGCTACTTCTGAATTTTTAGTCACTGAAAACTTATGAATAGCAGAGAAACATTGTCAGATATAGTGCTAGAAAATGAGCCCCTCAGATTGGAAGGCACTCAAAATGCGACTGGGGAAGAGCTGCCTCCTCAAAGTAGAGTGAAGAGCTACCTCCTCAAAGTAGAGTTGACCGTGATGATGTGAATGAAGTAAAGCCCATGAGAGTAAGGCCCTCGGGACCTTCATTTGCTGATGGGGCACAACTCAAAATGAAGAGAAACAGCTGTAAACATCCATTGAAAATCAGAACATGGAATGTATGAAGTTTGAATCTAGAAAAATTATAAATTGTCAAAAATGAAATGGAACGCATAAACATTGATATCTTAGGCATTATTTAGATAAAATGGACTGATATTGGCCATTTTGAATCTGATAAACACATGCTTTACTATGCCGGGAATGACAAATTGAAGAGGGATGGTGTTGCATTCATTGTCAAAAGGAACATCTCCAGATCAGTCATGATGTACAATGCTGTCTGTGATAGGATAATATCCATGTGCCTACAGGGAAGACCAGCTAATACCACTGTTATTCAAATTTATACAGCAACCACTAAAGCCAATGAGGATGAAATAGAAGAATTCTACCAACTTCTTAAATCTGACATTAATCAAACACGTAATCAAGATGTATTGATCATTACTGGTGATCAGAATGCAAAGGTTGGGAACAAAGAAGAAGGATCAGTAGTTGGAAAACATGGCCTTGGTAGTAGAAAATGATGCTGGAGAACACATGATTGAATTCTGCAAAATCAATGATTTGTTCATTTCAAATACCTTCTTATAGACAGCATAAGAGACGACTATACACATGGACCTCACCAGATAGAACACATAGAAATCAAATTGACTACATCTGTGGAAAGAGATGATGGAAAAGCTCCATGTCATCAGTCAAAACAAGGCCAGGGGCAGACTGTGGAACAGACCATCAATTACTCATATGCAAATATGCAAATTCAAACTGAAGCTGAAGAAATGAAAACAAGTCCATGAGAGCCAAAATACGACCTTGAATATATCCCACCTGAATTTAGAGATCATCTGAAGAACAGATTTGATAAATTAAACACTAAAGACCGAAGACCAGAGAGTTGTGGGATGATATCAAGAACATCATACAGGTAGAAAGCAAAGAGTCATTAAGAAAACAAGAAAGAAGGAAAAGGTCAAAATGGATGTCAGAAAAGACACTGAAACTTGATCTTCAATGTAGAGATGCTAAAGCAAATAGAAGAAATGAGGAGGTCCAAGAGCTGAACAGAAAATTTCAAAGATTAGCTCAAGAAGATAAAGCCAAATATTACCATAAACTGTTCAAAGATCTGGAGTCAGAAAACTAAAGGGAAGAACACTCTCAGCATTTCTCAAACTGGGGAAGCTGAAGAAAAAATTCAAGCCTTGACTTTCGTTATTGAAGGATTCTCTTGGCAAATTACTGAATGATGCAGAAAGCATCAAAAGAAGATGGAAAGAATACACAGAGTCGCTGTACCAAAAGGAAATGGTTGATGTTCAATTGTTTCAAGAGGCAGCATATGATCAAGAGCCAATGATACTGAAGGAAGAAGTCCAAGGTGCATTGAAGGAATTGGCAAAGAACAAGGCACCAAGAATTGATGGAATAAAAATTGAAACCTTTCAAGAAAGTGAGGCGGCAGAGGAGGCACTCACTCATCTATGCCAAGAAATTTGAAGATAACTCTCTGGCTGACTGATTGGAAGAGATTCATATTTGTGCCCATTCCAAAAAGGGGTGATCCAACGGAATGAGGAAATCGTTGGACGATGTCTTTGATATCCCATGTGAGTAAAGTTTTTCTAAAGATAATACAGAAATGGCTATAAGCATACAGTGACAGAGAACTTCCAGAGGTTCAAGCCAGATAAGAGGCTGTGGAATGAGGGATATCATTGCTGATGTTCGATGGATCTTGGCTGAAAGCAGAGAATATCAGAAAGATATTTACCTGTGCTTTATTGACTCCACAAAGGATTTCGATTGTGTGGATCATGACAAGCTATGGACAATATTGTGAAGTATGAGTATTCTGGAACACTTAATTGTGCTCATGAGGAATCTGTACCTGGACCAAGAGGCAGTTGTTTGAACAGAACATGGGAACAATGAATGATTTAAAATTAAGAAAGGTGTGTTAACAGGATTGTATTCTTTCACCATACTTATTCAACCTGAATGCTGAGCAAATAATCTGAGAAACTGGGTTATATGAAGAAAAATGTGGCATCAGGATTGGAGGAAGACTCATTAACAACCTGCGATATGCAGATGATACAACTTTGCTTGTTGAAAGTGAAGATGACTTAAAATTCTTGCTGATGAAGATCAAACAGCACAGCCTTCGTTATGGACTGCATCTCAATGTAAAGAAAACAAAAATCCTCACTACTGGACCAATAAACAACATTCTTATCAATGGAGAAAAAATTGAAGTTGTCAAGGACTTCACTCTTCTTGGATCAACTATCAACACTCATGGAAGCAGCAGTCAAGAAATCAAACAATGCATCACATTAGGCAAATGTGCTGCACAAGACCTTTTTAAAGTGTTGAAGAGCAAAGATGTCAGCTTGAGGACTAAGGTGTGCCTGATCCAAGCCATGGTATTTTCAGTAACCTCATTTGCATGTGAAAGCTGGACAGTGAATAAGGAAGATCGTAGAAGAATTGATGATTTTGAGTTATGGTCTTGGAGGAGAATACTGAAAGTACCACAGGCTGCCAAAAGAACCAACAGATCTGTGTTAGAAGAAGTGCAGCCAGATTGCTTTTTGGAGGCCAGGATGGCCAGACTTCGTCTCTCATATTACGGACATATTGTCAGGAGTGACCAGTCACTGGAGAAGGATATCATGTTTGGTAAGGTGGAGGGACAGAGAAAAAGAGGAAGACCCCTAATGAGATGGGTTGGCCAAGTGGCAGCATCAATGGGCTCAAGGGTGGCAACAGTAGTGAGGTTGGCCCCGGATTGGTCAGTGTTTTGTTGTGCTGTGCGTAGGGTCACTATGAGTTGGTACCGACTCGATGGCACCTAACAACAACAACAACAACAACTTCTACATGAAAGGAGCTCTGGTAGCATAGTGGTTACGAATTGGCCTGCTAACTTCAAGGTCAGCAGTTCGAAACTACCAGCTATTCCTTGGGAGAAAGATGAAGCTTTCTGCTCCTGTGAAGATTTACAGCCTCGGAAATCCTGCATGGGGTCACTATGAGTCGGAATGGACTCCATGTCACATAACCACCACCACCATCACTTCTGCCCGAATTTAGAGACCATTTCAAGAAGAGATGTAATGCCTTAGACACTAATGCCCAGGGGAGTCATGGAAAGATTATCAAGAACATCATGCATAAAGAAAAATTTTGTTATTTTTAGAAGATGTTGAGTCAATTCTGACTCATAGTGATCCTATGCACAACAGAACAAAACACTGCTGGGAAAACACCCCTTCTCACAATCATTGTTATGTCTGAACCCATCCTTGTAACTACTGGGGGCCTTCCTCTTTGTTTCTGACCCTCCACTTCACCAAGCATGATATCCTTCTCTGAGAACAGGTCCCTCCTGATAACAGCTCCAAAGGGAGACAGATGAAGTCTCTCTATCCTCACTCCTAATAGGCCTTCTGGCGTACTTCTTCCAACACCAATTTATTCTGGCATTCTGGCAGTTCAATATATTCTTTGCCAACACCAGAATTCAGATGCATTAATTCTTCTTTGGTATTCCTGCTTTGGCATGCATCTGAGGTGAATTAAAATACCTTGAATTGGGTCAGGTACACCTCAGTCCTCAAAGTGATAGCTTGGCTTTTTAACTCTTTTCGAGTGTTCTTGTGCAGCATTTGCCCAATGCAACATGTCATTTGCTTTGATTGCTGCTTCCAGGGATATTGATAGAGAATCCCAGTCAAATGAAGTCCTTGGCTAGTTCAATCTTATCTCTGTCTGTCTGTAAAACAAATTTAAATGGAGGAAAACCCACTTACTCATAAAGATTGCTGTTGTTGTTAAGTGCTGTAGTAGAGTAGGTTTCGACTCATAGTGACCCAGCACAGGGTTTCTGAGGAGCTACTGGTGAGTTTGAACTACTGACCTTAAGGTCTTGCACTTATCCTACTGCGCCACACCAGGACTCCTAGTACCTAGGAAACCCTTTCAAACGGTTCAACTCTCTCACATGAGTTCATTTTAAGTCAAAATTTGGCTTAATGACATTGAATTACAACAGTAATATAAAATGAAAATGTGGGAGTTCTTGTTAAAGAACAATTAAGAGTTTCAGAATCATAGTAGCAGAGCACAGGGCCCTCTGGAGGCATGAACGGGGCCCTGGCCAGAGATGCAAGTTAACATGCATGTTTATTCTCAGAATCATGGAGAATACATTAGCAACAAGCGCTAAAACAACAACATACATTCCATTAAGGAGTGTGGACCCAAAAAATCAAGTTTCTTAAAACATCCTCCACCTCCCATAGTGTTGCTTATATAATTGTTTGTTGTAGGTGCCAGGGATGATTCTAAGTGCTTTACAAATACATACATTGTTGTTGATGTTGTTAAGTGCCCTTGAGTTGGTTCGGACTCATAGCAACCCTGTATAGGGTTTCCATGGAGCAACTGGTGGGTTTGAACTGCTGACCTAACAGTCAGTTATTCCAGTGCTTATCCTACAGCTCTACACCAGGACTTTTTACATATATATTATTGTTGGAACGTGCTGTCGAGTCAGTTCTGACTCATAGCGACCCTTATAGGGTTTCCGAGGATCAGGTGGGTTTGAACTGCCGACCTTGTGGTTTACAGTCCAATGCTGACCCTACACACACACACACACACACACATTGCACCTTAATGTCATCACAGCCATATCCCTGTTGTTGTTGTTAAGTGTCATCTTGTAGAGATCCTGTATAGAGTTTCTGAGGAGCAGCTGGTGACCTTGAACTGCCTACCTTGCAGTTCAAACCAACCTTGCAGTCCAGCACATTAACTCACAGCGCCACACCGGAAGTCCATGGCCACGAGCCTAGTTCCCTTAATTTCTTACTGGAATCCATGAAGTTGGTTTTGGTTTTTCATCTTTTCAGCCCATGTTTTGACTTTTTTCTTCATATGCTGCAGATGTTAGTGTGTTGATTTTGTTTGTGGTGTTGATTTGTGTCTTGGAAGACCCCGTGTTACAGAGCAGAACAGCTTCAGAGGGGTTTCTTGGTTTGTAAAATGTTATGGAATGGAGTACGGGATGGCTAACCACAAGGTCGGCGGATCAAATCCACCACCCGCTCCTTGGAAACCCTATACAGGGTCGCTATGAGTCAGAAATGATTTAATGGGACTTAATAATAACAACAACAACAATAATAACAACAATTTGAAGGATGCAGATTGCCGCTCCTCCAGATTCTCGGCAGCCTGCTAGGTAGGGATTTTGACCAGGCGTGTTAATAAAACCAGTAATCTAGTGCCACCTTGTGGCTAACATACTCAAGTACATGATAGTGAATTTCAGTGCAAAAACTGGTTTTCATTTAGCCATTCATTGATTTATCAACAGAGTTAAGAATGGACAATGTTAAGTTTTGACTACTTTTTGTTGTTATGTGCCGTGGAGTCGGTTCCGACTCCTAGCGACCCTACTACACAGGCTTTCCGATGCTGTAAATCTTTACGGGAGCAGAAAGCCTCATCGTTCTCCCGCGGAACAGCTGGTAGTTTCGAACCGCTGTCCCTGATGTTCTCAGCCCGATTCGTAACCACTATGCTACCAGAGCTCCTTATTTTAGATCACATATAATAACAATGTGTGGTGGGATTTACAACATATGCAGAAGTAAAATATAGGATAACAAAAGCACCAAGGTGGGTAATCACAGATTTGTTCTTTGAAAGCTGTTTGTGTTGTTAAAGAAGTGTTACAATATTAACTTAAGGTAGACTTTGCTTAGCTAAGGTTGTATATTAAAATGTATCAGATAAACAAAAAAAAGTAATAAAAAAGTGTGCAGCCAAAAGAATTCAATGGAAGAGATAAAATATATTTTTATGTAAAGTTTATAAGCAGTTGTTGTTAAATGCAGGTGAGTCAGTCTGACACATAGTGACCCTGGACAGGGTTTCTGAGCAGCAGCTGATGGGTTTGAATCCTACACCTTGTGGTTCTCAGTTCAGTGCTTATCCTACAGCACCACACAGGGTGTTGATGGTGGTGTTAAGCACTCTGGAGTTGATTCTGACTCATAGAAACGCTTTATAGGGTTTCTGAGAAACAACTGGTGAGTTTAAGCCGCAGACCTTTTGGTTCAAACGGACCTTGCTGTCCAGTGCTTATCCTACAGTGCCACAGGAGGACTCCACACTAGATGTTAGGTGTCATAAACAAAAACAAAACAAAACTGGAAAAGCCCTGAATTCTCTTTTGGAGGCTAACGACTTGTGGGGTGGGGTGGGAGGACAAGCAGAACTTTCACGAAGCTGGTGATGTTCTGTTTCTTGATCTGTGTGAGGGTTACAGGAGCGTGTTTACTCTGTAAAAACTCACCACGAGATACACTCATCATTTGTGTAATTTCTGTATCATTCATACTTTAAAAGTTTACCTTGGAAAACTCTATAGTAAACAACATACCCAATGATAAAACATCAGAAATAATCTGATTAAAGTAAAACATGAATCCCTATGGTGGTGCAAACAGTTAAGCACTTGAATTTGCTGTTGTTAAGTGCCTGGTTCGTAACCCCTACACTACCAGAGAACCTACTAGAGAACACCTAATAACAACAACAGTAACCCATTTCCCAAGGAGCCCTGGGGGAGCAGTTGATTCCAAGACAGTGACTACAACTCATCTCCCATCATGTCCCTGGGAGCCGGTTCTCCATATTTAAACACAGAAAACAAGTAACCAGGAAACTGCCTGGATGCTATCGTCTTTGTACTTTGACCCCTAAACTGTGGACACTGTGCTATAAAGTCGTTTGATGGTCTTTAATAAAAATAATGACAAAATATCCTCAAAACTGAATCATTGGCCCTGAGAAGAAATGTGGCATAGGGGAATAACCTCAGAAGGCAATCGATCTTGTTAACACATAATTGATAAGCAGTAAGCTGTATTGTCAATAACCTCATATGCATGTGAAAGCTGGACAGTGAATAAGGAAGACAGTAGAAGAATTGACGCATTTGAGTTATGGTGTTGGAGGAGAATATTGAAAGTTCCATGGGCTGCCAAAAGAACCAACAGATCTGTGTTGGAAGAAGTGCAGCCAGAGTGCTCCTTGGAGGCCAGGATGGCTGAACTTCGTCTCTCATGCTTTGGACATATTGTCAGGAGAAGGATATCATGTTTGGTAAGGTGGAGGGTCAGAGAAAAAGAGGAAGACCCCCAATGAGATGGATTGGCAAGTGGCAGCATCGATGCACTCAAGCATGGCAATGATAGATAGTGAGGTTGGCTCAGGATCGGGCAGTGTTTCATTCTGCTGTGTATAAGGTTACTATGAGTCAGTACCGACTTGATGGCTCCTGACAATAACAACAACAAGCTGGATAAAACATCTGTATTTCTATCACACCACCCAGAAAACTGGAGTCCTGGTGTGGCACTATGGGTTAATGCTCTGGACTGCAAAGTTCATTTGAACTGCAAGGTTGGAGGCTCAAGCTCACCAGCATCTCCTCAGAAATCCTATATAGGGCCGTTATGGGTCGGAATCAATTCAGTGGCACTTAACAACCCCATAGAATTGCTATGTGTTCTTTGAATCTACATCACCGAGTAGACTTAGAAATACATGAAGAGACTAAATTAAAGTCAGAGGTACAATGCAGTCTGTGGTAAGATAATATCCATGCGACCACAGGGAAGACCAGCTAATACCACTGTTACTCACATTTACACACCAACCACTAAAGCCAGGGAGGATGAAATAGAAGAATTTTACCAACTTCTTTAATCTGAAATTGATCAAACATGCAATCAAGATATATTGATTATCACTGGTGATTGGAATGCAAAGGTTGGAAACAAGGAGGAAGGATCAGTAGTTGGAAAATATGGCCTTGGTGATATAGAAATGATGTTGGAGATCGCATGATAGGATTTTGCAAGACCAACAGCTTCTTCATTGCAAATACTTTTCAACAACATAAAAGGTGACTGTACACATGGCCCTCACTCAATGGATTACACAGAAATCAAATTGATTATATCTGTGGGAAGACACTATGGAGACACTCAGTATCATCATGCTAAACAAGGCCAGAGGCTGACTGTGGAACAGAACTTTAATTGCTCATATGCAAGTTCAGGCTGAAGCTGAAGAAAAATTTCAAAAGTCCACGAAAGCTAAAATATGGCTTTGAATATATTCCACCTGAATTTAGAGACCATCTCAAGAACAGATTTGATACATTAGACACTAATGACCGAAGATCAGAGAAGTTGTGGGATGACATCAAGAACATCATAGAGGAAGAAAGCAGAAGGTCATTCAAAAGAAAAACTGGATTTCAAGCTAAGCTGGAAGCTGATCTAAAATGTGGATGACAAATTGGATTTACCCTCACAATGTGTGAGTGGCTAGCACAGATCCGTCTTTGCTGGATCACTTGCAAATTGATCTCAGAATGAAAAAAAACAAAACGAAAACCCAAACCCAAAGACCCCAATTTCCTCGAGAAAGAAGCAAATTCTGGTATATTTTTGTATGTCTGTTGCTGAGCACAATCCTTGATGTAGACCCAGTAAATGTTGATTGAATCAATTTATCAAATTTCCTAAAGATTTCCACCTTCATTAAATAATATACAAGTCAATTTTGTCGCTTTCAGATTTTGCTAATGTTTTGATGTTCTGAAAGGGTAAGAGGTAAAAACAGGTAGAACTGTTCTTTTAAATGAAACCTCAGTAAAGATGTTCTCTGTATTTTTAATACATTTGAAGAGATGGTACTTTCCCACCCAGCACAATATACAAAAAAACAGTTTGAGTCTCTGCTGATAAAAATATAAAAATAAAATGTAAAGTTACCACAGAGTAACAGCTTTTAAAAGAAAACCATTCCTTATCTTTATGAGAACTGACTTAAACTTTCAAAAGAAGTTTTCATCTTTTAACTTTTTAATCTTTAAATTTTTAAACTTTAACTTTTTAAGTCTCAAAATATATACAAGGAAGCATCCTTTGTCCCCAACCATTTGAGAACACACTTAACAACTCTCTTATGAGCTCCTAAAGATCATATACAGAGCTTCCTAATCATAAACTGCAATATCTAATTTTCTGTTTAAATGGTTTTAAATGAGGAAGTTATTTTCCTTTTTTTGAGGGAGAGGAAGGAAGAGGTTTCCTGTTCAGAGTGAAGTCCCTTTTGTAGAGACTGATGTAGAAGCAGAATGCTTTGCATTCTGACATAGGAAACTGACCTATTATACTTTCTTTTCTGGGTTTCCACTTTGCCTTTGTTACAATGAGTCATTTGGTCTCTCTTCTTGGGAATCTGGAAGTAAAAGCTTTACTACTTTTCTAGCCAAAAGGACTTTTGGGTTTTTTTCTTTTTTTTTTTTTAAATAGTGACTGCCTTTTTATATTTATATGTGTGAAATACAAAAGCAGTAATTTTCCTTTTTTACTTGTGATAAATTTTGCTAAGCCCCAAAGCAGGGAGAAAGTCTGCAATTTTCATTGAGTGTTAATCTTTCATCCTTCCCCTCTCTTGCCTTACTAACAATCTCTCACTCTTCCTTTGGTGAGTAATGCTAGTAATGTTGTTAGTAATGCTAGAATGCAAATAAGCAGATTCTTGATTAATGATAGATGAATATAGCATTAAAACTAAAAAACATATAGACTTTCTATTTGGCCATTAGCAAAGACCACTAACGCGCTTAGCCTAATGCTTCTTGGTAGATGCTGTTGTAGGTACTGAGGAGTCTTCCAACTCACCACCCCATGTACCACGGAATGGAAACACTGCCCGGTCCTGCACCATTCTCACAATCATTGCTATCCCTGAGCCATTGTTGCAACCGTGATGTCAATCTGTTTTTTGAGAGTCTTCCACTTTTTCATTGACTTAACCAAGCATGCTGTTTTTCTCCCGGGACTGATCCCTCCCAATCATATGTCCAAAGTACCTGTGACAAAGTCTCACCCTCCTAGCTTCTACAGAGTATTCCAACTGTACTTTTAACATGGACTTGCTCATTCTTTTGGCAGCCGATGGTAGAGTCAACATTCTTCGCCAACACCATAATTCAAAGGCATCGGTTCTTCTCCAGTCTTCTTTATTCCTTGTCCAACTTTCACATGAACATGAAGTGAATGGAAAAGCCCTTGGTTTAAGTCAGGAGAACCAGAGCCCTCAAAGTGACATCTTTGCTTTTTAATATTTTAAAGAGGTCTTTTGCAGCAGAATCACCCGATGCAATACATCATTTTATTTCTTGACTGCTGCTTCCATGGGCATTGATTGTGGATACAAGTAAAATGAAATTCTTGACAACTTCAATGTTGTTTCTGTCATGATGCTGCATATTGGTTCAGTTGTAAGGAGTTTTGTTTCCTTTATGTTGAGGTGTAGTCATATTGAAGGTTGTAGTCTTTCATTTTCATCACTAATTGCTTCAAGTCGTCTTCACTTTCAACTTGCAAGCTTTGTGTCATCTGCCTCCACAGGTTGTTAATAAGTCTCTCTCCAACCCTGGTGCTGCATTCTTCCTCATATAGTACAGCTTCTCGGATGATTTGCTCAGCATACAGATTGAATAAATACGGTGAGATTTTTATCACTAATTGCTTCAAGTCCTCTTCACTTCCAACTTGCAAGCTTTGTGTCATCTGCCTCCACAGGTTGTTAATAAGTCTCTCTCCAACTCTGGTGCTGCATTCTTCTTCATATAGTTCAGCTTCTTGGATGATTTGCTCAGCATACAGATTGAATAAATACGGTGAAAGGATACAGCCCTGACACACACCTTTCCTCATTTAAAATCATCCAGCATCCACTCGTTCTGGCTGAATGACTGCCTCTTAGTGTATGTGCAGCCTTGTACATGAGACAACGAAGTATCCTGAAACTCCCATTCTTCACAATATTATCTATAATTCATGATCCACACAGCCGAATGCATTTTCACAGTTAATAAAACCTAGCTAAACATCTTTCTGGTGTTCTCTGCTTCAGCCATGATCCATCTGACATCAGCAACGGCATCCCTCAATCCACGTTCTCTGCAGAATCTGACTTCGACTTCTGACATTTCCCTGTTGATATATTGCTTCAACTGTTTTTTAATTAACTTCAGAAAAATTCCACTTGTGTGTGATATTAATAATATCATTTGATAATTTCTGCATTCTGTCAGATTACCTTTCTTTGGGATGGGCACAAATATGGATCTCGCCCAATCAGTTGGCCAGGTAGCTGTTTCCCTTATATCCTGGCAGAGATGAGTGAGTGCTTCCAGTCTTGGATCCTTTTGTTGAAACATCTCAATTGATATTCTGTCAATTCCCGGAGGAGTGCTTTCCACATGTTTTCAGTGCAGCCTGGATTTCTTCTTTTACTATCATTATTTCTTGATCATAAGCTACCTAATGAAATGGTTGAATGCCAATCAATTCTTTTCGGTACTGTGGTGGTGTGTCTTGGAGTCGGTTCTGACTCATAGCGACCCTGTATAGGTTTTCCGAGGAGCGGCTGGTGAGCTTGAACCACCAACCTTGAGGTTCAAAGCGACCTTGCAGTCCAGTGCATTAACCCACAGAGCTGTGCCAGGACTCCTTTTTGGTACTGTGGTGTAGTTAATTAGTTAGTATGTCTACTCTAAGCCTTTGTCTTTGTCATTCCCACCAAACAATTCTTCTTGCTGGATCTGGGTCAGAGAAGGTGGGAGAAGATACTGATAGGATTGCATGATTCAGCTGTGGATGTGAGCAGAGTTCATTGTAATTGTAAATACTTGAAACTCAAGCATGAGTAACAAATGAGCCATCTCAGAAACAGGAGAGGGGATCTTAATACCATCAAAGAGGACAAGTCACAAGAGGGGCGTGCCCTTTGGACCCTGAGCTCTCTGCTCACTGAATCCCCTATATTCAGGGACAGACAGCTGTGACACCAGAGGTAAGACAAAGGATCATTATCATCATCATCATCATCATCATCATCATTATCATCATCAGCAGCAGTAGCATCAGAGTTTAGAGCCAGAGCATGAGACACAGTGGTAGATTTTCCAGTCTCTGGAGTAAGTAAAACGGAGTGACTTTGGGCAGGAGGATTGCTTTCAGAGTGGGATGCATCCAGTAACTTAATTGGGGGAACTAGGTTTGCTGTCCCATTTGCTAGCACCAACTGCCTTCAGGCTGAGGCTTATGGTGGATGGATGTGTCCCGTTGGAATTTCTCAGCAGTCCTAAAAGAGCTTGGTACCATTGCCTGGGCATGGCAGAGGAGAGTCCTGACTGGAAGAACTGTGCCCTGAGCATTTTCTGATTTTGTTTTGTAATCTGTTGACTTCCCTAATCCACCCCCATAACTGTGAGTGTGTCATCTGAGTTCTGTGTGGCCACTGCAGTGAATTATCAAACCCAGCTGAGTAGAGAGGGCTATAGGAGGAATTCTCAGAGCCATTTTCTTACAGGTACATTGTATCTATGTTCTTATCATCCATTTTTTAAAATTTTACTTAAAAAAAAAATTTTTTTTTTATTGTGCATTATGTAATAGTCTACATGGGAGAACACCAGCCCCACATTTATCCTATCCAACTTTGCTTCACTGCAATGATCACCATCCCCTGAAGGCATCATCAAACAACCAAAGGGTACACCCCGCAAGTCTACTTCCTGGCTGTCAACACACAGACCCTCTTCTTCCCAGAGTCCAGAGTCCCCAGCCACTCCATCTCTCCACATCATCATCTCTGCCTCCATCTCTGGCATTACTGCTTCTCTGGACAGGGTCCCACACTCCGCTCCTCTCCCTTGACAGTCCCACGGACCTTTGCTCCTGGACTGCAAAATCAACCACTTCCCTCCTTTTCCCATCTACTTTTGCTGCTTCCGGTGTTATTCAACATTTTGCCTATAGAATCCTTCGATATTGCAAGTTGAGGTTTGAATTTTTTCTTCACTTCTTTTAGCTTTAGTAATGCTGAGTGTGTCCTTCCCTTTTGTTTTTCTAATTCCAGGTCTTTGCACATTTCATCATAAAATGATCCTGTGTTTTCTTGTGCTGCCATTTGAAATCGTTTGTTCAACTTTAAAAATACATAACTTCTTTCATTTGTTTTAGCTACACTACATTCAAGAACATGTTCCAAAGTCTCTTTCGACATCCATTTTGATCTTTTATTGTCTTTGTAATGACCTTTTGCTTTCTTCATGTTTGATGTCCTTGATGTCATCCCATAACTCATCTTGTCATTGAACATTAGAGTTCAGTGTGTCAAATCTGTTCTTGAATTGGTTTTTAAATTTAGATGGATGGGATATACACAAGACCATACTTTGGCTTTCTTCAGTTTCATGGATTTGTTTGTTTTCTTCAGTTTCAATTTGACCTTGCATATGAGCACTTGATGTTCTGTTTCACAGTTGGCCCACTTCTGACCTTATTCTAATATTGAGCTTCTGCATTATTTCTTTCCACAAATGCAGTTGATTTGATTCCTGTGTATTCCATCTGTCCAGGTCCCCAGATATAAAAATGTTGTTTACGTTGTTTTTTAACAAGCAATATTTCCAATGAATGAACTGTTGGTCATGCAAAATTCTATCATGTAACTTCTAGCATTGTTTCTTTCACCGAGGCCCAAATTTCCAACTACTAATCCTTCTCCTTTGTTGCCAACTTTCATATTCCTGTCACCACTTATCACTGTTGCATCTTGATCACATCTTTGTTCCACAGTTTGTTTGTTAGTTTGTGGTGGCTTGCATCTTGCAGTGATTCTGTAAGCTATGCCATCAGTATTTCAAATACCAACAGGGTTCCTAATGGTGGATAGATTCCAGCAAAGCTTTTAGACTAAAATAGCCTGAGAAGATCTGGTGTTCTACTTTCAAATAACTTGACCAGTGAAAGTCTATGAATAGCAGTGAAACATTGATTAAGTAAAGGGCCAGACGATGAGCCTCATACTACCGCAGAAGAACTGCTTTCTCAAAGTTGAGTTGACCTTAACGAGGTGAAGGGATTAAAGCCTTTGGGACCTACATTTGCTGCTGTGATATGACTCAAAGTGAAGAGAGCCGAAACATCCATTAGTAATTGGATCATGGAAGGTACAAAGTATGACTCAAGGACAACTGGAAGTTGTCAATTCTCAAAGTTGAGTTGACCCTAATGAGATAGATGGATTAAAGCTTTTGGAACCTACATTTGCTGATGTGATATGACTCAAAATGAGGAGAGACAGCTGTAAACATCCATTAGTAATTGGATGATGGAAGGTACAAAGTGTGAATCAAGGAAAATTAGAAGTTGTCAAAAATGAAATGTTTGAAGATTATTATCTGAGTACTGTTGAGTACTATTGAGTCAGTTCTGACCTATAGCAACCCTGTGTAGGGTTTCTGAGGAGCAGCTGGTGAGTTTGAACTGCTGACCTGTGCTTCAAACCAACCTTATGCCCGAGTGCTTATCCTATAGTAATTGATCAAGACTCTTATCTGAGCATTAGTAAGCTGAAATGGATTGCTGTTGGCCATTTTGAATTAAATTATCATCTCTCCTAATCTGGGAATAATAAATCGACACATTGTCTAGAAGAATGCTTTCAGATCTGTCCTGAAGTATAATACAGTGTTATCAATGATAGGATAATATTCATTCAACTACATGGAATACCAGTTAATCTGACTACTCTTCAAATTTATGCATCAACCAGTAATGTCAAAGATAAAGAATTTGAAAACTTTTACCAACTTCTGCAGTCTTAAATTGAGCAAACATGCAGGTAAGATGCATTAGTTAGTACTGGTGAAAACCTTTGTGCATAACTGTATAATATTAACCATAGTATAGAATGAAATGGTTTCTCCTGCTCTTAGTATATATTGTTAATTACCGACGAGTCAGTTGTGACTCATGGTGACCCCGTGTGTGCAGGGTAGAACTGCCCCATTGGGTTTTCAAGGCTGGGACCTTTTGGAAGCAGATCGCCAGGACTGTCTATTGAGATGCCTCTGAATGAACTTGACCCACCAACCTACCAGCTAGTAATCCACTGCTTAACCCCCTGTGCCACCCAGGGTCTCTGAGTTCTTGGTATCATTTTTACATTTTCTAGGACTGTTTGGGGAGCCATGTTGGCACAGTGAGTTAAGCGTTGAACTAACAGAAGGTCAGAGGTTTGAACCCATCAGACACTCTTGGGAGAATGATGAGGCTGTCTGTTCCTATAAATATTTGCTGTCTTGGATGCCCTAGGGGGCAGTTCTACTCTGGTCTATAGAGTCCTGAGGAGTCAGAACCCACTCGATGGCAGGGGATTAAAGAATGTTTCACTTACTCAGGTTTTCAATTTTCGACCAACATTTTTCCTGTTGTATAGTTTACACACAATAAAATTTACCCATTAAAAAAGTACAATTCAATTTGAAATATTTATATAGCTCTCTAACCACCACTAAGGAGCTCTGGTAGCATAGTGGTTACAAATTGGACTGTGAACCGCAAGGTCAGCAGTT
>NW_006408539.1:12807252-12811560 GCF_000296735.1 Chrysochloris asiatica
ACTTTCAGCAAGCAAGGTTGTATCATCTGCATATTGCAGGTTGTTAATGAGTCTTCCTCTAATCCTGATGCCACGTCTTCTTCATATAACCCAGCTTCTTGGATTATTTGCTCAGCATACAGGTTGAATAAGTAGGGTAGAAGAATGCAACCCTGTCGCCCATCTTTCTTAATTTTAAACCATTCAGTGTTCCCCTGTTCTGTTCAAACAACTTACTGCCTCTTGATCTATGTACAGGTTCCTCATCAGTACAATTAAGTGTTTTGGAATACCCATTCTTCACCATGCTATCCATTGATTTTCATGATCCACACAATCAAATGCCTTTGCACAATCAATAAAGCACTAGCAAACATCTTTCTGGTACTCTGTGCTTTTAGCTAAGATCTGAGTCAGCAATGATATTTCTTGTTCCACATCCTCTTCTGAATTTGGCTTGAATTTCTGGAAGTTCCCTGTTAATGTACCATTGCAATGGTTTTTGAATTATGTTTAATAAAGTTTTACTTGCCTGTAAGAATAATAATATTGTTCAATGATTTGTGCCTTCTGTGGAGTCACCTCTCTTTGGAATGGCCAACTGACTGAATCTCTTTCAATCAGTTGACCAGGTACTGTCTTCCAAATTTGTTGGCATAGATGAGTGAACATCTCCAGCACAGTTTGTTGAAAGATTTTAATTTGTATTCCATCAAGTGACGAAGCCTTGGTTTTTGCCAATGCCTTGAGTGCTGTTTGGATTTCTTCCTCGATATCATCAGTTCTTGATCACATGCTATCTCTTGAAATAGTGAACATTAACCATTTCTTTTTGGTAGAGTGGCTCTGTGTATTCCTTCTATCTTCTTTTGATACTTTCTACATCATTCAATATTTTGCCCATGTTGTTGCTGTTAAGAGCCTTTCAGTATCACAATTTGAGGCTTGAATTTTCTCTTTAGTTCTTGAGAAATGCTAAGTGTGTTCATCTGCTTTATTTTCCTAACTCCATGTTTGTTTGTTTTTTTGAAGCTATTGTTTCTCAACGTATCCTCCATATTAGTCTATAAACTTTAAAAAAAAATGTTTTATTGTGAATTATGTAACAGTTTACATGGGAGAACATTAGCTTTACATTCATCTTATCGTATGTCATTTCATTGCCATGGTTACAATCCCCTCCATGCATCATCAAATAACCAAAGGGTATACCCCGAAAGCCTGCCCCTCGGTCATCAGCACACAGCCTCTCTCCCTCTCTGGGTGTAAAGTCCCCAGCCGCTCCATCTCTCCACATCATCATCACTGCCTCCATCTCTGGCATCATTGTTTCGCTGGGTAGGGTCCCACTCTCCTCTCTTTTCCCTGATGGTCCCAGGGACCGCAGCTCCTGGACTGCAAAGTCAATCACTCCCCTCCTTTTGCTACAAAACATCTACCTTAACATTTCCAACCCTCATAGTCAGTGCTGATAGCAATTATTCACTGTATTCTACCATGAGAGTCCCATCCCCATCTCCTTTCATCAGCCCTGCCCAGACAGATTGGATACTACTTAGTGGAGATTCTACCTTCCTCTGCCTAACTCCATAGTTTTGCACATTTCATTATAGTACTGATTTTGTCTTCTCAAGCTGATCTTTGAAATTTTCTGTTTAGCTCCTTTACCTCCTCATTTCTTCCATTTGCTTTAGCATCTCTTCTTTGGAGAGCAGGTTTCAGAGGCTTTTTGGACATTCTTTTGGTCTTTCCTTCTTTCTTTTCTACTTAATAATGGCCTTTTGCTTTCTTCCTGTATGATGGTCTTGGTGTCATCCTACAGCTCCTCTGGTTTTCAGTCACCAGTGTCTACAGTATCAAATCTGCTTGTGAGATAGTCTCTAAATTCAGGTTGGATATGTTTAAGGTAAATTTTTGGCTCTTGTGGATTTGTTTTAATTTTCCTCAGCTTGAACTTGCATGTGAACAATTGATGGTCTGTTCCACAGTTGACCCCTGGCCTTGTTTTGGCTGGTGACATAAACTTTTAAACTGTCTATTCCCACAGATGCAGTCAACTGATCCCTGTGTATTCCATCTGGTGAGGTCCATGTGTAGAGTTGCCTCTTATGTATTTAAAAAAAGGTATTTGCAAGGACTAAGGTGCGCCTGACCCAAGCCATGGTATTTTCAATAACCTCATTGTGTGTGAAACTTGGATATTGAATAATGAAGACTGTAGAAGAATTGATGCATTTGAGTTATGGCATTGGAGAAGAATATTGAATGTACCCTAGACTGCCATAAGAATAAACAAATCTTTATTGAAAGAATTATATCCAGAGTGCTTCTTAGAAACCAGGATGGTGAGATTTTTTTTCTCTGATACTTTGGACATATTGTCAGGAGGGATCAGTCCCTGGAGAAGGACGTCATGCTTGGTAAAGTGGAGGGTTATCAACAAAGAAGAAGACCCCCAATGATAGGGACTGCCGCAGCGACAGCAGCAATGGGCTGAAGAGGAACAACAGCTGAGGATGGTACAGGAGCAGACAGTGCTTTAGGGTCAGTATGAGTTGGAACTGACTCGATAGGACCTACCAACAACAACATTTATATGTGCTTCAAATAGATCAATGAATACAATTTAGCATGTTGTTGTTGTTAGGTGCCATTGAATTGGTTCCGATCCATAGTGACCCTGTATAGGGTTTCCTAGGACCATCTGGTGAGCTTGAACCATGGACCTTGTGGTTCAAACCAACTTTGTAGTCCAGCGCATTAACCCACAGCATCACATCAAGACTCAGTCAGGGAACAAAATTACAAAGACTTCATACCCATAACCACACACCTGAGGGAATGAGTCACTGAGCCTGGGGATTCGGGACCATAGTCTTGGGTAATATCAAGGTCAGTAGGCATAGCATAATCCACAACGACAATGTTCTACATTCTACTTTGGTGAGTAGTATCAGGTGTCTTAAAAGCTTCTAAGCAGCCATCTGAGGTGTAACTACTTCTCTCTCCCCTTTCAGAGTGAAGAAAAGTGGAGAAAATCAAAGCCACAAGGAAATGATCAGTCCAAAGGACTAACGGACCAGGTGAACGCCAGTCTCCATGACCATCAGAGCTGCACTAGATGGCGCCACCTACCCCTGCTGACTACTCTGAAAGGGAGCACAAGGGACTAGAGTGGGAGAAAACAGGAACACAACTCCAAATAATGCAAAAGACCAGGTTTAATGGTCACACAGAGGTGGCTGGGCATCACAGGATTATGGCATTTGGTCACCCATTAACCCTTTAAGCCACTCTCCCATGACTCAACTTACAGACAGGCCCCCAAAGTGGACAATAACAGCAGGGAGGTACACCCTCCTTAGAACAAACCAACTGTAGGAGTTCAAAGGGCAGCACTTACCCAGGGATGAAGCTCAGAAGGCAGGAAAGGAAAGAAGAATGGTAAACCCAGAGCGGAAGTGAAGAGTGCTATTACATTGTGGGGATTGTAAGCAACGTCACCAAACAAAATGTGTATGGATTGCAGAATAGAAAACCAATGTGCTCTGTAAACCTTTCCTAAAATCACAATAAAAAATTAAAATAAAAAAGTGTCACCTCTATGAACAACCTAGAGTTGTTTTGGAAGCAATAAATATCCCCCACCCCTCTCCGCCTCAAAACAAAACACAACAAAACAAAGAATGCCTAACAAGAAAGATGGCTGCACATGAACATTTTTATAATCTAGCCTCCCATAGTGTGTACTTTACATGGCTCAATCCAATCCCTAGAACTTCATGCTCTTTAGTACAGTTGATTATGGAACTATTAGTCAAGCTAAATCATACGAATAATATACTTATTTTTCTCTGATATTTAAAGGAATACCTTCAAAGTTTCTCCCATTACCACTAGGTGGTCATGGTGAGCAATTGCTTACCATAAATTTACCAAAGGACTAATTTATAGGTGGTCTTGACTTCTTTGGGGAGCGTGGTAACTCAGGAGGATAAGCACTGGACTGTGTATTACAAGGTTGGTGGTTCAAGCCCACCAGACACTCTGCAGGAGAAAGATGAGGCTTTCTGCTCCAGCAAAGAGTTTTTTGTTGTCAGGTGCTATCGAGTTGGAACCGACTCATAGCGACCCCATGCACAGCAGAACGAACAATGTCAGATCCTGGGCCAACCTCACTACTGTTGCCACAGTCGAGTCCATCAATGCTGCCACCTGGCCAATCCACCTCGTTGAGGGTCTTCCTCTTTTTCTCCGACCCTCCATCTTACCAAGCATGATATCCTTCTCCAGTGACTGTTCCCTCCTGACAATATGTCCAATGTATGA
>NW_006408539.1:12812415-12837521 GCF_000296735.1 Chrysochloris asiatica
GAGGAGCAGCTGGTGAGCTTGAACCACTGACCTTGCAGTTCAACTGGCTTTGTAGTCTGGCGCATTAACCCACAGCGCCACACCAGGAGTACTGCTCTAACACTAATACCATAAGTGGTGGCTTTAGCAAATGGAAATTGAGTTCCTCACAGGTTGGGAGGCTGGATGGCTATATTCCAGGGGAAGTCTTTCTCTGTGGGCTCTGGGCAAAGGTGCTTGTCTCTTCTGACCCTTTGCTCCTGCGTGATTTCATGGAGCTTGGCATCTCTCTTGCTCCATCTGTTCCTCTCTCCTTTGTTTAATGTTGTTTATATCTCAAAAGAGATTGATTTAAAACACACTGTATGCTAAGCATTTTCAATTAACATAACAAAGACTACAATTCCCACTGGGATTTTAACCACAAGCATAGAAGTTAGTATTTATAGCACAAACCTTTGGGGACACCAACATTTATTATTTAGCAGAAGAAACATATCTCCATATGTTTCTCCAAGTTACTGTAATTGTTCAGTAGATGGCACCAGACACCACGTCACCAAGCAACTCCTGTTTTTAAGCAGCTTAGACGAGAGTTCTGGCATACTGGTGTGATGCTGTGGGTTAATGCGAGGGACTGCAACGTCTGTTTGAATCTCAAAGAAGGCGGTTCAAGCTCTCCAGTGGCTCCATTAGTAACCCTATACAGGGTTGCTATGAGTCAGAACCGACTTAATAGCACTTAACAACAAGAATATTTAATACCACTGAATAGATTTTATAAAATGAATATCCTCTAGCTCATTTCTTTTGAGGAACAGAAAATGGGTTTAATTTAGATTTTTTTTTTCAATTGTAGTATAGCCAGCTTTTCATTTTTTAAATTCCATACCATGAAGAAGTGTTCTTTATTTTGGTGATCATTTTTTAAGGTTCTTGATCTTATTTGCGGAAATTCTAGAAGTAAAAGTACTTTTTAGTGTAATTATTTTATATGCTAATGGAAAAACAACAACAAAAAAACGATGGAGGCCTGGTGTGGCGCTGTGGGTTAATGTGTCAGGCTACAAAGTCATTTAAACTTCAAGGTTGGCGGTTCAAGCTCACCAGCTGCTCCTCAGAAACCCTATATAGGGTCGCTAAGGGTCGGAGCTCTGGTAGCGTAGTGGTTACAAATTGAGCTGTGAACTGCATGGTCAGCAGTTCGAAACTACCAGCTGTTCCACGGAAGAAAGATGAGGCGTTCTGCTGCCATAAAGATTTACAGCCTCGGAAGCCCTGTATAGGGTCGCTATGGGTCGGAAATGACTCCACCGCACACAGCCACCACCATGGGCCGGAACTGACTCGACGGCACTTAACAACAACAACAACAGTAGAAAAAGGTACTATGTATCGATAGTTACTGGAATACTTTTTGAGTTATAATGGTAAGAATCGCCTGTAATCTGTTGAATGGGCTGTTTTGGTACTTTTGATTTTAATCACCTTGTAATACTAGTCCCATGAACTCTTAATTCAGGGCTGCTGTGTGTAATGGTCTATGTGCTTTATGCAGATGGAATAGTAAAACCCGAAACCAGTAACTGATTTTGTAGGTGTCCTTGTTGTTATTGTTAAATGCTATTGAGTCAGTTCCTATTCATAGTGACACTGTTTGGGGTTTCTGAAGAGTGACTGGTGGGTTTGAATGACCGACCTTCTGGCTAGAAGTTCAGTGCTTATTTTACAGCGCTACATCAAGACTCTATTGCAGAAGCAGAAAGCCTCATCTTTCTCCTGCGGAACAGCTGGTAGTTTCGAACTGCCGACCTTAAGACTAGCATCCCGTCTGACCCACAGCGACCCTGTATAGGGTTTCTGAGGAGCAGCTGGAGAGCTTGAACTTCCGACCTTGCAGTTCTAACGGCTTTGCAGTCTGGTGCATTAACCCACAGCCACACCAGGCTTGTTGTTATGTGCCGTGGAATCGGTTCCGACTCATAGCGACCCTGTACAGGGTTTCCTAGGTTGTAAATCTTTACAGGAGCAGAAAGCCTCATCTTTCTTCCACGGAACAGCTGGTAGTTTCTAACTGCTGACCTTAAGGTTCACAGCCCGAGGTGATGCAAATGCTTACTGTGCTCAGCAAATTTTGAGTCCAGCCAGAGGCACCGCTTGGTGAACTCAAAACTTCCTACATTTCAGTAAGCAGCTGAGCACAGTAACTATTTGCATCACCCAAGGACACCTACAAGGAGTTCTGGTAGCGTAGTGGTTACGAGTTGGGTTGCCAACCTCAAGGTCAGCAGTTCAAAACTAACAGTGGGAGAAAGATGAGGCTTTAGCTCCCGTAAAGATTTGCAGCCTCGGAAACCCTGTGCAGGGTCACTATGAGTCGGAACCAGACTCCACGGTACTTAACAACAACAACAAGGACACCTACAGGAGTCCTGGTGTGGTGCTGTGGGTTAATGAGCTAGACTGCAAAGCCGGTTGACTGAAAGGTCGACGGTTCAAGCTCACTAGCTGTTCTTCGGAAACCCTCTACAGGGTCGCTATGGGTCGGAACCAAGTAGACGGCACTTAGCAACAACAACAACAAGGACACCTACAAAGAGCTCTGGTAGTGTAGTGATTATGAGTTGGGCTGCTAACCTCAAGGTCGGTAGTTCCAAACTACCAGCCGTTCTGCGGGAGAAAGATGAGGTTTTCTGCTCCTGTAAAGATTTACAGCCTTAGAAACACTATACAGGGTAGCTATGAGTTGTAACTGACTCCACAGCACATAACCACCACCGCTGTGGACTGCAAAGTCGGTTTGAACCACAAGGTAGGTGGTTCAAGCTCACCAGCTGCTCCTTGGAAATCCTATATGAGTTTGCTATGGGTCGGAACCGACTTGATGGCACTTAACAACAACAAAGGACATTACCCAGTGGTGCCTCTGGAGTCCTGGTGTGGTGCTGTGGGTTAATGTGCTGGACTGCAAGGTAGGTTTGAACCTAAAGTTTGGTGGTTCAATCTCACTAGCCACTCCTTGGAAACCCTATACAGGGTCATTATGAATTGGAACCGATTCAACGCCACTTAACAACAACAGTGGTGTTTCTGAAGAAAGGTCTGGGAATCTACTTCTGAAACCAGCCATTGGAAAACCCATGGAGCATAGTCCTGCTCTGCTAAACAGAGTCACCAGGAGTCAGAACCGACTCCATGTCAGCTGTTGGTGGTGGAATCTCCTTGTTGTTAAGTGCCGTTGAGTCGATTTCGACCCATAGCAACCTTGTATAGGGTTTCCAAGGAGCAGCTGGTGAGCTTGAACCACTGACCTTGCAGTTCAAAGCGACTTTGCAGTCTGACGCATTAACCCACAACGCCACACCAGAATGTCCTCACAGGTGAGAATTTCTTTTTGTAGCAATAACTCAGAACAAAGAATCTGTAATTTGTGTGTTGTTCTCTGAAGGTGGAAATACCAGGCTTTGGTAATTGAATAGAAGCAACCACCTAGGAGTCCTGGTGTGGCATTGTGGGTTAATGCTCTGGGCTGCAAGCTCAGCTTGAAATATAAGTCTGTGGTTCAAGCTCACCAGCTGCTTGCTCCTCAGAAACGCTGCGCAGGCTCACCATGAGTCGGAACCAACTTGACCGTACCTAACAACAACAATATTGCAAGTGCTAGATTATCAACATTTTCCAATTTTAAAAATGTATCGAACAATATTTTGGGTTAATGTTTAAATATTTTGGGGACCCCCCTTTTTTTTAAAGTGACAATATCCTTGTTATTAGGTGCTGCTGAGTTGATGGTAACTTATGTGACCCCATGTGAGAGAGTAGAATTGCCCATTAGGGTTTGCTTGGCAGAACACCAGGCCTTTATCCAGAGGAGCTTCTGGTAGGCTTGAACTGCCAACCTTTCAGTTCTCAGCTTAGTGCTTAACTGTTTGTGCCACCAAGGCTCCTTTGTATAAATAGTTTCGGAAAGCGAGATTTTAACTGTATTTAAGAATGTGTGATTTTGTGTGTAAATACTGCTCTTAGCTTTGATACATACCAAAGATGTATTTATATTTTTATGACAAGTTAAAATAATGAAAATAAATTATTCTGCCTTTGTATGTCACCATTTGACTGACATGTTCTATTTTACATCTGTTTGAATATTTGCTTTACAAAGAGCTGGTCTTTACAGATCTTTAGATAAGTACTCGTGTTAAGCTTTGCATGGTTCATTTAGTATTTGAGCAGATCTTTGCTGTGTTTGGAGAAGGAAGAGCCAGGGAGACATCCTCACGGGGTTTATTGTTAGTTCGTGTTTCTTAATACACAGTCTCTTTTACAGCAAAAGGGAATTCACTTTGGTACATAACCAAAATTTTCAGACGAGCTTAGCTCATTTCTTAGTCAAAGACACACATATTTTTATCTCTATTACTTGAAAATATCTTAGATATTTTTCTGCTGTCAATGTCTACTAAATTTTTAATTCTGTCCTTCTTTGATGAAATATTCTACTCTGTAGGATTAGGCAGCAGATTTTGCTGCTTGTGTTAAACATATTCCTGTGACTTATGGCTGCCTGCCTTTTCTCATTTAGATGATCTAACTACAAAACAGTTTAAGGCCATTTTAAGAAGCATGGTGGCTCTGTAGGATAAGCACTGGACTGCTAACTGCAAGGTCTGAGGTTCAAGCCCACTGAGGTTCAAGATTCAAGGTTCTGCAGGAGACTTTCTGCTCCCACCTTGCAAACCCTATAGAGGGTCACTATGAGTTAGAACCAACTCGCCGGCACTTAACCACAACAACGGAGCATGGATGAGGGACTTTGGTAGGGTATTGGTTAAGTGATGGACATTAAACAAAAGGTCGGAGGTTTGAACCCACACACTCCCTGGAAGAAAGATGTGACAGTTTGCGTTCATGAGATTGACAGCCTTGAAAACCCTGTGGGGGAAGTTCAACTCTGCTCAATAGGGCTGCTGTGAGTCCGAAATAACTCAGCAATGAGTCTGATGTTACAACATGGATAAGGAACCTGGTGATGCAGTCATTAAGTTGTTGTTGTTGTTAAGTGCCGTCGAGTCGGTTCCGACCCATAGCGACCCTGTACAGGGTTTCCGAGGGTGTAAATCCTTACGGGAGTAGAAAGCCTCATCTTTCTCCCGCGGAGCGGCTGGTAGTTTCGAACCGCTGACCTTAAGGTTCGCAGCCCGATTCGTAACCACTATGCTACCAGAGCTCCTTACTCAGATGTTAAACTGACCAATGTGTTTTGAACCTACCAGCCGCTCTTTAGAAGAAAAATGGTCACATTGGCATCCATTACAATTACAGTCTGGGAAACTGTATGGGACAAATCTAGTCTGTTCTTTAGGGTCACTATGAGTCAGATTTGACTCAATGACAGTGGATAGAGCATGGAAGCCTATTAAAAAGGATGCTGAAAATACCTTCCTAGCCATATCGGGGTCTACTGACTGGACATTGGCACCACAGTTCATTTCCTCCAGTTTGATTCTCAGAGTTCCTGGATGGTGCAAACAGCTAACACACTTGGCTAGTAACCAAAAAGTTGGAGGTTTGAGTTCATCCAGAGGTACCTTTAGAGAAAGGCTTGACATCTTCTGAGAAAGCAGCCATTGAACATCATGTGGAGCACAGTTCTACTCTATGAGTCTGCGTTGACTTGTTCAGCAAGGAACATTCTGATGACTACTATGGCTACTATGGATTCCAGTTCCTTTGATTGTTGGAGGAATGTGCTCTGGCGAGTGGTTAAAACATCTGGTTACTATGTAAGGGTGTATCTCTCTTGTCTTTTAGTGAATGAGTTGGCATTCAATCCATTAGAGAAACAAGAGTTGAATACCTGATCTGGAAAGGCAAACAAACTCTCCAAGGCACGGGACTCTTCTAGAGATACCAACTTGACCTGCCCTATCTCTCAGTCTCTCTTTTCAGTGGTTTTACTAGGGTTGGTGGCCACCAGTGCAGTGACTTACAGTGTCCTGGTGTCAGCCACCCCCAGGGCCCACCTCCATGAGCTTCCTCCTCCCATACCAGTCCATAGAGAATCCTTACTAATGTTTACTATCAACTTTAATCATGAAATTATATGTGATAAATATACTTGTAAATCATTTCACTGCAGTATTTCTTAGATTATAGGAATACTAACAACAAATCGAATTCCAACATGATTAGTTACAACGCTATTAGTTGTTGTTAAGTGTTGTTGAGTAGTTTCCGACTCATAGCAACGCTGTATAGGGTTTCCAAGGAGCTGGTGGTGAGTTTGAACCGCTGAACTTGCCCAGTTGCTTATCCTGCAGTGCCACTCCAGGAGTCCTGGTAACCGAGTGGAGGCTTTTGGGATTTTTTCCCCTTCTTTTCTGTTAATTACTACCTCATGCTAAGAAAGTTAGTGATAGAAATTCACCAATACTAATTGCCACAATATTGTAGCTAAAACACCAAAATATTTGACAAAATCAGTGACTGAAAACAATAGCAGTCCTGAACACAACAGGGCATCCTTGTAGCACCTGCTGATGGAGGCATGCTCTTGGAAGCATCATTATAACCCGGTAACAACGAAAGCGCTGACCAGAGGGATTGGAAAGTTCAGTAAGTCAATTAGAATCAAGTTTAACCTTGTAGACATATTGGTACAAATAAGCTGAGTTACAGAAGATGTTTTTGTTGTAATAATTAGTAAGGGATACTTTTATAAAAAGTAATAAAATTCTGCTGAAATACTGTACGTAAATTTTATAGGCGGTCATTTTCATCTCATGCCCTCTGACAGTGTCCCTAGGTGTGTCCTCCCCCCATCCCCTTCCCCAAGTGAGACTACTGTCTCCTTCTCACACCCATGCTGCATACTGGCATTAGCAGAGAGTAAGAAAATGTTAATGATGCTTAATGACCCTGTAAAGATGCCACTTGGATGCTTTAGATGAGGCCCGTGTCAAAGGAATATGCTTCCTGATCCAAAACCAGACTAGAATATCACTAATATCATGGACTCTGAAGTTAAGCTGTGAGGATTCACATAGTATTAGTTCACCATTTGGTAGACCCATTAAGGAGTCGCCTCTGTAAAATGAGGATAATAGAACTTCCAAGAACATAGCATTCTCAAAGTTATAAATGCATGCGCCTTTCTTTTCGCAGTTCCTAGCACATAGTCATTGCTCAGAAAAAACTGACTTCACAATTACTTTTTCTGACTTTGGTTAGGACTTCAGCACTGCTTAAATGCTCATTATTCCTTGTGGGGACTGTTTTATTTTATGTATCTATTTTTGAGGAGCTCTGGTAACGTAGTGGTTACGAGAGTTGGGCTGCTAACCTCAAGGTCAGCAGTTTGAAACTACCAGCCACTCCATGGGAGAAAGTTGAGGCTTTCAGCTTCTGTAAAGATTTACAGCCTTGGAAACCATATGCAGGGTCACTGTGAGTTGGAATCGACTCTACGGCATATAACCACCACCACCATTCTTAGATATGTAAAAATTTAGTATGTATGCCATTCAAATACTCGTCTGAAAAAATTGTTCCACTTACTAGCCCATACCCAGGAGAGCTAAACCAGGTAAATTATTCAAGAAAGAGGAAATTGTCGTTTAGACGCCATGACAGTAAGAGCTGAAAGCAATTAAACGTAAAGTTGAAGATTCTTAATTGTTATTGTAATTGTGGATGTAAAATCATGCAACATGTACAAAGGAATTGTTAAATGATGAGTTATAATTTAAATATCTCCAAATGATTGAAATGGAAAGTAAGGCATTGTAGAGAGGGTAGTGTAAGGGAAATAAGCATGCTGAATTATTATTTTTATAGGATGAAAGGCAATAAGCTTTTTTTCTTGATGCGGATAATTTGAGAAAATAAATGAAAGTGTTTAAAAATTTAACAATATGGTTATTCATAAAATGAGAAAGTGGAATGACTCTCTTCTCAGTCAGGGAATTCAAACAAAACCAAACACGGATGCAGAGAGAAAAAGTTAATACGAAGACATCTAGCAGTTATTTCTGGCTGTGGGATTATGAGTGATTTTTTTCCTTATTTAAAATGTGTCGTGTTTTACTACTTGAGAGCAAACTTATATTACTTTAATAATTACAAAGAAACCATGTGAATATTTATCTTTTTTATTTTTGAATAACTTTAGTTTTACATTCAACCATTGATACACATTTTATTTTCTTACACGAATTGCTATTTTCTCAATGTAGTATCATTCTTCTCAGCACTCTTCTTACTTCCTCCCTGGGTTCTCTGTGTCCATCTGTCCTTCTTTCCTGTCCTTTCCTGACTTCTGAGCTTTGTTGTGGGACAGTGCTGCTCTTTTGATTTCATATAATTAATAGTTCTGAGAAGTTCATCACTCATGACTGTCCGTCTGTCTGTTGTTTGGCTGCAAGGTGACTCCTGTGATAGGTTCTGTTCTGGGTTTTATGTATGTTTTAGGATCACAGTTTTGGGGGTTCCAACAGTCTCTATCAGACCAGGAAGTCTGGTCTTGTTTATGAGTTGGGATTCTGTCCGGGACCATCTGTGGTCCTGAGCAGAGTGATTAGTAATCATAGCCGGGCACCATCTAGAGTTTCTGGTCTCAGTTAGTGGAGGCTGAGATTCCCATGATTCATTAGTCCTTTGGACTAACTATTTCTTCAGGTTTCCTTCTTTCATCTGGATGGAAAGAGATCAAGAGTTGTATCTTAGATGGCTGCTCACTAGTTTTGAAGACTCCGGTCACTACTCCCCACAGTAGGATACAGAACATTGTCTTTGGGAACTATTTTATGACAATCGACTTAGCTGTCCCCTGAGACTGTATCCTAAGCCCTCAAGCACAATGATTCACTCCCTCAAGGTGGTTGGTTATAGCTAAGAAGGTTTCATAGCTTTGTTCCCTGTTGCTCTCCTATATACATGGATAAATTCACAGTGTATACAAATACATATGTGGAATGACTCTCTTCTCAATCAGTGAATTAAAACTAAACCTATTTCTGCTCATGAGTATTCATACCTGATAAACCTGCATGTCTGCCTACGTATCCACTTGTAGGTTATTGTTATGCTGACATTGCAAGGTTGTGTATGTAACAGTATTTACTTTTGTTGTCAAACTCTTGTGTACCTTTAAATGCCTTCCTTTGCCTTAGTTGCATTGTGCTGATCACCCCCTTATTATGTAGTACCTTTTCCTTCTCTCAAGTTATTACATGGCTACTGTCTAGTTAGTGAGTGTTCCTTCCTTCCTTACCCTACTCTCCCTGGTAATCATCTAAGAATGCTTCTTTCTGTTGAACCAGTACATTTTGTTTTGACTACCAAGGATGTATAGTAGGTTTTGAGGCAAGGAAATATAAGGCTTCCTACTTTATTGTTCTTCAGTAACACTTTGCTTATCTGGGATCTCTTTTCTTTTCATATAAAGTTGGTGAATGGTTTCCTATCTCTTTAAGGAATGTTGATGAAATTTGGATTGGGATTGCATTCTATCAGTAGACCATTTTGGAGTATCTTGGAATTTATACAATGTTAAGTCTAACCATGAGCATTTTTCCATCGATGTAGGCCTCTTTTGCAGTCCTGGTGTTGTGCTCTAGGATAAGTACTGGACTGCTAACCATAAGCTAACTGCAAGATTGGTGATTCAAACTCATCAGTGGCCCTCTCAGAAACCCTATACAGGGTCACTATGAGTAGGAGCTGACTCAATGACACTTAACAAAAACAGGTCTCTTTGGTTTCTTGTGGTAGTATTTTGTAGTTTTATTTGTATAGGTCTTTGGTATCTCTGGTTAGATTTATTAATACGTACTTCATCTTTTGGGTGGTTAGGTAGTGAAGTGGGTTTTGAGTTGGGCTGTTAATTGCAAAGTCAACAGTTTGAATCTACCAGCTGCTCCATTGGAGAAAGATGAGGCTTTCCGCTCCCATAAAGATTTAAAGCCTCTGAAACCCTATACAGAGTCCTTATGAGTCAGAACCGACTCTACAGCACACAACCACCACCACAGTTGTAAATGCTATTGTTTTCCCGATTTCCTAGCCAGAGTTTTCTTTGTTAATGTAAAGGAATCCGACTGATTTTTATATGTTGATTTTGTACCCTGTCACTTTGCTGAATCCTTCTACTTGTATTAATTCTAGCAGTTATCTTGTTGAATTTCTGGGTTTTCTATGTATAATTTGCAAATGGAGATCATTTTACTTCTTTGCCAATTTGGATGCCTTTTATTTCCCTTTTCTGCTCTATTGTTCTTTGATGGTTACCAGGGATGGCAGGGAAAGGGAGTTTAAGTCACTGGCTAGGGTTGGGTGAAGGGGAAGTCAGTATGCAATAAGAGGGAAGGCAGCAAAAAACGATGGAAGCTGGATGGTACCTAGTTATGACTACCAACTGCACTGAAATGGACTACATTAGAAAATAGGGGGAGAAAAATATGGGAAAACAGTTATAAATCATAGGATCATGCTGTTTGCAAATTGAGATAGCTTTACTTTCTTGCCAATTTGGATTCCTTTTATTTGCTATTTCTGCCCTATTGTTCTGGTTAAGACTTAAAACACAATATTGAATAGGAGTGGTGGCAAAGGGCATCCTTGTCTGGTTCCTGTTTGCAAAGGAAATACTTTCAGTCTCTCTCTGTTGAGACTAATGTTGGCTGTTGGTTTTGTGTATACAACCTTGATAATGTTGAGGAATTTCCCTTCTATTCCTATTTTGCTGAGGATTAAAAAATTTTTTTAAAAAATTAGGAATGGGTATTCGATTCTGTTAAATGCCTTTACAGCATCTATTGAAATAATCATGTGGTTCTTTTCCTTTTTTATTTATGTGGTGGATTGAGTTGATTTTTTTTCTAACGTTAAACTATCCTTGCATACCTCACCTGAATCCCACTTGGTCATGATTTTTTTTAAATTTGGTGTTGGAACCCATTGAGTAAGATTTTGTTGAAAATTTTTGCATATATGTTAAAGAGGGATATTTGTCTATAATTTTCTTTTTCAGTTGTATCTTTACCTAACTTTGATATGAGGGTTATGCTTGCTTCATAAAATGAATTTGGGAGTAGTGCATCAATTTCTACATTCTTGAATTGTTGTTGTTGCGAAGTGCTGTTGAGTTGTTTCCGACCCGTAATGACCTCGTATAGGGTTTCTGAGGAGCAACTGGTGAACTTGAACTGCTGATCTTGTGGTTCAAACTGACTTTGCAGTCCTGTGCATGAACCCACAGTGCCACACCAGGACTCAATATTCTAGAATGTTGTAAGGTGCCATCAAGTTGGTACCGACTCATAGTGACTCTATTCACAGCAGAACGAAACACTGCCTGGTCCTAGGCCAACCTCACAATTGTTGCCACGTTTGAACCTATTGATGCTGCCATTTTGCCAATCCATCTCGCTGGGGGTCTCCCTCTATTTCTCTGACCCTCCACCTTAACAAACATGATAGCCTTCTCCAGCGACTGGTCCCTCCTGACAATATGTCTGAAGTATGAGAGACAAAGTTTGGCTATCCTGACCTCCAAGGAGCCCTCTGGCTGCACTTCTTCCAACACAGATCTGTTGGTTCTTTTGGCAGCCTATGGTACTTTCAATATTCTCTCCAACACCATAACTCAAATGCATTAATTGTTCTACAGTCTTCCTTATTCACTGTCCAGCTTTCTCATGTGTATGAGGTTAGAATTGGTGTCAGCTCTTCTCTGAATTTTGGTAGAATCCTTTAACGAAACTGCTAGGGTCAGGACTGTTTTTGTTGGTTCGTTTGTTGGAATTTTTTTTTAAATCACCTGTTCATTTTTTTTTCTTTTTTTGTTGTTGTGTGTCTGTTCAAATGTTCTGCTTCAGTCCAGATTAATTTAGGTAGGCTGTGTGTTTCTAAAAATGTGTCCATTTTCTTCTAGGCTTTCAAAGTTGCTGGATTTCAGTTTTTTATAGTGTTTTATTTTCACTCTTGATTATTTGGTTGGTTCCGTTTTGCTGTCACCCATTTCATTTCTTATTCATGCTAGTTGTAGCTTCTCTTTCTTTTCCTTTGGTAAATTTGCATTGGTTGGTCAATTTTATTATCCTTTTGAAGAACCATCTTCTAGTCTCATTTATTCTTTCTATTGGTTTTTTAATTTCATTTACTTCTGCTCTAATATTTATTATTTCCTTTTTGCTGGTGATTCTAGGCTTTTTTTTTTTTTTTGCTGTTCTTCAATTTTTAGCGTTGTGAAAGCATTCATTTAGGCTCTTCTTTTCTTCTTATTCCTTTTTAAATCTTTCTTTCTTTTTGTTTGATGTGTGCATTTATTGCTACAAATTGATCTCTGGGAATTGCTGCATCACAAAGTTTTAGCTTGGTGTGTTTTTCATTGTAGGAATTATTTTTTATTTTTTATTTCATATTTTTCTTTCTTCTACTATCCAGTAGTTGTTCAGCAGAGTGTTATTCAGTTTCCATGTTTGTCCCCCCCACCCTCACCCCCCGTTCTTCTGTTGTTTCTTTCCAATTTTAAAGCATTGTGATTTGAGAAGATGCTTTGTATTATTTTAATGTTTTGACATTTATTGAGGTTTTCTTTGGAGCCTAACACATGTTCTAGTCTGGAGATTGAGCCGTGTGCACTAGTTAAGAATCTGTGCTGCCTTTGTTGGGTGGAGTGTTCTGCATCTGTCCAGGAGGCCACGCTGGTGGATTGGGTCATTTAGAGCTTGTTTATTTTCCTTGAGAGTTTCCTTCTAGTTGTTGGGTCCTGCAACAGAAGTGGTGTGTTAAAGTCTACTCCTGTTATCGTGGAGTTGTCTACTTCTCTTTTCAACTCTGTTAATGTTTGATTTATATATTTGGGGTTCTTTCATTGGGTTCATAGATATTTTTTACAGTTGTGTCCTCATACTGGATTGACCCTTTAACCAGTGTATAATACCTATACTGATATTTTCCTTGAAGTTTGTTGCATAAGAAATTAATATTGTCAGTCTTTCTGTCTTGTTGTTGTTGCTGTTTGCTTGATATTTGTCTTTCCCAAGCTTTGATTTTTAGTTAACTTTTGTTTGTGTCTAACTTGAGTCTCCTAAAGGCAGTATATTGATGAGTCCTGGTTTATTGTTCATTCTGCCACTCTCTGTCTCATGACTGGTGCATTTAATCCACTTACCTTCAGTGTAATTTTCTATAGGTATGAACTTACTGATGTCATTCTGTTGTGTTTTCTTCCTTTATAATGATGATTTCTCTGTGCTAAGTTTATTTTGTTTTCAAGTATTCTTTTCATTTTCTTCATTTCTGTTGATTATATGTTTACTGAGTCACTTTGAATATCTTCTTTTTATTTTGGTTAGAAGGTTTATTGATTTTTTATGGTTCTCCAAGAATTGATTTTTATCTTCCTAAGTTTAAAGCCGTCTACTTTTTCTTTCTTTCTTTTCTTTTAAACTTTCTATTGTCAAGTGAGTGAAGGTGTAAAGACAAGCCCATCTGTTTTACATTCAAACAAATCCTGCACTTTGTTTCATCTCAGTGATTGCCATCCCCTCCATGTAACAACAGTTATGCATCTTCCTCCCTGTGATTCCTGTTTGTTTTCCACTCACCTTCCTATCCCTTCTCAACTTTGTCCTTAGGAAAATATTACCCTTCTGATTTTGAGTGATTGACCATTCTATGGTGAGCTTACCTTGCTAATGTTGTACCATCTCTACACCTATCTATTGCTTGATTGAAAATTGGGCAGAGAGAGTGGCTTCCTTTCCAGACCTGAAGGATGGTGGAGGGCCAGAGCCTCAAGTTCCTCCAGTCTCTTTCTGACCAGTAAACTCAGTATTTGCTTTTAATTAAATAATTTTGAATTTTGTTCCACATTTTCTCCCACTCTATCCAGTATCTGCTAATGGCAGTTGGTAGTAGAAGTTGGGCACTGTCTAATTCTTCTGGTCTCAGAGTCATGGAAACTGATGTTCACGTGTTCATTAGTCCATTGGACTAATTGATTTCAAGCAGCTTCAGTTCTTATTACTCTTTTTTCTGCAATATAGAGAGATCAATAGCTGTCCCTTCTATGGCTGCCCATGAACTTTCTTTGAGGACTATGTTATGCCAATTGACCATGGTGTCCCCTGACTGTTCTTTCTTGATGTCATCTTGACTTTCTCTCCATTTCGAAGTTCTGGAATTATGCAATTTATTCCCTCTTTTTGCTTTGTCGGTGTTGTCATCTATATAGTGATGTGTCTGCTTCCCTGTTTTCAGTCTTATAAGTCTATTTTATTTTCAAAAATTTGTTATTTGTTTTATTTTCTGAGAGATATTGTCATGTGCCTTAATCTAAGGTTGTTGTCTAATGTTGGTTCTTTGTCCAAAGGAGTCCCTTTAGCATTTCTTGCAATGTTGTTTTGGTTATTACTAATTCCCTTAATTTCTGTTTATCTGGAAGTGTCCTACCGTTGTATTTGAGCTACACATGTATAATTCTTTGTTTGAATTTTTTTTCCTTCTTTCAGGATGTTATTGGAAGGAGGAGGGGCTTCAAAAAGTTGATGGAAAAATGGAATTAAAAGATACTGCATTTTCCCACTAATTTTATGAAGTTCCCTCTTATTTGTCATTTAACTGTTTTCTTACCTGCCTGATTTCTGTTGAGAAATTAGAGCCTGGTTTTTGGTTCCCTTTTGTAGTTAACAGTTTGTTTTTCCCAAGAAGATCTCAGGATTCTTTGTCTTTGGTTTTAGGTTGTTTGATTATGGTATGCCTTGATGACTTTCTTTTGCGTTCGATCCTGTATGGAATTGATTAAGACCCTTGGATATTGTCTTTTTATCTTTCATGATGTTAGGCTAGTTTTCTGCCAGCAATATTCAACAATTCTGAGGCTTTTGTTTATTTTGTTTCCTTCTGTTCTGGAATACCTATCATGTGTACATTTTTCTCTCTTGATGTTGTCCCACGTAACTCTTAGGCTTTCTTCATTTCTCTTAATTTTTTTTTTTCTCTTGATTTTTCTTCATATAAACTGATGTCAAGAGATTTGCCCTCTAATTTGCCTTTCAGTTGATTGCTGACTATTGATTCAACTCTACTTCTTTGTCCTTTCAATGTATCATATGAGACATTGTGAGGCTATCATCTTTATGTGCTGGTTTTAGGCTGTTTTTTTTTCTCTCCCTGAGTTTTTGTATTGCTTTGCTTTGATGTACCTGGGCAGGTTGAGTGTGTGTGATTCTTTGCTGGCTAATCTGGCAGCATTGGGACATTCACTTCCTGCCTCTGAGTGGGTGAGTAATGGGTTGGAGTAGGGATGCAGGATGCAGGGTTCTGCTTTCTGGCCCTGTTGAGCATCTGTGGGTGGGCTGAGAAGGTTTATTCACCATCTGTCATTGATCAAGCCATACATGAGCAGATGGGATCCATTGACTGATGTAGGGAGCAGTAGGCAGCAGGTGTGATGGGCGTGGTTGACTATTGGAGACACATGCCTGTTTCCCACCTAATGAGGCAGGGGAAAAAAAGAAGAGGAAATGAAAAAAAAAAAAAAGGAAGAGGAAAATTGTTAATAAAAATAAAGAAGAGGAAGAAGGAAAAAATATATAAAAGAGGAAGAAACAGCAGAAAAAAAGTGCTCATGTGTGCACATGCCTTATCCAAAAGTATATTGCCATCAACCATGGAGGCAATAGGCACTTCCTGTTGCCAGGCAAACAGCATGGCAGCCCACTCAGTATGTGATTTGTGTGGAAGTGGTGTATGTCTAGCATGCAATCCATGTGAACGTGGGCCCCTGGCTGTGGAGGCTGTGGCTGTTTGGCTTGTGGTTCTCGAGAGTGTGTTCTGTTGGTATACGCTGCATGGACTGTGGGAACCCACTGTGGTCCACCATGGATTGGGGTGGTGGGAGGCCACAGGAGAAAAGGAAAGGTAGTCTGAGTGAATTGGATGGGGGAGGGTTGGCGGGGGAAGTGTCACTGGCTGCCAGGTTGGTGGGACTGTGGGGCTCAGTCCTGGTCACTGAGAAGAAAGGCAGAAAAGTTCATGGACCCAGCGTTCTCCCAACAAGTACAGCTGGTGATCTGGTTCTTTCCCCAACTCTAGCAAGGTGGGGGTCTGCCTGGAGTCTAGTGTCGCTAGTCACAACCGCACAGCTCTTTTCCTCTGTGTGGCCCCCCAGCCAAAATGACTAGGGTCTACTAATGGTGAGTCATTTTATCCCTAGTGATCAATTTTCTGATGTCACCTTTGTTATTGGCATTCTTGCCTGCTTTCCTGCATTTTCCTTCATTAGTTCTGACTGTGTCCGGCTCACCTGGCTTCACTCTGGGTTTGGTTACCCTGTATCACTGTCTTATTGAGGTTCCCTGAAGTTAGCTTCTCCTCACTCCTGTAGATTGCCTGGTATGTTCCAAAATGGTTACATGTACTGGACCTCCATGGTATCTCTCTCCTCGCTTGCCATTTTTATTGTATTTATTTTTATAATCAGTGTTTAATCTAATTATTTATCCTTTCATTTGTTGCTCAGAATTCCAAGATTGCCATCTGTATCTGTTTCACTTGATTTCTTGGGTCTTTGTTGTTGAGGGATCGTGCAGAATGTCTCAGTAGGATGCCATCTTATCCCTCTTCCCTGAAAATATAGTTTTAAGAATTGAAATCACCCCGTCTTACAAAATTTCAAGAGGGAATTTAATTTCAGAGTGTGTGGAGGAAGGTAGAATCCTCACTAGATAGTTTTCATCTTGTCTAGATAGGCATGGTGAAAAGAGATGGGTATAAGAGTCTTATGATTCAATAGTAAGTAATTGTTATCATGACTAATTGTGATTGTCACAACTGTAATGGTAGAAGTTTAAAAAAAGAAAACAAAAAAACCCCAAGAATTAAAGTCATCAAATTTTGGCACTATATATCAAGTCTTAAAAATGTATACCTTTAAGTCAGTGATTCTACTCCTTAAAATCTATTCTAAGGATTTAATCTGAAACACAGACCAGTGATATAGAGTAAAGTTCATTTAATCTTTTTAAAGGAGTATATAAATTATACCATAAGTTAAAAAAAAAGCCCATTTGTATTCACTATTTTATTAGCTGAATTTCAAGTGGGATTTTGAGAAATGAATGTTTTAATTTATTTTTTAAATGATTTCTATTTGTTTTGATTCACTCCTCCCAAAAGCACCACATGCCAACTGCACTGGATTTACCCTTCTTGGTTTTCCACCCCAGTGAACACATGTCCCCATGTCATGCTCCAGGACTATATGAACGAAGGTGAGAAGATTGTCTCTTCCCCTCACCAGCTACTGGTTTCTACTTCAGTGGCCACCAATGCATTCATCCTACATTTGCTTGCATTCCTGCCTTGGAGGGTCTTCCATTCTGGGGCGGGGGGACTGCCCCATGAATGCTTCCCCAGGGAATCTCAGTCTTTTCTCCTTGGATGCTCCTGGAGACAGATGATCAGTAGTAACCCTATACCTCCAGAGTTTAGAGTTCAAGCCTAGCAAAAGATGTGATTCAAAAGGCAACTACCCTGAACAGTAGTTGAAAACACTATAATAAAGAATGTCAATATACAAGCTATGTAAACATAAATACAACCACCCAGCCCCACCACACATGTGAGCCTGGCTTTCTCAGATGTGACCTCTGGCTTGATTCCCTCTGGCATGAGGGCAAAGGGAATTCAGAGCAGGGAAGCAGAGAGAGCCAAGAATGCCAAGGTCAGGTGCACATCAGACAGTGTTGGAGGTGTAGAATAAGAGGGAGGGCACTGGGTGAGCCAGGGATGGTATTGACAGGTGCCCAGACTACAGCTGCCATGGTGCTGCTGGAGGCTGAGGGTGTATGGGTGGGGGTGAGGGGAGCACAGGGGCAAGACTATTTGTCAGTTCTCAGCAGCTGCTGCTTTCTGTTATCACTCCATTCTTGCAGGAACCCTGTGAGGTGGAGGCAATTTGCTGAGTGATTGATTTGACCAAAATCAACCCCAGAGTCAGTAGAAAGATGGACTCTCAAGCCATGCTATCGAGGGACATTTTCTGTGGTAGTGGAGATATTCTACGTCTGCTGTTCAATATGGCAGCCATCAGTCATACGTGGCTAGTGGGCACTTGAAGTGGAGCTAGTTCAACTGAGGCTGAATTTTACTCACTTTAGATGAGAATCATATCTTTTGCAGATTAATTTTTTTTTTTTTTTTTACAATTTTTTTTGTCTCTTCAGTTTTTATGGCAGTAATACATGTCCATTGTAGGGAATTACAGAAAGCCACAAAAGTAGAAATATGTATCAAAGTAAGCTTAATAAGGGGCAATACAGGGATGGTTTGGTACTGCAGATTTACCAAGAACTACTTTCTCAAATAAGTGAGTCACTAGGTGAGAGACTAGGTCCTGGCTGACTCATGGTTTCAGGAAGTTTCTGATGCAGTGGATTTGTGATATTACATTGGAAATTAACTTTTAAGTATTTCTAGCAATAGCTATTATTTTAAAAGCAATTTCCATGAAGACATTGTGAGTATGAATATACTTTCCTATGAAGCATAGAAATAGTTTATGAATGAGAAAATGAGTATTTTATATCTCCTAGAATTCTCTATATGATAGTTTTATGATTGGGTGACGTTACAATGGATGGTGTGGGAGCTAGCAGCACTTTGTTGGTTGTATCCCTGCATTTCTAACACCTGCTCAGCAGCTGCTGAGGGACTCTTAAAATGTCCCAAGGCACTTATCATTAGTGTACTGTGTGCATGAAACTTGGCACAAGCAACATCAGGAATCTTTCCAGATATGCTGCCCAGTGCCAGATGGAAGCCCAAGAAACAGGGGCGTAGCCAGAAGGGGGATGGGAACCTGATGCAGTCAGAGGCCATGGCAGGAGTACCCAGGGAGGGTACAATTGGGGAGGAAATCCAAACAAGGGCACGACAATTCCTATTACTCTGAAGCTGACATCATGTGTTGAAAGCAAAATCTGTGAGGATTAATAAGGATGGAATGGAGACAGTAGGGTATCAATGACAATAAATTCCTTTTAGAAGTGTAGGCATTAGACCAGGGGAACAGGAAGAATAGCCTGTCAATGGCTTTAGGCAAGTGTTACTAATATTAATGAGAGAATGTCTAGTACTCGTACCTTCCAAGCTGTTAGAGTCTGTCTGTGAGGTCACTTGGTAAGACTCCTGAGAGTAAGGTCTTGATACCAGGTGGTCAGTAGAAATGACATCAGTTCAGAAGGAAGCACTAAAGCATGCTGTAAACCAGACTGTGGAGAAGTTTTATCACAAGTGTAGGCAAACCCAGACACGAAAGAATGAGGGCATTACGGAAAGGGATCACATTAGAAGATCCGGAGAGAGTAGGAGACAGTATGGAGCAAAACTCAAAATTATCAAAAAAGACCTGGCTTACTGGCCAGAAAGACACTTGAGAAAGCCAAGACAATGGCCCTCATCCACCTTTGTAGCTCAATTTTCAACCAAGCGGTGGATAGATAGGTAGAGGGGCCAACAACTCTAATAAGCTATGCTCACCACGGAATGGTCAACCATTCAAGATCAAAAGGGCAACGTTTACCTGGGTCTAAGGTTGAGAAGGGTAGGGAGGAGGGGGGAATGGAAATAGAAACCACAGGAAGTGGGATATTGTTGTTGTTGTTGTTGTTGCTAAGTGCTACCGAGTCAGTTCCAATTCATAACAACACTGGCTACGAGTTTTGTGGAATGGCTGGTGAGCTTGAACCACAGTGCAAACTGACCTTGCAGTCATTAATTTGCAACACCACACCTGAACTCCAGGAAGTGGGATAACTGTTTTTATATGGAAGGGATTGCAATCATTAAGATGAAAAAAGTATGTGATTTGTTGAATGTAAAACTGATGATAACATTCTGTCCTGCAAACCTTCTGTCAATTCACAATAAAGAAAAGAACTAGCTCAGTCATCCTTACTTCTGGAATTCTGGGGTGGTACAATCAGTTAGATACTTGACTATAAGATGAAAGATTGGCGGTTCGAACTCACTGAGAGGTAATTCAGGCAACAGACCTGGTAATCTGCTTCTGAAAGGTCGTAGCATTGAACCCCATGAGGCAGTTCTACTCTGCAGACACGTGAACTGGAATCCAGTCAGCAAGTCAATGACAATGAACAACAACATCCTTATTTGTGACACTATTAAAAACAATGACTCACCTGGTGCAGAGGTTGTTAAAACCCAGACTGTGGGCCCTACTCTTAGTTTCTGATTCTAGGGTGAAGTGGACCCTGAGAATTTACATTTCTAGCAAATGCCTAATCGATGATGATACTTCTGCTCTTGGAACCACACCTTGGAAAACAACTAAATAGACAATGCCACGCTAGGCAGGAGGCTGGGAGGAAAAATCAATATCACACAATAGGCAATAGAAAATTAATGAAGTAAACACAATTTTTGGATTTTTTGGGGCAGTAAATTAGCTACTTATCAGTTGTTGTTGAGTACCGTGGCACCAGTTCCGACTCAGAGTGACCCTGTACAGAGTTTCCAAGGCTGTAAATCTTTATGGAAGCAGAAAGCCTCATCTTTCTCCCTCGGAAACGCTTGTAGTTTCAAACTGCTGACCTTGACGTAGGCAGCCCAACTTGTAACCACTATGCTACCAGAGCTCCTTATCAGTTGTTGTTGTTAGGTGCCATCGAGTCAGTACCAACTCACAGCGACCTTATGCACAGCACGACGAAACACTGCCTGATCTTGGGCCAACTTCACTACTGTTGCCACATTTGAGTCCATCGATGCTGCCACTTGGCCAATCCATCTTGTTGGTGGTCTTCCTCTTTGCATCTGACCCTCCACCTTACCAAACATGATATCCTTCTCTAGTGACTGGTCCAGCCTGACAATATGTCTGAAGTATGAGAGACGAAGTTTGGCCATCTTGGCCTCCAAGGAACACTCTGGCTGCGCTACTTCCAAAACAGATCTATTGGTTCTTTAGGCAGCCCATGGCACTTTCAGTATTCTCCTCTAACACTATAACTCAAAAACATCAATTCTTCTACGGTCTTCCTTACTCACTGTCCAGCTTTCACATGCATACAAGGTTATTGAAAATACCATGGCTTGGGTATTTTCTAATACTAAGGCACACCTTAGTCCTGAAGCTGACATCTTTGCTTTTCAATGCTTTAAAAAGTTCTTGTGCAGCAGATTTGCCTAATGCAATACATCATTTGAGTTTTGACTACTGCTTTCATGACTGTAGATAGTTGATCCAAGAAGAATGTATGGTCTACCTAAATTTGTTTCTCTCCATTGCCAGGGACATTACAAACATTAATCTGCATTTTATTAGTTGATTAAAAACATAATCAAGATGAATATAAATCTTTCTAATTAGATTCTCAGTTAATAGAAATAAGATATACTATAAAAGGAAGAGTTATTAATTTAGATTTTAATATAGAGGAGGCAGGATTTTAAAGAAATCTCTACTGCTCTTGTGCTATTTATATAATTGTTAGGTGCCATCGAGTTGGCTCAAACTCATAGCAACTCTTTACACAACAGAATGAAACACTGGTTCTGTGCCCTCCTCACAATTGTTATGCTTGAGCCCATTGTTGCTGACATTGTGCCAATCCATCTTGTTGGGAGTCTTCCTCTTTTTTTCTGAGTCTTCACTTTATCAAGCATAATGTTCTTCTCCAGGGACTGGTCCCTCTGGTTAATAATGAGAGATGAAGTCTTGTCATATTGGTTTTTAAGGAGCATTATGGTTGTACTTTTTCCAACACAGATTTGTTGGTTCTTCTGACACTCCATGGTACTTTCAATATTCTTCTACAACACTATTACTCAACTGCATCAATTCTTGTATGGTCTTCTTTATGCATTGTCCAACTTTCACACACACAGGAGACTATTGAAAATACCTTGGCTAGGGTTGGGCACACCTTAGTCCTCAAACTGATATCTTGCTCTTTAACACAATAAAGAGGTCTCTTGTAGCAGATTTACTCAATGCAATCCGTCATTTGATTTCTTGACCGCTGCTTCCATGAGTGGTCCAAGCAAAAAGAAGTCTTGGACAACGAAGCCTTTCCTATTTATCATGATGTTATTTATTGGACCAGGTTGTAAGGATATTTATACTCACATATTTATGGGAGCATGGTGGTTCAGTAGAGTAAGTACTGGACTGAAAACTACATGGTTAGTGGTTAGAGTCTGTCAGCCACACTGCAGGAGAAAGATGAGGCTTTCTGCTCCCTCACAGACTTCCAGTATCAGAAGCCCTATACAGGGCCACTATGAGTCAGAACCCACTCTATAGCACTTAGCAACAGTATATAATTAGTGTATATAATGAGCTACTTTATTTTCTGGGGTTTGTGACCTCCCCAAATATAATAAAAGAGATGTTAAGTTAGATACTTAGGGAGCAATGTACTAGAATGGCATCTCATGTCTTTTTTAGAAAAATGTGTCTACAAGGTTGGGAGTTTGAGACTACCAGTTGCTCTGCAGAAGAAAGATGAAGCTTTCAGTTCCTGCAAATATTTAAAGTCTCAGAAACCCTATACAGGGTCGCTATGAGTCAGAATCAACTCGATGGCACTTAACAACAACAGTCTACATATTACACGTGAAAATAGAATCACTGGGTTTGTGGGAGTTAGATTGGTGCCAGTGATGAGGAAGTTTGTTTACTTGACATAGTTTGCACGTGGCCCCTTTCTTATTAAGGTGCAATTGACCATAATGGTCTTCAAGATCAAGGAGCAAGTAAACAGCTCCTTGATGGTATCACTGAGTAACTGAATTACCCAGTTTTTGGTTTTGTAGTTAGGTGCCGTTAAGTCAGTTCTGACCCACAGTGACCCTGTATAGGGTTTCCAAGGAGCAGCTGGTGAGCTTGAACCACCGACTTTGTGGTTCAAGCTGACTTTACAGTCTAGTACATTAAGTCACAGCACCACCCCAGGACTCCTATATCTCATATACATTAGATAATATATGCACATGCATGTAGCAGTCATATCCCACATAGGAAATTAACTCTTGAGGGAATTTGCAAAAAATGATAACATTTGCATAAAAGTACAATAATCATTGAACAAAACTTCATGTTGCTTAATCCCAAGACTCCATCCCTGATGGAAAAGGTAAGAAATAATCTTACTATTTAAACTTTTTTGAATTTAGTGTTCTGTTACTTATGGCCCAAAGCATAGCAATTATATACAAAATGCAAAATCTGTTGGTCTGTCTACTGATACTTTAATTAATTAATTATAGTGTTAAGTGTTACCCGTTGAGTCAGTTCCAACTCATAAGGACTCTGTATAGGGTTTCTGAGGAGCGGCTAGTGAACTTGAATCTCCAACCTTGCAGTTCAAACCTACCTTGCCATCCAGCACATTAGCCCACAGCACCAAACCAGGACTCAGATAACCTGTTAAGCAGCTGTATGTACATGTAATCAATCCTCTAGGTTTGGAAAGTTAGGTTACTTCCCATTTTACACTGATATTTACAGCTTGTATAGTACATTAAGGTGGCTGTCTCTTTGCATGAATACAAAATTATTTACTTTGCCTCTCTGTCATTCTTCATTCCTGATCTATTTCTCACACATCAAACAAGCAAGCATACAAACAAACCCCTAAACAGACCAACTTTCTCCCACCCTTTTGTTGTTGTTTTTCTCCTGGGGGAAGGCACACTCTGTAAGTGACAGGAAGTAGTCAAACTAGACAATCAGTAATAGCAGAGTCCTGCAGCATCTTGCACTCTAATAGAATTTATTAATTTAAAGGGCTTGCAAAAGGAAATGGAATGGTCGAGTCCCAGATTTAAAATTGTGGCATTTGTATTCATACTGCATTAAGTCACATAAATGTCATTGATTTGTTTTTCTTATTTAATTAGAAAACCTGGTCCATATTTCTTCCATACATCCTCAAATTTGTATTTTCTCTTTTTGCAGCCAGCTAAAAACAATGTGCTTTTAGCAAAGTGGAACAAAGCTAGCTAAAAACAATGTGCTTCTAGCAAAATTGTTTAGCGTTATCACAGCAAATCTTGAGGACAACCTCTTGGTTTTGAACTTTTACATTGTATACATAATATAATGTTAATTGGACTAGGCAATCAATCAATCAAAAGCCATTATTCCAGGGGTTCTCCTAGCTTGTGCTTCAGATTTCTGTATTTATTCTGTCTCCCTCACTTTAGCCAGAGCCCATTACTCACAGAACATATCTTCCACAGTGTTCCAAGATGCTTTTTTTTTCACATACAGTTCTTTTTTTTCCCAGAATGCCTTTGTTTTTCAAGACCAAACCATTTGTCTTTTAAGAAGAGCAAACTAAAACAATACTTCCTGTATGAAGATTTGCCGCCCCTACGGGTACTGACCATTTTGAATTTGATGACCACATGGCTTACTGTGCAAGAAATGACAACTTGAAGAGGAATGATGTTGCATTCATTGTCAAAAAGAACATCTCCAAATCAGTCATGAGGTACAATGCTGTCTGTGATAGGCTAATATCCACGAGCCTACAGGGAAGTCCAGTTAATACCACTATTATTCAAATTTACGCACCAACCACTAAAGCCAGTGAGGATGACATAGAAGAATTCTACCAACGTCTTCAATCTGAAATTGATCAAACATGCTATCAAGATGTATTGATCATTACTGGCTATTGGAATGCAAAGGTTGGGAGCAAAGACAAAGGATCAGTAGTTGGAAAATATGGCATTGGTGATAGAAATGATGCTGGAGAACGCATGATAGAATTCTGCATAATCAATGATTTGTTCTTTTCAATACCTTCTTTAGACAGCATAAGAGACAGTTATACGCATGGACCTCACCAGATGGAATACATAGAAATCAAATTGACTACCTCTGTGGAAAGAGATGAAGAAAAAGCTCCATATCATCAGTCAAAACAAGGCCAGGGGCAGACCATCAATTACTCATATGCAAACTCAATCTGAAACTGAAGAAAATGAAAACAAGTCCATGAGAGTCAAACTATGAGCTTGAATATATCCCACCTGAATTTATAGATCATCTGAAGAACAGATTTGACACATTAAACACTAAAGAC
>NW_006408539.1:12838712-12854362 GCF_000296735.1 Chrysochloris asiatica
GATGATACAACCTTGCTTGCTGAAAGTGAAGAGGACTTAAAACATTTACCGATGAAAATCAAAGAGCACAGCCTGCGGTATGGATTACATCTTAATGTAAAGAAAACAGAAATCCTCACCACTGGATCAATGAACAACATTCTTATCAATGGAGAAAAGATTGAAGTTGTCAAGGACTTCGTTCTTCTTGGATCAACTATCGACATTCACAGAAGCAGCAGTCAAGAAATCAGAGGACGTATCGCATTAGGAAAATCTGCTGCACAAGACCTTTTTAAAGTATTGAAGAGCAAAGATGTCAGTTTGAGGACTAAGATGCGCCTGACCCAAGCCATAGTATTTTCAATAGCCTCATATGAATGCAAAAGCTGTACAGTATATAAGGAAGATCGTAGAACAATTGATGCTTTTGAGTTATGGTGTTGGAGGAGAGTATTGAAGGTGCCATGGGTTGCCAAAAGAACCAATAAATCTGTTTTGGAAGAAGTGCAGCCAGAGTGCTCCTTGGAGGCCAAACTTCGTCTCTCTTACTTCAGACATATTGTCAGGAGGGACCAGTTGCTGGAGAAGAATATCATGTTTGATAAGGTGGAGGATCAGAAAAAGAGGAGGACCATCAACGAGATAGATTGGCCAAGCGGCGGCATTAATGGCCTCATCCGTGGCAACAGTAGTGAGGTTGGTTTGTTCAGAATCGGGCAGTGTTTCATTCTGCTGTGCAAAAGGCCATTATGAGTTGGTACCAACTCGATGGCACCTACCAACAACAACAACAACCTGCAGATATCTGCCCACTCCTTGTTTGCTATCTTGGCATACTGTATTGAGAGCTGCTTTAGTCTGAAAGTCTGTCTCATACATTTCTGAAACCTAACTGTTTATCATGCCGCATTGTATTCTGATTGCATAAATGAGTAGTTCGTGAAGAAATTGCATTACTGCTTGATTACTCAAATTTAAGTATTGTAAATAACCATGGCCAATTTTGATTTCCAAGATTGCCTCCTCTGCCATTTTACCTTCTTTTAGACATCTTACCCATTTCTGTGTTATCACAAAAGGCAAAGTGATTTTGAAAAGTTGTTTAATAGCAGCATATTAAAGACAAAATTACCAGGAAACACGATGTTCTTTCTTCAAAATTGCAGACCCATCCATCTGTGTATATCCTTTTACATCTGTAATCTGCCTTTATTCTCAATAAATGGCAGGTCTGGGACTGCCAATCTAATATCCTAGACGAGGAACAAGTTTATACTGGAAACAGATATTTTACTATTACAGTTTGGATTTGCTTGGTTTCATGTAATTGAGAAAAGTCTATTTTAAAATTAATTTTAGAATTTATTGATCCTTGAATCCTTAGACACTTATTTTAAAAAATTGAATGTTTATTATCTTTAATTCCTTGGTATTTATTGATTAATGTTTCCTTAAATCCAGTTCAAGGTTAGTTTTATGATTCACTGACGTTCATCTTTTTAGACAGGAGCTTTCTAGGTGTCAATCTTGACAATCTTCGTTGGCATTCCAGAATTTACACTCTCTGAAGAAGCTTTTATTGCAATTGTACACTGACAGCCAGAGTTCAAAGGGGCAGAATTTTGCAGATAAAATTTCAGAACTCAGTGTTATGTCAAAGCTGTACACAGTGTTGCATCATCGTATGTTTTAGATTTCATTTTCATAACTCAAAGAGTATCTAGAATATATGGAAACCTGCTTGCCATAGAAATGGTTATTTCCACACAGAACAACTTTTGTGTGCTGGAATAAATTGAAAACAGCAAGTTTAGGTCCAAAGCACATGTTCTCCAGCATGCTAATCATCTGAATGCCTTCACATAATGTAAGACAGGAGTCAAGTTGTCTAGTACTCTAGTAATACATGAAATTTGCTATTCGCTGTCTGGTAGCTAGCCTAATATATTTGGGTTTCATCTTAATCAACAGTGCTGGGAGACATAAGACCAACATTTAGTTCTTATCTTCATGATATAAAGGAGCCCTGGTGATTCAGTGGTTAAGCACTCGAAGGTCAGAGGTTTCACCCCACCAACTGCTCCAGGGGAACAAGATGCAGCAGCCTGTTTTCATAAGGATTACAACCTTGGGCACCCTATAGGGCAGTTCCACTCTGTCCTGTAGGGGGCTTGTGGATTGGAATTGACACATTAGCAATGGACTTGGGTTTTGGATCAGTTTTCCAAGTCCCAGGGTGGTGCAGACGGTTAGATGTTAAACTGCTAACTGAAGGGTTAGTCATTTGAATTCATCTAGAGGCAACTTGGAAGAAAGGTCTGGCAATCTACTTCTGAAAAGTCATCAGTTTAAAACCCTATGGAGTACACTCTGAAACATACGGAGTTGCTTTGAGTTAGAATTGACTTCATGGCAACTGGTTTGGTGATTTTGGTTTTCAGTTATCTATTTCTGCAAAGCAAACATCCCTAAACTTAAAGGCTTAAAACAATAAGAATCTGCATGTTGTTTGGTCTTAGCTGGATGATTCTTCTTCTCCCTACGATGTTGACTAAGGAGCTCTGGTAGCATAGTGGTTACGAATCGGGCTGTGAACCACAAGGTCAGCGGTTCGAAACTACAAGCTGTTCCACACGAGAAAGATGAGGCTTTCTAGTCCCGTAAAGATTTACAGCCTTGGAAACCCTGTACAGGGTCGCTGTGAGTCAGAACCTACTCCACGGCACATAATAACAACAACAACAACAACATGATGTTAACTGGCACTGGAGTCACCTGGGAGCTCTTCTGGACTGGAACCTGCTAGGTGTGGCACTCACATGACTGCTGGTTGACTCTGGCTGTTGATTCATGAACTTGATGGTTTTGGGCCATGATTATAAACAATTTAGTGTATGTCTTCTAGTTTTAGCAAAATTGGAGTTTACATTTTTCCTTTTTGCCTGTTGCTTTTGGATGATTTCAAGAAAAGGAAAATGATAGTAACACAAGGACTGTGGCTATCACCATACTGGAAGTCTGAATATATATTTATATTAAGTTGCCTCAAAACCCTTTGGAATTAGTTCATATATAAACCATAAATTGATGAATGATTAACCAACTTTAAGATACATCCCAAAATTTAACCCAAACCATTTTTGCTCCACCTCTTACGTTGGATAATACTAGTATATATTATTAGTTTCCTTCTTATTCCTCACAATTATTGTTGTTATTAAGTGCTGTCAAGTTGGTTCCAACTCATAGCGACCCTGTATAGGGCTTCCAAGGAATGGTTGGTGATTTTGAATCACCGACCTTGCGGTTCAAACTGACCTTGAGGTTGAGTGCTTATCCTAGGGCACTACCCCAGGACTTCATTCCTCACAATAGAATTGGCTATAATCTTACATTTGTAATCATTAGTTCATTCCTTTATTGCTTCAGGATTGCTCATCATCTTTGTTCCCATTTCTATCCTAGATTGCCTTCAGAAGTAAATGGTCTTGAATGACTGAATCTGCCAGCATGTCTTGCGTCAATCCAAGTCTTTCCATCAACTCACCATGTTGCCCCTCTATGTCTGAGACACAGCCTTAGGCTTCCAATCTGTACTGCAGTTGGTCCTCTCTCTGAAGTTGGGTCTCTGTCCTGAAACCTTTCCATATTTGTCTCATATTGGTTAGCTTTGCCAATGATCCTCCCCAAGGATGGAACATGCTTCTGCTTTCTCTATGCTCTACCAACTGTCAATCAGAAAGTGGGTCAAAATTGAGTCAGCATGACTTTGTTGATAATAATTTTCCAGGTTTTATCACGACTAGAGATTCTTAATACCACATTTCATAGTCAATTAGATTTTCATTCATGCTGCTTCAATAAATCCAAGTTACCCTTCCTCTGTGGATATTCTAATTTGTACCGATGCTGACTCACAGGACGTTTTAGCTCTGAAACTGGTCGCAGATGTTCAGATCCTGTTTCTTTACATTTCCCTCCTGGTTTGCTACTGAAGCCCAGCACACCATGAATCCAGGGATTCTCTCAAGTTTTAGTGAGCTGTCTTCAGTCTGTTTACGGATCAGACAGAAGAAGCAATACGAGTGAGCAACCTACTTGGGTTGTATTAGTTGAAAATGAAATAAAAATATGTAGTTTTATTGAAGTTATAACCCTCGAAAGTATTTCAAAGAAAAAGTAAAACTAGAATACAGATGTTTTTCAGATCACTGTCCAGTAAATAACAATTTGACTTTATTTAATATTGGTGGGCTCTTTCTAGAATTACAGCCTTTTCAGTGTTGTTGATGGCTCGTGTCTGATTATGCTTCCAAAATGAGTTAGTCTAGTTCCACTTAAATAATGGATGAACTATATTAGAAAAGAATTACTCTGAAACTAAGGTGGTTATTAATCAATACCTTTTCTAAATCTATCAAACATCTCATGTTCATAAGACTCATTTATCTCTTCTGGAAATATCTTAGAAATAGAAATATTCTTTACATGCTAAATTATTAGTTTTAGGTAAATACTATTTATCATGAATATTTTTAAGGATAAATCCACTAAAATTGAATTGATTTAGACTCATAGCAACCCTGTATAGGGTTTCCAAGGCTGTAAATCTTTATGGGAACAGAAAGACTCATCTTTTGTCAGCGGAACGACTGGTGGATTTGAACGACTAACTTTATGGTTAGTAGTCCAGTGCTTATTCTACTATACCACAAGGACTCCTTATCTTAAGCATGTGAAGTGATTATTATACATGAACAAGCAAAATTTTTATGTGGTATAATACGATCAGCTTCAGTAAAGATTAGAGGCAAAAAATCCTTATGGTGTAGCTCTTCTCTGTCACGTGGGGTTGCTGTGAACTGGAATCTATTAGAAAGTGCCTAACACAATAATAATTAATCATTAATCACATAGGAATCGAACTCACATGTAATGTGAACATCAGAACCCTAACACCAGGGACAGTTAAGGACAAGAATTTTAGTTGAAATAAAATCATGTTACTTCATACTCATTGTATTATCCAATTAATTGCAGAGGAACTTGGAGGGCAATCTATGATTTTTATAATTAAATTGTACCTTTTTGTCATTTCTCCCTTGGGTTTTTATTGAATTGTAGCCAGTAGGTATTTTATAATACATACCACATACAGCAAATGATTCCCTCTTATTAAGACAGGATTTCCATTTGTGTGCCCATGCAGTGGAAAGATGAAAGTGAGTTTTCTTTAGAAGCAGAAAATGGACAGAAATGTACCTCTCTTACTCAGTGCTCTGAAAGGAAACCTCTTTTCCATTCTGGCATAAAATGAGAATTCAATGAGGAAAATCTGGTACAATAATTCAGAGGTGAAAGAGAACACACTGATCCTCCAAATCTTCAGCTTCTAGTTAGGACTCTTCTAAACCATTCCCAAGTCCACTGCCGTGGACTTGATCCTGACTGATCATGACGTTGTATATAGGAAAGAGCAGAACTGCCTCAGAGGGCTTCCAAAGCTGTCATCTTTAGGGACGCTGACTGCCACATCTTTCTTCCATGGAGCAGCAGGTATGTTCAAACCACTGGCCTCTCAGTTAGCAGGTGAGTGCTTAAACACTGTATCACCAAGCTCCGTTAGCACTCTCATGTTGTTTTTAAGTGCCATTCAGTCGGTTCGGACCTATAGTGGCCCTGTATAGGGTTTCCTAGGAATGACTGGTGAGCTTGAGCCGCCAACCTTGAGGTTCAAACCAACTTTGCCGTCTAGTGCATTAACCCACAGCGCCAACCAGGACTCTTGCTGTTAAAAAAGCAATTTAGCTCTTAGAAGTGGTGTGAGTGAACACCCTTGTGATCTAAATGCATGAGCAAGGCTTCAGATGGTGGCTGTGCATTAGTTTATACAGATCTTTACGGGCAACCCAGGCTGTATTCAAGCCTGACTGAGGAGAGTCCCTCATCTCTGGATGCTAGCTGATTTGCTGGGCAAGTCAGACTTGTATGGGTACCAGCCTGCCTGGAAGGTGTGTCTGAGCTGAGTGAGGTTTTATTCCCAGGCTCTGGTTGATTATAAAACTGCAGGTTGTACTGTGACCACCCAGATGCTGCCACTTACAGCAGCCCCTTGTATTTTCTGGGTCTGGAGTGTGTGATTGAAATCCTGTTTGGAGATGGAAAATGTCAGACAAAGGTTACATGCAGAGAGCAAATTTGAAGAGTGACAGCAATTTGAAGGTGAACCCAGAGAGGTGAACTGGATGCGCAGCAAGTTCAGGAGCTTTTGCTCCAGGTCACCTGCTTTGTCCTCAGGCTACAGCTACTCTGGAAGCTACTCAGACCTCCTTTTCAGGCCCACTTTAGAGTTAGTTCGTGAATAGAATTTTGCGTGTAGTGTGCAGTTCCTAAATGTCCATCCAGCACTGTGATGGTTTCGATCCTGTAGAACAAAGAACTATCAAGGGGAGCATCTGGGATTCAGCCCTTTGCGGGCTTACTGAGGAGACGAGACAGTTAAAAAATACAACCAGACAGGTTGCAATAAAATATTTAGCTGATGGCACATGGGTAGATTATACCACAGGAATTTAAATGGAAGCAATTCCTGTTAGCAGATGAGTTTTAAGGAACAAGGTTATGAGACTGGACTTTCGACTTCATAGGATGGATGGGATTTGTGTGTGCAGAGTGCATGAATCAGCAGTCAATTATTATTTTTTTTCTTAAAAAAAAAAAAAAGCCTTTAGTGAAATATTAAAAACCAAGACAGTCAACAGAAAGAAAGAGGGGTGGACCCAGTAACCCCCCTCCCCCCCACTGCTCACAGATCCTAGAAGCCAGGAGACTGGGAAAGGGGAGGGGTGGTGGGGGAAGGAGGAAACACCACCTGCCCACCAAAATGAATGATGGTGGTGGTGTGCTGTGGAGTCAGTCGGTTCCAACTCACAGCAAGCCTGCATAGGATTTCTGAGGTCATAAATCTTTATGTGAGGAGAAAGCCTCATCTTTCTCCCATAGAATGGCTGGTAGTTTCGAACTGCTGACCTTGAGGTTAGCAGCCAAACTCATAATCACTATGCTACCAAAATGAAAAGGCAGAAGAAAACATTTTTGTAGGAAACATCTTGCTGAACTGAGTAGGATCATGGGGCGATGAGAAGCCCCCTTTTTTCATAAATGTCCTGAGGTGGGTCTGGTTAGCTTTCTGGGATGAAACGGGCAGGTCCTGTCCTACCTCACATCCCAACGTGGAATCTGCAATGTGCTGGGGTCAGATGTGGGGGCTAGGAGAGGGGCACGCACAGGGAAGTGTCCCATCACTGCAATCTGTCATCACATCCAAGGGTGTCTCTGTCCAGAAAATCCTGGACTCTGGGTGGCCTAGGAGTGAGTTGGGGACTGGAATGGGTGGATGGGGACAGGGGTGAAGCTGGGCACTCAGCCTAGAAAGCCATCAAGGTCGCCATCTTCAAAGTAGCCTTGCTGCAGCACATTGCTGAGGTGCTCATAGATTTTCAGGGCTGGGCTGAGCAGATGAACAGGCTGGTCAGCATGTCCCTTGTGCTGCACAAACAGCAAAGACTAACTGCTGATTTCCTGCTCTTAGAAAGCTGGGGTGTGCTCAGGGAAGCCAGTCCAGCCAGTGCTTACATCTACATAAGAATCACCTGGATCTTGTTCAAGTGTAGATTCTGATTCAGCATATATGGGGTGGAAAAGCAGATTCTAATCAGGGGTTGAATAGAATGAACTGATTAGAAGCCCTGCTCAATAACCCACCTGCTGCTATTAAGTCAATTTCAACTGATAGCAACTCCATAGAACTGCTTCTTAGGTTTCTGACCTGAAAATCTTTATGGGTGGAGATAGCCTCATCTTTCTTCCCTGGAGCAGCTGGTGGGTTTGAACCATTAACCTTTTGGTTAGCAGTTTAACACTTAACCTACTACACCACTAGGGCTCCTTCCCTGATAAACAGAACCTGCTAAACAGGCAAGGACAGTGAGACATGAATCCTAATTGACTTGATGGCACCTCACAACAGGAGTCCTGGTGTGGTGCTGCAGGTTAATGCGCTAGACTGCAAAGTTGTTTGAACTGCAAGGATGGTGGTTCAAGCTCACCAGCTGCTCCTTGGAAACCCTATACAGAATCGACTCGACGGCACTTAACAACAACAACAACAACTTACTGTTGGAATCCCTGTGTGGTACAAAGGGTTAATGTACTCTTGGTTGGTTGGTTATGTGCCATGGAGTTGGTTCCAACTCATAGTGACCCTTTGCAGGGTTTCCAGGGCTGTAAGTATTTACGGGAGCAGAAATCCTCATCTTTCTCCCATGGAACAGCTGGTAGTTTTGAACTGCTGACCTTGAGGTTCACAGCCTGATTCGTAACCACTACGCTACCAGAGCTCCGTTAGTCAAAAGGTTGAAGATTCAACTCCACCCATGGAAGAAAAGCCTGGCATTCTACTTCCCAAAAATCAACCATTGAAAACCCTACGGAGCTCAGTTCTACTCTAACACACATGGGGTCACTGTAAATCAGAGCAGACTTGATTTGTTTAGTTATGAGAAGACAATCGGTTGCAGCATGGAGTTTTGTAGAACTTTTAGATTGTATATTACTGTTGTTATGAACTGTTGCATCAGTTCCGACTAATAGCAACTTTGTACAGGATTTTCCAACTGTGTTTGAACCTTCGACCTTGTGGTTTGCATTTCAGTGCTTGTCCTATAGCACTACACCAGAACTTCTCTAAAACTCCTTGCTGCAATAGATTGTGCTCTTATTACTAAAGTAAACAAAGATTTGTAGTACTCTTATATTGCATAACCAACATTTGCCTGTCAGTTGGCAATACTGTGGTAGCTGGAAGCTATGCCACTGGTATTTTAAATACAAGCAGGGTGACCCATGGTAGACTAGTTACAGCTGAGCTTCCAAACTAAAACAGACTAGAAAGAAGGAGAGATTGACTACTTCTGAATGTTTAGCCACTGAAAACCTTGTGAATAGCAGTTGAATACTGTCTGATAGTAACAGAATATTCAATACTGAAGCATTATGAAAAGCACGACAATATTGTCAGATATATGCTGGAAGATGAGCCCCTCAGATTGGAAGGCACTCAAAATATGACTGGGGAAGGGCTGCCTCCTCAAAGCAGAGCTGACTGTGATGACATGAATGGAGTAAAGCTTTCGGGATCTTCATTTGCTGATGGGGCACAACTCAAAATGAGGAGAAACAGCTGTAAACATCCATTAGTAATCAGAACATGGAATGCATGAAGTATGAATCTAGGACAGTTTGGAAATTGTCAGAAGTGAAATGGAACGAACTATGGTTGTTATACTGGGCATTAGTAAGCTGAAATGGACTGCTATTAGCCATTTTGAATCTGATAATCATATAATTTACTATGTCAGGAATGACAAATTGTAGAGGAACGGTGTCACAGTCATAAAAAAAGGAGTATTTCAAGATCTATATGAAGTATAATGCTGTCTGTGATAAGATAATATCTATGTCTATAAGGAAGACCAGTAAATGATTATTCAAATTTATGCACCATCCACTGAAGTCAGTAAGGAGGAAATTGAAGAACTCTATTAACTTTTTCAGTCTGAAATTGATCAAGTATTCAATTAAGATATATTGATAATTTTTGATGATTGGAGTGCAAAGTTTGGAAACAAAGAGGAAGGCTCAGTCATTGTAAAATACGATCTTGGTGATGGAGATCACATGATAGAATTGTGCAGGATTAATGACTTCTTCATTGTAAATTTCTTTTAAAAACAACATAAAAGATGACTATACACATGGACCACACCAGATCCAATACACAGAAATCAACCTGATGACTATACACATGGACCTCACCAGATGTAATACACAGAAATCAAATTGATGACTATACACATGGACCTCACCAGATGCAATACACAGAAATCAAATTGATGACTTCTGTGGGAAGAGATGATGGAAATGCTAGTATCATCAACCAGAACAAGGCCAGGAGCAGACCATCAGTTGCTCATATGCAAATTCAAGCTGAAGCTGAAGAAAATTAAAACAAGTCTACGAGAATATGACCTTGAAAATATTCCACCTGAATTTTAAGAACAGATTTGATGCATTAGACACCAATGCAGGACTGGGTAGTATTTCATTCTGTTATGCATAAAAATGCTATCGTTGTGCATAGAATGTGCATAGATTTCAGAACTGTGTTGATGGCATCTAAGAACAACAGCAACATGCAAATATTAAATGCAACTTTGGTGACACTAAGCTTTGGATGGCTGACTGAAAGGTCAGTGGTTCATAGTCCTTGGGAGAAAAATGAAGTAGCATGCTTCTGTAATGTTTTATAGTATCAGAACTCCTAAGGAGTAGTGGTATCCCTCCGACTCACAGGGTTGCTATGAGTGGTTATTAATTTGACAGCAGTGGATTAAAAAAATTTTTTTTATGGATGCAGATATGAAAATCTCTTGTTTTTGTTGTTGTTAAGTGCCATTAAGTCGGTTCCTACTCAGTGACTTCTAAGGAACATTCTGGATGTATCATATTTGTATGTTGTTAAGTGCCTTGAATCTGTTTGGACTCATAGCAACACTGTACAGGGCCTCCAAGGAGTGGCTGGTGGGTTTGAACTACTGACCTTGCAGTTAGCAGTGCCATGCCACATCAGGCTCTGTAATACATTTCTTACGCTGTGTTTCTTATTGGGGAGTCAAGATGAGTCTTTCTTTGTTTTTGTATGTCCTTGTGTATATTTATCTTTTCCATTCTTCTTAATGTTCTTATATTTCCCTTTTTTATTTTTCAGGAATCAGATTTGTGAGCGTGTTTCTTCAATTTTCCATTATATAGGGCTTACAAGTTTTAATTAAATTTTTAATAAACCTTAGAGACATAAAAAAGTAAAAAAAAAAAAAAAAAAGATGAGCAACAAAGAAGTCAGAGATTTCTAGTGTCTGCTCTGACATGCAAAGAATTTGGATATTGTCACTCCCATCCTCACAAGTGGTGTGGCATTGTGACCAGACTGCAAAGCCATTTGAACTGCAAGATCGATGGTTCAAGCTCACCAGCTGCTCTTCGGAAACCCTTTACAGGGTCGCTATGGGTCGGAACCGACTCGACGGCACTTAACAACAACAACAACATCCTCACAAGAAAAAAGCCGAACAAGCTGAAAATCAAAACTATTCTGAGAACGTTTAGAAATCTAGGTCACAGGGTGAACTAAGTGTCTCTCACATGTTGCTACAAACCTATGAGCTAGGGAGAAGATAGTAACTTTCTGTTCCCACAAAGATCGACTACCTTGGAAACCCTATACAGGGTCACTATGAATTGGAACCAACTCCACTGGCGTATACCCGCCACCACCATAATACACCAGGTAGTAAACTAGGTGTTAGTACAGCGAATGACACTAAGGGAAGGCTGCTACTCTACAAAGACTCTTGGTTTGGCTCTGTGGGAAAAGTGCTGGGCTGAGAACCACAAGGTCACTGGTTCAAACCCACCAACTACTCCTTAGAAACCCTATACAGGGTTGCTATGCATTAGAATCAATTTGATGGCATTTAACAACAACAAGCTACTCTACACAAGTAGTCAGGGAAGGCTTTCCTTTAAGAGTGGCATGTTGGTAGGTTGAGAGACAAAGTCACGTGAGTATCTAGGGGAAGAGTTCTCCATGAAAATTGCAAGTGTCAAGACCCTGAGGTGGGAGTGTGGCTAGTATTGGACTAATGTGAGGGGAGGGGAACATAAAAGGAGATGGAGAGGGGGAGAGGGCATGGAGTGGGGATGACAGGGGTAGGAGATGTAGGGTCCTTGGTTAGGGTTTTGGATTGACCTCCGAGTAAAAGTGGACTTTAATGGGTGGATGCCAAGGCAGAACTTACATGACTGACTTTGTGTTAAAGAACTCCTGTAACATGGAGATTAGATTGGTGAAGGGCTTGATCAGAAGGAGAAAAAGTTAGCCTTTTTTTTTTTTTTTTTAAATATATGTAAATGCAGCGCAGGAAAACTGGTTTCCGGCCTCTGTGCTGGATCAATACTTCTCATCTTTTAGTTAATCTGATTCTAGCAGCTTGTATTTTACATTGAAGATACAAATAAAACCCTCAAAATCTTTAGTGCCTAAAGTGTAGAAGACACCATGTGTCATCAGGACAAATGCTCACTCTTTAGATACTAAAAGAATGATAAATCTTTGCCAAAAGAATAACTTATAGTTTCTTATTTGGAAAGGAAATTTCTGAGTTTCAATTTCCTCATTTATAAAACATATGCTTGGATTAAATTTACAAGTACTTATAACTTACATAATCCTGTGAAGGAAAATAAATGTTTCAAATTTCAAGTCAATTATTTTTGAGGAAATGTCTGTAGAAGCTGCAAGTCTCCTCCATGCTGCAAAAATTGTACTAGCAAATTCCCCTTCTGCGATTCCTATCGTAGATTAAAATAAACTTGATAGATCTTGATTTTTACCTCACAGAGTAAATGAAACAATAAAATGCCTTTTTATAACCAATTAGTTTTAATTTTCTTATGACTTTTACGTAATATTATATTTGAAATAACTTTTTAACCATAATCATATGTGGTATAAACACATCAGCAAATAGATTCAAGTGTACAGATATTGGTTCCTGCAGGATTTACAAGTGGTGATACTGGGGAGATTATCATAAACATGGATTTTAATATATGTATGTTGGAGGAAATGCAGCCAGAATGTTCCTTAGAAGTGAGGATGGTGAGTCTACACTTTGTATATTTTGGAATGTTATTAGGAGGGGACTGTCCCTGGAGAAGAATATCTTACTTGGCAAAGTAGAGTGTCAGGGAAAAAGAGCAAGACCTTCAACAAGATGGACTGACCCAGTAGCTGCAGCAACACACTCAAACATAGGCCCAATAGTGAGGACAGCTTAGGACCAGGTAGTGTTTCATTCTGCTTTACATAGAGTTGCTATATTTCAGAACCAGCTTGATGAAACTTAACAACAACAATGTTGATTGAATAGAATGGAAGTTAGTATTGTAAAAAGAAAAGATAAATAGGCTATTATTTTTACTTCTATTGCCATATTAATCATGTTATTAGAACTAACATTTCAAAAATATTTTGTATTAATGTCAGCATTAATACAAATATGTAAATATTTTCATATAAATAACAATTCCAATTTATTGATGTCAGCTATTATCTGTGTAACTACTGGCAAGTCACATAGTCTTCCTAAGCTTGTGGTTCATTATCTGTCAATTAGCACCTAGTATAGGTTTTTTGATTAATTAAAGATAATGTGTATTAGTGCCTGGCGCAGTCTTATCACACAGATACTCAATACAACTTTAGCATTGTTAACAAGTGTCTGATATGTTGGTGTTGTTGTGAAGTGCTGTTGAGTCGGCACTGACCCATAGAGACGCTGTATAGAGTTTCCGAGGAGCAACTGGTGAGCTTGAACCATCAACCTTGCAGTTCAAATGGCTTTGAAGTCTGGCGTGTTAACTCACAGCATCACACCAGGACTCCAGTGGCCGATAAAGGTATTGGTCATCATGGTGGCACAGTGCTTAAACTCTTGGCTGTTGACTAAAAAGTTGGTTTGAATCCACCAGCTGCTCCAGAGGAGAGAGTGTGGCAGTCTCCTTCCACAAGGACCACAGCCTCTGCAACTCTCAGGGGCAATTCTATGCTGTCCTAGGGGTAGCTATGACCAGAATCAACTAGATGACACCCAAAACACAACAACTGTCAAATAATTTCAGCATTTTGGATTTCCAAAATAATAAACTTTGCCTTGTTGTTTAAACAAAGAACTCAATTACAAAGCAACTCTGAGTCTTGTTAGATTAGCACACTTGCTTTTATATGAACAGATAACAGTTTCTTGGTTTATATGGATAAGTTAGCCCAACTCCTTTTTTCTCTAAAAGACATACATATTTAGGCAGTTTTTGCATGGGGAATTCAGATTTTAGGACAAGTTTCCTTGAAGCAGTATTTCAGACTCTATGACTTCTTGGGCATATTGCTGGTAAATGGTTTTCTTTCATCTGTTTGTGCATGCGCCATTAGACTTCTGTGAGCAGGAACCTTGCCTTTAGTACTCTTCTGCACTCAGTAACTCCACCCCTCAGTGTTTTGGAAGAGAACATACAATGTTTTACCTCATGTAAATTCCCCCTTAACAGCATTTCTCATAGGACATTCCAGTCTTTTGATGTAGAGTACCTCTAGGCTCCCTGAAGAAGGACATCAAGGTTGGTAGACTGAGTAAAACAGGTAGCCCCTCAATAAGATGGATGGACATTTGCTGAAACAATGGGTTAAAATATAGCAATGGTTGTGAGAATGGCACAGAACTAGGAAGCATTTCCTTCTGTTGTACATGACATCACTGAGATGGAGAGTTGGAACCAATTAGATGGATGAGGAATGAGAGATGTCATTGCTGATGTCAGATGGATCTTGGCTGAAAGAAGAGAATACCAGAAGGATACTTACTTGTGCCTTATTGACTATGCAGAGACATTCGACTGCGTGGGTTATAACAAACTATGTATAATAGTGTGAAGAACGGGTATTTCAGAACACTTATTTGTACTCAAGAGGAATGTGCACATAGATCAGGAGGCAGTCTTTAGAACTGAAAAAGGGATACAGAATGTTTTAAAGTCAGGAAAGGTATGTGTCAAGGTTGTATCATTTCACCACACTTATTCAATTTGCATGCTGAGCAAATCATTCTAGTAGCTGGAATGTTGCATTAGGATACAAGGAAGAGTCATTAACAATATGTGATATGAAAATGACACAACCTTGCTTGCAGAAGTGAAGAGAACTTGATATACTTACTGATGAAGATCAAAGACTACAGCCTAAAGTATGGATTGCACCTCCAAGATAAAGAAAATGAAATTTCTCCCACTGATAAGTGAAGAAAAGATTGAAGTTGTCAAATACTTTATTTTCCTTGGATCCACAATTAATGCTCATGGTGGCAGAAGTCAAGATATCAAACAACGTATTACATTAGGTAAATCTGATACAAAAGATTTCTTTAAAGTACTAAAGAGCAAATATGACAGTTTGAGGACTAACGTGTGCCTGACCCATGCCATGGTATTTTCAATCACCTCATCTGCATGTGAAAGTTGGACAATGAATAAGGAAGACCGTAGAAGTGATGGATTTGAATTATGGTGCTGGAAGTACCATGGCCTGCCAGAAGAACAAACAAATCTGTGTTGCAAGAATTACAGGGAGAATGTTCCTTAGAAGAGAGGATGGTGAGACTTCATCTCTTGTACTTTGTTCATGTTGTCAGGAGGGATCAGTCCCTGCAGAAGGACATCATGCTTAGTAAAGCGGAGGGTCAGAGAAATAGAGGAAGATCCCAAACAAGATGGCTAGACACAGTGGCAGCAGCAATGAGGATGGTGCAGGACCTTACCGTGTTTTGTTCTGTTGTGCATACGGTCACTATGAGTAGGAACTGACTTGAAGGCACCTAGCAACAACAACAAGGAGCTCTGGTAGCGTAGTGGTTACGAATCGGGCTGCGAGCCGCAAGGTCAGCAGTTCGAAACTACCAGCGGTTCCGCGGGAGAAAGATGAGGCGATCTGCTCC
>NW_006408539.1:12854922-12883330 GCF_000296735.1 Chrysochloris asiatica
AACAACAAGTCTTCTCCAACCCCAAATCTCCACTTTCTTCAATCCCTTCTCAGATAACAAAATTCTCAGTTCTTCTTCATGTGGAATATCATCAGACTTACCTTTTCCCTTGAAATGAGCTTTAAGATTTGAGCATAAGCATCAAGATGCAATTCAGTTCAGGGCACAGTGAGGGATATTATTCCCCTAGTTCAGACCTCACAGTGTATTAGTGAGGCATACCATCTTTGTTGACTGATTTGTTAGACATTTTCCTGACTGTTTTGTCCTAGATTGTATCTTTTCTTATGTATTTCATAATAATTTATTAAGAGTAATTGGATATTGAAGTGGAAACAAAATTAAATTTTCAAACTTAGAAGCACATACATGTCTTTGATGATTTTCCATTCCTGGTGTGGTGCTGTAGGATCAGCACTTGACTGTGAACCACAAGGTTGGCAGTTCAAACCCACCAGCTGCTCCTTGGAAACCCTATACAGCGTCACTATGAGTCAGAACTGACTTGACAGCACTTCACAACAACAAATGGGGAAATGCAAACATAGGTTACATGGTTTGTTATATGACATGCACAATTAATCCGGAGTCAGGGAAATAAAACTCCTTGACTAATAGAACTCTTGACTGAGTGGGCTTTCAAAGACAAAAATAATTCTCACTAAGGTTCTTTCCCACTGGGTACTGTGATCATCATAGCTTGTTTTACTGCTAATTCAGAGATAATTCAGAGGTAGTGGTTAAACTTTACAGACAGACTTCAAAATTGATCAACAAACCTCAATGCTGCTAGATGTTTAAGTGACTTTCTTAAAATCCAAAATGAACTTAAGGTGATGAGTTGCTGGACCTGGGGGCTCAGGACCATAGTCTCAGGGGACATTATGGTCAATTGGCATAATACAGTCCACAAGGACAATGTTTTATATCCTGCTTTGGTGAGTAATGTCTGGGATCATAAAAGTCCATGAACGGCAATCTCCATGTGCAGAAGAAACAAGAGTGATGAGAACTGAAGAGTCTTGGAATCAATTCATCCAGTGAACTAATAGAACATGAGAACATCAGTCTCCATGACTCTGAGAACAGAAGAACTAAATGATGCCCGGCTACCATTACCAATTGCTCTGAAAGTGAACATGTTATAGGATTTAGACTAGAAGGGCAGAATGTGGAACAAAACTCAAAATTATTAAAAAACAAAAAGACTGCACTTATTGGTCACAAAGAGACTAGAGGAACCTAAGCCTATGGCCCTTGATCACCCTTCAGGCCTGGAAAGGAACTCACATTCATGGTCCAACTTTTAGCCAAGCAGTAGATAGGCATATGGGGGGTAGGGGGCAACAACACTGGTAAGGTATGATCACTATGAATGATGGAGTGGTCAATCATTCAAAACCAAAAGGGCAACATGTCCCTAAGGACACAGTTGAGAAGGGCTGGGAAGGTGGGCAGAATGGAAATAGAAATGATGCTGTCACATGGAGGGGATTGTAATCATTGAGATGAAAAAAGTGTATGATTTGTTGAGTGTAAAAGTGATGTTCTTGTCTGTAAACCTTCACTCAAAATACAATAACGTTAAAAAAAAAATCCCAAATGAAACAATTTCTCACATTTTGTTATCTGTGAAGGAAAGTAGCCAATTTCAGTATTACAACTCTTCAGTATTAATTTTTATTACACCACCAGACCTAACTATTAACAATATTGTTTATAAACATTTTCCAACTATTTATGCAAACTTCAATATAATTCTGTTAGTGCCTTTTGCTGTCTTTTTTTTCTCACTCCTTTTCTGTTCTGGCACTGTAGGATAAGCATTTGACCACAAGGACAGTTGAACCACAAAGTCACCAGCCATTCCTTGGAAACCCTACACAGGGTTGCTATGGGTCAGAACTGACTCAACAGCACTTAACAACATTTTCTTTATATAGAACAGTTCAATAGTTCTCTTAATGGTTTCTGATTTATTTAAATTGAATTGTACATTTACCATCCTGATTTTTGTATGTGTGTGAGATGTCTCTAGGTCTGATGGGTATTTAACATTTTTCATTAGGGAGAACATGTTCAGTTGATATCCCTAACTGCACTCTCTCAACAAGGCTACTAATAATTAATTCAGAAATCAATTGAATGCTTCATTTAACTTTTAAACTACTAGATCAACAAGTAATTTCTCTTAATTGCAAGATGCCCTGATAAATATAGCTCCCATTTAAAAATCTTTACTTCTGTGAATTATTTGACTTTTATTGACAATAATAACCATTTGGCACAGTTCGATGCTTTTGCAGTATTTGTAATGCTTGACATCTCTCTCTGTCACTTCTACTTGTATACCACTGAGTTTTTGGTTCATGAATCTGTGCTTCACGTTTCTGATGTATGTCTTTATGATCCATGTGCAGCAGAAAACAAACGAGACTATAATCTTATTTTCTTCTCACATGTTACATTTACCTTGTTTCACTTGTTCATTGTGGTCTTCTCCCACAGCATGGGTGTTGATGCTGTTGTTTTTAAGTGCCGTTGAGTTGGTTCTGACTCATAGCAACCCTGTGTAGGATTTCTGAGGGCCGACTGGTGGGTTTGAACCACTAACCTTGTGGTTAACAGACTTGTGTTTATCTTACTGCATCACACCAGGACTCCTACTGTACTACCAACCACATGAAATCAAGAACTTCTGTTAGCTTCATTGCGTACAGAAAAGACATCGTAGACTCTCCATAAGCATTTGTTACATGGATGAATGAAGGAATGAGTTTTCTAAATCCACGACATCAATGAGTAATAGATTTAGACCAGTGGATTTGTGCCAAAGTCAAATGATAGCTTTTGTTGTTAGGTGCCATCGAATCAGTTCCAACTCACATTGACCTTATGCACAACAGCGCAGAACACAGGTCGGCCCTGTGCCATCCTCACAATTGTTGCTATGCTTGGGCACATTGTTGCAGGTACTGCGGCAATCCATCTCCTTAGGGGTCTTCCTCTTTTTGGATGAGCCCCTATTTTACCAAACATGATGTTATAACCTGAAGAATGATTCTTTATTACCTGCTGCTGATTGAGCCACTATTCAGGGATAATGTGTTGATACCCAGGAGACCAGGGGAGTGGAAAAATCTCTCAGATCTGTCTCTCTGAGGAAAAGGGGAGGGGAATTTTATAGGGGTTTTGAGTATGAGGTAGCAGCCTGAGGAATTTCAGGAACCGGTGTCTGTTTCTTCAAGGTTGAATTCAGCATCCTAGCCAGGCTGTCTCCAGCTGGGACCATTAATCTTTTCAGATAGTGGTTATCAGTGGCCATTATAAGAGATGTATGGCTGTTGTCTTCTATTCCAGCAATAGTCCTTGGAGTTGTTGTTAAGTTCCATTGAGTCAGTTCCGACCCATAGTGACCCTTGCAGTTCAAACTGACTTTGCAGTTCAGTGCATTAACTCACGAAGTTATATCAGGACTCCTGTGCTTGGAGTAGGGAGTAACTATTCATTAAAGAACCAGATGTGGTGCTATAGGATATGCACTGGACATCAAAGTCAGCAGTTCAAACCCACCAGCCGTTCGTTATAAACCCTACACAGGGTTGCTATGAACTGGAACCGGCTCAATTTGCACTTAACAACAACAACAACTTATATTTGTGCTTTAGGAAGGGTCTCCCGTATATCAATTTGTGTGGGGTCAATTTGCTTCTGTTTCTAGGGGCACCTCTGATTTTGAGTAGGGCAAGGGGAAGCCCTTGGTCCCATGTTAGATTAGTCTCTTGGCAAGGTTTTCCCAGGGTCTTATTTAGGGTGTGGTTCACCTTCTTGCTTTTTCCAGTTGATTGGTGTCTGCACGAGGTGTGTAGACTTTCAGTTTACTTGGCGAGTTCTTGAATCTCCAGCCAGCCGTTCTCTTGAGATCTTCAAGGGAACACTTGGGTGTAAATATCCTCAGCCTAAGTTTGATGTTTAGGGTCAGGGTTTGCAAGAATGGGAGCCAGGCATTGCCTTGGCAGTTTTGTCGGTGTGATGATTTCCTTCAGCTTCTGTGGTAGTGTTTTTGTTGATCTGGTCCATTTAGGTGTTGTTGTTGTTGTTAAGTGTTGTTGAGTTAGTTCAGACCCATAGCAACCCTGTATAGGGTTTCTGAGGAGCAGTTGGTGAGCTTGAACTGCCAACCTTGCAGTTCAAATGGCTTTGCAGTCTGGCACATTAACCCACAGCGCCACACCAGGACTCCTAGTTGTTGTTAGGTACCATCAAGTTGGTACCAACTCATAGCGACCTTATGCACAACAGAACAAAACACTGCCCGGTCCTGGGCCAACCTCACAATCATTGCTACACTTGAGTTCATTGCTACTGCCAGTGTCAATCCATCTCATTGGGGACCATGTACAAGAATTATTTCATCTTGCTCTTGGATGACTTTCAATGGATGCAAACGTTCTCGTGCTGAGTCATCATGAGGGCTTGTGGTCGTGTGCCATCAAGTTGGTTCTGACTCAGCAGTTCTGTACAAGGTCTCTAAAACTGCCAATCTTTACAGGAGCAGAGACCTTTACCAGTCACCAACAGAGTGGCTAGTGGATTCGAACTGCCGAGCTTGTGGTTAGCAGCTCAGCTCATAATTCACTCTATGCTACCAGGACTCCTCTGTCATGAATACCACCCCCCTTTTAAAATTGCCCTGTGTGCATGCAAGACATCTTGGAAGGAGGACCCTGGCTAAGGCTATTTGCTTTGTCTTTTATGTTCTACTCACCAAAGTAGGGTGTAGAACATTGTCTTTGTGAACTATGTTATACCAGTTGACCACGGTCTTCCCTGAGGCCCCATGCCCAGAAACTCATTGCCTTAAGATGTTTGATTATATCTAAGAAGTTTCCATCATTTTGCCTACTCTATGTCCTGGTGTGGTGCTGTGGGTTAATGAGCCAGACTACAAAGCCATTTTTACTGCAAGGTTGGTGGTTCAAGCTCACCAGTTGCTCCTCGGAAATCCTATACAGGGTCGCTGTGGGTTGGAACTGACTCGACGGCACTTAACAATAACAACAACAACATGCTCTGCCACATTCATAGGTAAATACCTATGGACAAATATCTTCTTTCAGACCCTTAGAGATTTGTGGGTATTCTCCATTATTCCTCCCATATCCATTCACCTGGGGTATTTGTCCATATATCTGCCTACAGAACACTGTTGTTCCAAGGTTGTGTATATAACACTACCTTTGTCTGCATTAGCCCTGCATACCTCACTATGTCTCCATCTGTCTTCATCATTCTTCTGCCAACCTCCCTCATCTTGTATATTGTCTTCCTGTCTCTCAAGTTAACCTGTGTCTACCGCTAACCAGCGTGTTATTTTCCCTTTCCTCCCACCCCTGATAAACATCAAAGCTAGTTTCTTTTAGTAAGAAAACCTTTTCTTGAATTTTTACAATAGTGGGGTATACAATATTTGTCCTTTTGTGATTCATCACTTTTACTCAGCAAAACATCCTCTAGGTTCATCCATGATATAAGTTGTTCACAGATTCATCATCATTCTTCAACATTGCATAGTAGTACACTGTGTGTATGTACCAAAGTTTGTTTATCCACTCTTCCGCTGATGGGCATTTAGGTTGTCTCCATCTTTTTGCTATTGTGAATACTGTTGCAATGAACATCAGTGTGCACATATCTACTCATGTCCTGGCTCGTATTTCTTGTGGAAAGATACCAAGTGGAGGGATTGCTGGGTGATACCGTATTTCTCGTCCCACCTTTCTGAGGAAGCATCATATTGTTTCCCATAGTGGATTTCAATAATTCTGATGTTAGATTTCTTAATTGTATCCTACATTTCCTTTTACATTTATTTGCTTTTCTTTGTTCTTTTCTCTTGCGTCTTGGAAAGTTCAGGGTTTTCTTTTGTCTTCTAGTTCATTTAGTCTATTTTCTGTAGGCTTGACACTACTGTTGAATATTGCTGTAACTTGTTCTAATTCTGATGTTTTATTCTTCAGGCTTATAGTTCCCTGTTCTATTTATTTGTTTTCAATTTCTTTGTTAAGTCTCTGATTTTATTACTCCATTTATTTCCTGTTAGTTTGTTTTCTTTGTGCATTTCTGTTTTTTTGCTTTATATAAACACATTTAGCACCATAGTCTGAAAATGACAAATTCTTTGCTTTAATCTGACTTTCATAGGAGTGATTTCCTCTTCAGGTTTTGTTTTTGATTGTTTCTTGTTCACTTGTAATTTCATGTCTTATTATCTTTTGTCATACTTGGTCCATTTGATTATCTTTTTATTCTTCTAGTTTTGTATTCTATTTATTGTTAAAGAATTTTCTGATTGTGTGCCCTGGATGTGCAGTGTTGTCAAGTATAGGACTACTGAAAGGCTGGGGTCCACACCCACCAGTCACTCTGTAGAAGGAAGATGTGGTAGATCACCTTTGCAGACTTGCAGCCCTGGGAACCAATGGGGAAGCTTCCCTAGCCCCACAGGTTCACTCCTCTTGCTACTTTTGTACTCACTCTGACTCTCTATACCTCTGCTATTGTCTGAAGTTGTGAGATTTCAATCTCTGCTTATTTTTATTTGTTGTTTAGTGAGTTAATTTCTGGAGGAGTAAATGGGAATGTTGATTCATTTTGGTATCTTGCTTTGCTTTTCCACATTTGATTTTCTTAATGCCTCAGCAGGTGGGTACAAAGTTTGCATTTTATTCAAAAGTCCCAAACATAGTGAAGAATTTTTTAACTAACACTTGACAATTTTAATGTAGGATTTAGAGACTAGCAAGAGACATAGAAAAGTTCAGATGCACTTATATGTCAAGTTTTCTACTGTCTTTTGGCTGTTACTTAATGCCATAACTTGTAGGTAGAAAGCTATTCTGTTCCAATTTGTATAAAGGGAATTCTGAGCTCTCCTGCAGAGACCAAAACTGTGATGGAAGGTGCTGAAGGCAAGAGGCATTCCAGACTAGATTGGTCCAGGACTCAGGATGTCAGCCAAGATTGAGTGAGGAAGAGGGAAGAGAGTGAAAAGAGCTCTCGGAGGAGCCAGGATTCAACGGGAGGGAACCTCAACCATGAATGTTCTGAAATCTTAAAAATAGAGATCTTGATATTTAGGTGATCTCTTTGAGACATACCAATGAATTTCAAAATTAAGTAAGCACAGTTCAGTGCTGTAAAACTCGGCATCGTGTTTTTTTTTTTTTAACTTTTGCTTCTAAAATATATTAAAAGAATAACAAATTTTAATCCAGAGGAAGGAAAACCAAATATTGAGATACTTCAAGGATGTATAATACAAAGAATAGAACTTTTGGAATTGGATTTTTGGTTAGGTCATGTTAGGTTTCCTGGGAAACAGACCATGATTTGGTGATTTGGTTGCAGGCAAGGACTACCAAAAACCAGACAGGAGACATTGAACTTAAGTATAGTTGCAATATAGCTTAGGGGACTCCACAAGGTGCTCCGAAGCTGCATATTCCTTCAAAGATATCCAAAAGGTGGCAAGAACATGGGCCTTTGGCATCCTTGCACTACCAGTCACTGAGTTTGGGGTTTCCTGAGGAAGAAACATTAATTTGCTCAAGTTGCTCCTTTTGGCCAAGGCAATTTTTATAAAGGGTCACAGCTGAGGAAATAAACGGCTTGGTCATGAAGGGAGATCTGGGACAGACATCACAGCATCCAGTAGACTCCACCCCTTCTTCGGCATTGTCTTTATCTGTTCATTTTCTATAGCTAAGAAGGATGGCTGTGTTTGATACTATTTCTATTTCAATGATATGGGTGGCATGGGCCATAGCACTAATTTGTACCAGGTGATCACAGTGTTAAACTAATATTAGAGTAAGAGGGTGGTGGTGGTGGTGGGCTGTAGAGTCGATTCCGACTCATAATGACCCTGTGTAAGGTTCCCAAGGCTGTAAATCTTTACAAGAGCAGAAAGCCTCATCTTTCTCCTGTAGAACAGCTGTTAGTTTCGAACTGCTGACCTTGAGGTTAGCAGCCCAACTCGTAACCACTACTCTACCAAATGCACTGTAGAGTCATAAAGCCTGAAAGAACATTGTGGAGACAATGAATTCTTCTCAATTGTATATAAGATATGAAAGTGCATTCACAGCCAGAGCATGGTTTACTGTTTAAGACTCGTCTGGGACAGTCACAAAGGACTCTCAGGAGCCCACTGAAGTCCAGGCGGCGGGCAGCTGTGCACTGGAATGATCAGGGCCAGGGTCACTGACGATGAGCTCAGATTGTCTGGGTTTCAATCCTGGTTCTGTAGGAGAGTGAGCTCCTTGCCCTCCCTTCTCTGAACACTATTTTGGGTTTCTAAATGGGGAAGACAATAACAGTACCTATCTTGCAGGGTTATTGTGAAGAATTATCACAACATCTGACACTGCTTATTGTTAAGTGCCATCTAGTATGTTCCGACTCAGAGTGACCCTGTATAGGGTTTTGGAGGAGCGACTGGTGAACTTGAAACACCGACCTTGCAGTCCAGCACATTATCCTGCAGAGCCACAACAGGACTCCGTCTGACACTTGCTGTTGTTGTGAAGTGCCGTCGAGTCGGTTCCGACCCATAGTGACCCTGTATAGGGTTTCCGAGGAGCAGCTGGTGAACTTGAACCACCGACCTTGCAGTTCAAACGGCTTTGCAGTCTGGCACATTATCCTACAGCGCCACACCAGGACTCCTAAGTCTGACACTTAGGCAGACTCAAAAAAGATTATTATTATTATTATTATTATTATTATTGTTGTTGTTGTTGTTAAGTGCCATCGAGTCGGTTCCGACCCATAGCGACCCTGTACAGGGTTTCCGAGGGTGTAAATCTTTACAGGAGTAGAAAGCCTCATCTTTCTCCCGCGGAGCGGCTGGTAGTTTCGAACCGCTGACCTTAAGGTTCGCAGCCCGATTCGTAACCACTACGCTATTATAGTTTTATTATTAGGAGTGCTATTGGGTAGGTTTTTAGCTTTTCTTTAAATTAGAATATGTATTATGTAATCAGATCTGGAGCCTTGGTGTGGTGCTAGGCTGCTGACCATAAGGTTGGTGGTTCAAACCCACCAACTGCTCCTTGGAAACCCTATACAGGGTTGCTATGACTTGGAACCGACTTAATGGCACTTAACAGCAACAACAATCAGTTTAGGAAGAAAAATCGTCTTAAAGAGTGTAGCAGAAAGTTGGAATTGACATTAGAGATATTAGAAAAATCTTATGGGTAAATAAAATGTTCAAACCATAAAGGTCAACTTGTTTACCTCTATGTTCCTAAGAAGTAAGAATAAATTGTTAAAATAATGTGAGAAAAAAATTGACTTTGCTCAAAGCTGCTTGTTTGAAAAATGCCAACCTTATAAAGAATTCAGACAGATGTTATGACAATACATTAATTATATCTTGCATTGTGCAAATAGAGTTCAATATTAGAAAGTATAAAATTCCAAAAGAAATGAAAATGTCTCACAAAAGTAGCACATTGTTAGTTATAACTTTTCATGAAAACTACAAAAATGCGATAGATGTGAAACAAAACTTTAGAAAAATCAAAGGCCTGATAGTTTAACACAATTTCCAACACGATTCTAATCATTGTAAACTAATTCAGTAATTTAATACCCTCAATGAAGCAGCTCATCATGATATTCTTAGGGCTGAGTGAAATGGTTTACTGGAAGGAATTATATTAATTAATCATCAGAGGCTTAGGACTCAAACTAAGAGGAACTTATATTATACATGTGTTTTAGTGATCTGTTGCTGCATGACAAAATGCTTCAAAATACAGCTGTTACAACAATAATAAATAATAAGCGCATCTTTCTCACACAAGGAGCTCTAGTAGCGTAGTGGTTACGAATCAGGCTGTGAAACACAAGGTTGGCAACTCGAAACTGCCAGGTGTTCTGCGGGAGAAAGATGAGGCTTTCTGCTCTCGTAAAGATTTAGAGCCTTGGAAACCCTGTGCAGGGTCGCTATGAGTTGGAACCGACTCCACGGCACGTCACCACCACCACCACCACCATCTCACACAGTTTCAGTGGGTCAGGAATTTTGGTGGTTCTGTCTTGGAATTCTTTGAGCCAACGTGGAGCCATCAGAAGGTTGGCAAGGGCTAGAGGACCACCAAGATCACTCACATGGCCATGGACAGATGTTCTCACTTGCTTGTTGGCTACTAGCAGGAAACCTCAGTTTGGTGCCACCTGGACCTCTCCACAGGGCTACTGTAGTGTTCCCATGACGTGGCAGCTACATCCACCAGCATTTTTACTGAAGACACTAACGTGGAGTCCGCACCGTCTTTTATGACCTTACTTGAAGTCACATACCACCACTTCTACTATAGCCTTGAATGAAATGAAAGTCACTAAGTCTGGCTCACACTCAAGGGGAGGGAAACTAGAAATTAAATGCTGTCTTTTTTATTTTTTGAGTTTTGAGACTATACCCAACAGAACATACACCATATGTATAATTCGTGCCATCAATTGCATTTTTTGAGTTGTGCAACCAATGTATTGTTAAGGAGCTTACCAATAAACAGACACAAACATATTGGTGACTTGGATAATGGCAAGTACCATGGCCTGTATTTTAGCAAAAAATATACTGGGAATTTCATCAGCTAATGCAATTACTGTAGAAAGGAACATGGGAAAAATAAAGAAATATTTAAGTAGTGGTTAGATATGGAACTTTAGTTTTATTCAGAGTTCTTAATTCATTAAAAAAACCCACACATATAAGCATTTTCTGTTTGGATAGAGTAGGTTGTTGTTGGATTCTCTGGTATTGCTTTATCATGACTTCATCCATGTTTCTTCCTGAAGCTTTTTCCCCTGTATATGTGGTCGCACTCTTTGGGCCAGTCACTTCTTCCAGCTGTACTGTGCTTCTTGAGGTCTGGCTGGGACAGATGTTAATGGAGTATCAAAATGTTGGCTATTTTAGGTTGTGAATTCATACGGACTGTCCTCAGAATTGAGATCATTAAAAAGGAACCAAAGGAGGTAATGACTAATTTTCTAGATATCTAAGAAGAGTTTGCTTGGACAGGGACTGTTACTGACATTAGCCACACCAGGCAGCCTCATTTCCTTGGAGCTATAGCATGAGTAATTTTAAGAGAGAGTGATGCAAAATAGCCCTAAAATACAGGAAGCTTGATTCCACTTGCATGCAAGTTCAGCATTGCAAGGTAAAAACCCCTTTTCACAATTATATCTGCTGAAAGCCCTAAAAAGAATCAGTTCAAACCTAGACAAGGCTCGAAGATGATCCAAGACAAGTTTCAAAAAGGCTCCCTTGTCCCATAACATGTCAGTTTAACTGCAAATCTGTTTTATTAAAATACATTTCATTTGCTGTATCCAGGCAATGCATAATGTATTTTTATGTAAATAATGTGCACTCATTATATGTGTTTTGTAAACCACACAACTTCCTCATGCATTAGCTTCCTATGACCTTACATGTGTTATATGTTTTTGCTTATTATTTACACCTACAGGTTAGATGCAAAAATCAGTACTGTAAAATCACTTTATTACAGCACCTCTGAAATTTGTGACTCCAGTTTTAATGCTTTTAAAGTCTTTCTGAAAGTATTTGTTCATGCCTATCTGCCGGTACTTAGTGACTTCAATAAAGAGCAGGTGGAACATGAAAATAAGCCTTAAAAGTATTATCTTGGATGCTTCATCTACCAAAACCTTTTCTTTAAAAATTTGAATACTATTTTGCATCTGTGCTTCATGATTGCTAAGTTCAAAAAATAGAATTCCATGTTTTGTTATGGATACTTGAATGGCTATGTTTAGGACTTTTACAGTTACAGAGGGAGTACCCACTAGCATCCCTTCCCCCCATAGCCTTTAGTATTACAAGCATATATGAAAAAATGAGAGGAAAATGTATCTTGGTTGTTGAAGAGTAAAGATATTGCTTTGAGGACTAAGTTACAACTGACTCAAGCCATGGTGTTTTCAGCCACCTCATTTTTATGTGAAAGCTGGACAATGAATAAGGAAGGCCAGAAAAGAACAGATGCATTTGAATTGTGTTATTGACAATGAATATTGAAACTACCGTGGATTACCAGGAGAACAAACAAAGCTGTTTTGGAAGAAGTAATCCCCTTAGAAGTTAGGATGGTAGAACTTTGTTTAACAAGCATTTGACATGTCATCAGGAGGGACCATTCCCTGCAGAAGGAAATCCTGTTTGATAAAGTAGAGGGTCAGCTGAAAAGAGGAAGATCTCCAATGAAATGGATTGGCATAGCAACACTGGGCTCAGCTGTAACAACAATGTGGAGACAGTGCAGGAGAAGGTGGTGTTTTTTTTTCTGTTATGCAGAGTCGCTATGAGTTGAAACTGACTTGATGGCACCTATCAATAACAACATAAAAAAATGAGACCACTGTAACATAAAATAATCATTAAGGTGAATAGATTTGTTAACCTAAGAGAAGACCTGTGAGAATCAAATGTATCCTGACATACCTTGGTAAGGTTTCATTGAAGCTTTGGAACTTAACGAAGACCTTAAAATGTTTTTAGTAATGAATTTTTAATGTTGAGTTTACTATTTTACACATTATCTTGTTTTATCCTCATCAGTATAGGATATATATATATAGTGACACAATTGTATATAATGATACACTTGCATATAGTGATACGCTTGTACATAGTGATACAAGAAGATACTCAGTTTTACTTATTATTTTGGTTTTTAAATGTTTTAAAATCTTTGTATATGAATTGAGAGACGGTTTGCAGAGTGGTGGTGGTGGTGGTGGTGTGCCGTGGAGTTCTAGCAACTGTCTAGGGCAGAGAAGAACTACTGCACATAGTTTCCAAGGCTGGGAGGGAGAATGATGAGACTGTCTGCTCCTGAAAAGATTCACAGCCTTGGAAACCCTTGGGAACAGTTCTGTCCTATAGGGTCACTGTGAGTTAGAATTGACTCAGTGACAGTATGTTCATTGCACACTTAATAGGCTACAGTATAGTGTAAATGGAACTTTTATATGCACTGGGAAACCAAAAAATCATGTGCCTTGCTTTGTTGTGATATTCGCTTTATTGTGGTGGTCTGGAGCGGAATCTACAAAATCTCTGAGGTATGCTTTTATTATAGATTCTGACTGTGGCTCCCCTGGGCTGTCCTTGACCTAGTCCCACGATGGGTCAGTTAGTTCATTGTACCAGCCAAGATTCTTCTTGATCAAACTGTTCACGTGGAGGAGACTTCCTGTTAGCAGTTACACAGAGACATGGAAGAGGCTGGCAGTGGCCCAGATGATGACTTATTGTGTTGACCCTTAGGTTGGGTGTCTCTTTGAATGGATGAGTTAGAAGGGCTACATGAAGGCATGGTTGTGCAATGGTTGAGGCTGGGCTAATGGAAAGATTGGTAGTTGGAACCCATCACCCACTCTGGGGAAGAAAAGATCTGGTGATCTGCTCTTGCAAAGATTGAAACAAAAAACATACTACCACTGCATCAATTCCAACTCATAGAGACGCTCTAAAACAGACTAGAGCTGCCTCTGGGACTGTAAATCCTAATGGGAGCAAACTCGCTCATCTTTTTCCTAAGGAGAGGCTGGCGACTTTGAATCTTTGACCTTGTGATTAGCAGACCAATACTTAACCCATAAGGAGCTCTGGTATCGTAATGGTTACAAATTGGGCTGTTAACCTCAAGGTCAGCAGTTTGAAACTATCAGCCATTCTATGGGAGAAAGATGAGGCTTTCTGCTCCCATAAAGATTTACAGCCTCGGAAATCCTATACAGGGTCACTTGAGTTGGAACCAACTCCATGGCACATAACCACCACCACCATCACTTAATCCACAGGCACCATCAGGCATCTCTATAGAGCCCTTGTTGTTGGTACGTGCCGTGAAGTCAGTTCTGACACATAGTGACCATGTATAGAGTTTCTGAGGAGTGGTTTGTGAGTTTGAACCGCTGACTTTGCGGTTCAAACAGATTTTGAGGTCCAGTGCTTATCCTACAGCTTCACACCAGAACTCTAGCCCTAGGTGATGCTTATACGTACATAAGAATCACCTGGGGTCCTGTTCAAATGTAGGTTCTGATACAGTGTATCCAAGGGTGGAGCCAGAATGAACCAATTAGAAGTCCTGAGTGAAACAGACCTTGAAATTATCTTTGTCATGCAGGAAATAGTCGTAGGTAATCCTGCATGGACTCCTTTCTCCTAGGTAACACTGAAGAAAAGGAAATGTCTGTGCTTTGGAGTAGAAATTGGGAAAGTTAGGGTGCTCAACTTTCTTTTGCAAGTTGCACTCACTCCCAAACAAACCTCATACTAGCTACTGTTACAAGTCTGACTTAATGATGCCATCGTGGAAGCAGGGCAAATGGTGTAGAAGCGGGAACAAGAAAGGTCCAAGAGAATTTGAAAGAAAGATAGGATCAAAAAGCCAAAGCAAAGTCCTAGGTCTGTCAGACTATAGGTGACAGATTTGACAAACAAACAATTATTATGAGAAGCAGAGTTTATAATACTTGCTAATCATAAGAATATATTGTTCTTTTATTTTAGAGTTACTAACATCTACACCAGCTTCAGTCACTTTTGGTTTCTATTAATAAAAGTTAACAATATTTCTATAAATATTGTTGCCATTGGTAAGTGCTGTCAAGTTGGTTTCAACTCATAGCAACCCTGTACAGGTTTTCCAAAGAGCTTCTGGTGGGTTTGAACCACTGACTTTGTGGTTAGCAATCCAGTATTTATCCTACAGTGGTAATTGTTCAACAGTCTTTTAAATGTACTAATGAACTATTGGTTGAACGTTATCTTCAGAAACTATTCAGAAGGCAATGATCCTATGCATCTGGTCAGTATATAAGTCTGAGCCCAAAAGTACATATTTTAGGGACAGATGTGAATATATAAAATCTGGTAGCATAGTGGTTATGAATCAGGCTGTGAACCACAAAGTCAGCAGTTCGAAACTACCAGCTGCTCCACAGGAGAAAGGTGAAGCTTTCTGCTCCCGTAAAGATTTACAGCCTTGGAAACCCTGTTCAGGGTTGCTATGGGTCACAACTGACTTGACGGCACTTAACAACAACAACTGCAAAATTGGTTACTGAAGCTTGATATAATGGATTAAATACAATAAGTGATAATTTCAGGGATTTTGTGTTTTAGAATGGTGTTGGAGGAGAATATTGAAAATGCCATGGCCTGCCAAAAGAACCAATAGATCCATTTTGGAAGAGGTGCAGCCAGAGTGCTCCTTCGAGGCCAAGATGGCCAAACTTTGTCTCTCATAATTCGGACATATTGTCAGGAGGGACCATTCGCTGCAGAAGGATATCCTGTTTGGTAAGGTGGAGGGTCAGAGAAAAAGAGGAAGACCTCCAATGAGATGGATTGGCCAAATGGCAGCATTGATGGACTTGAGCGTGGCAACAGTAGTGAGGTTGGCCCAGGAACGGGCAATGTTTCTTTCTGCTATGCATAGGGTCGCTATGGGTCGGTACTGACTCGATGGCACCTAACACCACCATCAACAACAGGGAAAATAGGACAGATTTTTAATTTGTCAAGTGTTTGAGCTATGCAAAACCAATGGCAGGAAAATGACAAAATCTCAAATAAGCATAAATGCACAGGGGAGATGAATTGTTTTCTGATAGGATGCTTCCAAAGTGAGAGTGATTTAATTTTTATTTTAAATGGTTAATTTACGTTCAGGATTTTATTCATATAGCTTACTTACAGCAAGATAGAGTTTAGGATAAAAATGATACTTTCTTACATGTATTTGCATATTTTGGGGTTTCCAAAAAATATTTTACATGCCATTTTTTCCCCCATCACAACAGTGTGAAAAGCATCATAGTCTCATTATAAAGAGGAATGAACAGAGAATAATTTGTTCTAAGTTGTTATTCTAGGTATTTACGTGGGTTCAGACTCCTTCATCTCTTCTTGAATTTTCTTTTTTGCATTTTGTGTTATTTTTCTTTCATTATTTCCCAGTCCTCCTCCCTTTTAAAAATTATTCTTAGTTTTTGTTACAAGGCAAGAAATCTTGATGACCAACCCACATTGAGGAAGCCAGCTGAGAAAATAAAGAAGGTGAAGTCAACAAAAAATATTCAAACAGGAATAGAACTTGGCCTGATTAGAACAGGCTTCCAGTGAGCAGATGAAATGCAAGTGATTGGGGTCAGTAGCTTCTAAGTCTGTGGTCTTGATTGAATGCTGCATTCAGAGGTAGAGAAAGTGTTTGCTTCCATTTCTGACTTGAATAGTATCAAAATCCATCCTATCTTAAAAAAAAAAAAAATCCTTGTTGTTTTTGGCATGACTCATTTCCTTGATAGATTCAGTGAGGGCTAATGTCAAAACAACTCTTAGGAGTGAGAGTTAAGAATCATTAAATTGTCATCAGCTTCAACACTTGAACTGCATTCAACATCAGAGCTGGATTAACTCTATCTCATAATCTGTTGCTTATCAGAGGCCCAGTAGAATGGGACATGAGGCAAGTATGTATGAGAAAAGAGTTTGCTGTTAAGTGCGGTTGGATTGGTTCTGACTCATAGTGACCAGGTGTAGGGTTTCCAAGGAGTGGCTGGTGGGTTTGAACTGCCAACTTTGTGGTTAGCAGTTCAGTGTTTATCCTATAGTGCCATACCAGGACTCCTGGGGAAAGAAGGGGAAGGTGAACATTTTAAATCATGACAGGACAGAACCACTTGGGGAATTTGGGCTGCTTGCTGGCATTTCAATTAGAAAGTGCCAAGAAAAAGAGTCTAAAATCTGATGTAAACCAGATGTGATGTTCCACTGACACCATTTGTAATTTTCTTAAAAGTTACCATTTTCTCCTATCTTCTGACTAGGTGAGAAGGAAGTGGGAAGTTTATGTCCATAGATAAGCCTAGAGTTTTTGTGTCAGTTTGAAGGAGTACGTTTTGTCAGGTTGTAGTTGCAATATTTAAATCACTATTGTTTAATTATAAACCAAACCCACACCCACTCATGGGCTGTTATAGGGCACAGCAGACCTGAGGCGTGGGGTTTCCAAGGCTACAAATCTTTACCGAATCATACTGCCTGTCTGTCTTCCACTGAGCAGCTGGTGGGTTTGAACTGCTGAACTTTAGGTTAGCAGCTTAACACTTAACCCACTGTGCTACCAGAATGCCTTGGTATAACTATGCTACTGCTGTTGTTATTGTTAAGTGCAGTGAAATCATAGCAACCAGGGTTGCTACGTACAACCTGCATAGTACAGGGTTTCTGAGGAGCGGCTGGTGGGTTTGATGGCTAACCTTGCAGTTAGCAGTCCAGTGCTTATCCTAAAGTGCCACACCAGGATTATGTTGTTGGTGTTAAGTGCCATTAAGTAGATTCTGACCCATAGTGACCCTGTATAGGGTTTTTGAGGAGCAGCTGGTAAGCTTGAACTGCTGACCTTATGGTTCCAACTGACCTTGCAGTCCAGAGCATTAACCCACAGTACCACACCAGGACTCCATACTAGGATTCCATATGCATATAATTCAAAACTAAACAAATATTTGGAAGCACAAATAATTTTGATATTTTATTGTTACATATTGATAGAAGTATTTGTTTTATCCCTGACAGGCAACATTTGACATCCGTCGTATGTTGTTGTTGTTACATGCAGTTAAGATGGTTCCAACTCATAATGACCCTGTACAGAGTTTCCAAGGCTTTAAATCTTTATGGGAGCAGAAAGCCTTATTTTTCTCCCATGGAGTGGCTGCTGGGCTCCAATTTATGACCTTGTGGTTTGCAGTTCAGTGCTTACCCCTTACCATCCCATGTTGCTCTTGTTAAGTACTGTCGAGTCAGTTCTGACTCATCAGCCCCTTGTGTTAGTAGTTCAGGGCTTATCCCACAGTGCTACACCAGGACTCCTACCTAACACAATATGTTGTTGTTGTTAGGTGCCATCGAATCGGTACTGACTCATAGTGACCCTATACACAGCAGAACACAATACAGCATTGTACATTTCTTAAAATGTCCACCAAAAGATAGGACAGACTGCAAAATGAGTACAGAACATATTGAAAGAATATTTAGCATTTTTACTATGGAACTACAGGATTTATGAGAAGTGAGATATTACTAAAACAGGGTAGGGGTTGTAGAATGGTGAGGTGAGGAGGAAAAGAGTAGAGGGCAATTCTTTTTTCCACCTGATGTCTGAATGCTTGGGGGTTTATTTGCTGGCATGTTGATGTGTAGATTTTCCACATCAGCATACACCTTTGTATAAGTTAGAGTAGTCTGTTAGAGGAACTACATTAATCTGTATTAGTTGGAAGTGCTCGTGTTTATTTATAAAGGTACTGCTAACAGATTTTCAAGCTTAACTCTTTTGATAGTTTAATTTAGAGCTAAGGGTTTAATTATTCTATATAACAAATGAAATAATGCTACCAGAGGTCTGAACTGTAATTTCTCAAGCTACTCTATTTTCTTAGCAGTGACAAACATTTGTTAAGTTAATGAGAAATAATTATCCAAGTGCATCAGAAGAGACATAATTTCTTCCAGAGTTAATATTTGTTTAGGATTAAGTTTTCTTTGGCAAGCCCAGCTAGCAAGTATTCAATAAAGAACAGAAGGGGAAGCTATTCGCTAGAAAACTGGACTTTCAGACTAGAACCACTATGTTCTTGATGATAATGGTTTCACTGATATAATCCTATAAATATAATCCAACAAATATGTAAATAAAGTAGGCAAGAACTGTGGAAAGAAGATAGGCTATTCAGCTAAAAGTTTCACATACAGGTTGGTATGAAGATTGATACTCGATGTTTAAAAATGCTACTCTCAAGTTGGGATCAATATATATCTAGCATATAGCAGTAATATGATTTTCCCCTACCTAATCTATAATGCTCTGTTAGTGTAGTGCTTACGAATTGGGCTGCGAACCGCAAGGTCAGCAGTTCGAAACTACCAGCCACTCCGCAGGAGAAAGATGAGGCACTCTGCTCCCGTAAAGATTTACAGACTCAGAAACCCTGTTCAGGGTCGCTATGGGTCGGAATCGACTCGACAGCACTTAACAACAACAACAATCTATAATGCAAGGAACCATTTTTTTTCTTTCTCAATGCTCAAGAGCAAGTTTCAGAGTCTCTTCTGACATCCATTTTTGTCTTTTTGAAAACCTTTTGTTTTCTTCCTGTATGATGTTTTTGACATCATCAAACAACTCTTCTAGTCTTTGGTCATTAGTGTCTAATGCATCAAATCTGTTCTTCAGATGGTCCCTATATTCAGGAGGGTTAGATTCAAGCTCATATTTGACTATGAGTGACTTGTTTTAGTTTTCCTCAGCTTTAGTCTGATCTTACATATTAGCAATAGATGGTCTGCCCACAGTCTGCCCTTCATTTAACCTTGTTTTGACAGATGATATTGAGCTTTTCCAGTGTCTTCCCACAGAAAGTCCATTTGAATCCTGTGAGGTCCATGTGTATAGTCACTTTTGAACTTGTTTTAAAAAGCTATTTGCAATGAAGAAGTCATTGGTCTTACAAAATTCTGTCATGTCATCTCCAGCATCATTTCTCTTACCTAGGCCATATTTTCCAACCAGTGATTCTTCCCCCTTTGTTTCCAACTTTTGCATTTTAACCACCAATAATTTTAAGTGTATCTTAATTGCATGTTTGCATATTTGATCAGTTTCCAACTGAAGAAGTTGGTAGAATTCTTCAATGTTACAAACACTGGCATTAGTGGTTGTTGAGTAAATTTGAATAATAATGGTATCAGCTGGCTTTCCTTATGTTGTTGTTAAGTACCACGGAGTCAGTTCCAACTCATAGTGATCCTGCACAGGGTTTCCGAGGCTGTAAATCTTTACAGGAGCAGAACGCCTTATCTTTCTCCCACCGAACCTCTGGTAGTTTCAAACCGCGGTTGACAGTCCGACTCATAACCACTATGTTACCAGAGCTCCTACCACAGTGTTGAACATCAAGATAGATCTTGAAATGTTCTTTTTGATGATGACTGCGACACTTTTCTATTTAATTTGTCATTCCTGGTATAGTCAACCATATGAGTATCTTGAGTCAAAATGGCCAATACGAGTCCAATTCAGCTTACTAGGATATTGATCATAGGATGAGTTCCATTTCATTTTTGACAACTTTCAATTTTTCTAGATTCATGCTTCATACATTCCACGTTTTGATTTTTAATGGATGTTTACAGCTGCTTCTCCTTATTTGGAATTGTGACCCAATCATCGAACGAAGGTCCTGAAAGATTGATTCCATTCACACTATTATGGTCAGTTCTGCTTTGAGGAGTCAGCTCTTCTCCAATCATATAGTGTGTGCTTCCCATTCTGTGGGGTTCCTCTTCTGGCACCATCTCTGACAACGCTTCACTGTTATTCATAAGGTTTTCTGTGGCTAAACATTCAGAAGTAGGCCTCCTCTCCTTTTTACTAATCTGTCTTAATCTGGAAGCTCTGCTGAAATCTGCCCACCATGGGTGACTCTGCAGGTATTTAAAACACTGGTGCTGTAGCATCCAGCATCACAACAACCCACAAGCCACTACAGTACAACAAAATAACAGATGTGTGGTACTTGCAATAGTTCTCTTTATTTTGAAAGCATTTGATTGTCCATACTGCATTTCATTCCAGCCTGAGTTTTCCAGGCTGACAGCTATAGCCAATTTATCCTTATAAACATCAGACTGTTGATACAGTAACTTAAATGTAATCTCTCAGCACAAATTCCAAATTGGACAATGAATACAGAAGACCAAAGAAGAATTGATGCATTTGAATTATGGTATTGGCAAAGAATATTAAACATACCATGGACTGCCAAAAGCATGAACAAATCTGTTTTAGGACAAGTGGAACCAGAATGCTTTTTAGAAGTGAGAATGGTGAGACATCATCACACATGCATTGAACATGATTGCATATTGGAGCAGTTCCTGGAGAAGGCATCATGCTTGGTAAAGTAGAGGCTCAACACAAAGAGAAAGTCCCTTAGTGAGGTGTGTTGGTACAGTGGCTACAACAGGCTCAAGCAAAGTTACGATTGTGAAGATGTTGCAGTACCCAGCAATATCTTATTCTGCTAAACAAAATGTCATTATGATTTAGAATTGACTGAATGACACCTACTAGCAATAGTAAATTGTTATTGAATGAGATTCTGGTCAGTGTCATTTATGAAAGACTAAAAACTTCTGTGGAACTGGTGTGGGGCTGTAGGATAAGCACTGGACGGTTAACCGCAAAGTCAGCAGTCCAAACCTACCAGCTGCTCCTCAGAAACCCTATACCAGTTTCACTATGAGTTGGAACCAACTTGATGGCACTTAAGAACAATAAACATAAGAACTTGTTTGAACTAGGGGGTAAAAATGACTTGCACAGTGTTGGTAAGGATGCAGAGAACAGGTACTCTCCTAGAATGTTGGTGAAATCTAGATTACTGCATCCTTTTTGGAAGACAATTTTTGTATTGTTGTTGTTAAGTGCTGTCAAGTTGGTTCTGACTCATGGAGGCTCTGTATAGGATTTCTTAACAGTGGCTGGTGGGTTTGAAATGCCTACCTTGCATCAGCAGTCCGGTGCTTAGCCTACATTGTCACATCAGGACTCCTAATTTTGCATTACTTACAAAAATTTCTAGAGCATATGCACTTTGATCCAGTATGTAGAGAAACTTGGCTTACAATTCCCAAATATTGGTCTAGTTCTATTTCTACCACTCCATGTTGCCCATATTCTCTTTGCTTCTCTTTTCTGATGATAAAGTTTCCAGACTTAGCAAATAAAAGCACATGCAACATTTGGGACATACTTAACTGCTTGTTTTTATCCGAAGTTCAAATTTGATACTATTAAAAAACTGCTTGTTTTTATCCGAAGTTCAAATTTGATACTATACTAGACACCACACGAACTTCTGGTGTGGTGCTGTGAGTTAATACACTGGACTGCAAGGTCAATTTGAACCACAAGGATAGCGGTTCAAACTATGGGTTGCTATAGGTCGGAACTGACTCTATGACACTTAATGACAAGGACCCACATATATTATCTGCCAACCTTATCTTTTTGTTAAGGACCCTTGAGTTGGTTTTGACATACTGACCCTGTATAGGGTTTCTGAGGAGCGACTGATAAGTTTTACTGCACACGCTTTGTAATTAGTAGTCTAGTGCTTATCCTATAGCACCACATCAGGGTTTCAACTGTATCTAGGGATGGGGCAAATTACAAAGATGTAATGAGTATTTGCTTTTACATATTTCTCTGTGTCTTAACAGTCACCCGGCAAGACTGTTGTTTGTACATTTCTCTGGATGGAGAAACTAAAGCATCCAGAGATCACACTCAGTCCCAAGTGTGGAGTACAGAAATTAAACTCAGAGCAGGAAACAGTTGATTCAAAGTGTGGTTTCCTTTCAATATTCCTGAATTCTGGTGAATTCTTTTTGTTTATGTTATTAATTTTACTTCCCCACTTTGAGGAGGGAAAAAAAATACCACCACCATTCCTTTTGCTTTGTTTTAGTGTTTTTCCTTTTTAATTGTAGTTCCAGTGAAAGTTTTCAGTGAAAATTAGCTTTCCATTCAATGACTTATACATATTTTGTTTTGTGACATTGATTGTTGTTGTTAGATGCCATTGAGTTGGTACCAACTCATAGAGACTCTATGCACAACAGAATGAAACACTGCCCGGGCCTGAGTTAACCTCACAATTGTTGCCACGCTTGAGCCCATTGATGCTGCCATATTGCCAATACATCTAGCTGGAGGTCTTCCTTTTTTTCTCTGACCCTTCACCTTACCAAACATGATATCCTTTTCCAGCAACCTGTCCCTCTTGACAATATGTCCAAAATATGAGAGACGAAGTTTGGCAATCCTGGCCTCCAAGGAGCACTCTGACTGCACTTCTTCCAACACAGATCTTTTGGTTATTTTGGTAACCTATGGCACTTTCAATATTCTTTTCCAACACCATAACTCAAATGTATCAATTCTTCTATGATCTTCCTTATTCACTGTCCAGCTTTTGCATGCATATGAGGTTATTGAAAATACCATGGCTTGGATCAGGCGCACCTTAGTCCTCAAGCTAACTTCTTTGTTATTCAACACTTTAAACAGGTCTTGTGCAGCAGATTTGCCTAATGCATTACATTGTTTGGTTTCTTGACTGCTGCTTCCATGAGTGTTGATGGTTGATCCAAGAAGAATGAAGTCCTTGATAACTTCAATCTTTTCTCCATTGATAAGAGTGTTGTTTGGTCCAGTGGTGAGGATTTTTGTTTTTTGACATTGAGATGTAATCCATACTGAAGGCTGTGCTCTTTGATCTTCATCAGTAAATACTTTAAATCCTCTTCAGTTTCAGCAAGCAAGGTTGTATCATCTGTATATCACAGGTTGCTAATGAGTCTTCCTCCAATCCTGATGCCACGTTTTTCTTCATAGAACCCAGCTTCTCGGATTATTTCCTTAGCATACAGGTTGAATAAGTATGGTGAAAGAATACAACCCTGTCACACACCTTTCTTAATTTTAAACCATTCAGTGTTCCCACGTTCTGTTCGAACAACTGTCTCTTGATCCAGATCCAGATTCCTGATGAGCACAATAAAGTGTTCTGGAATACTCATACTTCGCAATGTTGTCCATAGCTTTTCATGATCAACACAATCAAAAGCCTTTGCATAGTCAATAAAGCACAGGTAAACATTTTTCTGATATTTTCTGCTTTCAGCCAAGACCAATTGGACATCAGCAATGATATCCCTTGTTCAACAACCTCTTCTGAATCCAGCTTGAACTTCTGGAAGTTCTCTGTCAATGTACACTTGCAGCCATTTCTTTAATACCTTTAGTAAAACCTTACTCATATGGGATATCAAAGATATTGTCCAATGAATTCTGCATTCCATTGGGTCACCTCTCTTTGGAATGGGCACAGATACAGATGTCTCCAATCAGTCAGCCAGAAAATTGTCTTCCAAATTTCTTATCACAGATGAGTGAGTGCCTCCTGTGCCGCCTCACTTTCTTGAAAGATTTCAATTTTTATTCCATCAATTCCTGGTGCCTTGTTCTTTGCCAGTTCTTTCAGTGCACCTTGGACTTCTTCCTTCAGTATCATTGGCTCTTGATCATATGCTACCTCTTGAAATGGTTGAACATTAACCCTTTCCTTTTGGCACAGTGACTCTGTGTATTCCTTCCATCTTGTTTTGAAGCTTTCTGCATCGTTCAATAATTTGCCTAAAGAATCCTTCAATAATGAAATTCAAGGCTTGAATTTTTTCTTCATTTCCCCCAGCTTGAAAGATGCGGAGTGTGTTCTTCCATTTTCATTTTCTTATTCCAGATCTTTGCACATTTCGTTCTAATATTTGACTTTGTCTACTCGAGCTGAACTTTGAAATTTTCTGTTCAGGTCTTCTACCTCCTCATTTCTTCTATTTGCTTTAGCATCTCTATGCTGGAGATCAAGTTTCAGTGTCTCTTCTGACATCCATTTTGATCTTTTCCTTCTTTCTTGTCTTCTTAATGACTTTTTGATTTCTTCCTGTATGATATTCTTGATGTCATCCCACAACTCTTCTGATCTTTTGTCTTCAATGTTTAATGTATCAAATATTTTCTTCGGATAACCTCTAAATCCAGGTGGGATATATTCAAGGTCATATTTTACCTCTTGTGGACTTGTTTTCAGTTTCTTCATTTTCAGTCTGAATTTGCATATGACCAATTGATGGTGTGCCCACAATCTGCCCCGGCCTTGTTTTCACTGATGATATAGAGCTTTTCCATTGTCTCTTTCCACAGATGTAGTCAATTTAATTTCTATGTATTCCATCTGGTGAGGCCCATTTGTATAATCATCTTATGCTGTCTAAAGAAGGTATTTGAAATGAACAAATCATTGGTTTTGCAGAATTCTATCATGCATTCTCCTGCATCATTTCTATCACTAAGCTATATTTTCCAACTACTGATCCTTCCTCTTTGTTTCCAACCTTTGCATGCCAATCACTAGTAATGATCAATACATCTTGATTGATGTTTGATTAATTTCAGATGGAAGAAGTTGGTAGAATTCTTCTATTTCATTCTCAGTGGTTTTAGTGGTTGGTGCATAAATTTGAATAATCTTGGTATTAACTGGTCTTCCCTTGAGGTGCATGGATATTATCCTATCACAGACAGCGTTGTACCTCATGACTGATCTTAATATGTTCATTTTGGGGATGAATACAACATTATTCCTCTTCAATTTGTCACTCCCAGCATAGTAAATCATGTGATTATCAGATTCAAATTGGCTAATACCAGTCTGTTTCAGCTCACTCATGCCTAAGATATCAATGTTTATGTTTTCCATTTCATTTTGACAATTTCCAATTTTCCTCAATTCATACTTTGTACATTCCACTTATAGGTTTATTAATGTTTGGCTGAAAATTAATACCTGGCTGTTGCTTCAGTTCCAGTATTGAAGGGTGTCTAAGGACAAACTCATCTCTACCATACTGGTAAAGCTGGTCTTCTTTATGCATTTACAATTTGTTTTATCTTTCTTTCTTTCTATTGTGAACCTCAGCAGAGTGATTGGCAGTGGTAGTGACGGATTATTTCATTCTGGTCTCAGACTAGTGGAGGCTATGATTCAAGTGGTCCAATAGTCCTTTGAACTCATTGAATCTTTGCTCTTCTCCATTCTTCTTTGCTACAGATGAAGTGAGATCAATAGTTGCATCTTAGATGGCAGCTTGCAAGCTTTTAAGACTACAGTTGCTATTCACCAATTTTTTTTTTTTTTTTGTATAAAATTTTCAATGCTTTAAAATTAGAAAAGGTGTGTGCCAGGGTTGTATCACATAATTTTTTCCATCTGCATGATGAACAAATAACCAGAGAAGCTGGATTATATAAAGAAGAGCATGGCTTCGGGATTGGTGAAAGACTCATTAATAACTTGTGATGTGCAAATAATACAATCTTGCTTGCTGAAGAGGACTTAAAATACTTACTGTTGAAGATGAAAGACAACAACCACAGTCTTCAGTATGGATTGCACCTCAATAGAAGAAAACAAAAATCCTCACACCTGGACCAATAAATAATATTGTGATAAATGGAGAAAAGATCAGTGCTGTCAAAGACTTCATTTTGTCTGGATTCACTACCAACATTCATGGAAGCAGCAATCAAGAGATCAAATGATGTGATTTGCACTGAGCAAATCTGCTGTACAAGGCCTCTTTAAAGTGTTAAAGAGCAGTTTGAGGACTAAGATGCACCTGATGCAAGCTATTATATTTTATAATAGCCTCATATGCTTGTGAAAGTTGGACAGTGAATAAGGAAGACCATAGAAGAATTGATGCATTTGAATTACGGTGTTGGAGAAAAATACTGAAAGTACCATGGCCTGCCAGTGAACAAATAAATCTCTCTTGAAAGAAGTATAACCAGACTGTTTCTTAGAGGCCAGAATGTTGAGACTTTGTAACTCTCATACTTCTGACATATTATTTGGAGGTATCAATCCCTGGAGGACATTGTGGTTGGTAAAGTGTAAGGCCAGTGATAAGGAGGAAGGACCCCCAAGGTAATGGGTTGGCACAGTGGTAGCAGCAACGGGCAGAAGCGTAAGAAAAATGATTAGGATGGTGCAGGACCGGGCAGTTTCGTTCTGTTGTGCAGTGGGTCACTACCAGTCAGATCTGACTGGATAGCACTAACAGCAACAACAGGAGTATTCCATTGTGTGTATGTACATAATTTGTTTATCCATTTGTTTGATGATGTGCTCTTACTAATGGTGCATTGAACATTAGTGCGCTTATATCTATTTGTGTCACAGATCTTAATTCTCTAGGATAATATACCTTCTAGTGGGATTTCTGGATCATAACAACTGATACTTTTGTGTGTGCCTGTGTACCTTAAAGAAAAGTCTCGATTTTAAACAGAAATTCTATGTGGAAGTTAAAATTTCTGTAATAAAACATGGGGGTTTGCAATATGATGGAGTGACATGACAGATTACTGGGCAGATCAGGAGTCAAATCAAAAGTTCCCTTCCTCTTTTTTATCTTTTTTCCAATTGACTGTCCTTTCTTGATTTTACCAACCTCCATTAGCATGTGCAAATAAAAGTATAATCATATTGGTCATAATGGTAAAATGGAGTTGTTCTCTCCTCTTTCCCTCAAAAATATGGTAAAATCCTTCAAGTATTTGGAAGCTAATAGTGTCTCTTCTTGCTTTTCTTCTGTGGAGACTAAATCTCTTTCCCCTGTTTTCATGGCATGGGAATTTTCTTCCTGTCACTCTGTGTACCATATTTGCTTCTTGGAATGACCCACTGCTTAGTTAACACCCAAGAGCTTTTTCATCTCACCCTCTTTCAACCCGTGTATTAAGTGTGTGGGCGTCTTATCAGAACATATGGTTCCTGTCTTTTGGAAATACTAAGGCTAAGCTTTTTAAACTCCCTAAATTTCCAGGTGTTTCTCTCTCTGTGTCTTCTTTTTCTAAACAATCAGAGCCATTCTGATGATTCATACTGAGCAAAGAAGAACTTTCCCCTAATAAATCAGCTCCTTCTAATCAACAATTATTGCCTTAAAGTGTCAGTTTATAGCATCCATCATGTTGCTGCAGGGTTTGAGCTGTTCCCAAGGTACAATTGAATCTGTGCTCTGAGTTTCAGTTCTCAGAGTCAATTCTATTTCCAAAAGCCATTGTTTAGAGCCTGGGCTGAAACTCTTAACTCTCCCTGCTCTCAAGGCAGTGGAGAACAGTACCTTCTGGTTTTACTCTATTTAAATGTAAAATTAAACTCTTAAGCTCCCCTCTTTGCAGAAGAACACCTACTCTGCCTTTTGAAGACATATTTCACTTCCCAAGTGTTGATTTGCAGGTTGCTTGAGGGTCATCTTATCTGGGGCACAAATGATTGGTTTCCCACTTTCCTTTTCTCCAGCAGAGAAGGCACATTCATATCCATGATATTTCTATAGGTCCTTCAGGTTGGGAGTATAGAGTTTGGAAGACAACAGTTCTTATCTAGATACTTTTTTTTTCCTAAAGGTTTTTATTGTGGATTGGGTGAAAGTTTACAGGGCATATCATCAGTTTTACATTCAACAAATCATATACCCTGTTTCATTACATTGATTATATCCCCTCCATGTATCATCAGTTAACAGTATTTTTCTCTATCCACTTTAGCTTTTTAAAAAACACACAAACAAACAAACAAAAAA
>NW_006408539.1:12887190-12893625 GCF_000296735.1 Chrysochloris asiatica
CCATTGTCCTCTTTCCTCTCTCAATTCTTTTCCTTGTAATCTCAGTCAGTCTTTTAGCCTCAGTTAATAGCCTGATTATCATTCTAATGAGAAGAATTTATTTGTGCAACAGATGTTTATAGAGATCTTACTATGAGACAGTTTCACTTCTTGGTATACATTGGTAAGCCTGGAGTATACATCTCCTTAAAGTCATTGGGAATGAGGATTTTGTTTCTTTCCTTGTCAGGAAGTTGTTGTAGACCTCTTGAGTCAGATCCAGGAACTGAGAACATCACTCTGTGGCTGCCAGAGCTCCCAGAGTGGCCACCTTGGGTGTGACAGAGCGGGGGTGCGGCCACGGCAGAGGTCTGACAGATCCTCGTAGATAAACGTGTAAACATTTGTTTTTTCTTCTGTTCATTGATCTCTCACTGTCCACCCACCCCCACTCTGGTGACTAGAGGGGGCGCCAGAGTAACTGGAAACCCCCACACCCCCTCTAGAGACTTTTTAATGTTAAAATTATGGAAAGCAGAGTATTAATCAAATTATTTTAAGTGTGCATCTAATCCACTACTTTTTTTTTTTTTTAATCTTCCACAAAACCTTTCTCTAATTCTAGCTAAATTCTCATCTCATAGACAGGCAATTACTTTTCTCCTTTTCTATTAAAGTTCTTCCAACTACTGCCTGAAGTTATAGCTTTCTTCCATTTTCAGACTTCGTTTAGGAGAATAGCCAGTTCATCAACATTTACTGAGCACCCACTGGGCATAATGAGTACTTTACCTGTGGAATTACAAAAATGGAAAATGATTGGAATTTTCTTAAACAATTTAAGCGTGGTGAGGAGTATGAAATCTCAAACTGAAAATGAAAACGAGTGAATGAGTCACGGGCCTGGGAATGCCTACCATCACATTTAAGAAACCAAGCATGTCACAAATCATCAAGAGAAGGCTACCCTGGTGGAACGAGGCATGGCTCTGGTGCACGCAGACAGAAGCATTTGGCACCATTCACTGTCATAGTTTATTGGGAAATACTTGAAAATAATTTATCAGATTGGAACATGTAGGAGGTCAGGAATACAGAGAGCTTCAAAAAACTGTGGAAACATTCCATTTTTCCATGAAATTTTTTGAAGCCCATTCATTTAAGTTAAGGTGCCAGTGTTAGATGGAGAGGAACTCAAGGCCAGCTCTAGGATCTCTTACTAGAACTTGAAATATTTTATGATACTGCTATTGTTTCAGTGTTCAATACTTTCAATTTAAATGTTCAAGCTCCAAACTTGATGCTTTTAATGACTCTTCCTGATGTTGAATCCATTTACATATAAAACTCTAAATCCAGTCTTTTCTCTTCCCTCTTAGTGGTTAGAATCAAGCTTTGGAACAGAATCTAGTTAAATAAAGAGATGACCAGAAATTTGGGTCTAGTGGGTCAGATTGTCAGAGATGGTCAAACATGTCCTTTATAAGAGTTTCAAAGAAAAGTCTATACATCTGCTTGTCTCACAACCACTTTACAATGGAAACTATTCCATTAACCAGAATTACTTCAAGCAGAACCATCATTTTTTTTCAAGTGTTCTCAGTATTTTGTTTATTTTGAGTGATTCTAAAAAAAAATTACTTTCACTTAAATTAGGTGTACCTGACTACTTGAGTAGAAGTGGAAAATGGAATCTTGGAGTGGAAAAAGGTACTTTCTGAACATAGAGCACATAGAGAAATTATATAACATGTTATGTTAAAACTGAATTGCAAAGAAACAAATTATTCAACGAAGGTCAAATAATTGCATATTCCTACTGCTGCAACAATTTTTTAACTACCTTCAGCAAAATTTTACTTCCATGTGCTGTTAATGACTCAATGGCAGGGAGCTGCCAGAAAGAAATTCAAGCCAGATTAAGAAGAGGATGTGAAACTAGAGATATTATTGCTGATGTCAGATGGATGGTGGCTGAAAGCAGAGAATAACAGAAATATGTTTACTTGTGCTTTATTGACTACGGAAAAACATTCAACTGTGTAAATTTTAAAGAATGGGACTTCCAGAAAACAACTGTGCTCACATGGAAACAGTATATAGAGCAGGATGTAATTGTTTGAACTGGATAACAAGGGGATACTGAACGGTTTTAAATCAAGAAAGGTGTGCAGCAGATTTATTTCCTATCACCAGACTTATTCAATCTGCATGTTGACCAAATAATCAGAGAAGTTGGATTATATGAAGAAGGACATGACGCCAGAATTAAGGAAAACTAACAATCTGTGATATGCAGATGACACAACCTTGCTGAAAGCAAAGAGGACTTGAAGCACTTACTGATAAAGATCAAAGACTACAGTCATCAATATGGATTACAAGTCAATGTAAAGAAAATTAAATTCTTCACAACTGGGCCAGTAAACAACATCACGAAAACCATAATATTGTAGCTATCAAGGAATTCATTTTACTTAGATGTAAAATCAACAGTCATGGAACCTGCAGTCAGTAAATCAAATATATAATGCATTGGATACATCTTTTGCAAAAGACATCTTTAAGGTGTTAAAAAGCTAAGACGTCACTTTGAGGACTAAGGTGGCACTTGACTGAAGTCTAGGTATTTTCAATCATCTTAGATGCATGTGAAAGTTACACAATGCATAAGGAAGACTGGGGAATAATTGATGCCTTTGAATTATGGTGTTGACAAATACTACTGACTATGCCATGAACTGCCAGGAGAACAAACAAATCTGTCTTGGAAGATGTACAGCCATAATGGCTCTCAGAAGTGAGGATGGGGAGCTGTCATTTCATGTACTTTGGACATGTTATCAAGAGGGACCAGCCTCTGGAGAAAGATATTATGCTTGGTTAAGTAGAGGATCATCAAAACAGAAGAACACCCTCAAAGAAATGGATTGATGCAGTGGAGTTAACAATGGGCTCAAATGTAACAATGATGAGGCCAGGCAATGCTTCCTTCTGTTGTCCATAGTGTTGCTATGAGTCAGAACTGACTCTTGGGCACCTAACAATAGTCATTATCTATCTGTGATGCTAAAAACATTCTTTTTTTTTTTTTCTTTTACAAGTTCTTTTATTTTTTTTTATCCATTTATTTATTTATTTTTAAAAGGTTTTTAATTGTGGATTGAGTGAAAGTTTACAGGGAAGATTATCAGTTTTGTATTCAACTAATCATATACCTTGTATCATTACAATGATTATAATCCCCTCCATGTACCATCAGTTAACAGTATTTTCTCTCTATTTGCATTAGCTTTTTTTAAAAAAAAATTTAAACACTTAGGAATAGATAGTATTTTACACCACCAAAGTGCACATTCTGTAAGCCTGCCTCCTGGCCACCAGCTCTCAGTCCCTCTCTTTCCATGAATCTAGAGTCTTCAGCTGCTCCCTCTCTTCCTTGCTCCCTCTCTCCTTCTCCCATCACTGCCTCCATTTCTGGTATAGCTGTTTCTCTGGATAAGGTCTCAAATTCCGCTTGTGCTCGTCTCCCTTGATGGTCCTAAGGTCCTTCGTTTCTGGACTGTAAGATTAACTACTCCCCCATTTTTGTTACAAGACCTTTACAATTGTGACAGTTGAAATTAGTCATTATAACAATTACTCACTATTGAATCATAAGAATCTTATCCCCATCTCTTTTAACTGGACCCATCTAGACAAGATGAAAACTATTCAGTGGGGACTCTTTCTCTCCCCCCACACTATTAAACTAAACTCTCCCCTTGAAACCTTTTAAGCCAGTCACTTCATGCCTTTATCGCCCCCTCATTTTATGTAGCCAATGTCTGCGTTGCCCGTCCCTATCTACCCTGTATACAGAAGGGATAGCATTGATACTTGGTGTGAAGACTCCTTCCCTCTCTGTTGATAGTTAGAGTTACTACCTTCATGAGTATAGGTCAAGTTCATCAAATTGTAGCAATTTACCCTCATTTCCTTTATCAAAAATTGTTTCGTTCTTCTTTTTTTTTTTTATGTTCCTCTAGTTGAGTTCTGATTATCAAGCCATCGAGGCTAGGTCAAATGGGTACTATCTGCAAGTTTGGATGTTCTTGTGCGCCTCCTCTCACTTCATATCAGTTGGGTGCTTCACTCTCAGCTCTAGCGCTCTGTGGCTATGCCTTTGTCCATGGGCTCAGATGTTCCCAGGTCTCACCACACTTTGAAACAACAAAAACATTCTTAAACCAATAGTTCTCGAGTATCTATTTTTATGTGATGGATATTAATCCTTCCCTCTCCTCTCCTTTTTCTTTCCTGCTTTTTTTTTTTTAAATTATTTTCTTCCTTCATTCATTTGTTCCTTCCTTCAAATTAAATCTATCATATGTCTTCTATGCAGTACTTATTGAGAGAAGGAATAAGAATATGCATAAGGAAACATGTAATGGAGTTGACGACTATTAAGTATGTATTTTCTTGGGAAGTTACCCTCATCAAGGAGGATTTAGAAGCAGTCCTAAGAAGATTTTTAAGTTTGCCAATTCCTAGTCAGTTTATTCAGGGAATGGTTGAAAAATCAAAGCCTTGCAATGGAAAGTCATGTGAAATTAGAGCTCACGGTCTTCTTTCCTTCAAATGCAATGCTTAAAGCTTCCTATTTCCTGTGATTTTTCCTGCTACTACTTCACCATCCCAACACTCTAAAGAAATTTGCTGTCTGAATATCTTTAGCATGTGTAGCTTATCTAGACAACTTTTGTAACCAAGAATACAGATCATCAGCAAGACAGGCACAAGTTGATTAATACCATAGTGGAGCAGATTCCACTCCAAATGCTAATGAACAAAGAAATTACATGGAGGAAAGTTAGCAGGCAGAGCTGGAAGGAAACAGATGGTGTAAGCATGTATGTGGCAGCCAAATGTTGGCATTTTATTTTCAGGACAGTTGTTCTAATATAGACTTGTCTGCTGGAAAATAATGTTTTTGCTATTCAAATTACATTATAAATTCTGGGTCATCCTGAAATGGTTCTTTTTGGCATTAATTTCAGTTATGGACTCAGAGACTTTGATTCGGTACCCTTCAGAGAATACTGTGTTTTGAGTACATTCTGTATTTGTGCCCTAGTTTTGACAGGAGAAATCTCACTATTAAATGTTTCCTCCTAGAGATCTTTTCTCTTTTGGTGAAATGGCACCAGTATCCACCCAGCTGCCCTGACCTGAAAACAAAGATCATACTAAATCCTTTGTTCCCTGTGAAGTCCCATATCCACTCTTATTACTGTTATTATTGTGTGCTGTAGAGTCAATTCGGACTCATAGCAATCCCATAAGACAGAGTAGAACTGTCCCTTAGGCTTTCCTCGGCTTTTTACATTATGGAAGCCAATCACGTTGACTGTGGATTCAAGTGTTTTTCCTCACTAAGTGCTGGTGGGTTAGGTTTGAATCCTTTACCTTTCAATTGGCAGCCAAACATTTACCAACTGCACCATCAGGATGCCTTCCACTTAATTCAGGAGAGTTAATCTTGATTTCCCCTAGTCCTCACATCTACACTGCTCTGTCACTATCTCAGTGCAAGTTATCCAGATACATGTGGATATATGTCTATGCCTGTCTTTCTCTCTATAGGAGTCCTAGTGTGGCGCTGTGAGTTAATGCATCAGACTGCAGTCATTTGAACTGCAAGTTTGGCAGTTCAAGCTCACCAGCTGCTCCTTGGAAACCATATACAGGGTCACTATGGGTAGGAACCGATTCAACGGCACTTAACAACAGCAACAACAATCTCTATATAGGAATCCTGGTGTGGCACTGCAGGCTAATGCGCTGAACTGCAAGGTCAGTTTGAACCACAAGGTCAGCAGTTCAAGCTCACCAGCCACTCCTTGGAAACCCTGTACAGGTTCACCATGATTCAGAACTAATGTGATGGCACTTAACAACAACAACAACAACAACAACAATCTTTATATACGGAGTACTGGCATGGCACTATAAGATAAATCACTGGACCATCAGATCTGTTTGAACCAGAAGGTTGGTGGTTCAAGCCCACCAGCCACTCCTTGGAAATCCTGTACACGATTTCCTACGAGTCAGAACCAACTTCACAGCACTTAGCAACACCATATCTACATAAATGGATACGAGATAGATTCAAAAAGTTTCTGGGAAAATTCCATTTTCTTTTAATTCCATTTTCCCACAAATTTTCCTTACACCCCCATATATTTGTTCCCAAACCCGTTTATGCCAGTTTTATAAATTATGTTTAGAAATTAAGATTATGTAAACTAACCTAATGTAAGTATCGAAAGCACGAGGGCTATTGTTTCCATGAGAATTAGATTACTGCTTCAGAAAGACAGGTGAAAGAAAGCCTCTTTTGAATTAGCTTGGGGAAAATGGTTGGGAGGAATATGAACTCATACAGCTTCTGATATACTTTTTTTTTTTTTT
>NW_006408539.1:12894130-12911687 GCF_000296735.1 Chrysochloris asiatica
TGTAAGCCAGTCACTTCTTGCCTTTGTAGTCCCCCCTTCCCCATTTGAGTATCCAATGTCCAAGCTGCCCTTCTCTGTCCACTCTGTGTGTGGGGGTGTGTGTGAATGTTTCTTGCTGTGAGGATTTTTTCCCTCTTTTGAGTCGCTGCTCTATAGGTATAGGTCAAGTTCATCAGACTGTATCAGCTCACTTTTTTTTTTTTCTTCTTCTTTCCTCTCCTGGTTGAGCTCCGATCATCCAGTCATCTGGTCCAGGTCACGTGGGTACTTTTAAGTTCTAGCTCCCTTTTAAAAAATTCATTTAAAAATGATTTTGTTGTTGTTGAGAATATTCACATCAAAACATACCAATTCTTTAGTTTTTGCATGCACAATTCATTGATATTGATTACATTCTTGGAATGTGACCTCATTCTGTCTATGTCACAAACGCATTGCCTCCTAATGTTAATGTCTAGTCATTTGAGTTGCTACTGTCACTTTGATCCTTGAGCAGATTGCTCAAGACAGGTTTTTGGTTTTGTTTTTACTGGATAAGCTAGACTATTGTTTGGCTTTAAGAAAACTTCAGGGAGTATTTTTGGTATAGTGTTTAAATATTAACTCAGGGCAATAGTTACAAGGACTTATCCAGCATCTATGGCTCTCGAAAACCTAGATCCTATGAGAGTTTGAAATTCTTTTCTGTATTTCCCCCCCACTTTTGATCAGGACTCTTCTATAGAATCTTTGTTCAAAATGTTCAGTAATAGTAGCCAGCCACCATCCAATCTTATCTCATGGCTAAGGAGGCAGTTGCTCATAGAGGCAATTGTTGTTGTTGTTGTTAGGTGCCATTGAATCGGTACTGACCCACAGCGACATAATGCACAGCAGAGTGAAACACTGCCTGATTCTGGTCCAACCTCACTATTGTTGCCACAATTAGCCTCCTCTTATTCCTGACTATCCTTTTTTCCTGTGCTGTTCCAGGTGACTAGAGACCAGTCGTTGTTAGGGGAGATTGTCCAAGAATTTGTGAACTTATTACCACTTCTAGACATGCTCTTATCTTTACCTGCCACAATTTAGTTGAAGGATGAATGCTGCGCCAGGTGAATGGAGACCAACGGTTATAACTTGGATGGTCACCTGCAAGCTTTTAGGAACCCAGGCGAGGTAGAATGGAAGCATAAAACTAACTGAAACAGTTGCATTATCGGTGCTTAAGGAAGAAGCCGTGGATCCTGACCTAAGAAAAGGCCTCGTTTTGTGGGGGCAGGGGCTTTATCCACACACACACACAGACAAAGTTTCTGGAAAAATTCCATTATCTTTCAATTCTGTTTATTTAAGAACATTTTGTAGCTCTTATATTGGAGGATCAACAAATGAACACATTAAAATGTTCTACATTGAAATAAAGTGTTCAAGGTAAGTATGCATCATTTTTATGATGACCAATTTTGATGTTTTTTGATTATTTGACCAACGACTGGCCCTGGTTTCCTTGGATAAGATTGCTTCTTATACATTTTCAATCTTCTTTCCAAACTGCTGTGTCTTCCTCTTAACAAAACAAAACCTGAATTCAAACACCAAACATCTTAACTGCAATTACTTTTAACCACTTTCTACTGGGAAATTTGGAGTAGTTATGGTTTCCCAACTGTTCCTTTTCAGAACCCCAAAGAAAAATCTCTTCTTAATTATAGCACGGGGACCTTTCCTTGCTCACCACTAAGTCTCTTCAGCTATAGAGCCCTGATTCTCAGGGAAGCCATTCTTGAGATAGGGATGTGTGGTTTCAGTCTCACTGGTGTTGAATAAAATCCTAATCTTCATTACTGAGCAACTTAAGAAGGCTGTGGACAGACATACAGGGTCTTGAAGTAATGCTTTAAAAAGTACAATGAAAATAAAACACTTCCTTATCACATCAGAGATATATTATTAATTATATTAATATGATAGCAATTGCTGTTTATATACGCTGAATATTACTTATGTGATAAAAGGAAACTCAATGAGAAAAGGATGTGTGTTTGAGAGAGTTTTCATCAGTAGACTTTTTTATACAATTAGTGTCCCAGAGGCTAAAAGAAAGCAGGGAGTTGTCATTTTTCTGAGTGGAGAGAATAAATGAGGAACAGCTAGTATATGGCACCACAGAATTTTCGGACTAATACGGAATCTAGCACAACACAGGCTGATGATGGAAAAGAGGCTTCTGAAAGAGAAAACCCGTGCCTCCAAGTCAAGTCCGAATCCTAGCAAGTGACCTTGTAGGACCGAATAGAACTGCTCTGTAGGGTTTCCAAGAACCAGACTGTTATATAGTTCTCCTGAGGAACCAGCTGGTGGGTTCAAACTATCAACCTTTCTGTTAGCAGATCAGCACTTAGCCACAGTACCACCAAGGTTCCTTCTCTGAAAGACAGAGGGTGAGCATTAGAAACTTCTGGAAGAGGTTTTAATTGTGAATTGACCAGATGTCCACTTGAACAGGTATACTCAACCTGTGCTTACCAGCACTCAGAAGTGCAGAGCAAAGTCTAGCTCTGGGCTTTTGCTCTTATGGTCCCATAACTGGCTCTGATGCCCACTTCTCCCATCTCTTGTGTTTAGTTCATGTTAATGCCACAAACTAAGTGTGCTGTCTCTCCTAACTGACTTCTTTGAGGGCTGTGAGCTTTGGCTACATCGTTGAAAACCTCATCACAACAGTTCTCTCATTAACCCATGAATAGAGAGCAAAGAGATGTTTGTCACATCAGTGACATTTTTAGCTAAGTGTTCAGATCAGACCTGAGTTTGGCTGACTGTACACGATAAACAGTGGACTATTAATAATAAAGGAGTCCTGGTTTGGTGCTGTGGGTTAATGTGCCAGACTGCAAAGCCATTGAACTGCAAGGTTGGCAGTTCAAGCTCACCGGCGGCTCCTCAGAAACCCTATACAGGGTCGCTATAGGTTGGAATCGACTCGATGGCACTCAGGAACAACAAATTAATAATACATATACTTGCGATTAGTCATAAACATGTCATGCCTCTAAAATTGTATTCTAGGACTTAATTTGGTAATTTTAATAAAAAACAATGTTTCCCAAACATTTTCCAGTTTTTCTTTCTGATGAGAGGACAACTGATCTTTGCAGTTCTTAGAGAAGGACTGTGGAGTTCTAGGTCCCTCAGGATTTGCAAGTCAATGAAAAATTGGGATAATAGAGAATGAGGAGAGAGCTTTCTTTTGGAGACTAGAGAAATGTCAGCGGATACTTAGATGGAGGACTTTGTCATACTTTAAGTCATGTTCCCAGGCTCAGTATGTTAAGAAGGGAGTAGGCTTCATAAATCAGAACCACATGATCTGATTGTTGTTGTTGTAAAGTGCTTTCCAGTTGATTCTGACCCATAGCAACCGGGTATAGGGTTTCCAAGGAGCAGCTGGTGAGCTTGAACCGTTGACCTTGCAGTTCAAATGACTTTGCAGTCTGACGCATTAGCTCATAGCACCACACCAGGACTCCTATAACCTAATAGGCATGGGCAAAAAATGTAAAATAAAAGTGGCCAGCCTTACCTGAGTTTTTAAGTTACGATTTATCCATGTAAGGTTCTTATTCATAAATAGATTTCTTCTGAAAACATCTCAGAAAAAAGAAAAATGTGAAAAATCAAACACCTTATTAATAGTACAGTTCATAATCATTTTAATTCCATGAACAATTAAATATGCTGAAGTAAATTAGAAAAGGACATAAAAATGCTATTCAGCAATGCGTAAGTGAACCTTTATAAGGAAAGGGGGAAAAAAGGAAAAAAAAAAACAAATTCAGATTTCATAGCCTCTGTAATGGAGCTGCTAAGAATATTTGAGCTTATAGTCCAATATAGTCTTTCCTGAATTTTATGATAAATGTATTCACTGTAAGATGTTATTTTCAGTGAACATTTTGATCCTTAATTTATAAAATGTTTGTTAACAAACCATTAGTTGGACCTTAGGCTCTACTAGGGTGGAGGAGTGGACTTGTGTGAATTTACACAGCCTTCTTGCTGTACCTCTTCATGAATGGGGAGTTCTTATTTCACTGGGATGAGTACTCCCAGTACCAGCACCAGCTTATTCTTACCACATCATGGGCACTGCACGGGAGGAGAGCGCACACAGTGCAGCTGGTGAAATCACTAACAGAGTGTTGGGGAAATGTTTCCAGTCTCAGAGAGACACAGTACAAGGAGATTACTGTCCTCCACAGAGCTGTCAATGAGGATCTGCCACCATTATCTTCACCCTCATTCTTCTACCTGGACAAAGCCCAAGGAAGAGAGGAACATTCCCAGAGAAGGACAGCCCGTATGAGGTTGTCTGTCATCTCCTAAGGTAGCTGGGAGAGTGCTATAAGCCAGGCTGCTTCCCAAGAATGAAAAAACAAAGCAAACCAAACTGTTTGTGTTGAGTGCATTCCAATTCATGGTAGCCCTGTGTGTGTGTCAAGAGTACAATTGTGCTCCATAGGGTCCAGTGGCTGATTTGTCACACGGCTTTCTTCTGAGATGCCTCTGTTGTTGTTGCTAAGTGCCGTCGAGTCCATTCTGACTCATAGTGACCCTGTATAGGGTTTCCAAGGAGCAGCTGGTGAGCTTGAACCAACTTTGCAGTTCAAATGACTTTGCAGTCTGCCGCATTAACCTACAGCGCCATGCAAGGACTCCTCTAGGTGGACTCCATCAACTTTTCAGTTAGCAGCTAGGAGCATTAAGTGTTTGGACCTCTCAGGGACACTTCCCATGGATTCAGTCTACAATCATGCTGATAATAGCTTGCTCAATTTTAAACCTGTTACATGAAAGACAGACATAACTCTAGCATAATGCATTCAACCGCAACCAACCTTTTTAGATTCTTAGACTCAAAATATCTCTTCCCTCCACGTACCCATGCCTGCATGAAATGTAATGTATTCATAAACTCAGCCTACCACTAATCAGCTATCTATGGAAGTTGGTTGTTTTCACTTACTGATGGTGAGAATGTCCCATTTATTTCTCTTGAGAGAGACGCCAAGACAAAGACACAATTAAAGAAAATGTATTAATTCAAACAGTAGCTAGCTGTTTGGTACTTAATTGAAGAAATAGCCTAGGAGAACACCAAATGGGAACTAACTGACTCCAGTAATCACCAGGAACCGCTGACCTTACCCATCCTGCCCTAGCTAACAAACCTAAAACCCTCTAATGAGTCTCTTTGTTATGCCAGAATTCAGGGTCCCCAAAGACCACCGATGCAAGTGCACAAGGGTTGTTTATTCAAGCTCCAGCCTGGGCCTTCTCCTTATCCGGCACAGTGGACTCAGGAAAAGGCCCTGAGGTCTTTGTTAGTGGAGTTTTTATAGAGTTTTCAAACAAGCTTAGGTTTTTCAGCTTTACAATATTCGGATTGGTTGACATTTGGCAAAGTATGAGATGTTACAGTTTAATTGGTCAGTACTGGTGGTCTTTTGTTCTTAGGCTAGGATAAGGAAAACATCTGGCATCTGGCCTTGGGTTGTCTTGTCTATTACTTATCTAGTTCTTGCTGTTGCTAGGGGTGAAAGGATATTCTAAGGCAGCATGAGCTGATTTAGCATGTTCCTGGAACAGGAGGACATGTTCAGGCTAATGTACAGAATGGAGTTTTCTTCTTGGTTCTAGATCTTGAGAAGTTACAAATGACTTTTTGAAGTCACTTGTATCCAAAGGACATTGTAGAAATCCTACCAGAATTTGGCATGTTTATTTAGTAACTGTGTGTGATATATTATTGTTTTGGACTCAGAATTCACTGCTGAAAAACTCCTGTGTAAAAATTGCTAAGAATATAGAATCAAGTGCCGGATGTCTATTTGGTTCCTCATAGTGGACAATAGTGGACGTTAATGATTTTGATTAGCATATATTCTCATTAAAGGCTGCATTCTAGATGGCAGAGTGTTGAACAAATGTCCTCACGATAGAAAGGAGTTGTTAGATGCACAAGTAAAAAGTTTGCGGTTGCTCAAATTTTTATTAATTTTTTTGAAAGGCCCCTCAAAATGACTTGGAACCTGGTATTACATTTTTTTCCAGGTTGCATTTCTCAGTCTTTTTGAGTGTAGATTGATTTTTGGAAACTGCCAGAAACCATTCAGAGCCAAATTTAAGGAAGGAAGTGATTGACCAAACTGGTAAGCCATTTGGTCAAAATAATGAGCTGTAAGTAGGTAACAATGAGAGTGAATTTTTGTGCCATTCAGAAACTAGTTCTAAAATGAATTTCTAAATAGGCATTCCTCAAATATTCTGAGCCAATGACTGCTTCATTGCTAAAGTATAATACTCAGCTGAAAGAGGAGATAGTTTAGATGCTTAAATCTGATAGGTGTTACGTACATAATGCATTACTGTTCTTGATAAGTTCTGCCTAGTCGATTCAGACTCATAGTGACCCTGTATAGGGTTTCCAAGGAGCAGCTGGTGAGTTTGAATGGATGGCCTTGCGGTTCACAGTTCAGTGCTGATCCTACAGTGCTATACACCACATTTAAAATATACATTTCAATCATATTTAATATAAAACTCACAAAACAATCACACTGCTATTGAGTCTATTCCAATTCCTAGTGACTTGATAGCGCAGAGTAGAATCGCTTCTTCAGATTTCTGAGGCTGTGTGGGAGCAGACAGTCTCGTTTGTCTCCCGCAGAGCAGCTGGTGGATTTGAACCACCGACCCTGTGGTTTGCACCCTAATGCTTAGTCTATGCACCGCCACGGCTCTTTCGGATTTCATATAGAGATAGTTATTTGTGGGGTTGCCACAACTAGATAGTCACAGCTTTTGTGTTTGCTTCTTTCCTTCTGCCTCTCTTCTCCCTTCTTTCTTTTTTCCTTTTACCCTCCATGCTTTCTGTGACTTGCCCCCTTATTTTTATTTTTATCTGTGTCCCAAAGTTTCCCCCTCTAAGAAACTTGACCACTCATAAGTTTTAAGATTCTTACTCATCAGACACCTACTCATCCTCATGAAGCACCGGATCGCAAGGTAGTTTTGAACTATAAGGTCGATGGTTCATGCTCAACAGTCGCGCCTTGGAAACCCTAAAAAGGGTCATTTTGAGTCTGAAATAACTTGACGGCACTTAACAACAACTCATCAGACTGGGCTCTAGAGGTTATATTAATGTATTGTGTTTTAGTAATTGACCTAGATGTCCCCCAAGACTATGGTCCTTAATTTTCAATCCTGGTACTTCAGTCTTGATGTCTAATGTAGTTTCTATAACTGTGCCCCTAGCTACTCTATTATATAAATATGTATATGTGCAGTATTTATAAACTTATATGTAGACTTATTCACCACCATATCTATAGAGGAGTCCTGGTATGGCACTTGCATCAGACTGTTAAGTTGTTTGAACAGCAATGTTGGTGGTTCAAGCTCGCCAACGGCTCCTTGGAAACCCTGTATATACAGGTTCACTATGGGTCAGAATCAACTTGACAACACTTAACAACAACAGCAATGGCTAATGACTGCAAGTATTTATTCATATGCTTCTTAGGTGCCTGAGTGTCTTCTTTCATGAAATTTCTGTTCATGTTCTCTGCCCAATTTTAATTGGATTTTTTGTTGTTAAGTTGTTGAAGCTTGCTATAAGTTTTAGAGTCTACCCTTGTAGGACACATCATAGCCCCAAATTTTCCTAGTCAGTCAGTAGTAGGCTCTTTTTTACTCTTTTGGAGAAGTCTTGTGATGAACATTAAGTATGTAATGTTTAGGAAAAATCATTTCTTGTGGTATACTTAGGAGTCCTAGTGCAGATTAGCACTGCAGGTTAATATGCTGGACTTCAAAGTCAGGGGTTCAAGCTTACCAGCCACTTCTCAGAAACCCTACACAGGGTCACTATGCATCAGAACCAACTCCACAGCACTTAACAATAGGTATGTTGTTGTTGTGAAGTGCCATTGAGTCGGATATACTTGGGTACAAATTATCCCAAATAGATAGTTCAAAAATTGCTTTCCAAAGAAGCATTGGAGATTTTAGAACTTACTTCATCTCCCTTAGTTACTATAGCAACAGTCAGGGAAAAACAAATCAAAAACTCATTAAGCACAGCCATCAGAACTTGTCCATGGCTGCCCATCCTTCCAGAGGCAGTGACTGAACCCTGTGTCCCAGCCACACAGCTTCATCACTGCCACTCAGAAAGCAACTACTTGGCGATATAAAATGAAAAATGAGCAAAGAATGAAAATGAATTAAGAGACAATGTTTTTCTAGGTTTCAGCAATTTTTATAGGAAAACACGTAAAAATTTTGTGATGATGTTTCAGTGCCTTGAAAAGCAATACCTTCCAAATGTTATTGAAATGAATCGTTCCTTTGGAATTATTTGTATGCAATAATTATGAAAAATCTGTCCTTGCTCTTGTTATTAGTTTCCAACTTATAGAGACCCCATAGAGGGTTTCCAAGGATGGCTGTGGGTTTGAGCCACCAACCTTGTAGACAGCAATCCAGTGCTTATCCTACAGCACCATACCAGGCATCTATAAAATCGTTTTCTAGATATATGGACTTGAGTAGGGCTATAGACCAGAAATTCTGCTAAAGTTTATGACTGTTGGTAATATTTTTTCCCTTCCTTTATTTCAGTCTTTCTAGACTGTTTTGCCATACCTGTATGGAGGAAAACCAGGTGCTAACTGCCAGGATGCTCCAATTTACTACCCATTTAATTAAAATAAAATGATTCAATTCTCAATCTATGAAAAGCAGAAACCCAGGGCCTCTTCTAGAAACCTTGGGGGAATTTCAGATGTGTTACTTTTTCTTCATCCCCTCTGTCCCTGTTCCCTTAGCATGAGGTCTTGTCCATTGCAGCTATTTCTCTGCTGGTGTCACCCTCAGATCATTACTGGGATTCTTCCATCATCAAGACAGTCACTCAAGACTCTGTAGGGGTTTCCACTAAAGTTTAGGGCTCAGATAGAGTCATGTATTACACAGAGCGATTTGGCTTCAGATCTTTGGATTTTTTTTTGCCAGGATTCTTTATAATATACCATAGGACACTGGTGGTGGTGGTCGTTGTGTGCCACCAAGTCAATTCTGACTCATAGTGACCCTGTTTAGGGTTTCCAAGGCTGTAAATCTTCACAGGAACAGAAAGCCTCATCTTTCTCCTGTGGTGCAGCTGGTAGATTCAAACTGCTGACCTTGCAGTTAGCAGCCCAGCACATAATTCACCATGCTACCAGGGCTCCTTTCATATGACACTGACACATTAATATAAAAGCTGTGTATAGAGGCCCCAAGGTGAAAGTTGGAAATTGTAGACTCATTATAGAGTCTGAGGCCCTGGCTTCACCTCGGGAAATGGGGAAATTTTACAGAAAGGTCAGAGACAAGATGTACAATGATGGAGTGATTGGATATTGGAATTTGTATAGCCGACTAGAAGAAGTGATCAGACTAATGGTCTGCCAAGCTATGATTATGCTTCCAACTGTGGCTCCAAGGCATGTTTTATGAAAGGACATATTTGTGCTCTGTGTAGTTGGAAAAAATTTCTAGCTTCCTTTAGTTGATTTGTGGATTCATCTATAAATTCAACTAAGTTCTCCAGAGAATTGACTTTTTTTTTTTGGTCTGCAGCGTCTTTGAGAGAAATGGATTTCACAAGTGTGAAATGTGTAAAAGAATATTTTTTTTATACTTCCTAAAAATACCCTTTAAAAAGTTGATGATGGGATAAAAATAGTCTATCATTGTGTCATAGTAGATTATGAAGGACAAATGCAACACACAAGTGTTGGGTCACTTTACCACTGCTATCAGGCAAGAAACTGTTAACTATAATTCTTCCGGCAATCGATCTCATTTCATTCGGGAGTCACCTGGAGCGGGAGTGCCTGGCAGTAGAACTTCACATATCTATTGAGGTAAACCCAGTTCTTTCTCCATTTAAGTCAATCTCTTTCAGATTAATTCAGAATTACTTGAGTAAATAGGTGTTTAAGAGTTTGATTCCCTGCCTAGTAAAGTTTCCCCCTCTCTTGAAATGCCTATCCTTTCTCACTTCCTTTCCAGAGATCAAATGTCCATATGACATTAGTGGGGTTGAGTGCTGCACTCTGGGGAAACTGTCCCATCCCACTTGTCCTAGTACGCAGGTCTCTGATGTTATCGTTAACTTGACTATCCCTTGTGCTTTGTTCTCAGGGCATGAGCAATATGTGGTGATTGCTCTGGGGTTTTATCTCAGCCCCCACCTCAGCTCTCTGCAACTCTCATCATCCACTAGGATGTAGGTTTGACTGTGACTCCCACGTAATTGCTGGTTCAGTTGGCCTTTCCTACATTGTCTGGCTAGTGCGCCAACTCATCTTGTTGAGAGAACCTTCTTCTTGGGTCTCTGGCATTTCTGTGCATCTTGTGAATCAGGCATTGATTACACTTTGTTCCCAACTGTGTTTCAAGTGTATGTAAATACTGAGCAGTCTTGGAAGACAGAGATAATGTCTGTAGCTGAGCTAAGAGCAGCTATGTTTTCTGCCCAGCACAAACACGTCAGCTTCCTGAAGCTGTCATTTGGTCATCTTTGTGTTGATTAGTGGGAACTCGGGCTTGTAGAACCAACATAGAAAATGTTGATGTTCTGGTTACTGATGTTGCTGTGAGTCAAAAAACTATGCTCCATCTATGCCCCCCAAGTCTTGTGTTTCTTTCCAGGATCCACGAACCTGTGGCAGTCTAACTTATTACTTGGCAAGTAAGTAAAATCTCAGAACCTTCTCCATTCTTGACATACCCTTTATGGAGGAGGCCCTTGGCAAGGATACAACTTTCTTCTGAGTTTTTGCATATGAGAAGCACTTGGAAAATTCATGATCCCTTTCACACCATCAGCTGGTTGTGAGGGACTACTGACTTGCAAATCCCCTCTCTGACTAAAGACACTATTATTTCTCTTCTACCATGAGTGACTGTCCTGTGTGACCTCTGGAACACTCTATCAGAGGGTCTCATTTGACAGAACCAAGTGGCAAGTGAAGCTTCTGGCTTCCTCATTGATTTTTGACTCTTAGTTTATGAAAGGGAATTTTGACAGAAAGAAACCCCATTTTCCTTGCAACAAAGGCTGTGGGTTTTTTGTTTTTGTTTTTTTAGTTGTAGTCTTACTTTGCACCCTGGAATGCTATAAGTCAAAAGCTGTACATGGTCTCATTTTTTGCTCAATTGATGCTAATTCTCCTGAGGCTGTGTGTGATCCCCAGTTGGACAGTTGGAAAAACATCACATTCATATGCTTAAAACTATTATTCCTGGAGCACAGATGCATGTTTGTATAAATAGATAGTGGAACCACTCATATAGACTTCTTTACCATACCTTGGCACATTAATTTCAAAATAACATTTTAATCAGAAATATACCAAGAAAAAACCCAAACCCACTGAAGACTCTAAATATCTATGATTTATTTATAGTATTTTTGTTTTTTTAACTCAAGGATAAAACAAAACAAAATAACATGCTGTCATGATGTTGATTCCAATTCTGGAATGTGCTAGGGTAGAGTAGAACTGCTTCTTAGGGTTTCTGAGATTCATCTTTACAAGAGAAGACACAGCCTCATCTTTTTCCTGCAGTGCAGAGTGGCTGGTGGATTGATTTAAACTCTCACTTTGTGATGACCAGTCCAGTGCTTAGCCTTCAGTGTCACCAGGACTCCCTAATCCAAGGATGTTGTTGTTGTTATGTGCCGTGGAGTTGGTTCTGACTCACAGCGACCCGGTATAGGGATTCCAAGGCTGTCAATCTTTACAGGAGTAGAAAACCTCAACTTTTGTCCCGTGGAACAGCTGTAGTTTCAAACTGCTGACTTAAGGTTCACATCCTGATTCGTAGCAACTACACTACCAGAGCTCCTTAATCCAAGGATAGGATTATTGATTTATCTGTCACTCATATTGGGCTAGCACCAAGTCAATGTGTACATCCCTGGTGAATTTTGATTTCTCTTGATGGTTCACTTCAATTGTTGGCATCACTCTCTCTGTTTCCTGTTCTATGAAGCTAGGACTATGCTGGGAGTGCTCCCATTTCTCAGAATTCCTCATCACTGTGCCCTTCTCATGCTCTAAACTTTCTTCTAATATTCGGCTTCTATCCTGTTTCCCCTTAAAATGCATCAGTCCATATTTTCAGGATTTTCTCTTTGGTCATCAAATGAGCTCATTTTTAGTGACTGCTGATGGGTGAAGACAATTGTAGCCTAAGATAATGAGAGAGCTTCTCAATGCCATGGATTGACACCATAGCCCAAACAGTGGTCTCAGACATACCAATTACCATGAAAATGATGCAGGATCAGACAGTGCTTTGTTCTGTTCTACAAAAGATTGCTATGAGTCAGAGCTGACTCCACAGCAACTAACAGTAATAAAGCCAGACATTTATATTTTACAAAGAAATCTTCTGCAATCACTACCTTAATTCAAGTTTAGTAAGTTAACTATTGCATCAAGTGGCAGTTTTAGGCACCTCTGAATGGAAAACTCAAAGACTTTTGGTTTCCCACCATTTACTTCATTCTGTTAGACTCTGTCTTTGCTTGTTTGCCCATTTACACAAGTCCTAGACTTCTGCTAGGTCAATATGCCCACATAAAAAAAATTGATATTACAAACAGGATATTTCCAGTCAGAGATTAATGAAAAGTGAGCAGCCCCTTGGTTATTTTAATGCACTGTTGAGCAGTACCAGTCAAAGACATTATCAAGATAGCTAGATCAGTGAATTAAGGATGAACATAAACTTTCAAAACCACACTAGAGAATATTTTTCTTGACTTAGTAGATTTTTGGAGAAGGGAACTTGGAAAATTTCTATCATCAAAACAAAGATGGTTTGTCATTAAAGTATTCACTAACATGGGGCCATTTTTCTGACACCCCAAAACTCAAGGATGCTATGAACTTTTGCTCTTCTAACTACTGATTTATAGAGATTGTGTTTGAAATGATGTCAGGTTTCCTGACTAAATGCCTACCCTATTAATTTTCTATGGATAGGTTTTGTTCAAATAACCATAACATGGTAATTAGCTTTCAATCCTGCTTGTGGACCGATTGAGAATGTAGTTTTGCTTGTGGGCAAGCATTTGCTCAAACTTATTTTTGGAACCTCCAAAATTCTGAAAAAGGCCTCTTCTCCTCAACATCCAGAAACACAAGTTGATGATTGCACATTGGGGCATCTTTCTATTTGTGTAATTCATGAACTCTTTGCTTAATAGGTAATAACACCTGTGACTCCAGACAAACCCAACATATTTCTGACAAATACAGCTAGTAACATCTAATTTGGAAAAGAAGGCACTGATGACTCTTCCTTCATAGCATCTGGAGAGGTCTGTTTGGGAACACCATGATTCTATTCATTGTAAGTACATTACAGTTTCTTGTTCACCCCAAGCATTGTCACAGGACACCTGCCATTATTGTTGTGTTTCATTGATCTCCTGAGCCACATTGAAATAGGTAATTCTTGAACAAATGGAAGACTTCAATGCATTCATTGGATTCTTACCTGTTCAGAAAGAGTCTAGATGACTTGGGTAAATCTAGATGACTTGGGAAGACAGAGGTTCACAGAGCTGGATTGTTTTGGAGCTAAAGGGAAACAAGGGAAAGTTTTCTTGACTTTATAACATACTTCGGGGATTCTGTTTTTACATAGCCTCACTAGGGACCCACCCTAGGTGCTTGATAAAATTTGCTTCAACCATCATGAGAATAATTCAGTAAAGTCCAGAGTTTGGATGAAAATTTTCTTATTTGCTGACTCAGATATAATACATTAGTACACATAACACTTACTAGTTCTTTCCACACAAACAGCTAATACCTTGCTAATTTTGTAGATCTTGAGAATAAAGACCACCACGTATCTGTCCTGGTGTATCACTGTAAGATAAGAGCTGGACTTCTAACCACAATGTTGGCAATTCAAACCCACCAGCCTCTTCTCGAAAACCTTGTACAGGGTCGTTATGAATCACAACTGACTTGACGGTACTTAACAACAACAACAACAACAACAATGTGTCTCAGTTTATTGTACAGTGGTGGCTTTGTGATGCTATGATGCTGGAAGCAATGCCACTGGTATTTAAAAAACCATCAGGATCACCCACTGGTGACAGCCTTCAGTAGAGCTTCTAGACTAAGATTAGGAAGAAAGGTCTAGTAATTTACATCTAAAAATTAGCCAATAAAACCCATGTGGACCAAACAAGAACACTGTCCAATTTTCTTGCTTCGAATGCATCATCAGGTGGCATCATTTGCTGGAGGAAGATATAATGTTGGATGAAGTAGAGAACCAGTGAGGCAACGTAGACCTGGGTGAGGTAGACTGGCACGATGGCTGTGCTAATGAATGTGAATATGTTGCAGGACTGGTCAACATTGGGGTTTGTGGAACACCAGGTTGTTAGAAGTTGTCATTGACTCAATAGAAGCTATCAATCTAAAAATAAAAGGAGTTTTAGGAACGAAAGGTAATGCTCCAAGGCACCCTTGGAAGCTGCAGATTCCTCCCATTCCTCTGAATAACCCAAACAATTTAGAAATATAAAAGGAAACCTGCTTGTTATATGCACTGCTTATGTGGATAACACATGCCAGAGAGTGGTTTTGGTTCTGATGATGTCTATCTGTAAGGAGGCTTCAAAAATATGAGGAAAAAATTAATTGCAAACTCACCAGCCACTCCTTGGAGACTCTATCCAGGGTCACTTTGAGTTGGAACCAATTCCACGGAATTTAACAACAGCAACATAAGGGCAGGATAGGAGTCCTGGTGTGTGCTGGAGGGTAAGCACAACAACAACAACAAGAACTTCTAGAACAAGTTCCCTGCCCCCTCTCCCGATTCATCCTGTTTACACAGACCACAAGTGCATGGATTCCTGTGGTTCCTATATCAATCAATTAGTAAATTCTTGGACCTTTGTCTCCTTGTTCCTGAAGATGGACCGGTTTGGGATTTATTTCTCACAGTCTGTTCTTTCTCTGTGGAAGCTCAGAAACAGATATGTACAGGGCTTTAAAATTTGGTGTATTCTTTCCCCAAATTCCCCAGAACCATTAATCTTGAACATTTCACGAGTGTGATGGGTATTTTAGGTTGTATGCTTCGACTGCCTTTATCAAAATATGAATTTTCATTATGATATGAAAAAATACTAAATTATGTTTGTTGGCATTTTGCAGTGTCTGATTTTTTGTTTCAAAAGTAGCACTGTATCATTCCCAGTCAGGGCACATGAGTTTGTTCCATTTATTTCTAAAGAGCATTGCTTAGGCCCTTGAATACATAGGGTATATCAATACATAGTGTATAACCAATACTCTTGGTTACAAGTAACAGGCTAACTGACTACAAATGACTTAAATGATGTGTTGCTGATGCTAGCTTCTGCAGAGTGACGTGCCAACAGAATGAAACGTTACTGGTCATGCGTCATTCGTATAGTTGCCGCATCTCAGGTTCATCCTTGAGGCTATTGTGTCAGTCCTTTACTTTACCAAACATCTAGTGACAGACCTGTCCTAACGACACATCCAAAGCAAATTAGTCATAAGGTTTTCATTGGCTAAATTTCTGAATTAAAGCACCAAGCCGATCTTCCTAGTTTGCCTTTGTCTGGAAGCATTGCTGAAATCTGTCCACGATGGGTGACCTTGTTGGTATTTGAAATACCATGACTTAAAGCATTACAGCAAACATGAAAGCCATGACAATGAGAAACTGACAGCTGCGTGGTAGTTAGACATTGTTATTAAGTGCTGTCTACTCAGTTCCAACTAAACACTGTCTGATCTTGCACTATCCTCACCTTTGTTGTCATGTTTGAACCCACTGGTGCTGCCACTGTGCAAATCCATCTTGTTGGGGTGTTCCTTTTATTCTCTGACACCTCCACTTTACCAAGTATGATGTCCTTCCTCCTCCAGAAATCGGACCTTCCTGACAATAGGTTTAAAGTATAAGAGATGAAAGTTCGCCATTCTGGCTTCTAAGGAACATACTGACTCCACTTCTTCCAAGACAGATTTGTTTGTTTTTCTGGCAGCCATTCTTCTTCAACACCATGATTCAAATGGATAAATTCTTCTATGGTCTTTCTTATTCATCACCCACTTTTCACATGCATATGGGGCTATTGAAAATATCATGGCTTGGGTCAGGCACGTCTTAGTCCTCAAACGGACACTTTTGTTCTTGAACACTTTAAAATATCTTTGGTAGCAGATTTACCTAATGTAATATGTTAATTTCTTGACTGCTGCTTCCATGAGTGTTGATTGTGGATTCAAGCAAAATGTAGTCTTTGACAACTTCAGTCTTGCATTTATCATGATTTTGTTAATTGATCCTTTTGTGAGGATTTTTCTCCCTTTACATTGAGATGTGGCTATAGTCTTTGATCTTTATCAGTAAGTATTTTCAATATTCTTCTCTTCTAGAAAGCAAAGTTGTACCATCTGCAGCTTGTTAATAAGACTTCCTCCAATCCTGGTACCATGTATTTCTTCACAGAATCCATCTTCTCCTATTTGCTCAGCATACAGACTGAATTATTATGGTGAAAAATACAACCCTGGAGCACACCTGTACTGATTTAAAACCCTTCAGTATCCCCTTTTTCTGTTCTAACAACTGCCTCTTGTTCTTACAACTTCCACATGAGCCCACTACACTGCTGGGTAATACCCACTCTTTACAATGATGTCCATAGTTTGTCATGACCCACACAGTCAAAGGTCTTTGCACAGTCAACAAAGCACAAATAAGCATCTTTCTAGTATTTTCTGCTTTCAATCAAGACCCATTTGATGTCAGGACTGATACTTCTCATCCATATCCTCTTCTGAATCCAGCTTGAATCTCTGGCAGCTCCCTGTCGATGTACTGCTGTAACTATTTTTGAAGTACCTTCGGCAGAATTTTACTACAATGTGTTATTAATGATATTGTTTTACATTCAACAATTCATATAACTTGTTTCATTACATTGATTATAATCCCCTCCATATACCATCAGCAATGCAGGAGCGTCCCAGTCTCTCCACAATTGTCCTCTACTTTTTTGATCTTTGCTGTTATTGCTGGTGTGAGATGATATCTCATTGTTGTTTTGATTTGCATCTCTCTAATCGCTAGTGATCGTGAACCTTTCTTCATATGTTTGTTGGCGACCTGGATCTCTTCCTTGGTGAAGTGTCCGTGTTATTTGCCCATTTTTTAATTGGGTTATTTGTCTTTTTCTTGTAGAGGTGTTGTTTGTTATGTGCTGTGGAGTTGGTTCCAACTCATAGTGACCTTGTACAGGGTTTCTTAGGCTGTAAATCTTTACGGGAGCAGAAAGCCTCATCTTTCCAACTGCTGACTTTAAGGTTTGCAGCCCAATTTGTAACCACTACACTACACAAGAGGTGTTGTAGTTTAATATATGTTTTAGAAATGA
>NW_006408539.1:12915046-12923311 GCF_000296735.1 Chrysochloris asiatica
TTTGTTTTGTTTTGTTTTATTTTGTGTGTGGAGTTGCTGGTTTATTTGTTCTGTGTTTCTTCCTTTGCTGAGTTCATGCTTTTTGTGTTCTTTCTTGTGAGTTTTCTCATAGTTTTAATATTTCCACGTCATTCTTGGATTTTCATTTTCTTGGCATGTTGTGTATTGTTAATTTTCTTTGAGGTTACCTTATAGTCCATTAACTTTTCCTTCCATATAGTGCAGTCTATTTTATCCTGTAATCTACTTGACCTTCTAACCATCTGGATCTCTCTTCCTACATGTTTACCTTCTTTTACATTGTAACAGTTTTTATCATAGACTGACCTCCCAGATGCTCTGAGTTTGTTTTTATAGTTTTGTTCATTCTCAACTTTTCCATTGGACGGTTTAGTTATGGGACATGCTGCCATATATGTCAACCTCTGGTTATTCTCTATTCTTGTTGGTTCTTAGTCTACATAACTCCCGTTAGGATGTTTTATAGCACAGGGTTGACTTTGGGAAAATCCCTTAGCTTCTGTTTATCCTGGAATGTTTTGATTACACTGTCATATTTGATTGATAGCTTTGCTGGATAAAGGATTCTTGGTTGGCAGTTTGTTTCTTTCAGGGTGTTATATATGTCTCCCCATTGCCTTCTTGATTGCATGGTTTCTGCTGAGAGATCTGACCACAATCTGACTTGCTTGCCTTTGACTTCTCTTTTCCTTAGCTGCTTTCAGGATTCTGTTCTTATCTTTGATTTTGGAGAACTTGATTATGATATGTCTTGGTGATTTTCTTTTGGGGTCTATCCTTCCTTGGGTTCTTTGAGCTTCTCAAATGTTTATCTTTTCACTTTTAAGGATGTTAGAGAAATTTTCTTCCATCAGTTCTTCAACTATTTCCTTTGTGGACATGTGTGATTCTTCCTGTTCTGGAATGCTGATAACTCTTAAGTTATTCCTCTTCATGTTGTCTAACATGAATCTTAGACCATTTTAAGATTTTTTTTTTATTTTTTTATCCTTTTTTCTGTTTGTTCTTCCATCTTAGTGGTATTGAGAGATTTGTCTTCCAGATGACTGGTTATGCCTTCCATCTCTTCTAATCTATTCCTTTGCCCTTTCAGAGTATTGTCTATTTCTGATATTCTATTGTTCATCATTTGGACCTCTTTCTGTCAGTTTTGAATTATTTCCAATGCTGTATCTATTTTATTTGATTGTTCCTGTAGCACTTTTCTGACTTCTTCCTTATTTTTCTCACTCCATTGTAAAGTGTTTTGAAATATTTTATAATCATTTTTCTGAATTCCTTCTCAGGCATTTCCAAGGCCTGCCCTCCTTCCAGAATGTAGTCCAAGTCTACCTCTAGATCATTTGTCTCAGACATTTTATCTTGTTTCTGGACATGTGCTGATATGGTGTTGGACATATTTAGTGTTTATCTGTGGTCTTAACACTTAATTGAGTGTGTGTTTTGGTATTTTTTATGCTTTCTGATTGCTTCCAAATAGATGTGATCAGCATATGGGCTTCCTTTTTCACTTATCTTATTGTTTGACTCAGAGTAACTTTCACAGGTGTTATCTGCCTCCCTAGTGTATGGCAGTTGATACTGGTTCTTGCCTGGATTTTGATATTTTATAGAGTGTGATTGTAGCTTGACTATATGGCAGCAGTTGCTGTCTCTTCTTGAGTAATATAAGGAAAGAAAGAGTCCCCAAATGTAAAAGAGGGAGCATAAAACAGCAAAACAGCAATAGCAAAAACAAGGAAGGAAAAAAAAAATCCCACCAAAACCCAAAACAACAACAACAACAACAACAACAACAACAAAACCTAGATTGGATACTGTAGTCTATAATCAGAAAGGTACAGGAAGGAGAGAAGGAAAAATCTGTAGCCTAATGTAAGTATGGCTTTTATGTTCTGTTTCAACTTCTTGCCTTCAAAGCCACCTGATAAATTTCATGATGCCACTGTTAATACCTCAGGATTTAATTTAATTTTCAGCTTGTTTTGTTTTTAAACTCTCTTTATTTCTCCACACCCCTTGTTCTGTCTGGACTTTTCATTATTAAAAAACAGTTCAGGACTGACTCTTGAGCTGAGAGTATCTGTGTTAATGCATGGCAGAAGAATCCACCAGTGGTGAGGGTGGGTGGTATCCACTAGCTCAGCCTCCTCCTCTGGTCACCAGAATGGAGGTGTACACACAGTGGAGGGGGGCAGTGAATAGATACCAAAAAGGAAAAAAAAAAATCAGAACAAAGTAAAACCAACAAAGTGTATTGTCTACCTTTGCTCTGAGGTTCCCATGGTGTTATATCATGGTAGATCTTTCCCCCCACTTTGTCTTGCCATTTGGTCTTGCCCAAGTGGTGAGTTCTGGGCTGTTGAGCCTGGCAGATTAAAAAACTCTGTGATTTCTTACTCCCGCTACAAGTTCCACTAGCTATAAACTTTCAAACTTTAAATATATTCCTAGATATGAGGGTCAGAGTTTTGGAGCTCTACCTCTTCACCTGGTATTCTGTGGTATTGCTGACAGCTAACTTCAGTGCACCTCTACCCTATCCACTATCAAGCTCTGCCTCCTTCATACATGATGTTCTTAATGTCAGCCCATAATTCTTCTAGTCTTAGGTCATTAGTATCTAATGCATCAAATCTGTTCTTGAGATAGTCTCTAAAATCAGGTAAGATATAATCAAGTCATATTTTAGCTCTCATGGGGTTGTTTTCATTTTCTTCAGCTCCAGTCTGAACTTGTATAGGAGCTAATTGGTGGTCTGTTACACAGCCGACCCTTGGTCTTGCTTTAGCTGATGATATTGAGCCCTTTAACAATCTTCCCACAGATATAGTCATTTGGATTCCTGAATATTTCATCTGGTGAGGTCACATGTGTTTTCATAGTTTTTGCTGTTAAAAAAGGTTTTTGCGATGAATAAGTAATTGGTTTTGCAAAATTGTATCTTATGATATCCAGCATGGTTTCTATCACCATGGCCATAATTTCCAACTACCAACCATTTCATTTTGTTTACAACTTTCACATTTCAATTACCAGTTATTATAAATGCATCTTGGTTGCATGTTTAGTCAATTTCAGACTTTATCTGTAACAACTACTAGAGCCAGTGATGAAGAAATTGAAGAATGTTCCCAACTTCCTGGTGTGGTGCCACAAGATAAGCACTTGACCTCAAGGTTGCTTTGAACCTCAAGGCTGGTGGTTCAGACTTACCAGCAACTTCTCAGAAACCTTATATAGGGTTGCTATGAGTTGGAACCGACTTGATGGCACTCAGCAACAACAACAACAACAACCAACTTCTTCAGTCTGGTAGCAATTACAACCTAAATGACTTGTTAATTTCCAAACATTGATCTCTGGCTTGTATTTTTTGAGCTCCAGATTCACATATCCAGCTATTACTGGATGAGCATTTTTACTGGTTGTCTCCTGAATATTTCAAACTCAAATGCTCCAAATGGAATTCATCTTTCCTCCTCTTTGCTACAGGTCTCCTATAGTTTGTTTCACTTCCATCGCTCTTGTATCAGCCAGTGGCTCCCCATCCCTAACCAGTTGTCCAAGCTATGTCATTCGTCTACTTTATCCCATCATCCCAAAGTTCTGTTGATTGTGTCTCCTAGATATAGACACTGTCCCTTTATATGGACATAACCCGAGTTCATCCAATCCTAATGTTAGCTCTGGATAGTCATTGCACATCCTCTGAACTGTAATTTGAGCCACCAGCATACTTCCTTTTAACCTATTCTCTTCTCTTGTTGTGGTTGTTGATTTTTGGTATGTGCTGTTGAGTTGCTTCCAATTCATAGCGACCCCTGTATTGGGTTTCTGAGGAGTGACTGGCGAGTTTGACTGCTGCCCTTGTGGCTCAAACTGACCTTTAGTCCAGCGCTTTATCCCACAGTGCCACACCAGAATAATGGTGCTGGTATTCACATCTGATTAAGAGGTTTCCCTTGCTTAGATGACTTCACATAACCTTAACTATGAAATCCACACCCTTAGCATGTCACCATGAGGCATTCAGTGGTCTTTAGCTTCTTTTGATTCACAGTCTTTCTGTTTCTTTTTAATTTTATTTTTATTTTACAGTCATTTTATTTAGTTGCAGATCAATGGGCCAGGGAGTAGAAGAAACTTCCACAGAAGGTAACCAGATTCCACCATTTCTCTTTCAACTACAAGAAGCCAAATTCCAGTTCAAGAATAAGCTTGACATTGGAGAACTAATTGCTTTGTTGGCTTCATTGTATAATAATGGCAATTCTTAATCAAGTTCCTCAGTTTGCAGCCAATTTCATCTAAAATAAGCAATAAAATTCACGGAGCTAAGCACTAGAAGTATAAGACCAATTGGCAATTCTGTAGTCACTTTAAAATGTAAAATTAAGCAAATTCATTTCAGTAAGGCTATTATCCAAAGTTGCTAATTATTTGATGGTTGTAATTCTGGGTCCTATTATTCATTTCATTAACATAACATTAGCATTAGTGGCACTATAGGATAAGCACTAGACTGCTAACCACAAGGCTAGAAGTTCAAACCCACCAACTGCTCCTTGAGAAAAAGATGAGGCTTTCTGTTTCCATAAAGATTCACAACCTCAGAAACCCTCTACAGGGTCTGAATTGACTTGAGGGCACCTAACAACAACAATGGAGCATTCAATCATAATCCCTTTATTAGTGTGATTATCTAGAAGGGAAAAGAAAATAGATGTGTGTTAACTACAACTGAGATTAAAGCAAGAGTGTTATGTTATAGCTCAGACTGTGCACATGCGTGTGGATAGAACAATGAGTAAATAGTGTCTTGTAGTATACAGGTTTGCAAAGAATGCCTTTGGAGGACTTAGGTGTTGAAACAAATTTCAAATGAATTAATGAAAATCTATTGGAAGATACCTACCATGAGTAAGAATGTCAATTGATATAGGAAACCAATTCTGTACAGCAGTTAAAAAATAACAGTTAAAAAAAGATATAGTCAGGGAAGGAAAGGAACAATTAAGTGATTAAAATTAAAAGACCGTATTTCGGAATATTGAAATGAAAAGATTGATATGAAATGAGTATCTTGTTGTACTGTGGTGGCTTGTGTGCTGTTGTGATGCTGGAAGCTAAACCACTGGTATTTTAAAGACCAACAGGGTCCCCCATGATGGATGGGTTTCAGCAGAGCTTCCAGACTAAGATAGACTAGCAAGAAAGAGAGGTGGATTACTTCTGAATGTTTAGGTCACTAAAAACCTTATGAATAGCAGCAGGACATTGTCAGATGCAGTGCTGGAAGGTAGAAATATGAATAACATAAGAATATTGCCACAATTAACACTCTTGGAAGCAGCAATCAAGAAATCAAATGACATATTACATTAGGCAAATCTGCTGCACAAGACCTCTTTAAAGTGTTCAAGAGCAAAGATATCAATCAGTCTTTCTGTTTCTGAAGACCACTGGGACATCTCTCTCAAGACAAAATCACGGTTTATGTACACACCCTATATACACCAGAAGTGGTACCTGCAACTCAGAAACTGATGGAACCGAAGCCTGGGCACAAGTCTGCCTTTCATCTGAAGCACAGGGTTGGCTTTGGAAAAATCCCTTATCTTCTCTTTATCCTAGAATGTTTTGATTACACTGTCATATTTGATTGATAGCTTTGCTGGATAAATGATTCTTGGTTGACAGTTTTTTTTCTTTCAGGAGTTTATATATGTCTCCCCATTGCCTTCTTGATTGCCTGGTTTCTGCTGAGAGATCCGACCACAATCTGACTTGCTTGCCTTTGTATTTAACACTTCTCTTTTTCCTAGTTGTTTTCAGGATTCTGTCTTTATCTTTGATTTTGGAGAGTTTGATTATGATATGTCTTGATGATTTTCTTCTGGGGTTTATCCTTCCTTGGGTTCTTTGAGCTTTTTGAATGTTTATCTTTTCACTTTTCAGGATGTTAGAGAAATTTTCTTCCATCAGTTCTTCAACTATTTCCTCTGTGGACATGTGTGATTCTTCCTGTTCTGGAATGCTGGTAATTCTTAAGTTATTCCTCTACATATTGTCCAACATGAATCTTAGACCTTCTTCAGATTTTTTAAATATTCTTTTTTTCTGTTTGCTCTTCTATCTTAGTGGTTTTGAGAGATTTGTCTCCCAGCTCACTGGTTCTGCCTTCCATCTCTTCTATTCTACTTCTTTGCCCTTTCAGTGTATTGGCTATTCCTGATATCCTATTATTGATCATTTGGACCTCTTTTTGCAGGTTTTGAATTGTTTCCAGTGCTATATCTTATTTGATTATTCCTGTAGTGCTTTCCTAACTTCTTCCTTATTTTCTCAATTCCATTGTAAAGTGTTTTGATATATTTTATAACCATTTTTCTGAATTCCTTCTCAGGCATTTCCAAGGCCTGCCCTCCCTCCAGAATGTAGTCCAGGTCTATCTCTAGGTCATTTGTCTCAGATATTTTATCTTGTTTCTGGACATTGCTAATATGGTCATCTGCTTTTCTACCTTTTATCTGTTTGAAGTCTTTTTTGAGCTTCTTTAATATTTTGTGCCTACTTGTATCAAAATATGTTTAATGTCATGTACTGACTGTCCACATGACTGTCTTCATAATTTTCTATCAAGAACTTTGAAAACACAGTCTAGATCTTTGTAGCTGCAGTGTGTAGTTATAACATGTTAGGTTCATAACCACCATTTAAAAGGTATTGGCTAAATTGATCATTGAAAATGTCCTTCCTATTTGAATGTCTGTGTTTATGGTCAATATAAAATGTACTTTTAATAGTTCCAGCTGTCTTCGAATCAACTTGAACTCATAGCAACCTTACATACATCAGAGTAGAAACGTGTTCTGTAGGGTTTTCAGTGGTTGATTTTTCAGAAGTAGATTGCCAAGACTTTGTTTTGAGGTGCTGCTAACCTTTTGGTTAACAGCCAACCACATGAACTATTTGTACCACCCAGGACTGCACCAACTCAACAGCTTCTACATATACAATTCAGGGACATTAATTACAGTTTTTGAGTTGTGCAATCCTCCTTTTCTGAGTTGTTTCTTCCCCGTTAACATAAACTATCTGCCACTTCTAATCATTTGAGTTGCTGATGTTAATTTGATCCTGTATTGTTGTTGTTAAGTGCAGTGGAGTGGACTCTGACCCATAGCGACTCTGTGTAGGGTTTCTGAGGAGCAGCTGGTGAGCTTGAACCACCGGCCTTGCAGTTCAGACCACTCTGCAGTCTGATGCATTAACCCACAGTGCCACACCAGAACTCCGATCCTGTATTAGTAGATCTTAAAAGCACAGTTCAGAAATTATTTACCAGTTAAGCTAAGCTATTAGTTTTATAAACCCACCAGTCTCTCCTTGGAAACCCTATACAGGTTTTCTATGAGTTGGAACCGAATCGACAGCACTTAACAGCAACCACAACATTATTGGTCTTAAGAAGACCTCCAGGTCTAAGGTTTCAGATTTTAAAATTATCTCAGAGCAATAGTTATAAGGTTCACCCTGTTACCATGGCTCCAGAAAGACTAGATTCCATGAAAATTAGACATCGTGTTCTGTATTTTCCTCCTTTTGATCAGATTCTTCTATAGAATGTTTAATAATAGTAGCTGGGCACCATCCTATTCTGATCTCCTGGAGGCAATTGTACATGAAGGCAAATAACCACATATTTGACACAGTCCCTATTGCAGGGAACTTCCCTTAATAGATATTACTTTAAAGCCTATGTCAACATTTTCATGATACAGTGGAGATTCTTAGGCTTTTATTTTCCTTTTCAGTGAAAGTATCTGAGGTTCTGGCAGGGTTGTAGTCTGACTCTAGTATTCAAAATATCCATTCCAATGTATCCCAAATAAGGTAATAATGACTTCATATTGGCATAGTAATCACCTAGAAGAAGATCAGTAATCGTCTCAGCTCTTGATATTGTTGTTGTTAAGTGCCATGGTGTCAGTTTTGACTCATAGTGACCATGTATAAATTTTCCACAGAGCAGCTGGTGGATTTGAAACGTCGACCTTGTGCTTAGCAATCCTGCACTTACCCTACAGCACCACACAGGGACTCCAGCATGAAGACTGTAAAAAGAATCTGATTTGTTTGGCAGTTTGGTGACATACTGTAAGGCTGTTCTGCAAACTTGAAGAACAGCTTTACCAGTTCTTCATAATGTCCCATAAAAGGGAGTAAATTCAACTCCAT
>NW_006408539.1:12923411-12924410 GCF_000296735.1 Chrysochloris asiatica
ATAGGATTATATTGTCTGCAAACAGAGAGAGTTTTACTTCCTCTTTGCCAATTTGGATGCCTTTCATTTCCTTGTTTTGCTGTATAGCTCTTGCTAAGACTTCCAGCACTATATTAAATAGGAGTGGCGACAAAGTGCATCCTTGTTTGTTCCTGTTCGTGAAGGGAAGGCTTTCCATTTCCCTCTATTGAGAGTAATGTAGGCTGTTGGTTTTGTATATATGCTCTTAATTATGTTGGGGAATTTCCCTTCAATTCCTACTTTGTTGAGTGTTTTTTTTTTTTTTATCAGGAATGTATGTTAGATTTTCTCAAATACCTTTTCTGAATCAATCGATATGATCATACGGTTCTTTTCTTTTTCTTATTTATATAGTGGATTATGTTGATCATTTTTCTAATGTTGAACTATCCTTGCATCCCTGATATGAATCCCATTTGACCAATCTTTTTGATGTGCTGCTGGATTCTGTTGGCTAGGATTTTGTTCTATTATTTTCTTTCTTAATGACATCCTTCCCTGGTTTTGTTATGAAGGTAATGCTTGCTTTATAAAATGTACTAGGAAGTTTTCCATCCTTCTCTATATTCTGGAACAATTTGAGTAGAATTGGTGACAGCTCTTCTCTGAATGTTTGGTAGAACTCACCAGTGAAGCCACGAGGGCCTGGACCTCTTTTGGTTGGGAGTTTTTTGTGTTGTTTTTTTATCATCTGATCAATTTCTTCTTTTGTTATGGGTCAGTTCAAGTTTTCACTGTGTGTAAGTTTAGGTAGGTTGTGGTTTTCTACAAATGTATCCATCTCTTTTAAGTTTTCAAATTTGTTGGAGTACAACTCTTCATAATTTTCTGTTATTATCCTTTTGATTTCCTTTGGTTCCATTCTGACATTGCCCATGCAGTTTCTAATGCTTGTTATTTATGTCTTCTCCCTCTTTTCTTTTGTTAGGTTTGACAATGATCTGTCTATTTTGTTAATCCTTTCAAAGAAGCAGCTTC
>NW_006408539.1:12925570-12926827 GCF_000296735.1 Chrysochloris asiatica
TTAAAAATTTCCCCCATATATAAAGTGTCTCCAGAAATCCTTTCCTCTTATTAATGTATTCATTGATTATATATTTTATCTTTGAAGGCAACCCCATGACTTAAATAATTTTAGGCTATCAGGAAAATTACCTAACAAATTTCCCTAACATTCAGTCTCACATCAAGCTGAACTAGATAGTCACATGAAAATAGCTTGAATAATAGTCAAATAAAATTCTGCATAAACAATCAAACAACAAATATGGTTCTAAAGATGATAAGCGCACTGTGCTTAAATGATTACATGGAAATGTGCATCTTGAATGTGACAGAATAAAACAAGAATGTAATGATATTCCTGTATGAAAAGCTGGATGTGGAGGCCTTTTCTAAGCACAGAAAATTAAACCTCCTCCTTTTGTGTAGATAACAGCTATCATTTCTTCAGAATGGCCATCTGCATGCTGATTTAAGCTAATGGAGCAGGTACACTTCTTTTGTGTATGGAAGAGTATTCTCTTTTTAAAAACTACATGGATGACTGGAGTAAAGTCTTAAACCACTCACACTACTGAATTTTAATAACAAAACCTTGATGGTGCAGTGGTTAAGCACTTGACTGCTAATCAAAAGGGCTGGCAGTTCAAATCCCCCAACTACTCAGAAGAGAAAGGTATGGCAGTCTGCTTTTGTAAATACTGTTTAGTGCTATTGAACTGTACCTACGCATAGCTACCCTGTGAACCGACTCGACGGCACTTAACAGCAACAACATAGCTACCCTGTAAAGGGTTTCCAAGATTGTAAATCTTTGTGGGAGCAGAAAGCATTATTATTTTCCCAAGGAGCAGCTGGTGGGCTCAAACTACTAATCTTGAGGTTCGCACTCAAGTGTTTATCCTAATGCCTAGATCCAAAGCCCCATTTTCCAATGTAGCAGCTGTGTGAGTCTTGAGAAATCATTCTCTCCACACCCCATTTCCTCATTTGTAAATTGGGAATAATAATAGTAACAAGGGACTCCTGGTGTGGCACCCTTGGCTAATGGGCTGGTCTGCCAAGGCTGCTTGGACTGGGAGGTCTGCAGTTCAAGCTCACCACCTGTTCTTCGGAAACCTTATACAGGGTTGCTATGGGTCAGAACTTGACTTGACGGCACTTAACAACAACAACGACAATAGTAACAGAACAAGGGGACACTGAAAGGTTTAAAGTCAGGAAATGTGCATGCCAGGGTTGTCTTCTTTCACTATACTTATTCAATCTGTATGCTGAG
>NW_006408539.1:12927007-12928387 GCF_000296735.1 Chrysochloris asiatica
ACAGAGAAAAGATTGAAGTTCTCAAATACTTCATTTTGCTTGAATCCACAATCAACACTTATGGAAACAGCACTCAAGATATGAAACAATGTATTGCAGTCAACAAATCTGCTGCATAAGATCTCTGTAAAGTGTCGAACAGCAAAAATGTCAGTTTGAAGACTAAGATGTACTTGACCCAAACCATAGTATTTTTAATTGGCACATTTGCATGTGAAAGTTGGACAATGAATAAGGAATTGATGCAATTGAGTTATGGTATTGGAGAACAATAATGAAAGTACCAAGACTGTCAGAAGAACAAAAAAAGTCTGTGTCGGAAGAAGTACAGCCAGAATGCTCCTTAGAAGCCAGAATGGCAAGACTATTTTTCCTCATACTTTGGACATATTATCAGGAGGGATCAGTCCCTGGAGAAAGACATCATGTTGGGGAAACTGAAGGGCAACAAAGAAGAGGAAGACCCCCAACAATATAGATTGACACGGTGGCAGCAACAATTTGTTTTGTCATGTTCCGTCAAGTCATTTCTGAGGTGTGGCTTTTGAACTACCAACCTTGCAGTGAGAGTCTGGTGACTGTCTTATAATATCAAAATGGGCTCAAATATAGCAAAAATTCTGAGGATGGAAGAGGACCAGGAAGTGTTTCATTTTGTTTTGCATAGGGTCACTATGAATCAGAACCAACTATACAAAACCTAACAATAACAACAACAATAGTAATTACATGAAAAGGATGATCTGACAGTTTCAGGAATTAATCCCACTAAAGTGCTGATAACTGTGCTCAGCATTGTGTGTGTATGTAAAAGAGGTGTGTTGTTCTTGTTAAGTGCCATCGAGTTGATTCTGACCCACAGCGACCCTATATAGGGTTTCCAAGGAGCAGCTGGTGAGTTTGAACCACTGACCTTGCAGTTAAAATGACTTTGCAGTCTGACACATTAGCCCACAGTGCCACATCAGGATTCCATTTATAGGAGGTTGTTGTTGTTGTTGGAGTTAGGGGCCATTGAACTGGTATGGCATCATAGTGACCCTATGAACAACAGAATGAAACACTGCCCGGTCCTGGACCAACCTCACAATTGTTGCCACGTTTGAGCCCACTGATAATGCCATGTTACCAATCCATCTAGCTGGAGGTCTTCCTCTTTTTCTCTGATCCTCCACCTTACCAAACATGATATCCTTCTCCAGTGACTGGTCCCTCCTGACAATATGTTCAAAATATGAAAGACCAAGTTTGACCATCTTGGACTCCAAGGAGCACTCTGGATGCTCTTCTTCCAACACAGATCTGTTTGTTCTTTTGGCAGCCCACGGCACTTTCAATATTCTCCTCTAACACCATAACTCCAAAGCATCAATTCTTCTA
>NW_006408539.1:12929967-12932208 GCF_000296735.1 Chrysochloris asiatica
CATTTATTTATTAAGGAACTTGATAAGTATCGGAGCTGTTGTTTACACTAGAATTTTTCTACATTTGCTCTCGGGACTTGCTTCAAATGAGTGGAGCCATAGCTTTCCTGGAGTACAGCAGAGGACGTACCAACTGATATCTGAGATGCACAAAGCAAGTTGGCTTAACATCGGCGTGTGAACAGAACACAAAGAATACAAATAATTATGACACCTACTCAAAACAAAACAAAACAAACAAAAACATAAGGAAATCACAGACCTAGTAATTGCAAGTGTTTACAAACAGACTTCAAAATGAAAGTAGAAAACAAGTTTAAAAATAAGATGTGTTCCACAAGGCAATTGGCCAGAATGAAAAGTTAATGAGTGAAAATTTTCCAATTGGCTTTTCAAGTATTTATTCATTCTAGATGATTTCATTGCCATAATTTATATGGATCATAGAGATGATTAAATGTCAATTTTGACATTGTCCTGAAATGTTTGTCCCAGACCCAACACAGTTTCCCAAAGTTTAAGGAAGAGGTTGAGCCAGGATTACACATTACACTCTTCAGCAAACATGTGCTTTTTGGAATATTTGGCCCAGACTTTTATCCCCGAAATACATTTACAAAATGCTCAAATAAACCTTTTAGAGTAAATAAAAGGCAACCAAATCATTAATTATAAAAGCAAAAACAAACCATAAATAATACATATTAAAGAATATAAAGTAAATATTCTGCAGGCATAATTAAAAAAAATTAATAGACTTCTTTTAATTTACTCACAATAAGGAAAATATTTTAATTGTTCAATTGTACTTGTTTGATTAATAAAGCAATTTATATTCAATTATTTAGTGCTAATCATTAGAAAGTTTATATTGTCAAGGCAAATCACCAGCTCAAACATTTAAAACTATCCTTATAAAAATATAGCTACAAGGTCAGTATCAAATGACTCTTGCACAAGACAAGGCTGCTTTTATGTAGTTCTAGAAACTTTTTTTAATACCCCAATCTCAGTCAAAGTACAGAAACCTCAAGAGCAGTGACATGAAGGTAGCTTGAAATACAAGTATAACCTTGTATTTCAAGGTTTTTCCAAAAAAGAAAAGAGGTGGTGTCTACCAGTATGTGATGAACATTAGTTTTAATAGTCCGGTAAAAATTGAACGGTGTAGGTTAATTGGTTGGGTCTTCGGCTTGGTCCTCCTCCAGTTGTTGGGCTTCCTTTTTGGTTTCCCCATCCTTTGCCTCCTGCTGGGAAACTGGAAATTTGTCCTTGTTGTTCTCCTTTTTCCATTTCATTCTCCTGTTCTGGAACCAGATTTTTACCTGCCTCTCAGAGAAAGCTAGGGCGTGGGAAACCTCAATTCTTCGCTTCCTAGTCACATAAGGGTTAAAAAGGAATTCTTTTTCCAGCTCTAGGGTTTGGAAAGGACTGTAGGTTTGTCTTTCTCGTCTTCTAGGGAAACATTTGAGAAGGAGACGAGCTCTGATTTAAGTGGTCTGGGTCCTCGCCAATATTACCACTGGACGATTTACAGTCAGGATATTGTACCAGCTCGGCCTCTTGCTGGGTCGTAAAATTTGGCTGTCTCTGTAAATCACTGTATCTGTAAGACTTCGTGACAGGTGATCCCGCTGCAGGGGGGGAGGCAGCTTCAGTGGAGGATGGGGGGGGGGCGGGGGCGGCCTGGTAGGCAGGGGCCGGGTTGCCACACCGCAGGGGTGGAATTCCTGTATGATGTTCTTGATGTCATCCCACAACTCTTCTGGTCTTTGGTCTTTAGTTTAATGTATCCAATTTGTTCGTCAGATGATCTCTAAATTCAGATGGGATACATTTAATGTCATATTTTCACTCTCGTGGACTTGTTTTCATTTTCTTCAGCTTCAGTTTGAATTTGCATATGAGCAATTGATGGTATGTTCTACAATCTGCCGCTGGCCTTTTTTCAGCTGATGATATGGAGCTTTTCCATTGTTTCTTTCCACAGCTATAGTCAATTTGATTTCTGTGTATTCCATCTGGTGAGGTCCATGTGTATAATTATTTCTTATGCTGTCTAAAGAAGGTATTTGAAATGAGCAAATTATTGATTTTGCAGAATTCTATCATCATTTCTGTCACCAAGGCCATATTTTCCAACTACTGATCCTTCCTCTTTGCTCCCAACCTTTGCATTCCAATCACCAGTAATAATCAATACATCTTGATTGCATGCTTGATCAATTCCAGATTGAAGAA
>NW_006408539.1:12932913-12943297 GCF_000296735.1 Chrysochloris asiatica
AAGTGGCGGATAAGACGTAGAAAGAGGTATTTATTATCAAGAACAGCTGATGTTCACTGAGCACATGAAAGATGCCAGGGCTGTGCTCATACTTGTATTTATCCTGAGATTTAATCCTAAAATAATTTTTTAAGAAAGGTGCCTTTTAAACTGCAATTTATAGATGAGGAAACTGAGGCTTCATGGCCAAGTGACTTGTGTGAGGCTATGAACTGATCAAGCTGAGATCTGATCCTCATCCTACTATATATAATAGGATGCTAAGAAGCTTACAGAAGAAGATGGCTCATTTCAACATCTGATACTTAAAGTTTTTTTTTTTTTCTCTTTTTGTTGTTGTTTTTCTTTTAAGAAAGTAAGTCAGGTTATCATAAAAACATCTTCTGGTGAAAGATACTCAAAGAGATCACAGTACGATGGTAATAGAAAAGATTTATTTGTACGGAAACACATTCCTTTGAAGTCATCTATTGCTGATACGGAAAAAATGTTCATGTAAGCAACTTAATTGGAAAGCGCCATTTTGCTTTACACTCAGCACATAAACAGTGTCTGAATCAACAAAAAGGAATAAAAGACTTACTGTGAGGCAATTACATCTGATGTGACACTTAATAGATGCCACTGTATGAGAAAAATATGAATCATTATGCATGAATTGAAGATAATAGAGAAACTGTGTGAGAGAGATGCATTGTAAACTTTTGTCTTCCAGATAAATGCCGTATTAAACATTTCATGGAGTTCTGGTGTGGCGCCATAAAGTAAGCATTTGACATAAGGAGTTCTGGTGTGGCACCATCAGGTAAGGCTGGAAACCCTATCCAAGGTGGCTATGAGCCAGAACCAACTTGATGGCACTTAAGAATAACAACAAAGCTTCTGCATTTTAGCATATATGCAAATCACTCATGATAACTATGTTACTAGTCGGATGTTACTACTAGATGGGTTACTTATGTTCATACCTTCAATGGTTTCTGCTTTATCCACACATTTATGCATCTGCAGTATGTGAGTGCCTACTCTATGCTGGTCTGAAATGGGTGGAATGAGGCACATATGGTGAAGTAGGTAGGCCTTCATGGCTTCCACCAATACAGAGTGCAGAGTGTAATGAGAAGAATAATTACATGAGTGAAGTGATACATGCTCAGTCTAAACCAATTAATTTTCAGTTAAGGAGGACTTCACAGTTGCTTCCTACCAAAAGATAAATCAAACCCCTTGTCAGCAAGTCGATTATGACTCATAGTGATCCGAGAACACACAGAACTACTCCACTGGTTTCTGAGACTAAAATGTTTATGGAAGCAGGCTGCCATATCTTCTCCTTCCTCCAGTGGGCTAACTGTTGGTAGATTTCAACCACAGACCGTGTGATTAGCAGCCCAAAGCTTAATCCACTGTTCCACCCGAGCATTTTGAGGTTAGACTCATTGTTGTTAAGTGCAGTCAAGTCCATTCCAAGTCATAGTAGCCCAGTATAGAGTTTCCAAGGAGCAGTGGGCAATTTGAACTGCCAACCTTGTGGTTCAAACCGACCTTGCGGTCCTGCACCTATCCTACAGCACCAAACCAGGACTCCTGAGATTAGCCTACTGGATTGGAATTCATACTTTACATATGTTCAACTGAAGAACCTACTTGAGTTGTTTTCTCTGAATTAAGAACTATCTACTTCAAATGGTAGTGTAGTGGTTACGAATCGGGCTGTGAACCTCAAGGTCAGCCGTTCGAAACTACCAGCTGTTCCACAGGAGAAAGATGAGGCTTTCTGCTCCCGTAAAGCTTTACAGCCTTGGAAACCCTGTACAGGGTCTCTATGAGTCGGAACCGACTCCACGGCACACAACAACAACAGCAACTTCAAATACAGGAGCCCTAGTAGTGTGGTTTGAACCCACAGGTCCTTTGATTAGCTGTCAAGCACTTAAATCAACTGCATCAGGGTTCTTGAGAGGTACACTTCTAGAATGGAATTCTGGGAAAAGACTGCTTTCCTGATTGCAGAGAGCAGGCTGAGCTGGCACTCAGTCCTTTGTTCTTTCTTTTCCTTCCTGCCTGGACTATAGACATAGTTCCTGGGGTTACAGTAGCCATTTTGCAGCCATGTGGATAAAAGCCACATGCTAAGGATGGCAGTGCAGGCGGCCAGAAAGAATTTGATTCCTTAATGACCTTGCTCTGCAGCTGTACCAGCCCCACACTGCCAACCTCTAAAATTCTCATGTAGATAGGAGAAAAAATAGACCTGCTCTTGCTTGTTTATTGTAGCTGGGTTTCTGATTCATATAGCCAAAACCATAAATGGTCAAGGGTCAGATCATGTAGAGTTTTGTAGTCACAGTAAACATTTTGGATTTTATTCTAATTGCAACCAGAAGCTTTGTGAACACATTACGCAGAGGAGTGATATAATCTAGTTTATTGTTGGAGAGAATTCTGTCTGCTGTGTGTAAATTAGACAACAGTGAGGCAAGATTGAAACAGACCAGTTGGCAGCATCAAGAGATGCTGAGGTGTTTTTTTTTTGTTTGTTTGTTTTTTTTTTCTTTAATTTGTAGTTTGGGTGAAAGATGACAAGGAAAATTCGTTTTCTATGTACCAGTTTATTCACATTTTGTTTTGTGATATTAGTTGTAATCTCTTTAAGCAACAATACTCTTCCCCTTCCTTCCTGGGTTCCCCATTTTCATTTGTCCCTCTTTCCTGCCATCTGAGAGTTATTTTGGTCAAACATTGCCATTTTGTTCTTGTGTGGCTGATTCTACTGAGAAACACCTTCTTCCCTGGATGCTGCTACTCACTTTATCTTTCTGTCTATTGTTTGGCAGAAAGTTGGTCCCACAGTGAGTTTAGTTCCAGGCTTGAAGGGTAGCTAAGAACCATAGTCTCAGGGGTTCTACCAGCTTCTATCAGACCAGTAGGTCTGGTCTATTTTGTAATTTTGAATTTTATTCTACATTTTCCTCCCACTCTTTCTAGAACCTTCTACTGTGACCACAACCAGACTGGTCAGTAGAAGCAGCCAGGCACTATCTACTTCTTCTGGTCACAGACTAGTTGAGGCTATGGTTCACATGATCCATTAGCTCTTTGGATTAATTATTTCCTTGAGTTTTTTATTTTCTTCATTCTTCTTTGCTCCAGATGAGGAATGACCAATAGTTTTACTTAGATGACTGCTTGCAAGCTCTGAAGACCCCAGTTGCTCTTTGTCAAAGTAGAATCTAACCCATTGTCTTTGTGAACTATGCTATGGCAATGAACCTGCATATCCCCTGAGACTCTGGTCCCATGTTCCCAAGTCCAATAGCTCATTTTATCACAGAGATTGCTTATGGTTATGAAGCTTTTAGAAATTTGCTCCCTGTGTTTTTCACAATATGACTGAATATATTTGCAGCACATTCAAATACATATGTAATAATGTCCTCTGCCAAATGTGTCCTATTTGGCTTACCATGTCTTTTCAGCTTGGATGGCTACATATACAGCTACTGTAGATACCGTTTGTATGATGCTCTTTACATTTATTTTACTGCAAGTATTCTGGTTTTGCAGGTCCAATTAGGATCTTTTAAAAAATAAAGCATTGTCTTAGTATATTAGGCAGGCTGGTTAACAAGCTCCTAGGTGTGCAGGAATATAAGGCTTAGAGGCCACCTTTTGTACAGGTACTTCAAGGACCTTGTCACTAACACAGGGATGCTTGGGTATCTCCTTTCAGTTAGAAGATGTTTAAAGATGATGGGAGTTGATTAGTGATTATGTACAGAGACAGGATAAGGGCAAAACAGGTTTCAGGAATAATGTAATTGAATGCAGTTGAATAGCAGATAAAAGTTCTAAGATAAGAGTGAAGGAAAGGGATGAAAGTATAGAATTTAGCTGAAACGAGGAGAAGCTCAAGTTTTGACTCCTCCTCTAGCTAGCTTTGGTGAGGATCCTTGTAATCTAGTCCAAGCTCATTTCTTCTTTCATTCCAGAAACAACTCTTTGACACCAGGTATGACCTGAGGGAAAGTAAGATTGCCCTGCTCCTCAGAGAGTTTTATTTTCTACACACTGATGGATGGGAGCTCAAGAGTTCTCCGACTTTCAACTTCTGGCGTGTTAGTCCTAAATTTATGCAGAAATACCCAAGTCTTGTCATATGCAATGAAAATATACATAGTACTCAACTGTTATCAAAATAGGCTCTTTGTAGAATTGTCATTCATTTCTTCTACCTTTACAATATAATCCTGAAGATACTTTCAGGGAACTGTCTAGTCTTCTGTGCATTTTCTTTCGTTTTATCTTATGTAAATGTCTTCCCTTTAAAATGGAAATAAAACTGTGACTAGGTAGTTAGAATGAAACATTATCTCAACAAAAATATTAATTCTATTGTTCTTTGATAATAATGTGAAAATGATTTTCCTATCTATTTTAAGACTAACTTTTTACTTGAAGACACTTGGAAGCATACCAATGGACTAGTGGACCACAGGAACCAACAGCTTTTTGGTTAGAAGTCAGTGCTAAAACGTGACAGAACTAAAGAACTTGACAAACTAGACAGATGGGATAAGACAAGATGAAATGCAGCAAGGTTTACTTCTGAATGCCTTTAGCTATTCAAAAGTACCTGTCTAAGTTTAGTATAAAAGAGGCTTAGCTTAAAAGCTTCATGGTATTGGCCAACAGTGCAATGTGGTTAGTCACACACAAGGGGGCCTGTCTGACAGAACTGTCGACTGTGATGGAAATGACCCATTTCTGCACTATCCAATGTTGCAGTTAACAACCACATGTCTCTTGAGCACCAGAAATGTGGCTAGTGTGGTTGAGGAATGGAAGCTTTAGTTTTATTTAATTTTCAGTGATATAAGTTTAAAATGCAATAGCCACAGGTGGCTAGTGTCTATTGTATTGGTCAGTTCAAGTCTAGATCAAGAGAGGCCTCTGTTGTAGGAAGGGCAAAACTAGGGAGGGTCTGAAGGCCATTGGATAGGTGGTGTTCATTTAAGGAAACACTTAATTCATGCAATAACATTTTCAGGAACACTGTGGTAGATGCTAGGTTATTGTTAGAGTCCTTTGAATTGGTTTTGATTCATAGCAATCCTGTATAGGGTTTCTAAGGCTTTTAAAAATTTTGTGGGAGAAGATACCTCATCTTTTCCCCTGGAGTGACTGGTGGGCTCAAACCACAGACATTGTGGTTCACAGTTGAATACTTACTATATGGAGGCACCGGGCTCCTTGTGGTAGACACTGTTTCTTGTTGTTAAGCCCCGTCAAGTCTGTTCCTACTCCTAGCGATGCTGTCAAGGGTTGCCAAGGAGCAGCTAGTGGGTTTGAATGGCCAACCTTGTGGTCCAAACAGACCTTGTGGTCCAAGGCATTCTCCTATAGGGGTTCAAAAGTAAGCCAGGATGTCTGTGCTCCCCCAGATCTTACAGCCTCATACAGGGACCAGCAAAAACACAGGCAATCGGAGGTGTTGGAACTCCTGGACTGAGTATGTTCTATAGGAATCCGGGGCTGGAGAAGTGAATACCATTCCATGGATTTGAGGAGGTTTTGTAGTAGATTTGAAGAAATCTTTGAAGAGTAGTCAGATTTAGAGCCATAGAGATCAGCATTTAGATGAGAAAAGACCAGGATGAGAAAGTATATGAATGGGGAGAAGGACCTGCATGGGTGTGTATGGTGCAGGCTGGGACCCAGAGGGAGAGAAAGCTTGGTAGGGGCAGATGGTGGAGAATCTAATGTCACATCCGGAAGTTTAACTTTGTTCTTTGTCAATTAAATGAGTGTTTGTAAGCTGGAAATTGATGCATCAGACTGGTGCACACGTTAGACAGGATGACTGGAGGTCAGGGAGTGATGGTTAGCTGGGAGCACTGAGTGGAAGCCATGTGCAGAGAGAGAAGATGGGTAGAAAGGATGGCTGGAGACACTGCTGGTTTCCTTTGTGTGTTTGAAGAGCTGTTCTCACAAAAAGGATGGGCTGAAAGAGAGTGTAAAATAGGTACATGGAGAGTTTGGATCTATAAAACTGGCAATTTTCTAATAATGAGAACTACTATGAAAAGAACAAATACCTTGAAAAATCATGAGTAAGCCTTTAGCTACTCTAAGATTTTGTGCTGGATGTTATAGAGAAGGGTATAACTGTTTCCCAGATTTTGAGATTTCAAGGACTGTCAAACCAGAGAAAAGTAGGCGTTAGAGCTGTCACATTACATTTTTGCCAACAGTTGTTGTTGGTAAGTGACAGCAAGTTGGTTCCAACTCATAGTGGTCCTGTATAGGGTTTCTGGGTAGTGACTGGTGGGTTTGAACCTCCAAACTTGCAGTCAACAGTCCAGTGATTATCCAATAGCACCACATCAGGACTCCTTGGCCAAAGTAGTGGTGATGGTTATGTGTCATGGTGTCAGTTCCAACTCATAGCAATCCTGTACAGGGTTTCCAAGGCTGTAAATCTTTATTAGAGCAGAAGGCCTCCTCTTTTTCTCATGGAATAGCTGATAGTTTCAAACCGCTGACCTTGAGATTAGCAGCCCAATTCATAACCACTGCACTATCAGACCACCACTTGTCTATCAGTTTGTCGTACTGTGGTGGCTTGTGAGTTGCTGTGATTCTGGAATATGCCACCGGTATTTTAAATACCAGCAGGGTCACCCATGGTGGACAGACAGGTTTCAGATGAGCTTCCAGACGAAGACAGACTTAGGAAGGAGTAATGAACTACTTCTAAATATTTAGTCACTGAAAACCTTATGAATAGTGGAGAAACACTGTCAGATATCGTGCCAGAAAATGAGCCCCTCAGGTTGGAAGACACTCAAAATGGGACTGGGGAAGAGCTGCCTCATCAAAGTAGAGTTGACCATGATGATGCGAATGGAGTAAAGCCCGTGGGACCTTCATTTGCTGATGGGGCACAACTCAAAATGAAGAGTAACAGCTGTAAACATCCATTGAAAATCAGAACGTGGAATGTATGAAGTAGGAATCTGAGAAAATTAGAAGTTGCCAAGCCTCGACTTTCCTTATTGAAAGATTATTGGGGCAAATTATTGAATGATGCAGAAATCATCAAGAGAAGATGGAAAGAATACAGAGTCACTGTACTAAAAGGAAATGGTTGATGTTCAACCATTTCAAGAGGTAGCATATGATCAAGAGTCAATGATACTGAAGGAAGGAAGTTCAAGGTGCACTGAAATAATTGGCAAAGAACAAGGCACTGGGAATTGATGGAATAAAAATTGAAATCTTTCAAGAAAGTGAAGCAGCACTCACTCATGTCTGCCAAGAAATTTGGAAGACAGTTATCTGGCCGACTGATTGAAAAGATCTGTATTTGTGCCCATTCCAAAGAGAGGTGATCCAAAAGAATGCGGAAATCATCGGACAATCTTTGATATCACATGCGAATAAACTTTTACTAAAGGTAATACAGAAATAGCTGCAAGCATACATTGACAGGGAACTTCCAGAGGTTCGAGCCGGATTCAGAAGAGGCCATGGAATGAGAGTTATCATTACTGATGTCTGATGGATCTTGGCTGAAAGCAGAGAATATCAGAAAGAGGTTTTACCTGTGCTTTATTGACTATGCAAAGGCTTTTGATTGTGTGGATCATGACAAGCTATGGACAACATTGTGAAGTATGAATATTCCAGAACACTTAATTGTGCTCATGAGGAATCTGTACATGGACAAAAGGCAGTTGTTTGAACAGAACATGGGAACACTGAATGGTTTAAAATTAAGAAAGGTTTGCGACAAGGTTGTATTCTTTCACCATACTTATTCAACCTGTATGGTGAGCAAATAATCTGAGAAACTGGGTTATATGAAGTAAAATGTGGCATCAGGATTGGAGAAAGACTCATTAACAACCTGCGATATGCAGATGATACAACCTTGCTTGTTGAAAGTGAAGAGGACTTAAAACATATGCTGATGAAGATCAAAGAGCACAGCTTTCCTTATGGATTACATCTCAATGTCAAGAAATCAAAAATCCTCACCACTGGACCAATAAACAACATTCTTATCAATGGAGAAAAGATTGAAGTTGTCAAGGACTTCATTCTTCTTGGATCAACTATCAACACTCGTGGAAGCAGCAGTCAAGAAATCAAACGACATATTGCATTAAGCAAATCTGCTGCACAAGACCTTTTTAAAGTGTTGAAGAGCAAAGATGTCAGCTTGAGGACTAAGGTGCACCTGACCCAGGCCATGGTGTTTTCAACAACCTCATATGTATGCAAAAGCTGGACAGTGAATAAGGAAGACTGTGGAAGAATTGATGCTTTTGAGTTACGGTTTTGCAAAAGAATATTGAAGGTGCCATGGGCTGCCAAAAGAACCAATAGATCTGTTTGGAAAAAGTTCAGCCAGAGTGCTCCTTAGAGGCCAAGATGGCAAAACTTCATCTCTTATACTTCAGAAGGACGGACCAGTTGCTTATCATGTTTGGTAAGGTGGAGGGTCAGAGAAAAAGAGGAAGATTCCCAATGAGATGAATTGGCCAAGTGGCAGCATTGATGGACTCAAGCATGTCAACAGTAGAGGGGTTGGCCCAGGACTGGGCAGTGTTTCTTTCTGCTGTGTATAAGGTTGCTATGAGTTGGTACTGACTTGAAGGCACCTAACAACAACAACAACAACAACAACAACAACAACAACAGCAACACTACCAGGTCTCTTTCTTGCCCAATGTAAGAATACTAAATACCCTCTCCTGAATACCGTATTATTTACTGTCATGATCCCCAAACCCTGTCCTCCATTATTAATACAATTTAAAACAAACAAGAAAGGTTGTTTCTCTACCCTAAGTAGGAAGGATGTCGTTTTAAAATAGTGCATGGAACATTGCCAAGAAAAGATAGTGGTCCATCTGAATTCCTCTTCATGTTTCCCCACACGTGTGCTCTGTGTCTCTGAACACTTGTGCCTGTCCCTTCTCCTCTGTAGGCTGGCCAATGCTATTGAGTAAGGGATGATACTTTAGCTGAAATAATAATAAACATCATTTTGAATTTGATAAGAAGTTTATGAGATTTAGCCAGCTACTAAGGTATTTGTTTCTTGTATTTAGATTGGGAAATCCGTCACTGTTTAAACAGCATCATGATAACCTTCAGGAATTAGAACAATGCAGAAAGGATTTGGTAGCCCAGTTACAGAATGATATCATGATTAGCAGAATAAGTGTCATTCCTAAAGCCTCCACAAATAGTCAACAGAGAGACATACCAGTGATAAACAGTTCTCATAGGGGGTAAAACTTTGCATTTCTTTATTATCATAGATTGTGAGGCATCACTGATGCATATTTAATCACAGCACTCGTGCCATATGTGATCTGAAGTTCCAGTGAGTATCCTCAGGGACCTCAGTTACTGATACAGATAATCAAGAATTCCTTTTATGTACCTCTCAACACTCCCACAGATTAGATTGAAATTAGCATCTTTTACAATGAAATATCAGTTGCTGTCACAAACAGATACGACAGCTGGAGAAAGAAGTCTGTGTATCCCGTTATTCTTCACATCCTAGGTTCATTATAGTGTATTAAGATGTGCGCCGAAAACTCTTGAATGAAAAGATGTTGAGCTCTTGCACAATGGTTATCATCCAGAAGATGTTCTCAAATGGAAGTGGGGGTGATGAAGGTCAAAGATCAAAAATATCATCCAAATAAGCATCTACTTGAAACTAAAATCATTTATTCTCATAAGACATGTCTTTACCAGATAGCCTTTTCTTACTCTTAGACTTGAAAGCATTACTTCCCATTGTAGAGCTATTTTGAAAGGAGCCTGGTAACTTCTATGCAACACTCACCATACCTAGAGCATCATCAGGATTATGCTAGAGGTTTCTACAATTTATCCCATACCACCTTTATATGATCACCTGACACGGCTTCTTTGGCCAAACTACACAGTTTGGACATAATTTCAGACACTCCAAATCTATTGCGTTTTCTACTGTTCCATCCCACCAATTAAAAAAAAAAAAAACAACTTTAATTTTGCAATTGTGTTAACCAGTGGAGTGTTGTGTGAAGGGGGGACTCTATCATACTGTAGAGAGCTATGTCATGGTGGTCCTGGGACCAGTCTCAAGTTAGTCAACTACTATATGAGCACTGGGAAAGTCACTTAAATTTAGTGGATTCAAAACACTATTCAGTGATTCCTTTATGCCTGGGTCATCTAAATATGACAAATACATTAATATATATATTATTGCTGTTGAAATACTGCCTTTACCCTGATTTTCTATTAATTCATTTAAGTCTTTAGTTCTTGTTAATTTGTGATGAAATAAGCCTAATTAAATTTGTGGTAA
>NW_006408539.1:12943717-12950159 GCF_000296735.1 Chrysochloris asiatica
CAGATTTTACTCCTCAATCTGAAGTCTTGTAGGGCATCCGTTCTATAAGGACATTGCTTTGTTAACTTTCCTAGTGTCTTCTTTGATATAAATTTCATGCATTGACAATTCCTCAGCCATGCTCCATTTCTTTGGGGTCGGAGGGGAGGCAGGGAAGGCATTTTATTGTGGTCTGAGAGAAAATTTACAGATCAGATTCATTTCCCAGTCGTCAGTTCACTCACATTTTGTTTTATGACATTGGTTGTAGTCCACTCAACATAACAGCACCACAGAGTTACCTGTTTTCAGTCTTCCTTGGTTCTGGCCCCTTCTTGTCTTCTGACCTATGCCTTTTGGCAAATGTCTTGTGTGGCTGACTGTTCTGAAGTGTATGTTTTTCACAGGTGTTGTTTATTCATTTCATGTGACTCTCTTGTTGGGTGAAAGGAGCTCCCCAAGAGTGAGTTCAGGTCTAGGTTTGAAGGATATTTGAGAGCTATGGCCTTACTTGAGGATACTGTCAATGTTGTGTTTTGCTGGTAAGTGCAATGGAGTTGCTTCTGACTCATAGTGACCCTATGCACAACACAATAAAACATTGCCTGGTCTTGCACCAATTGATGTTACACTTGAGCCCATTGCTGCTGCCAATGTGCCAATCCATCTCACTGGGGGCCTTCCTCTTTTTTGATGACCCTCAACTTTACTAAGCATAATGTCCTTCTTTAGAAAGTGGTCCCTCCAGATAACATAGTATGAGAGGCAAAATCTTGGCATTCTGGTTTCTAAGGAGCATTCTTGTTGTGTTTCTTCCAACACAGATTTGTTTGTGCTTCTGGCAGTCCATGGTACTTTGAATAATTTTCTCCAAGACCATAACTCAAATCCATCAATGCTTCTATGGTCTTCCTTATTCATTGTCCAACTTTCACATGCATATGAGGTGATTGAAAACACCATGGTTTGGGTCAGGTACACTCTAGTCCTCAAACTGGTATCTTTGCTCTTCAGCACTTTAAAATGGTCTTGTGCAGCAGATTTGCCCAATGTAATATGTCATTTGATTTTTTGACTGCTTCTTATATGAGTGTTGATTGTGGATCCAAGCAAAATAAAGTCTTTAACAACTTCAACTTTTCCCCCATTTATCTTAATATTATTTATTGGCCCAGTTGTTAGGATTTCTGTTTTTTATTTTCATTTTGAGGCTATAGTTAACGTGGTTTGTTGGACTGTATTCTTGAGTCTTTGATTTTCTTCACTCTTTATTGCTCCAGACTGGGAGAAACCAATATTCTCATGCAAGATGGTTATTGACAAACTTTCATTCTTTCCTCACCTAAATAAGATGTAGAGCATTCTCTTTGTGCACTATCTTACGCCAAATGACTGTCTGCTTTACCAAGCATGAAGTCCTTTTCTAGTCACTGGCTCTTCCTAATGACATATCCAAAGTATGCTAGGCAAGGCTTCACCCACCTCACTTCTAAGAGGATTCTGTCTGGACTCTTTCCAAGGCAGATTTGTTAATTTTTCTGGCACTCCACAGTCTATTTAATATTCTTTGTCAACACCATAATTCAAATGTATCAATTGCTCTTCAGTCTTCCTTATTCATTGACCAGCTTCCACATGCATATGCTGCTTGTCCATGCTGTAGATCCATAGTCACCCTGTATGGGGTTTCCAAATCTATAATCTTTATGGGCTCAGATTTTTTCTTCCACGGAGTGCCTGGTGAATTTGATCTGCTGGCCTTCTGGTTAGCAGTGATTGAAAGTGCAACAGCTTGATTTAGGCCCACCTTAGTCTTCAAAGAGACATCTTTGCTTTTCAATACTTACAAGACGTCTTCTCCAGCAGATTCTCCCAATTTAATACATTGTTGGTTTCTTGACTGCTACTTTCATGAGTGTTGTGGGTCTGTCTGAGTTATCTAGTGCGTCTGTTATAGAAAGAACAGACAGCCCACAAATGGGTGACTTTAACAAACAGAAATGGATTATCTCACAGTTTAGGAGGCTCAAAGTGCAAATTCAGAGCACCGACTCTGGGGAAAGGTCCTAGCCTCCTTTCAGCATCTGTAGGTCCAGCATTCTTTGGAGATCTTCATGCATCTTGACATCAATCGTTGGCTTCGATCTAGAAGCTTCATAGTGCAGGGACCCCAACTCCAAAGGATGCACTCTACTCCTGGCTTTTCTTTCTTGGTGGTTGCAGGTCCCTCTTTCTCTGCTCACACCTCTCTCCTATTATCTCTTGTAAGAAGGTGTTGCAGGCCACACCCTTGGAAAACCCCTGTACATCAGACCAGGGTCATGGTGGGATTAAGGGTCGTAGGGTTGTGGGGGGATTAGGGTTAATGCATCTCACCTGTAATCTTCTTGTTGATGTATCACATCAGGTCACATCTTTAGGGAATCATCACATAATTGCAAAACCCTGAGAATCATGGTCCAGTCAGCTGACACATGATACAGCCCAAGTAAATGAAATCCTTGATAACTTAGTCTTCTCTTTGTTAATTATGATGTTGTCTATCGGCCCATTTGTCTGAATTTCTGTTTTCTTTATATGAAGGTGTAATCCCTGCTGAAGGCTGTAGTCTTTGATCTTTATCAGTAAGTGCTTCCAGTTCTCTTTGCTTTTAGCAAGTAAGTTTGTATCACCTGCATTTCACAGGTTGTTAGGAGCCTTCCTCCATTTCTTTGTCACATTCTTCTTCAGAGAGTCCAATTTATCAGATTATTTGCTTAGCACTCAGTTTGCACAACAGAATGAAATGGTGAATAGTGAAAAGATGGATGCAGAATGGTGAAATGATGGATGCAGACGTTTTCTACTTTTCAACCACAATGTATCTTCTTATTCTTTTTGAACTGCTGCCTCATTGTATAGGCTCTGCATGAACACAGTTACACATTCTGGAATTCTCATTCTTCATTATGTTATCCAGGCTTTGTTACAACACACCAGCCAAATGCCTTTTAATTGTCAATAAAACACAGGCAAACATCTTTCTTGCATTTTCTACCTCCAGCGAAGGTCCATACGACATCAACAGTGACATCCCTCTTCCACATGCTGTCCTCATCAGGCTTGAACTTCTGGTAGTTTCTTGTCCATCCACTGCTGCAACTGTGAATCATTTTCAGTAAAAATTTACTTTCTGATGATATCAAAGATATTGTTTGATAATTTCTACATTCTGTTGGATCATCTTTCTTTGGAATGGACATAAATATGGATCTATTCCAGTCATTGGCATGCTAACTCTCTTCCAAATTCCTTGGCATGGATGACGGAGCGCCTCCAGAGCTGGATCCATTTGGTAATCTGTCAATTCTTAGTGCACCGTGTTGTTGTTGTTTCAATCTTCAGTGCAGATTGGACTTCTTTCTTCAGTACCACTAATTCTTGATCATATGCTACTTCCTGAAAAGGTTGAATGTCAATATCCTCTTTTTGGGACATTGACTTAGTACTCCCTCTATACTCATGTGACACTTTCTACATCATTCAATATTTTGTCCACAGAATCCTTAAATATTGCAACTTGAGGCATGAATGTTTTTCTTTAGTTCTTTCAGCTTGAAAAATGTTCAGTGTGTTCTTTCCTTTTGGTTTTCTAGCTCCATGACATTTCGTTATTAACACCTTACTTTGTCTTCTTGAGCTGCTCTTTGAAAATTTCTCTGCAGCTCTTTTACTTTATCATTTCTTCCTTTCAATTTAGCTATTCTACATTCAAGAGTGAGTTTCAGAGGCTCTTCTGATATCCATTTTGGTCTTTTCTTTCTTTCCTGTCTCTTAATGACCATTTGCTTTCCTCATTTATGATGTCATTGATATCATCTTATAGCTTGTTTGGTCTGCAGTCCTGTTAAATGTGTCAAATCTCTTCTTAAGATGGTGTCTAAATTCAGGTGAAATACACTTCAGGTTGTATGTAGGCTCTTGTGACCATGGTTTAATTTATTTTAATTTCAACTTGAACTTGCATGTGAACAATTGATGGTCCACTGGGCAGTTGGCAATCTTGTTCTGACAGATGATACTGACCTTCTCATTTTCTCTTTCCACAGATGTAATCTATTTGATTCCTGTGCATTCCATCCAGCAAGGTCCATTTATGGTGTTGAAGAAAGGTATTTGCAATGAATAAGTGGTTGGTCTTATAAAATTCTATCATGAGACCTCTGATGTTTCTATCGCTAACACCATACTTTCCAACTGCTGGTCATTCACCTTTGTATCAACTTTTGCATTCCAATCACCAGTAGCTATTAATGCATCTCAATCGTATGATTGATCAATTTCAAATAGAAGAAATTGTCGAATTCTTCAATTTCCTAATCTTTGGTATTAGTGATGGATGTGTAAATTTGAATAGTAGTTGCATTAGTTGATCTTCCTTGTAAGTATATGGATATTATCCTATCACTGATAGAGTTGTACTTCAGGATAGATTTTGAAATGTTCTTTTTAACAATGAATGTGACACCATTCCTTTTAAAATTGTCACTCCAGCTACATTAGACCATATTATTTTCTTATTCAAAATGGGCAATATCAGTTCATTTCAGATCATTGGAATATTGGGATATTGATCCTCTTGCATTATATTTCATTTTGACAACTTTAAATTTTCCTTGATTCATCTTTTGTGCATTCCATGCTCTGATTATTAATAGATGTTTGGAGCTGTTTTTTTTCCCCCATTTTGAGTTGTGCCACATCAGTTAATGAAGGTACTGAAAGCTTTGCTTCTCCTACTTCATTAAGGTCAAGGCTACTTTGAGGGGGCAGCTTTCTCAGTCATATTTTGAATGCCTTCCAATCTGAGGGGCTTATCATCCGGTACTTCATTAGACAAGGTCCTGCTGCTATTCATAGGTTTTCAGTGGCCAGTTTTTCCTAAGTAGGTCACCAGGTCTTTCTTTCTAATCTGTCTCAGTCTGGAAGTTCCACTGTGACCTGTCCATCATGGGTGACCCTGCTGGCTTTTGAAACAGCAATGGCTTCTGAGCAGCAAGCAACACACAACCCATCACAATATGACAAACTGACAAACAAATTATTAACTAATATAGTTGAATAAAAATTATCTTTTGGGTGTCATTTTAGAAACTTCTTTGCATTAGGAAGGCCTGAGTTCTAGACATGACCCTACCAGAGATTAGCAATGAAACTCCATGGGCTGTCCAGATGAACTTGTCTTCCTGCCCCCCACTGTCCTTACTTATGTAAATTGCCTGAGCATTGCTCTCTACCCAGAGCAATAGTACCAAGCTGATCTTTGCCTAGAGATGGCTTCCTGAGCAGACCACACAGTGTTTCATAGCCAGAGAATGGATTATAGTGGGATGGTCTATCACTTAGTTGTCCTCTCATAGAGAAAATGTTCTCAGCAACGCCATTAACATCCTCTTTTAATAATGGAAAACACAATGATTGAAAGATTTCCATTGAAAGTAGAGTGGAAAGTGGTAGACATGGAGAATGTAGCCAACTATCCTACAGGGTTTGTCTTGGGTGAATTCTTATGAGTTTCCTTTTAAGGACTACATCTTTAAAGTCTATTTTAAAATATAACCAAATTGAATGGCTTCCATTTTCCTATAGTTTTTGTTACTCTTTTGAATCATTTTGTAACATCCAAATGCTTGTCTAGGATATTTTGTATGTTGAGATTATTTTACAGAAGGTAATTTTCACATTCCATATAAAATTATTGGTTTTTTAAAAAAACCAAACACCATAAAACTGGAACGTTTTAAATTACATACTCCTTTTGTTAAAATAAGGAACCCTGGTGACACAAGTGGTTAAGTGCTGCTTTAGAGTTTGGAATCTGAAAGCTTTTGCTGGTGAATGACTTGAGCCAGGCAGATTTGAATTACATCTTGTGCCTAGGTATTCAGATGCCAATTTTTTGAAACTGTCAAAGTTGCAAACAGTATATTTAAAAGTAGGTTTTGGGGGCCACTTTCCCTAGACAGTCCTCACAGGAGCTTTTCTGGACATATCCTTTAATGGTTGCCTGGTTGTGATGTTATTCTTGAGAGTCTGAGAGACTGTAAACTTTCCTATCTGCTGCAGCCTCCCCCCACCCACACGTTCTGTAGGTCTGGCTTGTGCATGAGACAGATGGCTGATGCTGTCAATCGTTGTTGTGGGAGGAGATTACTTTGTTCTCTGTTTTCTATAAAAGGTCATCAGGTGGAGATAGAATTTTTGAAACTCATCTTGGTGTCTATGATTTATCTCATCCTGTTAAACTCCTGTTGAAGACTTAATAAAGGGTCTCTATAATATTTATATAAGGAGCTCTGGTAGCGAAGTGGTTACGAATCGGGTGGCTAACCGCAAGGTCAGCAGTTCGAAACTACCAGCTGTTCCGCGGGAGAAAGATGAGGCTTTCTGCTCCCATAAAGATTTACAGCCTCGGAAACCCTGT
>NW_006408539.1:12951514-12959274 GCF_000296735.1 Chrysochloris asiatica
CTGGGTAGGGTCCCGCTCTCTGCTCTTCTCCCTTGATGGTCCTAGGGACCTCCGCTCCTAGACTGAAAAGTTAAGTCACTCCCCTCCTTGCTATAAAACGTCTACCTTTACATTTCCGACCCTCACAATCAGTCCTGATAACAATTATTCACTATTGTAAAATACATTTTTATAAAACAACAAATATCTGAATGTTATTGTTGTTGTTAAGTGCGGTGGAGTCGGTTCCGACTCATAGCAACCCTGCACAGCGTTTCTGAGGCTGTAAATCTTTACGGGAGCAGAACGCCTCATCTTTCTCCCGCGGAGCTGCTGGTAGCTTCGAACTGCTGACTGTGAGGTTGGCAGCCCGATTCGTAACCTCTACGCTACCAGAGTTCCTTTAAAATCTCACAACAGCAAAAACTTACGTACAAAATGGGACCCCTTTGTTGTTTCTCTTTTAGAGGTACACAGTAGTTTCCAGATGAGCCTGGAAATTCTATTACCTCTGGGAAGCTGACCTGATGACAAACCCTCTCACAGTAATTTCTAACGCTGGGTCTTTGAGTAGATGTCCCACTGATGATGTCGATTCTGACTTACAAAGAACCTCTAGGACTGAGGAGAAATGTCCCATGAGGCTTCCCAGGCTGAAATCTTTATAGAAGCAGACTGCTTCATAGTTCTCTCACAGAGCATTGGTGGGTTCCAACAGTTGACCTTTCAGTTCAAAGATGAGTGCTTAACCATTGCACCACCAGGGCTCCTTTTGATTAGACATACAAGGAGCTCTGGTAGCATAGTGGTTACGAATCGGGCTGCGAGCGGCAAGGTCAGTAGTTGGAAACTACCAGCTGTTCCCCGGGAGAAACATGAGGCTTTCTGCTCCCGTAAAGCTTTACAGCCTCGGAATCCCTGTACAGTCGGTACCGACTCCAAGGCACACAACAACAACAACAAGTGCTGTTAAGTGCCTTTGAGTTGGTTCTGATTCATATTGAACCTGTCTAAGTTTTCCGAGGATGTAAATTTTTATGGGAGCAAAAAGCCTTATCTTTTTCCTGTGATACGGCTGGTGGGCTTAAACTGCTGACCTTATGGTTCTTAGTGTAGTGTTTGTCCTACAGAGCCACGACACTCCCTTGATTAAATGTAGCACTGATCTATTATGTGCTCTGATTTCACACTTCTAAGGTGAAAACCAATGCAAGATTGTTTTCGTCATATGGAACTTTGGGGAAGAGGAAAGTCTTTTCCTATTCAGAAAGTAGGATAGAGTCACACTTAAAAGGAAGCAGAATTTTACTCAAGTTTTTTTCTTTCCCAGGGAGTGTGCGGGGTATTCTAGGGTACAGTGTGCCCTCCAGTATCTGAACTAAGAGGATGACTTGTCTACAAGCAGGGAAATTTGTGAACTCTCTCTGTAACCTAACAGTGTGCCTGGCTAAATTGCATTCCACTCAAGGACAAGCCAAATGAGAAAATCAGATCAAAGCTTATAAAGAGCCTGCAGCTTAGGAGAAGAACATTTCTCAGAGAGCTCAATGGGATATCCTTCCCACCAAAAAGAATTACCATGTGACCAAGGCAAGACATAAGCATTTAAAATGCCTGTCTGATAGTCCCATATGTTTGGGGAGAAGATTTTTTATAAAAATAAATAGGCCAAGATAAGTGGGCGAGTTTGTGTTAACAAGTGGAAGGGATCAAATGGTCCCAAGAGGCAATAAAAGGAAAAATATTGAATCACAGGAAAATGAATCATTGGCATTATGTTTTTAATTTGTATTTGAAGAATTGCTGCTACTGCTCTGTGCAGCTCAGTGTGTAACCCACTATGATACCAATAATGACAATTAAGTTAGCTTAGGCTTTAAAAAAAAAAAAAAGTTGTTGTTATGTGTTGTTGAGTCGATTCCCACCCATAGTGATCCTGTAGAGGATTTCCAAGGAGCAGCTGGTGAACTTGAACTACCGACCTTGTAGTTCTAGTGACTTTGCAGTCTGATGCATTGGCCCACAGCGCCACACCAGGACTCCGTTGAGAAGGATTTATTCTTTCATAAATAAAAATAAGAAGCAGAGTCTGTGTAGAACAAAGATATAGGAGTTGGATGTAATGGCAAATGACTTAAGGAAGATTTTGTTGTACTCTGTAAAGATTGTACTGGCATTATCTTTGATAAATTATTTTTGATAATGCCCTTTACTCTTTCTTTGACAATTGCTCCTTAGTCCTCCTTTTCTTCCTTGCCCTAGCTCTGGCAGTGAACAAGGAAGCTCAGGTCCTCTTTATGTGTTCTCTACAAGGCCTGGGGTGGCGCTGTGGGTTAATGCCCTGGAATGCAATGTCAATTTGATCTGCAAGGCCGGTGGTTTAAGCTCACCAGACACTATACAGGGTCACTATGGGTTAGGACCGACTTGACGACATTTAATACCACCACCAACAACAGGGCCATTTACAGTGGGAAATGCTTTATTCATAAGTAGAGTATCTGCCCAAGTCTCTGCCTGTGTTTCAGCCCCGTTAGTGGAATAAACCTCCAACTTCCCCTGACTTCGTGCCTGTCTGATCCAGACCTAGAGACAGCCCCACAATGCCATCTCCCTGTTTTGAGCCCTAGCCCCTAACCTGGTCCCTCTTAGCTTTGTAGAGAAAGGGATTCCCAAATTATCAAAAGAAACAAAATCTTCCAAAATGACTCAGCCAACAAGAATAATTGTTCCAAATCATTCCAAGGGAGAGACAAAGTGTTTATTTAGTTATTTATTGGGGTGAGTGAATCATCTCCATGACAAAGGAGCCGCCGTGGCCCAAGGTTAAAATAGTTGGCTGTTTACTAAACAAGTTCAGTGGTTTGAACCCCCAGCTGCTCTGTAGGAGAAAGATGTAGCAATCTGTTTCCATGAAGAATGCAGTCTTGGAAACCGGATGTGGAAGCTCTGCTCTGTCCTGTAGAGTTGCTTGCTGTCAGTTGGAATTAACTCAAAGGGAAGTGGGCTTTCTTCACAAAAAAGTTTTATTTGCAATCCTTTTATTTCTAGTTCAGATCTCTTACAAAATTTCTCAGGTTTTAATCCTTTGATGTTCTCATTTAGGGAGAGAGGACACAAAATGGAAAAGAAAAATATACCTTTCTTTGTTCCCAGAGTGTGACAATATCTTTGAGGATCAGCGTGTTCATTTTGATGGTGTCCTTGTTGTTGTTATTGTTGTTGTTAAGTGCCGTCGAGTCAGTTCCAACTCATAGTGACTCTGTATAGGACTCCTGAGAAGCAACTGGTGTGTTTGAACCACTGGCCTTACAGCTAGCAGTCCAGTGGTTTTTCAACAGCACCACACCAGGACTCCTTTGTTGCCTACAAGGATATCTTCATTCATCTCAACCATCTCAAAGGTTTTGCCTCCTGTGAGCTCCACTATTTCTTTATACCTATTAGTCATTTTTTTCCTCAGCAAATTTCAGGTTATTTTTATTTTCTTACCAAATTGTTAGTATTTAGAACCATGGTCAGTTTGGTGAACAAAGACATTCAAATAATGATTAGCCTTCTATGGAATAGCTTCAATTTAAATATTAAGAGTGAGCTTATGGTTTATTTGCCAATTTAGGACATTTCTGAGACATCATACCAATGCTTTTTAACTCAAATTCCACGTAAAAATTTGGATTTTCTTTTCACTTTTGGCTGAAAGGTCAGTGGCTTAGTGTCACTACAATCACTTGCTAGTCATGTAACTATTAATATAGATTGCTGTAAATAATGATTGCTGTAAATAATAGTCTCTTATCTGCTGGGAAGCAGAAAACAGAATGTTAAAAATCTCTCCAATTCTTTCTAACTATAACATTTATGATTACATCACATTGTCATAGTAACTGGAAAGAAAGATTTAGATAGTAGCAAATATCCTTCTTAAAATTCTTTATTTAATGTTTCTTACAGGTGTGTAACAGACTTGTCTTTGAGATAAGTAAATGCATCCTCAACATGAATTTGAAGAAAATATGATAAATATCTTCAACAAAGAAGCAACACTATCTCCATTTTTAAATTGTAGTTTGTATCGAAACTTCTTCACAGAATACGTAAATAGGGTCATTGTGACTTCCTTTGCACAGAAACAGTGCACTGCTAAAGTTCAATTTCATTATTCCAATGCACTAATTGCCAATGGATTACCTTTAAGTTACCTTTATTGTTAAAGTCCTATGTGTGATATTGATGTGAATGTTCCATGATTTTCCATGTGGTACATGGAAGGAATAATCAATCATATATTTACTTATAAGTTTTTCTTTGCACTTACTAATATTAATGATAAAATTGAGGATTCAGAATGTGGAATTAACTTAAATATGGCATTCCATGGTTACTCCAATTGATCTATGCTTGAGAACTGGAACCCTTAGAGATTACAGATGGGAATGTAAGACGGTTCAGCCATCATAGAAAACACTGCAACAGTTCCTCAAAGGGTAAACATAGAATTACCACATGGCCTAGGAATTGCACACCTACGTACATGCCCCAAAGAATTGAAAATAGCAGTTCAAACAAAAACTTACACACAAATGTTCATAGTTAAACAACAGTTTAAAGCTAGACACAAATCACATATCTATTAACTGATGAATGAATAGACAAATGTGGTGTATTCATGTAATGGAATATTGTGTTGTTGTTAAGTGCCATTGAGTTGATTTTGACTCATTGTGACCCTAAGCACAACAGAATGAAACACAGTCTGGTTCTGCGCCATCCTCACATTACTATGCTTGATCTCATTGTGGCTGCCCCTGTGCCAATCCATCAAGTTGTTGTTGTTGGTGGTGATGGTGGGGGTCTTCCTTCTTTTCACTTATTCATCCCTAAAAAGAATATAATACTTCCTGGGCCACGCTTCAACATAACTGCTAAAGCATGTTGTTTTGTTGTTGTTGCTAAGTGCCGTTGAATAGGTTCCGACTCATAGCAACCCTATATATATAGGGTTTCCAACGAGCAGCCGGCAAGCTTGAACTGTTGACCTTGTGGTTTGCAGTTCAGTGTTGATCATACAGCACCACACAAGGATAAAACATTATGTGACCAGAAATAAACCAGACACAGAAGACCATTTATTGTGTGCTTCCATTGTTCAGTAATACTCAGGACAGACAAATGTGTAGAGACAGACATCTCAGCAGTGGCTGCCAGAGGCTGGGGGGAGAAGGGAATGGGAAGTAGTAGGTGTGGGGTTTCTTTTGAGGCGATGAAAATAGCAGTGATAACTGAACAGCATTGTGAATGTACTAAATGCCACTGAATCGTGTATTTTAAAATAGTTAGAAGAGTGAACTTTATGCACATGAATTTTATCACAATAGGAAAACTAAAGTAAGGAAGACATTTCTAAAATGGTAAGACTGTAAAAAAAATTCAAGTGGCTCTAATAAAAGTCTAAATTTTGAATGGTGGTTTGAAAACGATCTCTGATCTCACTACTCTATAACATTTGTTCGTCCATTTCATTTTCCACATTTTTGTTGACTTGATCAACAACTCTTTGTTAACCAAGGCTCCTAATGTAGATTTTAGGTAAATGAGTAACATAGTCCGACATTTTAGTTATTTTTAGTTTTTAGGCTGATTGTTGGAGTGCCTGAATAATTTAGCACAAAATTATGACATCATTTTTTTCTAACTCATACAGATGTATTCCTCACATAACAGTTATATAGTATTGTTAATATAATTGAATACAGGAGCCTTAGACAATATTGTTCCGCTTTGTGAAATTTCCGTCTTGCTAAATTATAAATAGCTAGAATCGGCACTGCATTTTCAGAAGCTATAAAGTGGTGGTGATATTATTCTGTTATAGAAGAATTTTCCTGGATCTCTGAAAGAAACATTAAACTTAATTTGCCACAGCGTTTGCAGATTAGTGGTTGGGAAGAATGGGCCTATTTCCTATTTATTTGAATGATCAAGATGACCAGGTTGCCTTGAATATAATTTTTAGAGAATTTCACTTCCTTTAATCTTTGATGAGGACACCTTGTAAAAGTACAAAATTATGAAAAGGTACATTGAAAAAGATTACTCTCCCTCCCACTCCTGGTTTTGAGTCACTCAGTTCTGCCCCTAAACTCTTCGGGTATATCCTTCTGTAGATTTCAATGCACATTTAAACAAATAAATGTATTTTCCAGAAATGGTATCAACTATATGTTCTTCTGGAGTCCTGGGGATGGCGCTGGGGTTAATGCACTGTACTGCAAGGTTGGCTTGAACCAAAAGGTCGGGAGTTCAAGCTCACCAGCTTCTCCTTGGAAACCCTATACAGGTCACTATGGGTCAGAACTGATTCAATGGCACCTAATAACAGCAACAACATACATTCTTCTGCACTCTATTTTTCATTTAATATGTGTTTCCAAAATTTGTTATTTATCAGTTTTTATGGATCTGCTTTACTAAAAAAATAGGAGGATCATACAGTTTCTGAATATTTGTTTAAATCTCAACAAATTTGAATTGATTTCTAATATAATTTCCCCTGGAATTATCAAGGACAGATATCAACATGCTATTACTGAAACATTTGATATTTTAGATGCCTTTGGCTATTGGATTGAATAATTTAGTATAAAATTAAGTCAGCTGTTTTCTCCAACTCATATGGATATATTCTTTGCATAATGAATGGTTATATACTATTGTGGTCTGAGATTTAGGTTCTGAGTCTATGAAGTCAAACCAGGCACTCATCTGATGATGGTTGCTAGGGGATAGAGAGTTAGGAGAATTATTCACTGGCTAGGTTTATTAAAGAAACTATCTCTTACCAATTTAATAGACCCCAACATTTTATTGAACATCACCTCTCCATATGTGGGTGGATTTACTTCTGGGCTCACAATTCTGTTCCACTGATTTCTGTTTCTGTCATACTAGTACCAGGCTGGTTTGAGTACTATGGATGTATAGAAGGTTCTGAGATTGGGAAGTTTGAAGTCTACTGTTTTTCCTATTTCAATAATGGTTTTTACTTATCCTCTCCATAGCATTTGTGATTAGCTTTCCCATCTTGTTGAAAAAAAATATTACAGGAATTGGGATTGGGTTTACATTATATCTGTAGATTACATACTGACTTTTTTTTTATAATGTCAAGTCACCGTATCTATAAGCCTAGTATGTTTTCCCATTTTTGTAGGGCTCTTTTGGTTTCTTGCAGTAGTGTTTTAAAGTTTTCCTTGCATAACTCCTTAATGTCCCTTCCTGGTCATGGTGATGGCAACCATATATAGGGTTTCTGAGGCTATAAGTCTTTATGGAAGCAGAAAGCCTCACCTTTCTTTTGAGGAGCTGCTGGTAGATTTTAACTGCTGACCTTGCCAATTACAGCCAAACTTGTAACTCATTACACTGCACTACCAGGAGTCCTGCTGTAGAGAAGTAGGAAAAGCAATGGATTGCTAACTGCAAGGTCAGCAGTTCAAACCCACAGCCGCTCCTTGGAAAATCTACACAAGATCTCTATGAGTCGGAACCAACTCATAAGCACACACAACAACAACAACTTCTTTCCAGGGCTCTTGTTTTTGTCCTTGCTTGCTGTTGTTGTTAACTGCTATCTAGTTGGTTCATCAGTCAAAACAAGGCCAAGGAAGACTGTGGAACAGACAATCAATTACTCGTATGCAAATTCAAACTGAAGTTGAAGAAAATGAAAAAAGTCCGTGAGAGCCAAAATATGACCTTGAATATATCCCACCTGAATT
>NW_006408539.1:12961005-12962123 GCF_000296735.1 Chrysochloris asiatica
AGGAGGGACCAGTTGCTGGAGAAGGATATCATGTTTGGTAGGGTGGAGGGTCAGAGAAAAAGAGGAAGAACCCCAATGATATGGATTAACAAAGTGGCAGCATCAATGGGCTCAAGCTTGGCAACGATAGTGAGGTTGGCCCAGGATAGGGCAGTGTTTTATTTTGCTGTGCATAAGGTTGCTATGAATCGGTACTGACTCGATGGCACCTAACAACAACGAGTTGGTTCTGACTCATAACGTCCCTTTACAGGGTTTCTGAGGAGTGGCTGGTGGGTTTGAACTGCCAACTTTGAAGTTAACAGTTTGGTGCTGATCCTTCAGTGCCATTCTGGGACTCCTTTATTTTCCTAGTTAGATTTATTTCTAAATATTTTATCTTTTAAGGGGTTATTATAAATGTCATTATTTTCCTGACTTCCTTTTACTTGTGGTCCCTTTCTTCTTCTTTTTTTTTAGTGTAGAAGAATTCCATTGATTTTTGTATGCTGACCTCATACTCTGCCACTCTGTTGAATCCTTCTATTAGTTCTAGTGGTTTTCTGTCAAAACTCTAGGTTTTTGTATGTACAGTGTCATCTCATCTGCAAATAAGGACAGTTGTACTACTTCCTTACCAATTTGGATGCCCTTCAGTTCCCTTTCTTGCCTCTTTGCTCTAGTGAGGACTTTTAGTACAATACTGAGTTAGAGTGGTGACAGACAGTATCTTGGTTTGCTTCCTTTTCTCCAGGGGAATGCTTTGATCTCTTCATTGAGGAATACATTGGTGTTAGTTTTGTGTATGTGAATGTTCTTAATTAGGTTGAGAGATGTCCTTTCTATTCCTTTTTGATGAGAGTTTTTATTAGGGAAGGGTGTTGGATGTTACCAAATATCTTTTCTATACCAATTGAGATGATCATGTGATTCTTCTTTGTTTTATTTATGTGGTGAATTACATTGATTGATCTTCTGATGTTGAACCATCCTGTCCTCCCTGATATGAATTTCACTTTGTCATGATATATATACTGTTGACTAAAATTATGTTGAGAATTTTTTGCATCTCTCTATCTATACCAGAGTGCTAAGCTTCATCTCTCTTACTTTGGACACATTGTCCGGAGACAACAGTC
>NW_006408539.1:12963488-12967338 GCF_000296735.1 Chrysochloris asiatica
GTATATTGAAGAGTAAATTAGTGTATGAGATTGCAGTTCTGGTGTGGCACTGTAGGATAAGTGCTGGATCACAAGGTTAGTTTGAACTGCATGGTCCTGGTTCAAACTCACCAACCACTCCTCGGAAATGCTATATAAGGTGGTTATGAGTTGGAACCAACTGAAGGGCACTTAACAACAACAACAACAACAGTAAATGAGATCCATGCGAATTATCCTGAGGCTCTTTTGTTGACTTATATTTTCATCTTTTTGTAATTGCATGTAACTTAGTTTACCAAGCTTCTGTTTAAAAAAACTATATGCAAGAAAATACTATAACTTAGAACTCATGATGACTTTAAGAAATGTAATGTCTTGAATGCTCTAACTTTATGCGAGTTCTTAACATACAAAGAGATCATTTAGTCCCAGTAAAATGTGCTAACTTTCCAACCACATGGCATATCCTTGAATCACCTCTTTGTTATAATTTTGCTTTTCATTTCTTTTGCTGAACAAATGCAGAAGTGCCTGTAGGGGCAGGATCTGATGCTGGGTGGCTTCTCCAGCTCTCACTGTGTAGGTGCTGACTGTGATCAGTGCTTTCAGATTACCCTCCCAGGACATCACTTCATCAACCTATAGAATGAGGTTAAATAAATACCAGTAAGTATTTTGCTGTTGTTGTTGTTGTTGGATGTGCTGTCGAGTCGGTTCCAACCCACAGCGACCCTGTATAGGGTTTCCGAGGAGCTACTGGTGAGCTTGAACCACCCACTTTGCAGTTTAAATGGATTTGCTGTCTGGTGTATTAACCCACAGCACCACACCAGGAATCCTGTAGATGAAGTTTATTTGGGGGTTGGCATTGGAGTCCAGCCAATCTTCAGAAACCCGACACAGGGTCATTGAGAGCTGGAACATGTTCAACAGTTCTAAATAACAACATTTTCCCGGTATCAAAACTAACCACGTGGTGAAGTGAGAACCAAGGCTTTCAAATTGACTCAAACATTTTTGAGAGACCCAAATACCTTATGGGAAGCTGAGGCGAGGAATCTAATTCATAACAACATTTTAAAGATGGACGGTATCTGATCAACTTTTAAATTATTATTATTTTGGAAACACTTGAAATACTTTCTCTATGTATTATGAGTTATAGGATATTGAAAACTTTAATCAGGACGAAAAGAACCCAAAATGTATCAAAATATCAAAAGTAATATAAACCTATTTACTCTGGTAGCGTAGTGGTTATGAGTTGGGCTGTTAACCTTAAGGTCGGCAGTTTGAAACAACCAGCTGTTCCACGGGAGAAAGATGATGCTTTCTGCTCCTGTAAAGAGTTACAGCCTCAGAAACCCTATACAGGGTCGCCATGAGTCAGACTCTACGGCACACAGCCACCACCACCACTCTTGTTTCAGAAGATTGCAGAGCAGCTTTTGCTTATTGAACTGCAGATAATAAATGGTTTGTGGATATTTTAGGAGTTTCCTATATTGCTTTTGTCTATATTCTTGGTCTCACTTTTAATCTGAGAAGCTTTTATGAGTTTGTTGATGAACAAGGATAAGTTCAAATAAACATTTTACTTTTTGACCTTAAGTTGTTTGGTGATTTCCAACTAGTGTGGTTTATATTGAGTTGACTAGTAAGAAAATGAAGACTTATTTAGCTGATACATGGCATTCATTTCTGCAGTAAAATGATCAAGTGAACACCAATTTATCAATTTTATTTTGTTTATACAAAGCACTGTGTTAATTGTTAATCTGATGTTTGAATCATAATTTAAAAAACATTTAAATATTGGTGAATTTTACTACATTCATATTTTCTTTTAAAGCTCAGTTTTTGCTTCACATTGGAGGCTCTTGCAGATTTCTTCTCTAGTATGCATTTCCTATATTCATTAAAATTTACTTTAAAATGATTTTTCCTTCATTGCTTTTATGCATGCTCACATAATAACATAATCATCTCTGCAAAGCTTTCTCAGTATAGATCAGTTTAGTGGGTGATCTCAGAAACTGTTTTCTTTCTAAATGAAGATCATGGAGGTTCATGGCTATAGAAAATTAGAAAGACTCAAGAAATTTAGAAAAAATACATTCATTTTTCATTCACTACAGCTTATTTGTCAGAGTAATAATAGGCAACTATCAGTTGCCATCAAGTCGATTCGGTCTCATGGTGACCCCATGTTGTCAGGTGGAACTGTGTTCCAGAGTGTTTTCAGCAGCTGATCATTTAGAAGTAGATTGCCAGGTATTTCTTCTGAGGTGTCTTTGGGTAGCAGCCAAGCTGTAAGCAATAGCTATTTTAATTAATTAATACTAATAATTATTACATATTAATTATTATTAATTCAATCCATTAATTAATATTAATATCAATGAATTAAAATAGCTATTACTACAGCAACAGCTATTTTAGTTTATTAATTAATATTAATTCATGTCTTTACTGTGCATTTATCCATTTGCTAAATTTTACTTACAGCACAAAGCTCACCACAGTAGGAAATAACAAAACATATATACAATAATCCTACTATCCTCAAAGTGCTTACAGTTTTGAAAATGAAATATGAAACATTTGCTAATAAGTACAATCATGAAATAGAAAGTGATGAGTTCAGGTCATATAGCCTATGTAAAAACAGAGATTATATATATATCTGGATCCAAAATCAATATTTGTGGATTTATTAGTCAAGAAGTCAAGTTACATATTGCATTAGGCAAATCTGCTGCACAAGACCTCATTAAAGTGTTGAAGAGCAAAGTTATCAGTTTGAGGACTAAGGCACACCTGACCCAAGCCATGGTATTTTCAATTGCCTCATATGCATGTGAAAGTTGGACAACGAATAAGGAAGATTGTAGAAGAATTGCTGCATTTGAATTATGGTGTTGAAGAAGAATACTGTAAGTACCATGGGCTTCCAGAACATCAAACAGGTCTGTGTTGGGAGAAATACATCCAAAATGCTCTTCGGAGGCCAGGATGGTGAGACTTCATCTCTTATGCTTTGGACATATTATCAGGAGAGACCAATCTCTAAAGAAGGATATTATGCTTAGTAAAGTGGAGGGTCAGTGAAAAAGAGGAAAATCCCCAACGAGATGGATTGGCATCATGGCAGAAGCAGTGGGCTCAAGTATAACTACAGTTTTGAGGATGGCACAGGACCAGGCAGTGTTTCATTGGGCATAGGGTCGCTCTAAGTTGGAACTGACTAAATGATACCTAACAACAACAACAACAACAACAACAACAACAAGAGTTTATGTATATTAGGAAAAGCTCAGCTATGCTAATCTGCCCGCAATCCTAATGGTCTATAGTGACATATGTTTATTTTCTGTGCACATTTTACATCCAGTGTGGGACTACAGGAAGCTCTGTTCTAAATCTCCTCACTCTTTGGACCTAGCTTGAAGCAGGCTCCACTATCTGAATGTCACAAATGTGTGGCAGGGTCAGCAGGTAGGAGTGGAAGGAGAAGCATGAGAATCATGCACTACTTTTAGAATCTATTGCCTTCGTTGGCACAGGATCGGGCAGTGTCTCATTCTGCTGTGCACAAGGTCGCCATGGGTCGGTACCGACTCGATGGAACCTAACAACAACAACAAGGCTTCATTCCGCTGGGTCAAAACAAGTCACATGACCAGCTTTCTAATGGATGAGCAAGTACACTCCTACCATGTGCTTGGAATCAAGGGAAATAGAATTTTGGGAGCACCCCTAACAAACAATAACACATTATTATGAAGTTGAGAGAAAGCAGAGACTGTATGTTGACAGAAAGAGCTTAGAGGGCTTCATGGAGTAGGTATCATTTGAATTAGACCAC
>NW_006408539.1:12967723-12969463 GCF_000296735.1 Chrysochloris asiatica
CATTTACTCCCAGGAGCAGCCCAAATGACTGATTTCTAGGGAAGGAAAATGCTCTCATATATTTTAATGTATGATAGAACATTCTGTTAGGTTACATCACTGGGAAAGACATGTATTGCAGTGAGAAAAGTACATTATTGGTTTAATTTTTATTGTGAATTGGGTGAAGGTTTACTGAGCAGATCATCAATTAAACAAATCCTATACTTTGATTCATTGTTGTTGTTATTGTTAGGTGCCATCGAGTTGGTACCGACTCATAGCGACCTTATGCACAGTAGAACATAACACTTCCCGATCTTGGGCCAACCTCACTACTGTTGTCACGCTTGAGTCCATCGATGCTGCCACTTGGCCAATCTATCTCGTTAGGGGTCTTCCTCTTTTTCTCTTTGCTTCATTACATACGTGCAATGCCCTCCATGCACCAACAGCTTTGACCTTTTTGAATTTAACTATTGCATTCCTCCCTGTGTCTCCGGTCACCCCTTCTGATTGTATATTGGCAACCTTTGCCAACCTCCCTCGAGTTAGTTATTGCCTGTATATATATGTTGTTATTGTTGTTATGTGCCGTGGAGTTGGTTCCAACTGATAGCAACCCTGTACAGGGTCTTTATGGAAGCAGAAAGTCTCATCTTTCTCCCGTGGAACAGCTGGTAGTTTCATATATATATATATATGTATGTATATACAGGGTTAGGGTTCCCTGTAAGGCAACATGTGTGATAGTTTTGTGGTGAAGAGCACAAGACCCAGCATCAGAAAGACCAGGGTTTGAGTCCTGTACCGGTGATCTTGGGCCAGTTATTGAAGTCTTCAGTCTTGGTTGCCCCATTCATAACACAGGCATAGCAATATCTACAGGCCATAGTAATAGTAAGGATTAAATTAAACTCTGCAAATGGAGGACTTGACAAAGGACCTGGCTGTACTAAGCACTCACAATTGTCTTCTGAAAGTTATCACCCTGATTTCAAATACCATCACCCCCTTTTCCCTGGCATCATCTGACTGGACATCTCAGAATCAGTCCCACACATCTCAGAATTCAGTTGCCTATAGCCAGCCCCACACAGATGACTTCAAAAGCCAATATGTCCCAGTAGAATTAAAGACAATTGCAGAGATAGAATATGCCAAAGTCTTTTGGTTTGTGGATAAAATACAAGCAATCTTTAAGCCTCAGTGAGAAGAAAATGTGAGAATCCCTAGTGTTTAGTTTTGCGCTCACCAATGCAGGGAACCAAACACAGTGGTTGCAAAGAGGAGATGGTGGAGTTGGTTGTTCTAGCAGCCAGACTCCCCAAGGATGCTTATTAAATCCTTTATTTTCCAATGGGTAAAGGTAACACTTTCATCAGGCATTCTTAGCACAAGTAAACAATAGTGGAACTGTTCACAGAAATGTTTTTATTTATTAGTTAACTGACTTGTACTTCTGATTCTCACCAGGAGTGGTCAGACATTTACTGACTTCGGTAGGTCAGGTATCAGTAACCCCAAACCCACTGACTTTGAATTGATTCTGACTCATAGTGGCCCTATATAGGGTTTGTGAGACTGTAAATCATACAGGAACAGTGTCGGGGACCAGCCTCGACAATTTGTGAAAGCTCGGAGGGAGGTACGGATTTGGTGAAAAAAACACACAGAGTCAATGGGTAGTTTTGCGTCTCAGGCAGATGATGGTAATGGCTTTCTGACTGACTGCCTCTTTATTTAAAATTGTTGCTTCTT
>NW_006408539.1:12969947-12972528 GCF_000296735.1 Chrysochloris asiatica
TACCCTAAAGTTTCATAGTTAAGAACAAAGCAGTAATTCTCTCATGCTAACAAATTTTCAAAACTTCTAATCAAATTCCTACTTCTGTTCCCAAGCTCTCACTGCCCTTGACTGTCTCCTAAGCTGCTTTCTAAAGGCCTTAATGTCCTTGATTAAAACCACCTGGAATATTTCTTACAATTTTAAGCTTGAATTGCTAAAACTTTAGCTAGCGTGGTTATCTCTAATGTTAAAACTTATTGTTAATGTAAAAAACAATTTTTATAACTACGTAAGATTGAATATGGTGTGAAAGTTAATGTTAATGTGAGAGGCAACTATTATAACGTGAGGTTTGTTTAAAGTATCTAATGATTATGCAAGATTTTCTAAAACTTCTTATAAGGAAATCAGAAATAAATTATTTTTCCAAGGGAAATCTAGAAACCACAGGGCCCCCTGCATGAATCATCCCTTGTGGCTTTGCCAACCAAGGGGACATTCATTGTCGCTTTGCTAAACAATGAACTTTTCATGCATAAGGCTTCTCGCTGTTCTGTTCCTTGGCAGGATGGCATCCGCCAGAACAGAAACCTCATCTTCCTTTCATGAGTGGCTGGTAGCTTTGAACTACACTTATATATGAACAAATTTATTTTTAAATGAATGAATAAATATGATACTTCTGTCTAGAAATCTATCTTGATTTGTCTCTAAGGCTCTGAGTAGTTTTCTACTTCCACTTCCTAAGCCCAAATCTTATCTCCCAAAGGGTCTAATTTACAGGAGGAAGAATGAAGACCATAAGGACTATTATGGGCTGCAAAGATAATTTACTTGTTTAACTATTGTTAAGGGTAGGGAGCATCCTTGTGTGGTAATGTGGGTTAGGGCACTGGACTGCAAGGTCAGTTTGAAGCACAAGGTTGGTGGTTCAAGCTCTCCAGTTGCTCATTGGAAACCCTATGCAGGGTCACTATGAGTTGGCACCCACTTGAAGGCACTTAACAAAAACGGGGATGGGGTGGGGTGGGGGGAACCCAAGCCAAATAGTCTATGCTTTTCATAACAACAAGGCAATTAGGATGTGCATCTGGCATTACAATTTAAAAATGGGGAAGAAATAAATCAGAGTTAATAGACAAGTAAAGGAAATTGAGCAGCATCTTGAATACAATTGTTTAAGATAGAGTTGTTGTTGTTATGTACCGTGGAGTCAGTTCCAACTCATACTGACCCTCACAGAGTTTCCGAGGTAGCTATTGACTAATATCATAATTCATTTAATTGCCATGAGTGCAAATCTCAATCTAGAATCTCAGTAGGAAAAGTATGTTGTTGCTACTAAGTCCTGCTGAGTCAGTTCTGACTTATAGTAACCCTTTATAGTGTTTCTGAGGAGTGGCTGGTAGGTTTGAACTGCCAATATTGTGGTTAACAACACAGTGCTTATCTACCACTTTACACCATGACACCAGGAAAAGTATGCTATTGTTGTTAAATGATGCCGAGTAGGTTCCGATGCATAGCAATCCTATATGGAATTTCTGAGGAATGGCTGGTGAGTTAGAACTGCCATCCTGGGGGTTCAAACTGACCTCATGAACCGGTTCTTACCCTACAGTGCACACCAGAACTCCTAAAGAAAAACACAAAAATTGGGAGAAGCTTCTGAGATGTAATGATTATCAACAAGATGCTCACACCCCTGTCCGTCACCTCAGGGTGTCTGTCCTCAGGTTTCCCAGGACACAGATTTTTATAAAGACTTCTCATAGGACTTTGAATTAAAAAAACAAACAAACAAACCTTGTGCATTCCAAAATCCTGGAGGCAAGGCAGAAGGAAGATCAGATACCTTGAAATGAGTGGAGAAGAGAGGGCAAAGAAAGAAAGAATAAAAAATAAATTAACATTCCAATATTCAAATTTCACTTAATTAATATGTAAATGAAATACTTTACCAAAGGAGTTTATCTGTCCTTTTAAAAACTGCAGAATTAAGTTGGTGATTTTTTTTTTTTTTTTGTCACATATACTGTCTGTCTTCTAGCTCCAGGTTGATTTTTCTTTCTTTCCTTAAAATGCTAGAACTGGCTGTCCAGGTGACCCTGATTCTACCCTAAAGTAGATTTCAGTACATTAGGTAATTTCTTCTATTCACGTTAAGAGTTGGAAAAAGCAAGCACTGAAAACAAAAAGGAAACAATACACTGGTGAGATAGAAACTATAGGGTATATCTGAGAAGGAGTGTGATGTCCTTGACCTGGAAGACACAAGACATCTGATAAAATGTCACAATGATCATAACATTAGGCAGGAGGAATGTGCTGTGTGTATGTTAAGTGCTGTCCAGTCGATTCCATCTTATAGTGACCCTGTATAGGGTTTTTTGAGGAGCAGCTGGTGGGTTTCAACTGTAGACCTTGTGGTTGACAGTCCAATTCTGATCCTACAGCATCAAACCAGAAGGTGGAACAGCGAAATATTGAGAAGGTCTGTTGCGGACCGTGTAAGACTGGTCAGAGGTTCAAGGCCCTATAGGCCCGAGTGTAACAAATGAAGCCACTTGGCAGTTAATAGCAAATTGTTTTTCATCAA
>NW_006408539.1:12979548-12983829 GCF_000296735.1 Chrysochloris asiatica
TTGCTTGCTGAAAGTGAAGAAGACTTAAAACATTAACTGATGAAGATCAAAGAGCACAGCCTTCGGTATGGATTACATCTCAATGTCAAGAAAACAAAAGTCCTCACCACTGGACCAATAAACAACATTCTTATCAAGGGAGGAAAGAATGAAGCTGTCAAGGACTTCATTCTTCTTGGATCAACTATCAACACTCATGGAAGCAGCAGTCAAGAAATCAGATGACGTAGTACGTTAGGCAAATCTGCTGCAACAAGACCTTTTTAAAGTGTTGAAGAGCAAAGATGTCAGCGTGAGGAGTAAGGTGCACCTGACCTAAGCTATGGTATTTTCAACAACCTCATATGCATGTAAAAGCTGGACAGTGAATAAGGAAGACCGTAGAAGAATTGATGCTTTTGAGTTATGGTGTTGGAAGAGAATGTTGAGGGTGCCACAGGCTGCCAAAAGAACCAACAGATCTGTTTTGGAAGAAGTGCAGCCAGAGTGCTCCTTGGAGGTCAAGATGGCCAAACTTTATCTCCTGATATATTGTCAGGAGGCACCAGTCGTTGGAGAAGGATATCATGTTTGATAAGGTGGAGGGTCTGAGAAAAAGAGGAAGACCCACAGTGAGATGGATTGGCCAAGTGGCAGCATCGATGGACTCAAATATGTCAACAGTAGTGAGGTTGGCCCAGGATCGGGCAGTGTTTCGTTCTGCTGTGCATAAGGTTGCTATGAGTCGGTACTGACTCAATGGCACCTTACAACAACAACAACCCCTGCTTTAAGGGTACCACAAGTTTGAAGTTCCTGGATGGTGCTAAATGTTAACATGCTTGGCTGTTCACTTAAATTTGGAGGTTTGAAAGAAAAAAAGACATGACAATATACTGACAAATCAGGTATTACAAACCTTATGCAGCAATTATATGTTGACATACATGATATTACCAGAAGCTGAAATTAACTTAAAGGCAACTGGTTTGGCAGCAGAGGGTGAGGAGATGGTATCCCGAATGTAACCTGTTATCTCCCTAATAAACACTTTGGTTGTGAGTATTGTCTATGAGTTCTTTGTGGCCATTGCAATAAATGATTAAATCTAGCAGAGGAGTAGAGAATGCCTGAGGAGAGACGATTGGTGTCAGGATGCGTAAAAATGGAGAGTGGAGATATCTGAGCTCTGCCTAATAGGAATCCTCCTTGGGCTGTCGATCTTGATTCTTCCTCCCCATTGTGAAGTTAGAGGAGGCCAGACACCCCTGCCATCCCATCCCTACATTGTGACCCCTGTTAATCCTGGTGACTATCACATTGACCACACTTCGAGAATATGTCTTTAACAATCCGGTTAACTAGAGAGAAATTCCATAGGTTTTGCTGAGGCTCTTGAATCTGGATTCTCTGTGAACTCGAAATATTACAGCTTTTGAATTTTTCTTTAAACATGTCTCTCAAAGTCCCACTGTCCCAAGGTAGTGGGCTTGGAGGCTTTCAAGTATTTTTAACTCATGAAGTTCTCAGAAAGTTATCTGAGCTTCTCCCTAACTCCAGTCTTTCTAGATCATTGATGAAGGTTACAATTGTGAGAATGGTGAGGGACCAGGCAGCGGTTTTGTTCTGTTGTAATGGGACCAAAATGAGTCAGAACCAACTTAATGGCACCTAACCACAACAGTTGGTTGTGAGACAGCTATTAGCAGGTTCCCCATGGCCCTGTGTGACTGAAGAGGAGAACCTTGGTACTTCGGATCCACTCCTGTGGCTTGAACCCTGAAGGAAGGATCTTCCTGGAGCATGTTTCTGCCTATGCTGCTGCTCTGGCCCCTTCCCTGTTGTTTTGTGGATGCCAAACTCATAGTCACTGGAGCCCAGGGCAGATTTATCCTTGAAGAAGCCCACCTTCAGTAAATGGAGCTCAGGGCAGAGTTACCACGAAGAAATCCACCTTAAGTCAGTGGAGCCCAGGGTCAATTATCCTTGAAAAAAATCCACTTTACGTAAATGGAGCCATCCAGTCACACACCAGACAAATGGCCCAGGGCTCTTATACCAGGTTAACCTTGATGGGCTTTTACTGTGCATGCTCATCCTACCATTTGGCTCTGCAATATGGTTTTATCTCTTTTATCACCCACTTGTATCTGCCTTCAGTTTTGCATTTTATTTATCAGCTCTAGTCTTCACTCTTATTCTAATAAGGACTTAATTAGTTTTCTAACTTTTACTCTTATTCCTTCCAGTCTATGTTTCATGCTCTGACTGAATTATAAAGTACCTGCTTGCAATGCTAATGCTACTCCCTCTGTCTATGAGATGAGTCCAAAGTTCTTTTGTATGCTAGTCAGAGCCTCATGATCTGAACCCTTTCTGGTGCCTCTTGCCTCTCTTGGGTCCTTAGGTTTGAGTAATCACAAACTCTTGTCAATTCTCCCCATACACTGTGCGTATGTTTCCATCTTTTCCTGGAATGCACATCTCCCTCTTGTATTTCTGGAAGGAATTTGTTAATCATTACAACCCTGTTTCCGAATGACTTTCCCCGTGAAATGTTTCCTGTTCCTAGACTGCAGAAATGCTTTCTCCACCATACCAGTCATGTACCTCGTCTGTTCTTGTTGTCAAGTGCAATTGTGTCTATTCTGATCCATAGCAATCAGTATAGGGTTTCTCAGGAGCAGCTGATGGGTTTGAACCAACGACCTTGAGGTTAACAGTCCAGTGCTTATCCTACAGCGCCACACCAGGACTTCATGTACCTCATATATATACCTTATATACACTTTGCTTTTTAAAATATATTTCCCAGCATGAATTTGTTTACCAATTTGTCCTTCTCATGAGACTTTGTCTATAAAAGCAGAGACTGTATGCTCATCAGCATGGCGTTGGGTAGAATGCGGGCACTGAATGGAATGCCAGTACCTGTTCTGGGTTGAACTATGCCCTAAACTTGCTGCTTTCCCCAGCTCTTACTTCAGGCACTGGACAAGCCTCCTTGACTCCTTCTACTTGATTTCCCCTAGCAGGCAGATCTGTGTCATGTAGGTTAAGAGTTCTAATTTAACTTCAATCTTCCTCTCTAATTAACGTACACTACCCCAAATAAATGGATAGAAAACCTTTCCCCTTCCCCCAAATTCCTTCAGTGTTGTGCATAAAAGCCATTAGAAAATAAAATGCTTACTCCTTTTCTGTTACCTGGAGTCCATGGCTGGTATAAATATATAATGCATTAAACTGATATCTGAAAGGATAGAGGGTTGAGCCCACCCAGAGGTAACACAGAAGAAAGGTCTGGTGATCTACCTTCAACAATGTACATGAGGTTACCATGAGTCAAAGTCAACTTGGTGGCAACTGGTTTTTCTTCTGTTACTTGTTACTAATGCTCCAAAATGGCCACTAGTCCCTTACAGAAGTGGACACTATTAACCCCTATGCAGTAGTATTGTTTTCAAAGTCTACTACTCTCCTGGGTCTATAGCTTATCTGTTTATAAGTGAGTAAGTATCATCTTCCACCACTCAGCTGACAGTTTGTCATACTGTGGTGGCTTGTGAGTTGCTGTGATTCTGGAAGCTATGCCACTGGTATTTTAAGTACTAGGTGGGTCACCCATGGTGGACAGGTTTCAGATGAGTTTCCAGATGAAGACAGACTAGGAAGAAGGAGTAATAAACTACTTCTGAATATTTAGTCACTGCAAACCTTATGAATAGCAGTGAAACACTGTCATAGTGCTGGAAAATGAGCTCCTCAGGTTGAAAGGCACTCAAAATGCGACTGGGGAAGAGCTACCTCCTCAAAGTAGAGTTGACCGCGATGACGCAAATGGAGTAAAGTCTGTGGGACCTTCATTTGCTGATAGGGCACAACTCAAAATGAAAAGAGACAACTGTAAACATCCATTAATAATCAGAACATGGAATGTACAAAGTGTGAATATAGGAAAACTGGAAATTGTCAAAAAGGAAATGTAATGCATAAACATCAATATCTTAGGCATTATTGAGCTGAAATGGACTGGTATTGGTCATTTTGAATCTGACAACCTCATGTTTTACTATGCCAGGAATGACAAATTGAAGAGGAATGGTGTTGCATTCATTGTCAAAAAAGAACATGTCCAGATCAATCATGAGGTACAACTCTGTATGCGATAGGATAATATCCATGCGCCAACAGGGAAGACTAGTTAATATCACTATTATTCAAATTTATGCACCAACCACTAAAGCCAGTGAGGATGAAATAGAAGAATTCTACCAACTTCTTCAATCTGAAATTGATCAA
>NW_006408539.1:12983929-12985767 GCF_000296735.1 Chrysochloris asiatica
GTGATGTATCCATCCTGGCTTTGGGGTGCCTCATTGTCTCCCTTCTTCTGTTTGTCTGTGTATTCTTTCGCTATCCTTATCGCCGCTGGATCTCCCCTCCTCGTGAACCAAACACTCGTGACAACTATGTCAAGGGCAGACCCCGACAAAGGTCTAAGATTGCAGATTGTACTGGAATGTACTGGAATTGTACTGGGAGTTCTGGTGTGGTGCTTGCTGGACTGCAAGGTCAGTTTGAGCCACAAGTTTGGCAGTTCAAACCCACCAGTCACTCCTTGGAAACCCTATGCAGGGTCAGTATGAGTCAGAACCGCCTTGATAACTTGAACAAGAACAACTTGAATGCTTGTTTACATGACTTGACATATTCATATGTTTGTTTCTTATTGGTCATTTCCTACTCCTTTTTATTAATTTCAGGCAAAAAGTACATCTTTATGCATTTTTCAATGATGCAAGGCACTCTTCCATCTTGTGTCACATTTGGCTTGTCTGACAGGTTGGAAAGAATGGACAGTTAGTGGACACTTGCGGTAACTGCAAATTATTATTTTAGTTCATCCTCACAACGACCTTATGAGGAAAGTATGCTAATCTCATTACAGAAATGGAAACCCAGGCTCAGCTAGCTTGCTGAGCTCACACAGACTGTATGTAACAGAATGTCACTTCAAACTCTACTGATGTTCCAAATGTCTCAGGTAGACTTAGATGTGGAGTGACGATTCACAGGTTTTCCATCCTGCTGACGCCCTTGGAAAGTGAAACGTAGTTAAGTTTAGGGTTGTGTCATGTACTTAATTCAGGTGCTCCACACTTAACTTTAAAGTAACTTATTGATCTATAATCCTAGAACTAGACTAATGTTTCCAGTGTTGTTATTGGCTGTCCTTGAGTTGGCACCAGATTCAAGAAGACCCCATGCACAAGGGACCCAGTAGACCATCATGGTCCATCAGATTTTCACTGGCTGATTTTCGGAAATAGGTCATGAGGCCATTCTTCTTGGTCCATCCTAGTCTGGAAGCTCCATTGAAGCCTGCTCAGCATCATAGTAATTCACAGACTGTCACTGACAGATAAGTGGTGGCCATGCATGAAATACAATGGCTTGAAACTGGGCCCTGGTCTCGCACATGGAAGGCAAGACCTGGCTGCAAATAACATAAATATTGATTGTGACATTTCTCAAGAATAGGGATCCTAGATGAAAACATCTCCATGTAATTCTTCTCATTGACACTATCAGAGAAGTTTACAGATGCTGTCTTATGGCTGATGGTGTTAGGCAGGGACCATGTGGTTATAAATCCAGTCATCGGAGCACCATTCTTTCCCACACACACTGGACCCTTTGTGCCTGCGTGGATCTAGAAAAGACACTTAACTTTTCTTTTTACACACTGAGTCTGCTCAGTTTTGACCTGAGTAAATACAACTACAAGGAAATGACCTATCTCCATCATAGCAGGGTTGCAGTCAGCTAGACCCTCATTTAAAAATATTTCTTTTTTAGCTCAAGAAACATATTGTTGTTGTTATTGTTAACTGCCATTGAGTCAATTCTGACCCATAGTGACCTGTATAGGGTTTCTTAGGAGCAGCTGGTGAGCTTGAACTGCTGACCTGTGGTTTAAAGTGACTTTGCAGTCCACCGCATTGACCCACAGCACCACACCAGGACCCCAGCCATCACAATGTTGTTGTTGTTAAGTGCTGTCGAGACGGTTCCATCCCATAGCAACCTTGTATAGAGTTTCCAAGGAGCAGCTGGTGAGCTTGAACTGCCAACTTTGTAGTTCAAACGACTTTGCAGTCTGGCACATTAACACACAGTG
>NW_006408539.1:12988047-12992143 GCF_000296735.1 Chrysochloris asiatica
CAGCCTTCCTTATGGATTGCATCTCAATGTAAAGAAAACAAAAGTCCTCCACACTGGACCAACAAACAACATTCTTATCAAGGGAGAAAAGATTGAAGTTGTCAATGACTCCATTCTTTTTGGATTAACCATTAACACTCATGGAAGCAGCAGTCAAGAAATCAGACGATGTATTGCATTAGGCAAATCTGCTGCAACAAGACCTTTTTAAAGTGTTGAAGAGCAAAGATGTCAGCTTGAGGACTAAGGTGTGCCTGACACGAGCTATGGTATTTTCAATAACCTCATATACATGAGAAAGCTGGACAGCGAATAAGGAAGACCGTAGAAGAATTGATGCTTTTGAGTTATGGTGTTTGAGGAGAATATTGAAAGTGCCATGGGCTGCCTAAAGAACAAACAGATCTGTGTTGGAGAAAGTGCAGCCAGAGTGCTCCTTGGAGGTTAGGATGGCCAAGCTTCATCTGTAATAATTAGGACATACTGTTAGGAGGGACCAGTCATTGGAGAAGTATATCAAGTTTGGTAAGTGGAAGGTCAGAGAAAAAGAGGAAGACCCCCCAGCAAGATGGATTGGCAAAGTGGCAGCATCAATAGGCTCAAGAGTGGCAACAATTGTGAGGTTGGCCCAGGACTGGGCAGTGTTTTGTTCTGTTGTACATAGGGACACTATAAGTCGGTACTGATTGGATGGCACCTTACAACAACAGTAAGTATCATCTTTATGGATGATTATCCTTCTGGTCACTTTGGAAATCATTGTCCTCATGACACTCACAAAGTGGCCCTGTGTTATAGATCTGCTGCATGCATATGCATGGCTAGGAGATGTTGCATCAGGAAATGGTTTTCTGAGAGTGGTCCCTACTCAGGCTTCTTGAAGAAAATCTCACAGACCCCTTAGGCTCAGGATAGAAGACCGATCATGACCCCTGGTAAAGTCTTCTCCTCTGTGCTTTAGTTTGCATCCTTTCACAGCCTCAGAGTCATACTCAGGTGTCCAAGTGGAGTGTGGCCTCCTCAGAAGCTGGGAGGCACTATGGTGGTAATGATGGAGGAGGGAGTCCAAGGGAAGGGGCCCGAACAGGGAACAATGATACACATGGTTTTATTCCAGCTCTTAAGTCTACCAGGGGACTTCAAAAAGTTCTTGGAAAAAATAGACTGAAAAATAATGGAAGTTTTCCACCAACTACCTGAAGTCCTCTCCTATTTCTCTTTGAGGCCAGGTGTAACCCTTAACCTGGAACCACTTTTCCAGATAACATATACATTAGTAATTTAGCATGTGTCCTTCCTAAAGAAAACTTTATGACTTTGCTTTGTAACTACTCATTTTCTGCTTTAAGAGTATTTCTGATCTTTAGAAAATAGCTTCTTGTGACATAATGTTAAAATCAAATTAAGTGTATAAAACAGTGTACACAGTATGATTCGAAACTAACCTCCCCTTCCCACCCACTCACATGCACAGACATGTATGATGTTGCTGATATTTGCCATTGAGTTGCTTCTGACTCATGGTGCTTTTACTTTGCTTTTGAGCATCAAGCTAAAAAGGAGAAGCTAGAAATAGGTAGTCAAACACAAGGAAACCTGGTACGTTAGTACTTGTATTCCCTTCATTATTCACAGCAGCATGGCCTGGCCCTGGGCCTCTTCCATGATCATTCATTGGCCTGAGCAGACTGTTCTGGACATGGTATATTTTGAATAACTTCCAAACCAGGGGTCTCCTCTTCTAGTCCTATATCAGATGATATTCTGAGTTTTCATTAGCAAATTTTTAGAGATAGGCTGAGACTTGGCCCTTCTTCCTAATCTGATTTAGTCTGGAAGCTCCCCTGAAACCTGCCCACCAATATATCCAGCTGGTATTTGAAATACTGGTGGCATAGCTTCCAAAGTTACAGTGACACTGAAGCCACCACTGACAGGTGGTGAACATTTATTTATCCATACGTATTTTATTTAGACAAAAACTAAAGGATATGCATTGAACCTCAGCAGTGGCTATCTCGAATGTTTCTTTTGTTCATCATAAAATAGTTTACTAAGTTTCTTACAGTTTTAAATGACATCATAATTAGAAAAACAACACTGTTTTCAGTAGTGGATTCAGGCAGCTACAATAAAGAGAAGAGAATAAATTGAACTTGCAATTGCTGTTGTTGTTTAGATGCAGGAACTTGAGATGAGACAGGGTATCATCAGAAGACAATGGAGGATGGGAAAGGGACTCCAGGACACTTTGAAGTACTAGTGCAATAAACACGAACCCGTTTACTTCAGGCTGAAAAAGAAAGCAGGAAGAGAGGGGTGAGGGCATCAGCTATCCTATAGTCCAACAGTTTGATTTGGTTTGAAACCAGTGACGTGAGAGAGATAGAAAAGTCTTGCTCTATGGCGTTGTTTCTTTTCTTCCAGATGACTTCGAAACTTTGTGGTTCTACAGAGCTGCTACAACAGAAACACCCAAGTGGATGGCTCAACAAACAAACTTTGTTGTTGTTGTTGTTGTTTTAACGGTATAGGATGCTAGAAGTATTAATTCAGTGACAAGTGAGAAGTCTCTCTCTGGGTCAGCTCTGGAGGAAAGTCCTTCCCATTGTCGTCTCCTGAGTCTAGAAGTTTCTCAGCACAGGGACCCCAGGACAGAGGGATATGTCCCACTCACCATTCTTCTTTCTTGGTGGAGGGAGGTCCCTCTGATCTTCAGCACACTTGTTTAATCTCTTTTATAACACAAAAAGGGTTGACCTAACAGGCAACCTAATCCTGTGGATTGTCTCCTGTTTCATTAACATAACTACCAGGAATCCTGCCTCAGCAACATCATAGAGGTCAGGATTTACAACACATAGAAGAATTGGAGAAAAATATTGAAACTACCATGGGATGCCAAAAGAACAAACAGATCTGCATTGGAAAAAGTGCAGCCAGAGTGTTCCCTGGAGGCCAGGATAGACAAACTTCGTCTCTCATACTTCGGATATATTGTCAGGAGGGACCAGTCGCTGGAGAAGGATATCATGTTTGGTAAGGTCAGAGAAGAAGAAGACCCCCAGCAAGATGGATTGGCAAAGTAGCAGCATCAATGGGCTCAAGTGTGGTAACAATTGTGATGTTGGCCCAGGACCGGGCAGTGTTTCGTTCTGTTGTGCATAGGGTCGCTATGAGTTGGTGCTGACTCAATGGCACCTAACAACAACAGGACAGTTACATCATATAATAAAATGGAGAATAATTAGAAAATCATGATGTCTAACGGTGTCTGAGAACCATGGCCTTGCCAAGTTTACAAATGGTTAGGACATAGGGGATACAATGAAATTCATGACAAACACTATATATAGTCCTCAGCTTGAAGAATTCAAGGAATGTGAGAAAAAAAAAAAACACCTTTGTTTATTTAAGCCACTGTTTTAAGGTTTTCTGTTACTTGTGGGCAGATACATTGGTCACTGGGAGAGTTTCATATTTCATACCTTGATCCTTCCTTATGCACTGTTGCTAAATGCTGTCAAATTGGTTCCAACTCATAGCAACCCTGTATAGGGTTTCCCAGGAAAGGCTGGAGAGTTTGAACTACTGACTTTGTGGTTCAAACCAACCTTGCCACCCAGTGATTATCCTATAGCCCAGATCAGGACTTCTTAGGCACCATGGATACTATTAAATCCTGCCCCTCTCCCTTGAAGGGCCTAGTGCTTTTATGACTCAGAGTAAATGTGTTTCTTTCTTTGTGCCTGAAGGAACTTCCCTTCTGGCCACGGTCAACTCACCTTTCACATCTTTCTCTGATATGAGTCCCCTAGTCAGTGACATTTTATTTCTTACACTGAATTCCCTAGGGATTTCTGAAGTGCCTTTTGAATGCTGCTCTCCTGATTCTACTGTAAACTAGTTGTTTGTGTGTGTCTCGTGTCTCCTATTCATTCCCTGATGAGGCTGGAACTGGTGTACCGTCTTTCTCTGTATCCCCGTGTCTTTTAATACACAGTCAGAAAGAACCATCTGTTTTGCTTCAACAGATACGTATTGCCTTTTTTTTTTTTTTTTTTTTTTAGTAGACGGCATACGAGATGAATTGCTG
>NW_006408539.1:12992243-12994654 GCF_000296735.1 Chrysochloris asiatica
TGATTTTTTGTTTTTTTTTTTTTTTTTTTTTTGATAGCTTAAATTTTGATGAAAGTTTATACTGGCAATTTAAGAAGGAGTATGGTTTAGATAGGGAGTCTTAGTGTGGTGCTGTGGGTTAATGTGCTGGACTGCAAAGTCGGTTTGAACGGTAAGGTTGGTGGTTCAAGATCACCAGCCGTTCTTCTGGAGCCCTATAAAGGGTTGCTATGGGTTGAAACCGACCCGACGGCACTTAACAACAACATGGTTTAGATAATGCCTCTAAAGTGTCAGGCCCCAAAGAAAGCAAATCAAGCTACCTATCTGCTAACTCAAAATGCCACTACGTAATGATAACTAATTAGAAAAATAACCATAAAGAACTAGAGTTCTAAAAAAGCTTTAAAGGAAGGGCATTCTTACTAAAATCAAACTAATCAATACCACAGAGCTATTTAAATTTCAGACTAGAAAGTGTGGAGAGGAATATTAGTCTCTAGTGTAGGGATTGTAGGCTCTTTTTGGCATTTTGGACATGGGTACTTTACCTAGACACAGATATCCTCTGCTTACATAGGAGACTTGAACACACGGGAAGTAGCTAGTTAGGAAATGAGGGACCAGAGAGACTAGACTTCTTGTTGTTAAGTGCCATCCACTTGGTTCCGACTCATAGTGGCCCTGTATAGGATTTCCAAGGAGCAGCTAGTGAATTAGAACCACTGGCTTTGCAGCTCAAACCAACCTTGAGGTACAGTGCATTATCCCACAGTGCCACACCAGGTTTCAATTTAAAAATTGCAACATTTTCTAGGAATTGGAGACCTTGGTTTAAAATAACATTTAAGAGATCCTCACTATATTGACATTGTTTTGTTTTAACTTCTTATCTTCTATATTCTTTAAGGAGTCCTGGTGTGGTGCTGTAAGATAAGCACTGGACTGCAAGGTCGTTTGAACCACAAGGTTTATGGTTCAAACTCACCAGCTACTCCTCGGAAACCCTATACAGGATCACTATGAGTCAGAACCGCCTCAATGGCACTTAACAAAAATATCCTTTTGAATGGAGTCCTGGTGTGGTGCTGTAGGGTAAGCACTGAACTACTAACCACAAGGTCAGAGGTTCAAACCCCCCAGCTTCTCCTCAGAAACCCTCTACAGGTTCACTATAAGTCCAAACAAATCTGACATCACTCAACAATAACAAATCCTTTTCGATAAATTATGAATAATTTGATATGATAAATAATTGAACCTCTCATTTCTGAAGTTCCTATTGTATGTGGGGTACTTTGCTGGATGTTTTTACAAGTATTTGTTGTTGTTGTTGTCAGGTGCCATCGAGTCGGAACCGACTCATAGCGACTCCATGCACAGCAGAACGAAACAATGTTCGATCCTGGGCCAACCTCACCACCGCTGCCACCCCCGAGTCCATCAATGATGCCACCTGGCCGATCCATCTCGTTGGATTTAGTGACATTTACAAGTATAATGTCACTAAATTCGCACAGTGACCTCATGAGCATGCACTACCTCCAAGTATACATAAAGTAACCAAGATTACAAAAGCCATCAAAAAACTCAACTGGGGAAGGGGAGACTAAGAATTTGAATGCAGAGTTATCTGTCTCCTTTGTGAAATCCACAGTCCCACCCCCACCCTCCCTCTAATGGAGAAATCCTGGTGTGGCGCTGTGGGTTAATGCTCTAGGAGATCAAAGCCAGTTTGAACTGCAAGGTCCATGGTTCAAGCTCACCAGCCACTCCATGGGAATCCTACACAGGGTCACTATGGGTCAGAACTGACTCGATGGCACTTAACAACAACAATGGAGAAGTGAGAAGTGCTCATTTGGTTACTGGGTGAGACATTTAGTACATATCACCTTTCAGATATGGATTTTCAGAATGTGCCTTTCTACTTGACATTTCACTTTGAACAGCATTTTAATGAGTATCTAAATTTAGATTGAATACTAGATTGTACATGGGTTTTACTTCTTTATTTTTAAACTGTTAATTAAGTTGATTCTTTTATTGTGCAAATTAAATAGATAATTTCAAAGACAAGTAAGTCTTTGCTGCCATCAGAATTTATTTAAATTCAGTATGCTTTAATTCGGGTTATCTTTTTAAAGCTGCTATAATTAATAATGAGAAAAAATAAAGGATACTTAAAGGAGAAACGGGAGAAAAATGGTAAAATAAACTACAGGGAGAGGTTAATTCTTAGAGTTTAGATGCCAAGGGGGCTTCAAAAAGTTCATGGAAAAGTAGAATGAAAAGACAATGGATTTTGTTCCATGAACTGTTTGAAGCCCCCTCATATTGGTTTGTTGTTGTTGTTAAGTGCCATCGAGTCTGTCCTGACTCGTAACGACCCTATATTTGCTGTGGGTTAATGTGCTGGACTGCAAAGTCGG
>NW_006408539.1:12994945-13006882 GCF_000296735.1 Chrysochloris asiatica
TGTTGTTGTTAAGTACCGTTGAGTCGGTTCCGACTCGAGTGACCCTGCACAGGGTTTGGAAGGCTGTAAATCTTTATGGGAGCAGACGCCTCATCTTTCTTCCGTGGAAACACTGGTAGTTTCGAACAGCTGACCTTGAGGCTGGCAGCCCGACTCGTATTGGTATAGAATGTGATATATATAAAAAGAATTAAATATAATACTTAAATAAAAAACATGAAACTCGACCGGTATGTAAGGCCCTTAGTTTGCTGTCAAATATTTGTGAGAAAGCATTCAGCAAAGCTGTACAAGAATTAACAAAGCCAAAGGCAGTTTCCATGTGTATTTCATCACTGATGAACACCCCGACTGCCCTCCATTCAAGTTCGGTCTCCATTTCTAAAGCGGAAGTATGAATAAGTCATGATACATCGACATACAATTGTGTCATCGCTTTCTTGGTCTCAGGTGCTGTTGGATTGCATTTATACCCTGTCAATTCTTTAACCAGATGTAGAAACACAGCTTATTTGAGTCATTTGGGAAGTGTTACATGACCTATCACTATGTGGCTTCATGGTTTATGTATCTTTAATATTTGTAATTTAGAAGAGTAATGAATTTAGACAAGATTGCTGCATGGGCCTAGAGGTATTCATCTGGCAGAAATAGCCACTGGAGCTTCATCAGCATAAAATTAAAGTCGCAGACTTGACGGCTTGGCTGATAGAAATGTAGTCATTCAAAATTTGGATGGAACACAAATGGTCTGGTTTTACTTTTCAGATATTTGTAAATTAAAACTATTATATAAATAAATATAGTATAAGAAAAAAAGGTATTATCTGAAAAATTAATTTGGGCAAAATTTTTCTTAATTGACTTGTAAAATCCAGGTAGGTTTTCATAGGATGTGAGGTGTTGTTAACCTGAAAAACCAGCTAAACAATATAAGGGTTTCCTGACTATCCATAAATGCATAAGGAAAATGTTTAAATGTTCCGTGGCTAATGATATTTCAGAGCCCTGTGAAGACAGAGTCTTGATAGGGAAGCCCCAAGTTTCTAACTAATAGAGTGATTTCACACACCTATATTAGGTGCTGTTCAGTCGGTTCTGACTCATAGTGACCTTATGCACAATAAAAGGAAACAATGCTCAGTCCTGTGCCAACCTCACAATTGTTACATTTGGACCCATTGCTGCTGCCACTGTGTCAATCCATCTCATTGCGGGTCCTCCTTTTTTCACTGCCCCATCTACTTTACCAAGCATGATGTCCTTCTCCAGGGACGCGCCCCTTCTGATACTGTGAGAGACGAAGTCTCACCATGCTGTTTTTTAAATTCCTTATCCTTATCAGCAGATGTTTTGAACATCATATATATATGATATATACTCTGGTAGCGTAGTGGTTACGAATCGGGCTGTGAACCTTAAGGTCAGCGGTTCGAAACTACCAGCTGCTCCGTGGGAGAAAGATGAGGCTTCTACTCCCGTAAAGATTTACACCCTCGGAAACCCTATACATGGTCGCTATGGGTCGGAACCGACTCGATGGCACATAACAACAACATATATATATAATGTGTATGTAGGAGTCCTGGTGTGGTGCTATGGGTTAATGCGCTGGGTTGCAAAATCAGTTTGAACTGTAGGTCGGTGGTTCAAGCTCACTAGCTGCTCTTTGGAAACCCTATGCAAAGTTGCTATGGGACGGAATTCACTCAATGGCACTTAATAACAACAACAAGCCATATGTAATATATAATATACATATAATATATACTATTATATGTGGTAAGGAGCTCTGGTAGCGTAGTGGTTACGAATCAGGCTGTGAACCGCAAGATCAGCAGTTCGAAACTACCAGTTGCTCCGTGGGAGAAAGATGAGGCGTTCTGCTCCTGTAAAGATTTACAGCCTCGGAAACCCTGTACAGGGTCACAATGAGTCAGAAACTGACTCCACGGCATATAGCCACTGCCATTTTATGTGGTAGTGGAGGTGGTGTGCCGTGGAGTCGGTTCCAACTCATAGCAACCCTGTAAAGGGTTTCTGAGGCTGCAAATCTTTACAGGAGCAGAAAGCTTCATCTTTCTCCCAGGAAACTGTTGGCAGTTTCACATTGCTGATCTTGAGCTTAGCAGCCCGACTCATAATCACTCAGCTACCAGAGCTCCTTATTCTATATATAAATTTACAATTGACAAATTATACTAATGTTAAATGTTGTCAAGCCTATTCCAACTCATGACGACCCGGCTAGGGTTTCCCAGGAACAGCTGGTGAGTTTGAAGCATTACCCTTTTGATTAGCAGTCCAGTGTTTATCTTACAGTGCTACAAATCTGTTAAAACCTACACAGATAGAGATATGTGAAAAGCATAAGATGAAAATAAGAATTAAAAAACTTGTATTTAAATGATTGTTTATTTATTTATAATACAAGATGCATTTTTTCCCCACTAAAATGGTGTTCTGGTGCCTTACTTTATAATGTCGCATTCACAGTGATATCTTCATATCATACATTATTATATAAAGGCCAGTTATGTACGTAGTCTGAGGCTCATCATGAGTTATAATGGATGTAAATTCTTATTTTAAATAGTGTTCTTTATAATTTCAGAGTTTGTAGATTTTATCCTAGCTCATTAGATCATTAAGATTTTTATCCTCTAATCAGGGAGAATAAAGAACTAATTGTAAACATGGGGAAAAGGTCAGTGCTGGCATTTTCTTATAAGAACAAATTCACATGCACTTACTTTAGGTCCTGGTGTGGCACTGTAGGATAAGTACTGGACTGTTTACCAGCAGGTCAGTTGTTGTAACCCACCACTCACTTCTTGGCTGTTGACTTGAAACAGACTGATCTCTTCCAATCAGTTGCCAGATAGTTTTCTTCCAAATTTCTTGGCCTAGATGACTGAGTGCCCCTAGTGCCACATCAGTTTGTTGAAAGATTTCAGTTTGTATTCTATCAATACAAATTGATCCCCAAGTTGTCAAATAATTTATTTTGCTTGGATCCACAATCAACACTTATGGAAGCAGTAGTCAAGAAATCAAATGACTTATTGCATTATATAAATCTGCTGCACAAGATTTCTTTAAAGTATTGAAGAGCAAAGTCAGTTTGAGGACTAAGGTGCCCCTGATCCAAGCCATGGTATTTTCAATAGATTCATATGCATGTGAAAGTTGAACAATGAGTAAAGAAGACCATAAAAGAATTAAGCATTTGAGTTATGGTGTTGTCGAAGAATACCGAAAGTACCAGGGAGTGTGAGAAAAGGAAACAATTCTGTCTTAAAGGAAGTACAACCAGAATGTTCCTTAGAAGCAATTATGGCCAGGCCAGGCTTTGCCTCTGGTACTGTGGACGTGTTCATAGGGAGGACCAGTCCCTGGAAAAGGGTATCAAACTTAATAAAGCTGAGGGTCAACAAAGAAAAGGAGACGGATTGACACAGTGACAGGAGCCACGAACTCAAACAACAATTGTGCGGATGGTGCAGGACCAGGCAATGTTTTATTCTGCTCTGCATAACGTCAGCATGGGCTGGAACTGAAACAATGACACCAAACAACAACAGCAACAATCACCTAATGTACTTGGCTGCTAACTGAAGTGTTGGAGGTCTGAGTACACTGAGAAGCACGTCAGAAGAAAGGCCTGGTGATCTGCTTCCAAGATTTCACCGATTGAAGTCTGTGCTCAGTTCTACTCTGACACATATGTGGGTCATGACTCAGAATCAACTCCATGGCTTTTGATCATTTTGTTGTAAAGCAAAAGTAAAATTAGCTTTTCTGTCTGGGATCATCCAACTTAAACTAGAAACTTCTAGACTGGTAAGAAGCTCTACATGATCTCTTTCCGACTGTGCTTCGAAAGAGCCTTGAAACTTCAAAAGCGTAAAAACGGGGTCAATCTCATCATAAACAGGGGCATGAACCTTCTCCAAATACTCCAAATATGCCTTTAGGTCAGGGACTATATCCCAGAGATTTATTATATTTTTTAGCAAAAGGGAGCAAGATACTCACTTTGACCCTATGACAAACATTTATTCATTCTACTAAGGAGTTAAAATCAACAGAAGTCAACTCATTTGCTTTAAAATTTCCCACTATTTCTTCAGCATCACTCTGATAGTGCATTTCCAGCCATAATGGATTATTTTAATGAAGACTGTGGCATCGTTTCACTCAGTTGTTTTACCTAAATTAACAGATTCCAGGTGATAATGTCTGAAGCCACCACTGATGGCATTTTAATGTAGAATTACTCTCTAGAATATGAATGGTGTCTCGAAAAGATTTGTATCCCAGTTACTTATTGCTTTTTACTCATCATGTCTCCTTCCCCAACAGATAATGGAGATTAAAAACAAAAACAAACTACCTGTAGCTCACTTTTACATTACTTGTTATGTCTTATAAGCCATTTGCGGTCATGATTAATTTCATAGGCTGTTTTTAACTCTCTCCAATGAATGTAGTATACTTCCATGAACTCTCCTTAAATTCTCATTGTGTCACATGGTAGTGATAAAAAAGAATCACATTAAGAGTGAATGTCTGAAGGGCAAAAGATAGATGGAAGTCAGAATTGACTCCCCCATCCCCTCCCTCCCAAAAAAAGTTCAACACTGGACAATGATATAGCTACCAGTTCTTTAGATAAATAGTAAAATATGGAGTTTTTACAATGAAGGAACTCATAAATGAGACAGCTTCTTGCATTGGTATGCTTTATGTGTGCTAGAGCTAAAAAATAATTGCATTTGGTGTACTGTTTCCCTGTTCTGCCTGTTGTTAAGTCAGGATTATTTGTGTTCTAAACAATATGCTGATTCTGGCTAAACAAAGCACAAACAAACAAACAGATTCATTGCAAGTGTATCTACTAGTTCACTATTCAAAGGGAGAACTGGTCAACAAGGCCAACCAGAACCAATGTCTCCAGTCCATAGGGGTCTCCTTTCTGCATCTCTCTAAATAAGGACTCCGTTGACCAGTCCCTCCATATAATAGTTGAAATGGTCAGGGGCAAACTCACTAGCTTACAACTGAGACCACAGCAGTAGTTTCTTCATGTACAATCCAATGATACAGATTACACTCTTTGAGTTGGGAGTTTGTAAAAATGGTCCAGAAATCCTGAACAGTAAACATGAAACACAGGAGAGGTGAACTTGTGCATGCCTGTCCCCAGCAGACTTACTCAGACCTTAACTTGGTGTTGGATGAGTTCTTCCACCTTGGACATGGCTTGCTATGTGGACATATAAAATGTGGCCTCAGTAGTTACTGTCACCTGAAGCCCTGCAGATACTAAGGATGGGTTTGGAAAAGTTAGTACATGTTAAAAGAATGCTTGCACATAATAATCCAAAGCAAATCAAATGAAGTTGATTCTGAGGCTTTAAGTAGTTCTCCCAATGCCTAACCCACAGAGCCCAGTGCACAAGATAACATTTGGGAATTACTCCTATTTTATCTTCATGATATCTGGACCAAATCCCTGTGACAGGGCTGGAAGTCTACTAATGAAACATCTTCCGTCATCTACCCTTCTCTATAATGTGGGAGTGGACAATCATGGCCACTCTCACTTGAGCTCAATGAATTATGGAAGAATTTTCTATAGTAATGAAAAACTTTATTAAAGCAGTAATGGAATACCCATCTCAGAATGTGACATTATTCCTTAAGATAGCTTATATACTTACTTTCTGATGTATGGATTGAAATAATTCTATATGTGACTCTCATTTTATATGGCATTTGTATTAATCAGCAGCCATAAGGTAATACACAGGTTCAAGATTTAAGTTACAATATCAATGTTTTTCTTGAAACCAAAGTATTAAGATGCTAGGAAAGAGAAGGTAAAATAAATGATCCTCATTTTCACAAAACATTTTTTAAAATGAAAAAGAAAAAAAAAGGTTCCAAAAACTAGATTAAAGTCCTTAATCTTTGCTACCTACAGCTTCTGGTGAAGAAAATAAAACAGCAAACTACTTTATAGATGGGAATGCAGAAATATTGCCCTTGACAAAAAGAATAAAAAATAAGAACATAGACAATGTTTGTGTCATTACGGTTTTAATCACCTTTCCCCTGTATTGCAGGCTATTAGGTTAAAATGTCAAGACTGCCAAACTTGCCAAGTCACTGAAGTTTGGGTGGGTAGGGTAGGGAAGAGTTGATTGACATTTGCATTCAATGAGTAGTGGTATAACACGTTAATAACAGATAAGCTGTAGATTGGTTTGGTGACTTATACAGAACACTGTTTTACATCAAAAATAGGTAGTTTCCTTTGTCAAAGTTGCACTTTGAAAGATCCTTCCAACTTTAACTTGACGTTGTAGTTTTCAAGGGTATTTCTGAAACAGATTCAACTTCAAGCAATAAAGTTCTAAATTAGTCACCTGTGTGACTTGTTTCAATATCAGTGATAGTTGATATTTTTGATATTTCTTTCCAAAATGTGATACCACAGGAGTGAAGGGAAAGAGTTTGCCATTCTTTAGAGTCTTCTAACTGAGGATCTCTGGTAGCATAGTGGTTACGAATCGGGCTGCTAATCTCAAAGTCAGCAGTTCAAAACTACCAGCAATTCCATAGGAGAAAGATGAGACTTTCTGCTCCCATAAGGTTTATAGCCTTGGAAATCATATGCGGGGTCGCTGTGGGTCAGAATCGACTGAAAGGCAATTAACAACAACAACAATTGAAGATGGAGTTTTTCTGTAAAAGTTGTAGTTGGTGATCTATGGAGTCGTATCTCTAAGTTTATAGGCAATTATAAAACTTCATTTTAATCCACTACTAGATTTAGGGAGGGCATGTGGAGAGAAGCCACAAATAATCTTAAAGGTCATAGTATTATAATATCATTATTAAGTGCTGTCAAGTCATTCCAATTCACAGTGTTCCAAATCCTGTGCAGGATTTCCAATGAGTGGTTGGTGGGTTTGAACAACCTACCTTGCAGTTAATAGTCTAGTGCTTATGCTAATAGCAATAAAAAGAACAATGGTATTCTTCCATTAAAAAATACTAATTGAGGGTTCATTGCTTATCACTCATTGTACGACATGATGATAATCAAAGGCAGTCTTCATCCCTGATTTCATAGTGCTTACAGTCCTGGTGTGGCACTGAAGTATAAGTACTAGACCGAAAGGTTGGTTTGATCTGCAAGGTCATCAGTTCAAATTCACCAGCCACTCCTTGGAAACCTAATACAGCATCACCGTGAGTCGGAACCAATTCGACAACACTTCACAAAAACAAAAACGACAGCCTTGTAAGAGAAGCAGCATTCATTTCAGTTTACGTGGCATGTTACAAAGGAAAGTGATGCTGGAGCTGAGGTTTGAAAGATGGGAAGGAATGAACTCAACAAAGGGGAAAGCAGAGAGCTTTCCAGGTATCTGGACAGATGGAGCAAACAGCACTAAAAGCTGCTTAGGATATGGAGGCTGAGATAACAAAGGGAATCAAAGCATCATTCAAGGTCGAAGAATTCTTATGAAAAGCTAGTTAGAGGGTTTCAGTATGGGAGTGGAATGTCTCTATATGAAATGATGAAACTCACCACACATCCTGCAACTTACAATAGGAAGGAAGGATGGATGTAGCACTGAGTGTTTAAAGGAGTGATGTATCCGATGCACTGGGTTTCTAACCTGCTGAACCTCTTATATCAAGTACTTGCACTGAACGTCTGTATGACACACTGAGCCAAGTGATTGATGCTTTGGGTACAGCAGTGCATGGCTCTTTTCCTCCATATTCTGATTTATGATGTCTGCCAAATGTCAGATTATACGAATGATCCAGGAGATCAATCTTCTCTTAATCATTTCAGAAAACTGAGAATGAGAGAAAGCAACATTTCCTGTAGTTTTATAATGGTTTACAACATATACATATCTCTTAATTTTTATTCTATTCCTTTTGTCCATCACATGGAAGTTCACATTACATCATTACTTATTTTATTCTATACTCATTATTCCTAGCAGATTCCTATAGATAGCAATTCCTAAATTGATAGATTATTAAAAATCACTTGCAACAGTACATTGACAGGGAACTGTCAGAAGTTCAAACTGAAATCTGAAGAGGATGTAGGAAAAGGGTTTTCATTAATAATGTCCGATGGACCTTGACTGAAAGCAGAGAATATCAGAAAGATGTTTACCTATGATTTATTGATTATGAAAAGTCATTCATTTGTGTGGATCGTAAGAATTTATGGATGACTTTTCACAGAATAGGAATTCCATAACTCAATTATGCTCATGAAGAATCTAACTGCTAAGAGGCAGTTATTAGAACAGAAAAGAGGATACTATATGGTTAAAGATCAGGAAAGGTATGTGCCAGGATTGCATCTTTTCACCATACTTATTCAATCTGTTTGCTGAGCAAATAATCTGAGAAGCTGGATTACATGAAGAAGAATACAGCAGGAGGATTAAAGGAAGACTCATTAACAGTCTGCTATATGCAGATGAGGAGTCCTGATGTGGCATTGTAGTTTAAGCACTGGAATGCTAACTGCAAGGTCAGGGGTTCAAACCCACCAGCTGCTCCTTGGAAACTCTATATAGGGTCATTATAAATTGGAACCAACTCTACAGCACTCAATAACAACACATATGCAGAAGACACAACCTTGCTTGCTGAAAGCAAAGAGGACTTGAAGCGCTTAGTGATGAAAAACAAATACTGCAGCCTTCAATATGAATTATACCTCAGCATAAAGAAAACAGAATTCCTCACAACTGCACCAATAAGCAACATCATGATAAAAGGAGATTAAAGTTGTATAGGATTTAATTTTACTTGAATCTACAATTAATGACCATAGAAGCAGTAGTCAAGAAATTAAAGGACCTGAAGAACAAAGTCAAGTTTCGACTTTCGTTATTGAAAGATTCTCTGGGAAAATTATTGAAAGATGCAGAAAGCATCAGAAGAAGATGGAAGGAATACACAGAGTCATTGTACCAAAAGGAAATGGTTAATGTTCAACCGTTTTAAGAGGTAGCGTATGATCAAGAGCCAATGATACTGAAGGAAGAAGTCCAAGGTGCATTGAAGGAATTGGCAAAGAACAAGGCACCGGGAATTGATGGGAAAGATCATGTGGTTTCTTCTTTTCTCCACTTTTTCTCTTTCTCCATTTGTTCTCCCTTTCCCACTTAAGAATGCTAAGAAGAACTTGAAACAGGCCCGAGGAACCATGAACTTGCGTGTTCCTACAGACTGTTGGAAGATAAACAGTCAAATGCTAACTACAAGGTCGACAGTCCAAACTCACCAGCTGCTCTCGGAAACCTTGTACAAGGTCCCTATGAGTCAGAACTGACTCACCAACATACAACCATAGTGGTGGCCTATAGATTTTGGGAGAGAGGTTAATTAAAGCTATAATATTGTTTTAATTCTCTTGACGTGGAATCCTTTTCTCGGTCTGTGTATCTGTTGTGTAACTTTTATATAACCAATTGTAAAAGAGTTTCTGGAATGCATTATATATAAAAGCTACACTTCCTTAAAAGAATCCGTTTTTTTATGAGAAATTTTAGATAGTTATTACTAGGCCAGATCATTTTTACTTATCATATTAAGCTTCATTTATAAAACTTTGGAACATAAAATAAATACTACTTCTCTTTCATTGCTCTTACATTTTTGTCTCCATCACTTGTCTGTCAGTTTGTCATACTGTGGTGGTTTGTGAGTTCCTGTGATTCTGGAATCTATGCCACTGGTATTTTAAATACCAGCAAGGTCACCCATAGTGGACAGGTTTCAGATGAGCTTCCAGATGAAGACAGACTAGGAAGAAGGAGTAACGAACTACTTCCAAATACTTAGTCACTGAAAACTTTATAAATAGCAGAGAAACACTGTCAGATATAGTGCTGGAAAATGAGCCCCTCATGTTGGAAGACACTCAAAATGCAACTGGGAAAGAGCTGCCTCCTCAAAGCAGAGTTGACCATGATGACGTGACTGGAGAAAAGCCCTTGGGAGAAAAGCCTGCGGGACCTTCAATTGCTGATGGGGCACAACTCAAAATGAAGAGAAACAGCTGTAAATATCCATTAATAATTGAAAAATGGAATGTACGAAGTATGAATCTAAGAAAATTAGAAATCTGACAACCACACGGTTTACTATGCAGGGAAAGACAAATTGAAGAGGAATGGTGTTGCATTCATTGTCAAAAAGAACATATCCAGATCAGTCATGAGGTACAATGCTGTCTATGATAGGATAATATCCAGATGCATACAGGGAAGACCAGTTAATACCACTATTATTCAAATGTATGCACCTACCACTAAAGCCAGTGAGGATGAAATAGAAGAATTCTACCAATTTCTTCAATCTGATATTGATCAAACATGCAATCAAGATGTAGTGATCATTACTGGTGATTGTAATGCAAAGGTTGGAAGCAAAGAGGAAGGATTAATAGTTAGAAAACATGGTCTTAGAGATAGAAATGTTGCTGGAGATCACATGACAGAATTCTGCAAAATCAATGATTTGTTCATTTCAAATACCTTCTTTAGACAGCATAAGAGACAAGTATACAGATGGACATCAACAGATGGAATACATAGAAATCAAATCGACTACATCTGCGGATGATGGAAAAGCTCCATATCATCGGTAAAAAAAAGGCCAGAGGCAGACTGTGGAACAGACCATCAATTACTCATATGCAAATTCAAACTGAAGCTGAAGAAAATGAAAACAAGTCCTAGAGAGCAAAAATATGACCTTGAATATATCCCACCTGAATTTAGAGATCATCTGAAGAACAGATTTGATACATTAAACACTAAAGACTGAAGACCAGAAGAGTTGTAGAGATATCAAGAACATCATACATGAAGAAAGCAAAAAGTCATTAAGAAGACAAAAAAAGAAGGAAAAGGTCAAAATGGATGTCAGAAGAGACACTGAAACTTGCTCTCCAGTGTAGAGATGCTAAAGCAAGTGGAAGAAATGAGGAGGTCCAAGAGTTGAACAGAGAATTTCAAAGATCAACTCAAGAAGATAAAGCCAAAGATTACAATGAAATGTGCAATGATCTGGATCAGAAAACCAAAAAGGAAGACCATGCTCAGCATTTGTCAAGCTGGGGGAACTGAAGAAAAAAATTCAAGCCTTGACTTTCAGTATTGATGGATTCTTTGGGTAAATTATTGAATGATTCAGAAAGCATCAGAAGAAGATAGAAGGAATACACAGAGTCACTGAACCAAAAGTAAATGGTTGATGTTCAACCATTTCAAGAGGTAGCATATGATCAAGAGCCAATGATACTGAAGGAGGAAGTCCAAGGTGCATTGAAGGAATTGGCAAAGAACAAGGCACCAGATATTTATGGAATAAACATTGAAATCTTTCAAGAAAGTGAGGCGGCACAGGAGGCACTCACTCATCTATGCCAAGAAATTTGGAAGACAACTCTCTGGACAACTGATTGGAAGAGATAGTATTTGTGCCCATTCCAAAGAGAGGTAACCCAACATAATGCAGAAATAGTCAGACAATATCTTTGATATCCCCAGCAGAGAATATCAGAAAGATGTTTTGTTGTTGTTAGGTGTCATTGAGTTGGTACCAACTCATAGCAACCTTATGCACAGCAGAATGTAACATTGCCCAATTCTGGGCCAACCTCACTACTTTTGACATGCTTGAGTCCATCAATGCTGCCACTTGGCCAATCCATCTCATTGGGGGTCTTCCTCTTTTCCCCTGACCCTCCACCTTACCAAACATGATACCCTTCTCCAGTGACTGGTCCCTCCTGACACTATGTCCGAAGTATGAGAGACCAAGTTTGGCCATCTTGGCCTCCAAGGAGCACTCTGGCTGCACTTCTTCCAAAAC
>NW_006408539.1:13007052-13016985 GCF_000296735.1 Chrysochloris asiatica
ACAATTTAAAAAGGTCTTGTGCAGCAGATTTGCCTAATGCAATATGTCATTTGATTTCTTGACTGCTGCTTCTGTGAGTGTTGATAGTTGAGCCAAGAAGAATGAAGTCCTTGACAACTTCAATCTTTTCTCTGTTGATAAGAATGCTGTTTCTCCTTCCCAAATCTTAGTCCTCAGCAGTAGAGTCTGCAGTTTCTGGGTTTGCCTTTAACCACTTTTCTGTGTGAGAAATTTGTGGCTCAATGGTTATCTGTATTCATGAACATTTGGACCAAGACTACTGACCACAAATGCATTCATCCATCCATTGCTGTTGAGTTGATTCCAACTCACTGTGACCCTATAGGAGAGAGTAGAACTTTCCTGTAAGGTTTCCAAGGCTTCACTCTTTATAGAAGCATGCTGCCACATCTTTCTGTCATGGAGTGGCACGTGGGTTCAAACCAAGAACCTGTCAGTTAGCAGCTGAGAGATTGAGGACTGCACCAAGAGAGCTCTTCGTGGTCACAACGACCTCCTTTAAAAAAAAGTTTGAAATGACATATTCCATGCTTGCCATCCAATGGTTGTGCTTTACTCACTCCCACAAATTCACATGAGTGGACTGGTAGCTCTTCAGGAATTTTGAAATCTAGCTGTTAAAATCACCAGTGTAAATTCAGGCACCAATGTAATATTTACACCACAGCCATAAGCAACTAGTGTAAAACATGACTTCCCACCTATCATCCACACTCTTTGATCCTTCTGCCTGGAGCTTTCTCTCTCCAGCTATTAATCAAAACAGAAAATTTAACGAACCAGAAAATCTTTATTTGTAGTTTCAAAAATAGTTTTAGATTGCCTGCTAAAATGCCAATTTCTTAGGTTGGGCATTATCCTGTAGAAGTAGGCAAGACTTGGCCCCTGCTGGTCATGGCGAGCAGTCTGTAATTAAGAACAGTTACTGTATACACTTCACTTCTTATTTCATTCTCAGTGTTTTGAGGTGGGTCCTCATGTGTGCCTATATAACACTTACATTTAGGAAAAGTGTCTGTTCAAATTAATTCTCTCTTCCAAGAGTGTCACTTCCTAGTAAAGAACAGCTTTAATTTTAAAAATGACTGTCTCCAAATAGGAAATATCTTCTGATTATAGGTGGCCTCTGCAACTTTTATATCCTCTCATTCCCTCTCTTCCATATCATTTACTCATTGAAAGAAAATACCAGCATTTCCTTACCATGGAACAGTCAGCTCAATTGGTGTAGGTCATATTGCTGAAAGCATAAAAGTAACACATGGTGAGGAAAAAAATGTATCTGACAAGCTTTTTTTTTTTTTTTTGTTCTTTCAAATTTTGATTATATCAGGTTTTCATAATTAGATTATTTTCTTGGTTAAATCAATTTGAGCCAACGTTTTTTCCCTTCCGTATTATCAACTTCTGGAAACATTCCTTATACACGAATTGTAATATAAATGAAAAAAAAGAATTGCTTTGGCTAAAGGCAATGCTTTCAGATGCATGATTTATTCTAAATGTAACTAAGAAAGCATCTCAAACTTTTTACTAAATTTGAGATACAAATAAACGTTAACTATCAAGAGATTGATTCTCCCAAATTGACACTATTAATGGTGCTTAATTGTTGCAGACCATGTAAGACTAGTCAGAGGTTCGAGGCCCTCTAGGCCCGAGTGTAACAAATGAGGTCACTGGCAGTTAATGGCAAATTGCTTTCATCTTAATATTAAGTTATATGTATTAAATTAATACACAGAGCCTTTGATAATCCACAGATAAATGTGATATTTTCCTAAAGCCGAGACTAAAGGTTGCAAGGTTTAGCCTTTCTCCAAAGGATTAACTAAAAATATCTTAGCTACTTCACAGCTCTTTGTTCCATAGACAGAGAACCCATCCTCCCTAATCCTTTTCCAGGTGCAGCCCATTCACTGGGAGTCCTCCTGAAAACCTGGCTCAGGAAGCCGAAACAGCGGGACTCCGCCCGCCCAAGCTTTTGTCATTACTCTCACCTTTCCCCACCTGTGCTCAGGGGCTATAGATATGTTAATTGGGCTTGAGAAACCAAGTTGCTGGCCTGGGATTCGAACCAGCGAAGTACGATGTAAAGTTACCTGAAAGTCTGGAAACGTACTGATGTTAGCCGTACCTTGCCTAAGTCCCTCCCAGCTTGGTGTGAAGCTCCTCCCCTAAATAAAACAGAGGCCCGAGCCTCCCCAGGTGTGCATTACTGGTTGGAAGGCATGCAGTAAAGATTGCAGTGCATTACGGGCTGGAGGGCATGCGGTAAAGATTGCAGGGCAGTGAGTTGCTGCCTGCAGAGGCCACGATGCCTGTACTCCCAAGCCTGCCCACCAGTGATGTATCCACCCTGGCTTTGGGGTGCCTCATTGTCTCTCTCTTTGTCTCTTTCTGTGTATTCTTGATATATTGCAATCGGCCGTATCTCCTCCTCATGAACCGAAGCCCTATGTCAAAGCAAGTCCCCGACACTTAATGATTTTTGTGGAATTGAAATGTGTTACTTTATTACCTATTGCAAAGTAGAAAACAAAATCAATTGTTTGTTTGTGGTTTCATTTCCCGGGTCAAAATAGCTCTTTCTGGCCACTCATCTGTGAATATTTTGTTCTTCTAAGTCCTGCAGGAAGTTCCTAGCATATAAATGCATTGTGTTTCAAACGGACATTTTAGGTAATTTTTTGAAACAGAAAAATCCTTTTCTTCTCCCAATTAAAAAAAAAAAAATTAAAGGCCCGAATGGGAGTTTCCGCTTTCTTGCCTTCCCACCTATCTAGAACAAGTTTGGTTTCTACCTGTTTGTAATAACCCAGTAGTCCTGGTGTGGCTCTCTGGGTTAAGGCACTGGATTGCAAAGTCGGTTTGAACCACAAGGTTGGCGGTTCAATCTCACCATCTGCTCCTCGGAAACCCTATACAGAGTTGTTATGGATCGGAACCGATTCGAGGGCACTTAATAACAACAACAACAATTATAACACAAGACTGTGTTCCCATGGAGAGCAGAAACCATATCTTACTTGTTTGTTAGAATTCATGGGCCCTCAAGTTTCCTGGGGTCATCTTGCCTTTAATGCACAAATGTGATGGCAAGAGTCCCACCCAGTCTGGCTGAAGGAGTCTGGCCTCTTCCCTACTACCTCTGAGAGTTCTGGGGTGGGCATTTGGTTCTGGTTGGTACTGGTTACCGCTGTGCTTTGCTTTTCCAGATTCCTCTCTAGGCTTTAAGGAACCCTTGTTCAAACCCATGGGTGAGAGGTGAGGCTGACAACTCCAGTTATTATCAGTCTTGTGGACCCTATAGAGGCTTGCTATGAGTCAGAATCAACTTGGTGGCAGTGGAAGTGGGTTTCTAGGCTTTACCTAAACTCTGGCATTGCACCACAGAAGCTGCAGAGATTGCCAATGCTGATGACTAGAACACACACAGATGAGGAGTATTTAGAACAGGGTCTCAAAGAATACACGTTTCCTAGGTAGTGCAAACAGTTTCCACCTGATTGCTAACTTAATGCGTGATAGTTCTAACCCACCCAGTGGCATGGAGAAAGAAATGGTCTGATGGTCTGCTTCTGTTAAATTAGAGCCAAGAAAACCCTGTGGAGAAGTCCTACTCTGTAACCCATGAGCTTGAAATTGGCTTGATGGCAACTAACAGTAATCACATGAGGTAACCTGCCCCATCAGCCGCTAAAAACCCAATGGAGCACAGTTCTACTATGACTCTTGGAGTCACCATGCATCAGCTTGGTAGCTGATGTTCACCACAAGCTTTTCACATCCACCTTTCCATTGTTTCTGTGTCTCTTGGATACATTGTTCTTTTTTCTGTCAGACTCGCCTTAGATGTTGACCTTGGTTCTCAAAGTCCAGGTCTGGTACTCCTTCCTCCTCTGGTCCATTGAAGAAACAAAACCAAACAAGACAAAACTCAGTTGACATAATGTCTTAAGCATCTGCAACCATTTCTCTCCCCACCAATTTACACAAGAAGACAAACATATTATACAAAAGAATCAGCAACATCTATTGAACCACCAAAATATCTTACCAGAGCTTAGGGCTGCCTCAAAACTGTGCAGGGAAAGTTGACTAACTACTGCAAAATTGAAAGTACTCCTTAGACAGATCCCAGGAGAGCTAATAGGAAATTAGATTTTCCATCCTTAGATCACAAGCAATAAATTGCTTTCTGGACGTTAAAAAATAGTAATTTTATCCTGCTTTCAGTAATCAAGAATTTAGGATTCCTTGCTGTTTTTATCTCTAACATTCACCCAGTTCACACTATACATTGCATTAATGTTTGTTGATGAATAGCTGCATGAACAAAAAGAAAGCGTATTCATCAAGCCTTATTGAATTGTCCTTGTTGGAAGTAACTTCATGTTGACTAACCCTCTTGTTGTTGTATGATGTCATGTTGATTCTGACTGATAGTGACCCTATATGACCGAGTAGGACTGTTGCACAAGATTTCCTAGTCTGCATTCTTCATGAGAGCAGATCAAAGGTATTTCATTCATGAAGCTGCTGGTAGAGTAGAACTGCTTACAGTTCTACTCTAGTCAGTGCTTACCCATTGCATTTAGTGGGTGACTAACAATAACATTTTGTTTTTCCTCCTTATCTTTTAGGACTTGTATTTCTTTTCAGAATTTAAATTGAAATTTTTTTGCAGGGTACAAGGAAGGGTTTAGGGTTAGGACTATGACTAGGTCTAGGGTAGACCTAGAACTTTGGTTAGTGTTAGGTTTTAGTTAGGGATAGGGTGAGTGTTAGGGATAGGGCTGGTATTAAGATTTGGCCTAATTTTATGGTTACCTTGTTGTTAGGTGCCATCGAGATGATGCCGACTCATAGCTACCTTATGCACAACAGAGTGAAACACTGCCCAGTCCTGTGCCAACCTCATAATCAGTGCCATGATTTAGCCCATTGCTGCTGCCACTGTGCCAATCCAACTCATTGGAGGTCTTCCTCTTTTTACTGACCCTCTGCTTTAACAAGAATGATGTCCTTTTTCAGGGACAGGTCCTTCTTGATAATGTCTGAAGTATCAGAGAAGTCTTACCATCCGGGCTTCTAAGGAACATCCTGATCGCACTACCTCCAATGCAGATTTGTTTGTTCTCTTGGCAGTTCATGATACTTTCATGGTTGTTGTTGTTGTTCTAAGTGTTGTCAAAGTGGTTCTGACTCATAGCGACCCTCTATAGAGTTTCCAAGGAACTACTGATTGAGTTTGCACCTCGTACCTTGCTGTTCAATGTGACCTTGATCTCCAGTACTTCTCCTATACTGCCAGACCAGGACTCCTTGGTCTTCAACTAGTCGTATAAGAGTAAACCAAGAACATTTAAACCTTAAGTTAAAATACATAGATGCACAAATATTGAGTATTTACCAAGCAGTCCCAAGTTTCCTAAGACTTCACTAAATTTCATACAATGATACCTAAACCAATATCTACTCAACTGAGTCACTAGATCATCCTTTAATGTGCCTGTCATATATTGGGCCTGGGTTGCTGTTGTAATTTTTCAATATACAGTCCTACATGATCTGGATGGAGCCTGTCTCAGTACAGATGGAATGTCAATGCACCATTATATCAAACTAAAGTTTGTTATTGTTAAGAGCCATTGAGACCTTGTCAAGAGTTTCTGGGGATCTGAAGAGCAGCTGGTAAGTTTGAACTGCCAGCTTTGTAGCTTAAACTGACCCTGCAGTTATCCAGTGCTTATGGTCTTGAGGACTCTTCTTAGTGTACCTTTGGAAGGTTTGGTTTTGATTATATGTGTAGTTACACCAACTGTTCATGGCCACAGCTGTCTTGGGTACTCCTGTGAGAGTTTACCAATTAATCCTGTAGCTAAAATTCAGTGGGTTAAACTGAACTTTCATTTATGAGTCTCAGTAACAGAAAATAAAAAACAGAACATAACTCTTTTGGGTAAATCAATGAGGTGTGGAATTTGTTTCTTGCTTTTTTTTTTTTAAAGTAGTCCCTTATCAGCTCTTTTGACATGGTCCATAAACTTCAATGGACGTGGCTTCATATCTCCTTTTCAGACAGAAACAAAACTAGTCCCTTCTGACTACTGCTGACATTCACAGAGAGACCATAGAAGTGCTGCCAACTACAGTCGCTGTTTTAATGTGCACTGACTGCAGCCCCACAGATCAGCCAGGACTCATTTACCAGACTTTTGTTGATGCCATTTGCCCCCAAATGCACAATTTATGTTATGAAGGAGAGCCCTCCCTGATGTTGATTCATTGCAAATCTATACCTGCAAAAAAATAAAAGAAAAAAGAATTCCTGGAAAATGCATTGAGGAAGCCAACTGAGAATAATATACCCTGATTTATGACTTGTCTTTTCATGACTCTTCATTGTACTGTGTGTCTTGTTCATGGTGATGAAAGACGGGCTATCTAAAGGAACAGAGGAGAAGATATTTGTATGTTTTATAACTGACAGATTATCTTTGTTTAAAATTACAGGACTACATGAAACAGATTAATTTTTGAGCAAGCATATAGCTAGTATTGTTGTTGTTGTTAAAGTGCCTTTGAGTCAGTTCTCACCCACAGCGACCCTGTATAGGGTTTCCAAGGAGCAGCTGGTGAGCTTGAACCACCAAACTGGCAGTTCAAACCAACTTTGTAGTCTAGCTCATTAACCCACAGCACCATACCAGGACGCTTATGAAATGAGAGTGCTTTAACATGGTTCCATTACAGAAATATTTGGCGTTCTTCTGACTTTTAATTGCTTCCATAAAGAATGTACATTAGAATAACATCATCTACTGTACCAAATCTTCAGCTTTTCAAGGCAGGTTGTCAAGTCACTTAAAGTTTTTTTTAAAAATTAAATAGATACCTTATTTGAAAACCATATACTGATTGCTGGGACACTATGTTAATATGGAAGCCAATCGTTAAGCCATTTACCTACATTTGTGTTACAGTAAATCTAAGTTGTTCCATTTTCTACACAATGAAGGTGACTGACTGAACCACCCGAATGTCTTCTTTTTATTTGACGAGTCTTCTTTCAAGGTCTCATACCACCACTGATGAGAACTGAGGTCCTACTATAAATGCTTTGTGTCAACACTGCTAACTGCTTTCCTCAGGAACATATTATTTTATGGAATTTTTTACCATCTTTATTTACTATTCAAAAATTCAAAAAATTTTTGTGGAAATTATCCAAGAGCTTGTTATATTAATAGTATGTCTTTAACCATCATTTTGAAGGAAGAATTGTCTACTTGAATGTACCAAATGTTAACATTTTCAAGTTTTCTCTCCATCTTCTGGGTAAGATTATGATTATGTATCATGTAACTGCCTTCAATTTCATTCTTATTTTCTTGTCAAACACTTTAATCTCTAACATGATTTGAATTTTATAGTCTTTTAAAAATGATTCTGACTACTTGTGATGATCACATCTATAAAGGCAGAAGTTTTGTAACAAAAAAGGGAGAGTAGTTAATCTTATAGTCCAGGAACAGAGGACCCTAGGACCACCAAGGGAGAAGAGCACAAGCGGAATGCAGGACGCTATCTAGAGCAGCAGTGACACGAGAGATGGAGGCAGAGATGAGGACATGGAGAGATTGAGCATCTGAGGACTCTAGACTCATGAAAAGAGAAAGGCTGTGTGCTGGCGGCAAGAAGGCAGGCTTGCAGAATGTGCCCTTTGGTTGTTTAAATTATTATCTCTTCCTGAGTGTTTTTGTGTACATCCCCAAACAACAACAACAACAAAAGAAACCCAGAGGGAATAGAAACAAATACTGTTGAATAATAATACATGGGGGGATTGTAATCATTGCAATGAAACAAAATATGATAGGATGAGTGCAAACCAGATGTTCTCCCATGTAAAGTATCACTCCATTCACAGTAAAAACTTTAAAAAAGAGAGAGATAAAAAAACAAGATTCCGAGTCTAGTGCTTGTATGTTGTTGTTGTTGTTGTTAAGTGCCATCGAGTCAGTTCTGACCCTGTATAACAGAGTTTCTGAGGAGCGGCTGGTGGGTTTGAACCGCCGACCTGTGTTCTTGATCCTACAGCACCACACTTTATACATTTTTATCTATAAATAATGGTGATTCTTGTGTTATGATGTAACAAAGAACTTGAGAATTCTGTGCTTCGAATGTTGTGATCATTTTCGTTTGTGGCCATTTCAAATTAAATAATTTGATCAACACAGATTACGTGCCAGAGTAGGAATGGCAATGCAAAAAGAGAGTAGAGTTGATATCTGTCTATAAATAAGTCACAGTGTTAGGGACTTGGGCAGAAGTCATGTGAGTAACTTTAAAATGATTTATGGGAAGTGGGAAAAGGGAAATAGAGTAAGATGTAAGGTCACAAGAGGAAATGATTAACCCTGTCTGTAGGACTTGGAAGGAATTTACAGAGAAAACATTGTTTAAACAGATTCTCCCCAACAGTAAGCATAGAGCAGGGAAAGGATATCCTGAGAAAATGTTGTTGTGTGCGCTGAGTTGGTTCTGACTCACAGGGACGCTGTCTAGGGTTTCTGGGATGGGAGCAGAAAGCTTTATCTTTCTTTCCCAGAATGGCTGGTGAGCTCAAATCACTGACCTTGTGGTTAGCAGTCCAGTGCTTACCCTACAATGCCACAGTGCTCCACACAATAAAGTGTAGCAGGTGCAATATCAGAGCAGACTAAAGCAACTCATTTTTCGGTCTATGGCATAGGAGATTTTCGTGAGCACTTTGCTAGTAGTTGTTTCTTCTCCTTTTGAGTTGTGCCCACCGGCAAATCAAGGTCCTGAAAACGACTCTATTTGCATCATCTTGTGGAGACAGCTCTTCTCCACCCGTATTTTGAATGCCTTCCAACCTGAGGGGCTCATCTTCTGGCACTATATCTAATAATATTCTGTTGCTCTTCATTGTATTCAATATTCTGGTGGTATCTGATAGTGTTCCACTACTATTCATAAAGTTTTCAGTGACCAGATATTCAGAAGTAGTCCGTCTCTCCCTCTTCCTACGCTGTCTCAGACTGGAAGCTCAGCTGAAACTTGTCCACCATGGGTGACCCTGCTGGTATTTAATTGTCAGTGGCACAGCTTACAGAATCACAGCAACACTTAAGCCACTACAATATGACACGCTGACTGATGAGTGGTGGCAGTAAATAGAGATTCAATGAAAAGGAGCCAGATATTCAATGAGATGGGTTGACACAGTGAGTGCAATGATGGCTCAAACATAATAATACTTATTAGGATCATGCAGGACCAGGCAGAGCTTCGTTCTACTTTATACAGGGTCACTGTGAGTTGGAAATGACTCAACAGCACCTAACAATAAAAACAATCAAAGACAGAAACCTGAAACATTTGTCAAGGCTGAAATAATGCTAATTTGTCTAAACTGAGATAGAGTTTGATTGAGCAATTGCTGATTTCCTGGATGTTGTTTTAGGGGCTTCAGTGTTGGCCCTGTGTATAATAAAACAAAATATCCATTAATGTGCTCTTTTACAATAGTAGGTAAATTGCAAATCAAAACAACAATCATACTAAAATGATACCAGTTATATGTCGTCTTCACAATAGTTGCTGTTGTGAAGTGCCATTGAGTTAGTTCCGACTCATAGCAACCCTGTAGAGGGTTTCTGAGGAGTGGCTGGTGCGTTTGAACCACCAACATTTCAGTTTAAACCAACCTTTCAGTCTACTGTGTATCCTACAGTGCCACACCAGGATTCCTTCCAATAGCTGTTGTTACTATTAAGTGCCGTTGAGTTGATTCCGAATCATAGCAACCCTGTATAGGATTTTTGAGGAGGAGCTTATGAGTTTGAACCACCAGCCTTGTGGTGAATATGAATAGCA
>NW_006408539.1:13017450-13019795 GCF_000296735.1 Chrysochloris asiatica
AACAAGAGTTGTCATGCCAGAATTTCATTGGGAAATCTTACCCCATCCACCATATAGTTCTCATCTTCCCCTTCGGGCTTTCTTTTGTTCTCCATCCCCGAGGATACCCCAAATGGGGTTTTGACTTGATATATATCTAAGAGTGCTCAATTCTTCTGGGAAGGGTTGTTATTGTTGTTGTTGTCAAGTGCCATCACTTGTTGTTAAGCAACCCAGCATAGGGTTTCGAAGGAGCAGCTGACTTGTTTGAACTGCCAACTTTTAGGTTACCAGTCACGTTTTTATCCTCTAGCGATGGAGACACTGCCTACAGAAGTGTGTAGACCTCGATGGAGGATGTGTTGAGAAGCAACTGTTTCACATTTTGATATTTTTGTTGAATAAAATTTTCTATGAATTTGGAAAGCACCTTTTGACTTAGCCTCTTATGTTACAATATTCTACAAGCCATGAAGGAACTATTCAATTCTCTATAATTGCACCAAGCAAGCAAACATAGTCACACTCCTTTTTGTACCCTGTAAATCCCTTTCCTTAAACTCACAAAAATGGATCAGTTACCCCCAGACTCATCTCCACAGGAGAAGTAAACAATAAAAACAGATAATAAGGAATGGGATAAAAGCAAATGTCTCCTTAGTTAGATCCAAATCAATTTCTAGTACCCTTCATTTTTACAGCAATATCCTATGGTGTGCTTTCATGATGTTAAATCCCATTTGGAAGATTTTCAGTCTCAGAATTGGATTAAAAAAGATCTTACTAGACATTAGGTTATTTGGAAAATGTAATCAATAAGAATACCATGTCCCTCAAGCAGTTAGGTTAATTTCTTTTACTGAGTCACCAAAATTAAATTCAAAGTGTCCATGCTATTGGGATTTGGATAGATGCTTTGCAGGAGAAGGATGAGTTCACTGAGTTGTAGTAAGTGAAATGGATTCTACTTCTGTTGGTGCATTTGAACAACTTTCAAACTGAGGAGCAAGGTAGGAAATTAACCATCAACTCTCTGGTTTAGAAAAATGATTTTCTATATAACTTCATGATTATAATTCTAAACCCAAACCATGCCCAATGCCTATGAGTCAATGAAGGCTCACAGAAACCTTGCAGGATAAAGTAGAACTGCCCTCATAAGCTCTCCAAGACTGCACCCTTTATAGAGGCAGACTGCCACGTATGTAACCACAGAGTAGCTGGTGGATTTAAACCATTGATCTTTTGGTTAGCAGCTAAGGTCTTAAGCATTGCACCACCAGAACTGCTTAGTCCACAAGCTGACATCTTTGTTTTTGAACATTTTAAAGAGATCTTATGCAGCAGATTTGGCTAATGCAGTACATCATTTGATTTCTTGACTGCTGCATCCAGGAGTGTTGATAGTAGATTTAAGGAAAATTAAGTCTTTGACAACTCAAATCTTTTCTCCATATATCATGATGTTATTTACTGGACTTTTTTCCCCCTCTTTACATTGAGGTGTAACCCATATCGAAGGCTGTGGTCTTTGATCTTCATCAGTAAGGAAGTTCTCTTCACTTTTGGCAATCAAGGTTATATCAACTGCATGTTTCTGTTGTTGTTAGGTATCATCGAATCAGTACCGACTTATAGCGACCTTATGCACAACAGAACAAAACACTGCCCTATCCTAGGCCAACCTCACTACTGTTGTTACACTTGAGTCCATTGATGCTGCCACTTGGCCAATCCATCTCATTGGGGGTCTTCCACTTTTTTTCTGACCCTCCACCTTAATAAACGTGATATCCTTCTCCAATGATTGGTCTCTCCTGACAATATGTCTGAAGTATGAGAGATGAAGATTCCTCCTGAGCACAATTAAGTGTTCTGGAATACTCATACTTTGCAATGTTGTTCATAGCTTGTCATGATCCACATAATCAAAAGCCTTTTCACAGTCAATAAAGCACAGGTAAACATCTTTCTGATATTCTCTGCTTTCAGCCAAGATCCATTGGACCTCAGCCATGATATCCCTCATTCCATGGCCTCTATTGAATCCAGCTTGAACTTCTGGAAGTTCACTGTCAGTGTATGCTTGTAGCCATTTCTGTATTACCTTTAGCAAAACTTTACTCCCATGGGATATCAAAGAGATTTTCCAATGATTTCTGCATTCTGTGGGTCACCTCTCTTTGGGGGCACAAATATGAATCTCTTCCAATCAGTTGGCCAGATAATTGTCTTCCACATCTCTTGGCAGAGATGAGTGAATGCCTCCTGTGCTGCCTCACTTTCTTGAAAGATTTCAATTTTTATTCCATTAATTCCTGGTGACTTGTACTTTGTCAATTCATCAATGCACCTTGGACTTCCTC
>NW_006408539.1:13020455-13021108 GCF_000296735.1 Chrysochloris asiatica
CCATCCTTGATAAAAACACTTAGCAAAATAGTAGAAAAATTTCTCAATATAAATGCATTTATACAAAATCAACAGTTGACATCTCTCTTAGCAGACAGAGACTGAAGCCATTCCCCTTGCAAACAGGAACCAGACATGTATGTTCTTCATCACTACTCCTATACATTATTGGGAGTCCTGGTGTGGCACTGTGGGTTAATGCGTCAGACTGCAAAGCCATTTGAACTGCAAGGTTGGTAGTTCAAGCTCATCAGTTGCATCTTGGAAACACTACATAGGGTCTCTATGGGTCAGAACTGACTCAACAGCACTTACCAACAACAACATACACTATGGGGCAGGAAGTCTTAACAAGAGTTACACCATAAGAAAAGTAAACAAAAGGCATCCTGGTGAGGCGCTGTGGGATAAAACACCGGACCATAAGGTCGGTTTGAACCACAAGCTCGGTGGTTAAAACTTACCAGTCATGGTTTGGAAACCTTATATAGGCTCTCAAGGAGCTCTGGTAGCATAGTGGTTATGAATCGGTTTGCTAACCTCAGGGACAGCAGTTCGAAACTACCAGCTGTTCTGCAGGAGAAAGATGAGGCTTTCTGCTCTGTAAAGATTTACAGCCTTGGGAACCTGTACAGGGCTGCTATGAGTCAGAA
>NW_006408539.1:13024436-13064696 GCF_000296735.1 Chrysochloris asiatica
CCCCCATTTTAGATAGCCAGTGTCTAAGTTGCCTGTCCCTATCAACTCTCTATACAGAGGGGTTAGGAATTTATCCTTGGTGTGAAGAGTCCTTTCCTCTCAGTTGGTATTTTGAGCTACTGCATTCATAAGTATAGGTCAATTTCATCAAATTATAGTAATTTGCATTTGTTTCCTTTATCAAAAAAATTTTATCTTCCTCTATTTGAGTTCTGATCATCAAGTCATAGAAGCTGGGCCAAATGGGTATTATCTTCAAGTTTGAGCATTCTTGTGTCTCCCCTCTCTTCATGTCAGCTGGATGCTAAACTCTCAGCTCTAGCCCTCTGTGACAATGTCCATGGACTCAGGAGTACCTAGGTCTCAAAATACTTCAGACCAACCAGCCCTTCCTCTTTCTCATCTCCAACTTAATGGGAGTCTATGGAACGAGGTTGAACTCTGCCCATATCTTCATTGCTGCCTTTCCTCCTCTTCCACTCATCAGTAGACCAATGTGGTTGCCAGCAAGCTTACTTACATGCCTGCTCATATGTTCCCTTTGAGTTTGTCTTGGAGTGAGTCCATTTCATTTTGACAACTTTCAATTGTCCTAGATTCATACTTCATAAATTCCCTGTTTCAATTATCAGTGGGCATTTACAGCTGTTTCTCTTCATTTTGAATTGTGCTCCATCAACAAATGAAGGTCCAGGAAACTTTACCCCATTCACATCATCACTGTGTCAACTCTACTTTGAGGAGGAAGCTCTTTCCCTGTTGTATTGTGAGTGCCTTCCAACCTCAACTTCTGGTACTATATCTCACAGTAGTCTGGTGCTCTTCACCATGCTTCAATATTTTGGTGCTGACAGTGTTCCACTGCTATTCATAAGGTTTTCAGTAATTAAGTATTCTAAAAATAGATATAAGACTTTTCTTATTGGGGAAGTAGATCCATTTTTAACATTTGATTCCTTATCATAATTCATTGAAAGTTGATTTTTATGTTTCTGGGTTTGCTTCTTTTGTTTCCAATTGGAGTAGGGGTTAAGGAAAATGTAGTTACTCTCTTCTGTCAATTAACTCTTTGAATCAATGTTAGTCATTGGTTTATGAGGGTACCTATAACCTGCCGTGCATATCTTTAGTATTATCTGAAATGAAAGGGCTTTGGAATCTAACATGAGTACATCCTAAATCTTTCTCCATCCCTCTAATCACTCTTCTAGTCCTTTGTTATTTTGATTCTCTGCTGAATACTTCTGATCAAGGGAAATGCTTGTGAGTGAACTGACATCTTTATACTGGGATATAGAAATTATATGAAATGTATTTATAAAAAATTATTGTAGTCATTTTTTTCAATTTAATTTTTAACTGAAGCTTCTACTAGAGAAAATAATAGTGGTAACCATTGGTGTGAATAACAAAAAAATGAATATTTATTAGTGTGAAGACAAGTCTGTAGAGTGAGTGAGTAGCAGACACTCAAAAGAGAAGATAATTTTGGGTATATTATGAGCTGTGTGAGGGACTGCTATGAGGCAGTAAATCAAAATGAAAATAAAAGGACAGCACAAGGGAGCTCTAAGAGTTATAAATTAGAATTTTAAATCCATAGAGATTGCTCTTGGGACTAGATCCAATTGCTGTAGAAAGTAATTATAGTGGTGCTTCAAGTGAGCTTGTCTTAGCAAATACCTTGGAGGATGGAGCTTAAATAAACTATTGTGCTTGGGTTTTATCAAGTATGTTTAAAAAGAACTGTTGAATTAAGTACCATTGTACTTTATTCTAGTTGTTGTTAAGTGCTGTTGAGTTGGTTCCAATTTATAAAGACCCTGTATAGAGATTATCAAGGAGCAGCTGATGAGTTTGAACTACCAAATTTGCATTTCAAATGGACCTTGAAATTCAAACCAAACTTGAAGTCCAGTGCTTAACCTGTGGTGAGTCACCAGCTCTTAGATAAATCTTTGTTCCCCAAACCAGGATATAATCAGTGAATAAAAACACAAATACAGGAACAGTAATCACAGTAATCACTAGAAAACCACATTATTTTGATGTTGTATTAAGACAATGTATTTAGTGTACATAAAATGACTCGTCACAGTAAAGTTGTAACACTTATTTAATAATTCTATTTTCATATCTACAGACTTAAATCATGGGTTGCTATAATCAGTCTTTGTCTATTTAGCAGGAATTTGTAAACTTATGGAAGAGTTATGAAAAACTTATATTGATAAAAGGTCAAGGAAGTAGTGTATTAGGGGCTTACTGTTCAACATAAGCATATAGTAATTTGTTCAGTGAGTGAATAAATGATTACCTGGCATTAGTATTAGACTTACAAATTTGTAATTTACTAAAAATTTCCGTAAATGCCTTTAAAATTTATATTTTAAATACTAAATATTCTACAATTCTACCTAGCTTTTGTTGTTCTTCATTGTAACCTGACTTATTCCACATTAGCCTAAGTCATGCCATGTTTGCCTTGTTCCTTACTCCGAAATCTGGGGACTTTTTTTTATAACTTTCAATATTGGTCAAGGGTGGATATATTGTGTGTAGTCATCGAGACAGTTCTGCCTGAAATGTTGATAAGACCTGAAAAGGCTGTTTATGTCCCATAAATGCAATTCAAATTGCTTTATCTGATTGTGATACTTTGTCTGATAATTACTATGATTGACGTTTACATCTTGTGATTATCTTGTGGCTTGATTTATTAGGGCACCTAGAAAAGTATGTGACTCCCCCAGTGTGTATCCCAATGTAAAAGCATATTTTTTGTTGTTAAGTGACACATAGCAACTCTGTATAGAGTTTTCTAAGAGCTGCTGGTGGGTTTGAACCACCAACATTGACTCTATGTATTTTGATCACAGGTTGGAGTTCATTAAGTCAGTCTGCATTGCTGTGGAATTCCCGGTTGGGGCCACCTTCTAATACATCTCTTTTTCTCTCTAATTTGAGTTGGTGAATTTGGACCTGCTGCTCCAGGACACAAACCCTTATTAGGGTAGCATTCATCATTTGAACACATTTACACATAATGGAGGTAAGGCAAGTAAGATAAAGACTTGATTTACAGCAACTCTTAGGAAGTAAACAGATAATATAAATCATGCTATTGAGGTTAGATGCCATCAAGTTGCTTTCAACTCATAGCAACTCTGACCAGACCTGCGCCATCCTCACAATCTTTCCCATATGTAAGTTGCAGGTTCTGTGTCAATCCATCTTGTTGAGGGTATTTCTGTCTTTCACTAACCCTGTACTTTACCAAGCATGATGTTCTTTTCCAGGGATTGCTCATTCCAGATGACATGTTCAAAATAGATGATACATGTTCAAAATAGATGAAATTATTAGGGTTAGGTGACAGGAAGAAAATTCCTGAGGAAAAGATGAGCAGAGGGGCAGGATGTGGACAACAGATAAAAACTATCTCCTTGTCTGGTGGGTAGGATATAAATAAGATTGAAAAACAAAACTGTATCTTAGACTTCCAGTAAGATGGTGGACTAGGCAGATGCATTACAGGGACTCTCTACAACAAAGATATGAGATACAAATAAAATAGACTCAGATGAAAGTTGTGGCAACCTGAACTACAGAAGAAATGATAGAGAGATGCATGGATTTCTTGCCAAGAAGAAAGGTCAAGCTGAGATGGCAAAAGAGAAACAGACAGGTGAACAGCTGGCCAGACATAGTTCAACCATCTTGTGTGCAGCTTTGGCAATGGAGGCAAACTTGGCAGAGCAGATTCAAGTGGGTGACATGAAAGGTATGACTTCTTCTTTTCCCCCATGCCCCATGGTGAACAGAAGTGTGACCAGCTCCCACCCTTATTCAACCCAAACATAGACACTGCTCTTTGGGAGTCCAGAGCCATGTAATTGCGAGCCATGTCATGTGAGTTGGGGCCAGCTGCACCACTTTGGTGCTTGGATTCAGCTGGGCTTGGTTCCAGACCTACAAAACCCACAGAGCCACAAGACCAGAATTTAGCCAGTTACCCTGCCCCCCAGCTTCCCTGGGGTTCTAACACACTGAAAGTAACTCCATCAAAGGCCCACACAAACTACTTCTGGATTGAGTGCCCTGAACATAGATAATACTGAGGCGAACAGGAGCTCCGCCTCCCACTAGGAACGCTGCCGTGACATCCCTTCCAAAGCTACCTTGTGAACTTCTTGAATTGCAGAAGCCCATCAGAGATTTCTCTCCTCCAAGTAGAACAAAGGAGCTCTGGTAGTGTAGTGGTTATGAATTGGGTTGCTAACCTCAGGGTCAGCAGTGCGAAACTACCAGCTATTCCATGGGAGAAAGATGAGGCTTTCTGCTTCTGTAAAGATTTACAACCTAGGGATTGCTGTACAGGGTCGCTATGGGTCGGAACCGACTCCACGGCTCATAACAACAACGACAAGAAGTCCAACAACTGCACTGTTTGTTTCCACAAATACTACAACCCCACAAAGTCCTGGAGACAACAGACACTTTTTGTCCATACAAAGAAACAAAAGGGAATGGCTCAAATAAATGATCAACATGCACAGACAGCATCACATTTCTTAGGAACAAAAGGTAACGGAACTAACTGAAAAAATTTATAAGAACAATATTGAACCTTCAACAGATTGACAGAGAGATCGAGGAAAGCAATGAGAACACAGGAAAAACTTTAGAAGAATTCAGAAAAACACTACAAAAATAAACAGACAAAATAAATGTAAATTTTTAAATAATATAAACTGCAATTAAAAATCAAGAATATTGATAATAAGACTTTAGATGTGATAGTACATAGAAAGGACAAAGGAGAAGATTTGAAGCAACGGAAGCCTTTATTAGTGAACTTGAAGTTAAATCTCTCAATACTAGTATGCTAGAAGAATAATTAGAAAAAAGAATGTAACAAATCCTAAGAATTATGTGAGAAGTCATGAAGAGAAACAACTTATGGGAGAATGGAATTCCAGAACAGGATAAGACAATTAAAAACACAGAAGAAAATTGTAGAAGAGTTGCTGGAGGAAAAGTTCCCTAACATCATGAAAAATGAGAAGCATACAAGAAACTGAACAAACCCAAACAGGACACATCTCCAAAGAAAATTACTAAGACACATCATAATCAAACTTTCCAAAATTAAAGGCAAGAAAAGAATTCTGAGACCATCTTGGGAAAAACCAAAAAGTTATCTACAAAGGAAAACAAATAAGACTAAACTCTGATTTCTCAGCAGAAACCATGGAGGCAAGAAGGCAATGGGATGACATATACAAAACTCTGAAAAAAAAAAATCCTAACCAAGAATCATATACCCAGTAAATACAATGGTGAAATTAAGACATTTTCTGATAAACAGCAATTAAAGGAATTTGCAAAGGCCAGATCAACTTTACAGTAAATACTAAAGGATGTTTCTTTGGACTGAAAACCAATAGCAATGTGCAATAACCTGAGATTACCATACATGACAACACTACCCAGAACTCAGTCCAGAAGTATTTAAAGTAAAACAAGCTTACAAGACTGAAAATAGGGAACTACAGGCATCAACGAATAATGAAGACAACCAAAAAGCAAAAAGAAGAAACAGTGTAGACACAGAACTTCAAAATGGCAAGAAAGTCAAGTAGATTCCTAGGTAAAACACACTGTATTAAAGAGGGAAAAATTAATAAATTACAGGGTAACTTCAAAGAGAAATAGTTTACCTGCACATCAAAATAAAAAAAGAGGAAAATCAGAAAGAATTAGTAAATATTAGCACAACAGAAATGAAAATGACAAGAAAACTGACAAACAAACTAAACTCAGCATAGCAAATTATGTACTTAATCTGTACGATGAGTGAATAATCAGAGAAGAATGTGGCATCAGGATTGGAGGAAGACTGGTTAACAACCAGCAATATACAGATGACACTCTCTTGTTTGCTGAAATAAAAAAGGATTTCAGCCTTTACTGATGAAGATCAAAGATTGCAGCCTTCAGTCTGGATTACTCTTGAACATAAAACAAAAATCTTCACAAATGGAACAAGAAGCAACGTCATGAAAAATGGAGAAAGGACTGATGTCAAGGATTTCGTTTTACTTGGATCCACAATCAACACCCAGGGAAGCAGCAGTGAAGAAATCTAATGATATATCCATTGGACAAATCTGCTGCAAAAGACCTCTGTAAAGTGTTAAAAAGCAAAGATACTACTTTAAGGACTGTTGCTGTGGTTGTGAAATGCTGTTGAGTCAGTTTCAAACCATCATGACCCTGTAGAGGGTTTCCAAGGAGCAGAACTGCCAACCATGCAGTTCAAACAGCTTTGCAGTCTGGCACATTAACCCACAGTGTCACACCAGGACTGGCTTTAAGGATTAAGGTGGTATTTTTAAGTGATGATGTTTTTAATTGCCTCATAAGCATGAGAAAGTTAGACAATGAATAAGGAAGACTGAAGAAGAATTTGAATTATGGTGCTGGAGAAGAATATTGAATGTATCATATATGTCTAATATTGAATATATCATATGACATATCTGACATGGTCTGACAGAAGAACAAATGAATCTGTTTTGGAAGAAGTACATCCAAATGCTTCTTAGAAGTGAGGATGAGAAGACTTTGTCCGTGTACTTTGAACATATTATCAATTGGTACCTATATCATGCTTGGTAAAATAGAGTGTGTGTAAAAAAGAGGAAGACCTTCAATGAGATGAATTGATATAAAAAACTAAAAGGCAGAATGAAAGTAATAAACATGATATTAGGCCAATTAACTGGAATGTCTCATGAAACCATAACCCTAATTCTCGAAACTAAGGAATCGTATCCCAGGAAGTGTTTGGTTGTACAGAAATCACCAGCCTCAGAAGCTATTCCTTTTTGTTTTGTTTTGTTTTTTGGTCATTATTATAAATATCACACAACTTTTCCCAATTAAATGTTTTACAAGTGTACAATTTATTGGCAGCAACTACAAGAACAGGCCGTGCAACTCTGCCCTTAATTGACATATTGATGTTAATTTTCCCTTAAGGTAAACCAAACTCAGTACTCCATAAGCAAGAATATCTCCTTGCTCCAATGTGTCTCTGTTTTTACACTTGAACAAAACTAAGAATAATGAGAAAAATCATGGACATTACTCTGAATACCATCAAGTAGCAGGTCAGATTTATGCATATGAAAATAATTTTAAGCTGCATTATGAATTATTCCACGATCATTGTTTATTCAACAAAATAACCACACATATCATGTTACTGCTATTATTAGGCATTATCAAGCCAGTTCCAACCCTGCGCACAACAGAGCGTAATCCTGCAAGGTCCTGCACCATGCTCACAATTGTTTTACCACATATTACAGCTATAAATATATGCTTTCCTTTAGTGTCTAAGATCAGAATATATCTGATATGGAAGATTATTTAAAAATCCTTACCATAATGTCTTGCAATACATGTATATATTTTAATATTATTTTTAAATCCAAACAAAAAATTTGCAATGCATAAAATGGCAAAACATTTTTCAACAATAATAACATATTACACTTTATTGACCAATGAATCTAGTCTGTTTTATAGATAGAGGTGTTGCAAAATCATCTCTCAAAAACTTTTCATGACAGCATCTATAGAAAACGATGTAGCCATTGATGCAATATCTCATTTGTAAAGATCCATTACTGCTACCTGCTATGTTTAGTTTGTCACTTTCTTTCAAATTTCCACTTCTGATGGCACATCTGAAATACTGTCCTACTTAGAAGAAAATGATGTTTATAACATGAACTTTATAAGAATATTAAAATTTCAAATGCCCCTGAAAAGCCCATCTAGTATTTCCAGCACTCATGAATCAAGCTGCTATTGAAATCATGAGCTACTTAAGCACAGCCTGTCAAGTCACATCATCCTTACTTGTCATCGATGACAGCAAACCATCTTTAATTATAATAATGGCGGGACTGAAAAAATGAGCTTTCGCTTGAACAAAATCTTTTAGTACAGTCTTATGGCTTGAGTAATTCTGGATAGATTCCCAGCTTAAGCTGTTGTGCCAGTTTAAATTCCAGCATTGAGAAATCTGAAGTTTTTAAATCTTTATTTAATGTTGCTTTGTCTAATTGTGATTTCAGAAGCTCTGGTGGTACAGTGGTTAAACATTCTGCTGCTAACTGAAATGTCAGTGCTTTGAGTCCACTACTGGTTCCACAGGAGAAAAATGACTGTCTGCTTTCATAAAGACGACAGCCTTGGAAACTGTCTTTTGGGACAGTTCCACTCTACCCTTTAGGACTGCTGTGTGTCGGAATCCACTCCACAGCAAATGGTTTGACTTTTTAAGTGTGAAGTCAAGATGAATCATTGAATTAGTTCTATATTTGGAGCCCTAGTGTGGCGCTGTAGGATAAGCATCGGACCGCAAGATCAGTTGTAACTGCAAGGCCAATGATTCAAGTCCACCAGCCGCTCCTCAGAAACCCTACACTGAGTCACTATGAATTAAAACCAACTTGATGGTATTAAACAACAACACATCTACTGAAGACAAATGAGAAATAAGTGTCTTGTGTAATTTTCTCTATACCTTCTTTCTGCCACCTCTGTGACAACACATTCTTGACACTTTCCAACAAGTTCCAAGATAATACAACACATGTTTATAGGTCCCTGTTAGCTTTATAGTCTTTAAAAAGAATCAGAACAAAATCATTTCCATTCAGTTTTGTGAATTATTTTACAACAGTTATCTAGGTACTCTTTTTTGCTTGCTCTATTCTCTGGTAGCATAGTGGTTATGAATCGGGCTGTGAACCACAGGTCAGCAGTTCGAAACTACCGCTGTTCTGTGGGAGAAAGATGAGGCTTTTGGCTCCCGTAAAGATTTACAGCCTTGGAAACCCTGTACAGGGTTGTTATGGGTCAGAGCCCACTCCATGGCACATAACAACAACAACATACTTAGTAAAATTCTTCAACAATTATTTCTTGAGTATGCCTGGTTTAAACCAAGTTTTAATCCTATTTTGAGCAAGACCAGCTAAAACCAAAACTCTCAACCTTTAAGATTTTTATTTTCACTTCAATCTCTATATTTTTATTTTCTCATGGAAATAAATGGATTCCTTTAGCGTGGTGGTTAAGAGTCAGGCTGCTAACCTCAAGGTCAGCAGTTTGAAACTACCAGCTGTTCCATGGGAGAAAGATGAGGCTTTCTGTTCCCGCCTTGGAAACCCTATAGAGGGTCGCTATGAGTCGGAACGGACTCCACGGCACACTACCAGGACCTTATACTTCTGGTGCTCCAATTTTCTGAGCCCTGTTATCTGTGTACATGTTAAAAGGTAAGAATGACTTCATTGCTTGAAAAGGTGATATGTTGCCTACAATTCCTTTGTTGTTGTTGTTAAGTGCCGTCGAGTCGATTCCGACCCATAGCGACCCTGTACAGGGTTTCCGAGGGTTAAGCAGATAAAAATTTCTAGTTGTTACACAACATAAAACTTTAGTCAGGAACTAGACTGTAGGTGAAGAATTGAATATCTTTCCACTATTTTTTTTTTGTTTTTTATATGACCTCATTTTCATATGTCATGAGACCAGCATAGGCATTATTTTCCAAGTCCACTAGGGTACAAAATGTTCTGACAGTTTTGTTTTCTGATGGTTGTGAGTTTTTATATTGTTCATAGATCTTTCATTTTCAACCTAGAAGAGACAACACATTTTTAATTAGTAGTCAGTGATATAAATTTTTAAAGAATGTTAAGAGGCATAAATAGTTGACATTCCATCAGTAAATAATATGCAATAAATAGAGAAAAGATTGAAGTTGTCAAGGATTTCATTGAATTACTTGAATTCACAATCAATGCCTGTAGGAGCATCATTTAAGAAATCAAACTATGTATTACTTTGAGCAAATTTACTGCAAAAGATCTCTGTAACGGGCTTAAAAGGAGAGATCACTTTGAGGACTAAAGCGCGCCTCAGCTGAGTTCTGATATATATATTTGAAATTTTGTATTGTGAATTAGGCGAAGGTTTACAGAACAGAACATCAGGTTTACATTCAACAAACCACACACTTTGTTTCATCTCAGTGATTGCAATCCCCTCCATGTACCAACAGTTACCCCACTTCCTTCTTGTGTACTTATTTCCACTCCACCCTCCTTTCCAACACTTCTGAACTTTGTCTTTAGGAAAATGCTGCCCTTTTGATTTTGAATCATTGTCCATTCCATGGTGAGCAGACCTTGCTAGGGTTGTTGTCCCCACTCTATGTGTATCTGAAAATTGGGCCACAAGGGTGAGTTCCATTCCAGACGTAAAGAGTGGTCAAGGACCACAGTCTCAAGTTCCTCCATTCTCTTTCTGACCAGATTCAGAACGAGATGGATTTGTGAGGTTTGTTTCCTTTACATTGAGGTGCAATCTATACTGAACACTGTTGTCTTTGATCTTTATCAGTAAGCATTTCAAGTCCTTTTTGATTCCAGCAAGCAAGGCTATATCATATGCAGATTGTTAATGACTCTTCCTCTAATCCTGATGACAATTTCTTCTTCATATAATCCATTTTCTCAGACTATGTGCTCAGCATACAAATTGAAAGAGAACAGCGAAAGAACATAACCCTAGTACATATCTTTCCTGATTTTAAACCATTCAGTATCCCCTTGTTCTCTTTTAAGGAATGTCTCTTGATCTATGTACAGGTTTCTCAAGAGCACAATCAAATGTTCTATAATACTCATTCTTTGAAATATTATTCATAGTTTGCTATGACCCACACAGTCAAAAGTCTGCATACTTAAAGCTTTTAGATGTAAAAATAAAAAGCACAGCACAAGTAAACATCTTTCTGGTAGTTTTTTTATTTCAGCTAAAATCCATGTGACATCAGCAGATATCATCGCTTGTTCCATGTCTTTTTCTGAATCTGGCTTGAAGTTCTGGCAGTTCCTTGTCCATATACTGTTACAATTGTTTTTGAATTATCACCAGTAAAATTTTACTTGCATATGGTATTAATGATATTGTTCAATGCTCTCTGCATTCCATTGGGTAGCTTCTTTAAAATGGGCACAAATATGGATCTCTTCTAATCAATTGACCAGGTAGCTGTCATCCAAATTTCTTGAAATAGTGAGTGCTTCCAGTGCTGAATCAGATTTCAGTTTGTATTCTGTCAACTACTAGATTCTTGTTTTTTTGCCAGTGTCTTCAGCGCAACTTGGGCTTCTTTCTTCAGTACTATTGGTTCTTGATCATATGTTATCTCTTTAAGTGATTAAATATCGACCATTTCTTTTAGATACACTGACTCTGCAGATTCCTTGTTATTCTTTTGATGCTTTCTGCATCATTCAATATTTTGCCCATAGAATCTTTCAATATTACAATTCAAGACTTAAAGTTTCTCTTGAATTCTTTCAGCTTGAGAAATGCTGCGCTTGTTTCTATCTTTTGGTTTTCTAACTTTAGGTCTTTGTACATTTCATTATAGTTCTTTGTATTCTTAAGCTATCCTTTGAGATTTTCTATTCAGCTTTTTTAAGCCTTCATTTCTTCCATTTACTTTAGCTTCTCTACACTCAACAAGTTTCAGAATCTCGTTTGGTATCCATTCTTGTCTTTTCTTCCTTCCCTACCTTTTAATGGCCTTTTGTTTCCTTCCTGTATGATGTATTGATGTCATCTCACAACTCTTTCTGCTCTTCAATCATTATTGTCGAATGGATCAAACCTGTTCTTGAGGTGTTCTTGGAATTCAGGTGGGATATATTAAAGATTATATTTTGGTTTTCATGGACTAATAATGCCCTGCTGCGATTCATAAGGTCTTCATTTCATTCAACAGTGTTCTGCTGTTATTTTAAAGTTTTTAGTGGCTAATTATTCAGAAGTAGCCCCCCTCTCTTTCTTCCTAGTCTGTCTTAGTCTGGAAGCTCTGCTGAAACCTGTCTACCATGGGTGACCATGTTGTTATTTAAAACACTGGTGGCATAGCTTCCAATATCACAGCGACATGCAAATCATCACAGTACTACAAACTGACAGATGAATGGTGGAACATGGATCATAGATGTGGCATAAATTAGTGACATAGATGATGCATAAATTAATAGTAATAATTGTTCCTTAGTGACAATGATAATAGCCTTAGTCATACTCTAATACAAGAACATTGACTTTATTGTCAAATCTGACCTGGAATGTCTGCTCTGTCTCTTACTAGCTGTGTGAATTTGTGTTAGTTACATAGTCCCTCTGCCCTCTGTTTCCTTTTCTACAGCATGAGGATTGTTGCAGGTCTGTTATAAGGAATATGTGAGGTAACAAAAGTGGAGAAACAGTGCACATCACAGTCCACGCTAAGTGTTCAATAAAAGAGTATTCATGGGCATCATGCCATTGGATCCTTACATGTGTACAAAAGCTGGATGATGAATCAAGAAGACCCGAAAAGAATTAATAGCTTTCAATTATGGTGTTGGCCAGAAATATTAACTATACCTTAGACTGCCAGAAGAACAAACTAATCCATCTTGGAAGAAGTACAGCCAGAATCCAGAATACTCCTTAGCAGCTAGGATGGTAAGACTTTGCCTCATATACTTTGGGCAGGTAATCAGGAGGGACCCACCATTGGAGAAGGACATCATGTTTGGTAAAGCAGATAAATGGCAAAAAAAAGGGGAAGAACCTTAATGAGATGGATTGACACAGTAGTTGCAACACTGATGAGGATGTCTCAGAACTGGGTGGTGGTTCATTTTGTTGTGCAAAGGGAGGCTATGAGTCAAAACCAACTCAATGACATCTAACAACAAACAGCAAGAACAAAATCGACAACACGGATCTGCTCGGTAAGTCTTCACTCAGCTGACAAAAAGAAGTTAAGAAAAAAACAACAGACAGCTACTCTATTTAATGACAGTTAATAGTGTGTGGTGGTGCGGGCTAATGAGCTGGACTGCAAAGTTGGTTTGAACTGCAAGGTCAGCGGTTGAAGCTCACCAGCTGCTCCTTGGAAACTCTATATGGAGTTGCTATGGGTCTGAACTGACTTGATGGCACACAAAACAACAACAACTGATCATTGAGTAAAATGTTGCTTTTATCAAAATTTCTATTCACTTAACTTGCGTATGACAAGGATACAGGTATGCCTCACTTAAGATACCTTTGGACAACACCTATCATCTCATAAGGTTTTGTTTTGTTTTATTTTAAAGGAAATCATCTCTCATACTTGGGGGACATATTGTCAGGAGTGTCCGTAGCTGGAGAAGGATATCATGTTTGATAAGGTGGAGGGTCAGAGAAAAAGAGGAAAACCCCCAACAAGATGGATTGGCCAAGTGGCAGCATCAATGGGCTCAAGTGTGGCAACAGTAATGAGGTTGGCCCAGGATCAAGCAGTGTTTCCTTCTGCTGTGCATAAGGTCACTATGAGTCGGTACCGACTTGATGGCACCTAACAACAACAACAATACATATGATAGTGTTGTTGTTGTTGTTGTTATGTGCCATGGAGTCGGTTCTGACTCATAGCGACCCTGTACAGGGTTTCCGAGGCTGTAAATCTTTACGGGAGCAGGAAGCCTCATCTTTCTCCTGCGGAACAGCTGGTAGTTTTGAACTGCTGACCTTAAGGTTCACAGCTCGATTCGTAACCACTACACTACCAGAGCTCCTTATGATAGTGTAGTGGTTATGAATTGGGCTGCTAACCTCAAGGTTCAAACCTACCAGCAATTCCACAGGAGAAAGATGAGGCTTTATGCTCCTGTAAGGATTTACAGCCTTGGAAACCCTGTACAGGGTTGCTATGAGTCGGAACAGACTCCACAGCACACCACCACCACCACCATATATATATGTGAATCTCTTCCATGGAAAAAAGTGGAATCAAATCGACTACATCTATGTAAATAGACACTGAAGAAGCTCAGTATTAACAGCTAAATGAAGGCCAGGGTCATACTGTGGCATAAATGATCAACTGATGATATGCAGATTCAGGTTAAAGCTGAAGAAAATGAAACCAAGTCCATGAGAGCCAAAATGCAACCTTGAACATATCCCACCTGAATGTAAAGACCATCTCAAGAACATATTTAATGCATTAAACACTAGTTACTGAAGACCAGAGTAGTTGTAGAATGACATCAAGAAAATCATACATGAAGAAAGGAAAGAAAGAAAAGAACACAATATATGACAGAAGAGACTTTGAAATTTGCTCTTGGATGTAGATGAGCTAAAGCAACTGGAAAAATGAAGAAGTAAAGAGCTGAAGAAAAAATTTCAAAAGGCAGTTTGAGTGAACACTTGACAAAGTAATGTATTATAATGAAATGTACAAAGACCTGGAGATGGGAAACCAAAGGGAAGAACAGACTCAACATTTCTCAAACTGAAAGAACTGCAGAAAAAAATTCAAGCCTCCACTTGCAATAATATGCTAATATTATATGGGCAAAATATTGAGCAATGTGGGAAGCATAAAAAGTAAATGGGAATGATACAAAAACTCATTGTACTGAAAAGAATTAGTCAATATGCAACCATTTAAAGAGTTGTATATTGTTAAGAACCAATGGTACTGAAAGAAGAAATCCAAGTTGCACTGAAGATATTGGCAAAAAGCAAGGCTTCAGGAATTGATAGAATACAAATTGAAATATTTCAACAAACTGATGCGGCCCTGGAGGTGCTCACTCCACCTGAGAAAATTTTGGTCCACTGGACAGTAAAGCTTTGGGCCAACCTGAACTTTTTAGTGTGATTGACAACTCTTCCATGTGACATCACATCAGAGTTTCTTAATCCTTTTCTATGACACTCTGAAATGCAAAATACCATCCTGCTTAGGTTTTATCTTAGCTACCAATCAGACCTCAGTGCTTCCCCACTGCAGTGAAGTGAAATCAGTTACATTTTGCCTAGGAATCCACTCTTCTTCTTCTTTGGGCCTTTTAAAAGCATGTGACCATCCATGTGTCTCAGGTGCCGGACTGGGTCTCACCAACTCTTTTACAATAATGGTTTTGACCAGTCCTCTGGGTCTCAGTGTGAATGTGATGGAGGAAGAGAGTAACTGCCCTGCCTTTACAAAAACAGAGATGTTCAGAGTTAGCATTCCAGAATAAAATAGTCTTGGACACCAAAGATGGGCACAAGTGTCCAATTTTGCTCAGATTACAAAAAGGCAGAGAATCCCCAGTTGCAAAAACATGGAATCAATGATGGTTGAGAAATGGTGAGGTGTGAGGAAGACAAGTGAACTGTATCCAACTCTTCTTGGAAGAGCTACGGGGTGTCTTTGGAAAAGCCACTTGTCTTAGATTGAGTTCTCTAGAGAACCCAAACCAGTGAAACATATATCTATATATAAAGCGAAGTTTTTATCAAGGAAACGGTTCACAAAGTTGAAAAGATAGAACAGTCCCAAGTCTGGTTCAGGTGAACTAAGATCAGAAGGTCAAATGGCAGGCAAGCAGTCCAGCAGGTAAGACGTCAGGATGCTAACTACTCCCAGGATTGGCAGAAAATAGGACAGGTACTGACTCAAGTCTAAAGAATTGGAGCATAGTAGAAGATGCATGTATTAGAGAATAATAGAAATTGCCCAGCCTAAGCCAATGTTGTCAGGATGGACCAGTCGCTGGAGAAGGAGATCATGTTTGGTAAGGTGGAGGATCAGAGAAAAAGAGGAAAACCCCAATGAGATGGATTGGCCAAGTGGCAGCATCAATGGGCTCAAGCATGGCAACTGTAACAAGGTTGGCCCAGGATCGGACAGTGTATCGTTCTGCTGTGCATAGGGTTGCTATGAGTCAGTACCGACTCAATGGCACCTAACAACAACAGCAAGCCAATAAGTGAACCAAAGGTCAGTAACTAAGTTAGTGTTTTAAACTGAAAGAAACAATCAATTTTTATTTCTGTCAATAACCAACAAAACTGTTGATCATAGAGTGCAATTTATATAGGTAATTCAGTAAGGTGTGAAATGTCTATGACAGATTTCTACTCAGCAAGATTATGTCTTTTGCCATGAGAGGTGCTTCTTTTCTCATCCAATTGTGTATACCATGGCAAGCAATTACTTTTAACATGAAAGCATGTTGCGAAGGTATGTCTACTGCAAAAAACTTCCTCTGTATCAAAATGAAACGGAAACCATTTCTAATCTGAAAAAAATCTGCTGTTCTTAATTACCTATCTCAAGACTTATTTCTGTTAGAATGAGGAAGTCATTATGAACATTCAAAGTTTAGTATAAATTATAGTGTACTTTTAAAAGTCAGAATAAAGCACCAAAAACTAAAGTCAGCTAAACATCGGTAATATAAGAGATAATGATGCCATATAGTGGACTATACGATGTTTAGAAAAAGAGGGTAAAGATAAATTATTGAAATTTAGACATCACACACCAAAGAAATAGCCCACAGATGTTATGAAAGTCAGGATACCTCTGGGGCCATCTTCTGGGTTCATCAGCTAGTCTTTGATGTTGATTCCCTTCAGAGTTTCCATTGATCAGAGAAGCCAGGCCTGTGGCTCACATCTGCTAAAGTAATAATTTCTGCTTTCATCCTTCAGACACTCATATTGTTGACTACTTACTTGGTTCTGAAAAAAATTCTATTTGTATTTCTTAGGTTTGAAGTGGTTCATAACAAGATAGCTCAGATGCAGTTTTACAGCAGCTATTTCTTGTAACAAATTTTCATGGTTGGTGGTGGTACTGTTTGGTGCCATCAAGTCATTTCTGACTCATAACAACCGTTCGTACATCAGTGTGAAAATACTGCTCTGTCCTGCTTTGTCCTCACTATTAGCCCATTGTTGCAGACACTGTGTTAATCCGCCTCATTGATGGTCTTCCTCTTTTCTGCTGCCCCTCTACTTTACCATCCACGATGACTTTTTCCAGGGAGTAGTCCCTCCTGCTAACACATCCAAAGCGCATGACAAGTCCAACATCATTTCTAAGGAGCATTCTGCTTGTGCTTCTTCCAAGACAGAGTTATTCATTCCTAAGGGGCTCTGGTAGCGTAGTGGTTATGAATCGGGCTGCGAACCACAAGGTCAGCAGTTTGAAACTACCAGCTGTCCTGCAGGAGAAAGATGAGACTTTCTGCTCCCATAAAGATTTATAGCCTCGGAAACTCTGTACAGGGTCGCTATGAGTCGGAACCGACTCCACGGCACATAACCACCATCACCACCATGGCGCTATAGGACCAGCAGTGGACAGTCAACAAAAGGTTGACAGTTCAAACCCACCAGCTGTTCCTTGAAACCCTATACAGAGTTGCTATGAGTCAGAAATGACTCCATGACACTTAACAACAGCAACAACAATGGCAATTCATGGTATATTTAATACTCTTTGATAATAGGATAATTCAATAATTCAAAAGTATTAATTCTTTTGCAATCTTCCTTATTTATTGTCTAGATTTTACATGCATATGAAGTGATTGAAAATTCCATGGCTTGGGTCAGGCACACCTTAGACTTGAAAGTGATATGTTTATTTTTTAATACTTTAAAGAGATCATACACCACTACATATCACAGTGAGGGAAAATTCTAAGATAACTTCTCATTGAAATAAAACACAGACCCATAGAAGATAAGAAAATGGAGAGCATGTCTGTTTCCAATGATGCTATCTGCTCAAATCCCACTTCAAGATATTGATTCTGACTTATGGTGACTCTCTGTAGGACAGAGTAGACCTGACCTCCATAGGGTGTTTTGGAAGTTGATGACCAGACCTTTCTTCTATGATACCTCTGGGTGGACTCAAAGCGCCAAACTTTTGGGTAGCCATTGAATTTGTTGACAGTTAGCACCATTCAGGGACCCCAGTCCCTTTTGAGGTATCTGGTAATTGTAAAGTAGTGATAATCAACATAGATGAAATAGATACACTTTTGCACAGTAAAACCAATCTGGACCTGTCACTCATATCCAGGGCAGTTTCACTGGTCCCCAGTGAGGAGACTCTTACAGTGTGTCCCCTTTAGTGGACCAGGGAGTGCATTCCTCTATGTTGATGTTAATGTGTGACTCTGAGCAGTTGATGTTTGTACTCTCATTTGCCATTACCTGTTGCAGGGCAGCATTGAGCTGGCTCTGAAAGAAACGTCTTCTATGACAACCTCCTTTAATCTCCCCTGGGTTAAGGGCAATGTTTTGAGCACTTTCAGCCTGTCTAGAAGAAGACCTTTCTTTTAGCATGGAGATCACAGACTATTCCCAATGTGGATCTGCAGCTCACGCTGTCCTCCTGGGGCCTTCATTTTATTGGAAGTTCAGTCTCACCTCACACATCTGTTTGCTTGCCAGTGGGAGCAGGTGACTGCTTTTTCAAGACAAGCTCAGGGGTCCATAGAGGCCACCCATCTATCTTCTCTATGGCCCCAGGGCTCACTACCTGCCCTAGTCACTAAGGCCTTCCCACCTCTCTTTCATTTTCATATGTGTTTAGGTAAAAAATCCAAACCCACTGCTGATTCTTATTCATCGCAACCCTATGGAACAGACTAGAACTTCCCCATAGTGTTTCTAATGCTGTCATCTTTGACTGCATCATGAACTATTAGAGGAACCAACAGATCTGTCTTGGAAGAAACAGCCAGAATGCTCATTAGAAGCCAGGATTGCAAGATTTCATATCTTTTACTTTGGGTATGTTATCAGGAAAGACTAGTCCTTGGAGAAAGACATCATGTTTTTAGAGGATCTACAAAAAAGGAGCTCTGGTGTGGTCCTGTGGGCTAATGCATCAGACTGCAAAGTCATGTGAACCACAAGGTCGGTGGTTCAAGCTCACCAATGACTCATTGGAAACCCTGTACACTGTCGCGATAAGTAGGAATCGACTCAACGGCACTTAACAACAAAAACTAAAGGCCAAGATCCTTAACAAGATGGATTGGCACAGTGGTGCCAACAATGGGATCAAGCACAGGAAGGATTCTGAGGACGACATAGGACTAGGCAGGGTTTCATTCTGTTGTAATCGAGTTGCTATGAGTTGGACACCTAGCAACAACAGTAATCTATGGAAATAGATGATGAGTTCAAACCACCAAGCTTTCAGTTAGCAGCGGAGTGCTTAACCCCCGTACCAGCAGAACTCTTTTGACATGAGCATGTTATTATTGCCATTTTTGGGTGCTATCGAGTTGATTCTGACTCATACCATGCTGAGAGTTCTCTAGAAAAACAAAATCAGAGAATTATACCGTGTGTGTGTGGGTATGTATATATACCAAAGCCAACCCACTGCCATGCAGATGATTCTGACTCATCGCAACTCTGCACAGGGTTTCTAAGGTTGCAAATCTTTACAGAGACAGACAACCTCAACTTTCTCCCATAGAGTGACAGGTAGATTTGAACTGCCAACTTTATGGTTAGCAGTCCAGTGTTTATCTTGCACCACCAGGACTGCTTGCATACAAGGAGGCCTCAAGAAGTTCATGGAAAAGTGAGGTTAAAAGTTAATGACATTTTCTGTGAATTTTTTGAAGACTCTGTGTGTGTGTGTGTGTGAAATAAATAGATTGATTTATCTCAAGGAAATGGCTCGTGCAATTGTGAAGGCTGGCAAATCCCAAATCAATGTGTGTGGCATCAGGCTGGGAGCTTCTCCTGACTCATATGGTAATAGGGGCTGACACACCCACAGCTGCCAGGTCAAGTGACAGGCTCATTGGTGCTGTGGAAACAGGTGAATGGCAGCATCGGCAGGTTAGACGATACTCGGTTGACTCAAGTCCCAAGACCTGGGGGCCTGATGACAAGACAGATGCAGGATTCAGAGCAAATGAAAGTCTTGCCAGAACATCTAGCAGTTCAGCACTGTAGTAGAAGCACCAGATAGCAAACCACAAGGTTATTGGTTCAAACTCATCAGCTGCTCCTCGGAAACCCTATACATAGTCGCTATGAGTCAGAACTGACTTGACAACACTCAACAACAACAACACATCAGACTAACAATGTCATGAGTCATGCCCTCTTGTGGGGTTATGATTCCAGATATACCTACACTAACCCTACCTTATTAATACATAGAGGTTAGCATTTACAGCATACAGAATTGAAGATAATTACATAATATCACAAGATGGAGAAGAATCACATTAGATCACAAAGTGAAGGGCAACCACACAATACTGGGAATCACAGCCTGGCCAAGCTGATACAAGACGTCAACTATCACAGCATCTTTATCTGACAGTACAACTGCTTCATAGGGTTTCCTAGACTGCGATCTGCCCAGGAACAGATTGCTACATCTTTTCTCTCATAGAGTGGCTGGTGGGTTCAAACTGTCTATCTCTCAGGTAACAGTTGGGCACTTAACCACTGTGCCACCAGGTGCCCTTTTATGTGTGCTAACTCCCCCACAGATTAGTAGTGACTGAGGAGTCCTCCTTCCAGCTCCATCTTGACTCCCTTCTCTTAGAACCTGGGTCTTCTCCTAGGGAAGATCTTTCTGGGGATTTGCTATTTAAGTTGAAACTTGAAGGATGTCAAAGACCAACAATGGGATATTGGGAGAGAAAGGATTCCTAGAAGTAGTTGCCCTGCTGAGAGCTTTGTGATATGAGTTTGGAGAGAAAATCTTCACTTGGGTTCTCCTCAGGCATCCTTAGTTTTCTTCAAATGAGTTTAGAGGGCTGTCCTTGAGTCATTCCTTTCAGACAATGGAAATCTTTGCAGTCACCACTGAGATTAAACTACTGATATTCCTTAGATTTAAGGAGCTCTGGTAGCGTAGTGGTTACGAATCGGGCTGCGAACCGGAAGGTCAGCAGTTCGAAACTACCAGCTGCTCCGTGGGAGAAAGATGAGGCGATCTGCTCCCGTAAAGATTTACAGCCTCGGAAACCCTATTCAGGGTCGCTATGGGTCGAAACCGACTCGACGGCACTTAACAACAACAAACAACAACAATTCCTTAGATTTAGTGACCTAAAAACAGATGATGGAGTAAGGAGACAAAGAGTAAGGAAATAATGCTGATCAAACAAGAATTTACGAAGAAATCAAACAGTGGGGGAAGATAATGAAAGCGACAAACGCAACAGCAAAGGATTGCTGGGTAGAAAGGAGCCAGCCCGTGGTGTGGATGGAGGTTGGTTGAGGCTGGCAATTTCTTCTTCTGGCTGAATGAATCTAAGGATTTCTATCAAAATGACAGTTGAGTTTCCTATAGATATGGAAAGAAATAGCTTCATTTAAAATGTCTAACTTGATGGTGCGTCATTCTTTTCATTTGAAAGGTGTAATAAGAGAAAGTAATTGTTTTTGCTGTGTTCTGGTAAAATTTTATAGCCTGCTGAGTTCATTCCATTTTCTTTTTCCTTTTTTAAAAAAAAAAATACCGTGTTTTGAGTCTCAGTCACTTATACTCAGCTCTGCAATTGATTCACAATTAATAAAGGAGAAATAATCACAAAACTACATAATAGGAAATAAGTTATTGAAAGCTGAACAAGACTCATTATAACCACCAGTTGTGCAAAAAGAGAGTGTATCAATAAAATTAGCTTTTGCTTTTGTGGGTTTTAAGCCATTCATTTTCATCATCATTTGATTATCCTTTCCTTCTTAAAATCTGGTTTATTATATCTAATGTCAGTGAACTAATTCAGGTAAATGAAATGCAAATTCAGGACTATAAATTGAGCTTGGTTCATTGATCTAAGAAAAACCCGACAAACAACCCAGGTTATTTACTTTAAGATTTTTCAAAGAATCTTGGGATTTTAGGCTTAAAAGCATCCTGAGTGATTAGTAATTACTCTTTTAGGAAGTCATACCCTGCATCAGATATGAAGCAAGCATCCTCACTCAATGTAGCAAAGCTACTTTTCGGGCTGATCTATTTTCTTCTCAACTCTTCCTGAAAATTCGATCTTAAATTTTATTTACGTGGAATACCATCCACACCTTGACCCCACAGGAGTACCCTAAATGATAAACCTAAACCCTCTGTCCCACTACTTACCTGTCAGTTTGTCCTACTGTAGTGACTTGTGTTGCTGTGATGCTGGAAGCTATGCCACCAGTATTTTAAATACCAGCAGGGTCACCTATGGTGGACAGGTTTCAGCAGACCAACCAGACTAAGTTGGACTAGCAAGAAAGAGAGAAGAACTATTTCTGAATGTTTGCCATTGTTAAGTGCCGTTGAGTTGGTTCTGACCCATAGCGACCCTGTATAGGGCTCCTGAAGAGCGTCTGGTGAGCTTGAACTACTGACCTTGTGGTTCAAACTGACTGCAGTCCAGAGCATTACCCCACAGTGCCATACCAGGCTATTGAAAACCTTATGAATAGCAGCGGGACATTGTCAGACACAGTACTGGAAGATGAGCCCTTCAGGTTGAAAGGCATTCAAAACATGACTGGGAAGAACAGCCTCCTCAAAGCACAGTTAATCATAATAATGGGAATGGAGCAAAGCTTTTGGTACCTTAATTTACTGATGAGGCACAACTTAAAATAAGGAGAAACAGCTGCAAACATTCATTAACATTAGGAATGTGGGATATGCAAAGGATGGATCTAGAAAAATTGGAAGTTTTCAAAAATGAAATGAAAAACATAAAGATCGTTATCCTGTTTAACTGAAATGGACTGATAAAAGCCAGGAACTACAAAATGAAGAGGGTTGGAGTCACATTCATTGTCAAAAGGAACAGAAATTCAAGCAGATTCAGTAGAGGATATGGGATGAGGGATATCATTGCTGACATCAGATGAATCTTGGCTGAAAGCAGAGAATAACCAAAAGATGTTTGTTGTTGTTGTTGTTGTTGTTGTTGTTGTTGTTGTTGTTGTTAAGTGCCATCGAGTCGTTTCCAACCCATAGCGACCCTGAACAGGGCTTGTAAATCTTTACAGGAGCAGAAAGCCTCACCTTTCTCCCGTGGAACAGCTGGTAGTTTCGAACTACTGACCTTGCAGTTCACAGCCTGATTCGTAACCACTACGCTACCAGAGCTTCTTATGTTTACTTGTGCTTTATTGACTGTGGAAAGGCTTTTCACTATGGATACAGGCGCTTCGCGGGAGAAAGATGAGGCTTTCTACTCCCGTAAAGATTTACACCCTCGGAAACCCTGTACAGGGTCGCTATGGGTCGGAACTGACTCGATGGCACTTAACAACAACAACAACCATTGCAAAGAGTGGGCATTCCAGAAATTGTGCTCCTGAGGAACCTGGACAATGACCAAGAGGCAGTCATTGGAATAAAACAAGTGGACACTGAATGGTTTAAAATCAGGAAAGCTGTGTGTCAGGATTGTATCTTTGTACCATATTTATTCAATATATATGTTGAGCAAATAATTTGAGTAGCTGGTCTATATGAAAAAGCACATGGCATCTGGTTTGGAGGAATACTCATTGACAACTTGCAATACATGAATAATGCAATCTTGTCTTGCTGGAAGCAAAACGGATTAAAAATACTTGCCTATGAAGATCAAAGACCATAGCTTTCAGTATAAGTTGCAGCTCAATGTAAAGAAAACAAAACTCCTCAGCACTGGACTGATAAAGAACACCCATATAAATGGAGAAAAGATTGACGTTGTCAAAGACTTCATTTTGCTTGAATCCACAATCAGCATTCCAGGAAGCAGTTAAGATATCAAAATGTATATTGCATTAGGCAAATGCACTGCAAATGGCCTTTTTTAAGTGTTCAAGACGAAAGAGGTCAGTTGAGGACTAAGGTATACCTGACTCAAGGCATAGTATTTTCAGTTGCCTCATATGCATGTGAAAGTTGGACAATGAATAGGGAAGACCATAGAAGAATTGATGCATTTGAGTTGTGGTGTTGTAGAAAAATATTTAAAGAACAAAGAAATCTGTTTTAGAAGAAGTTCAGCCAGAATGCTCCTTAGAAGCCATGCTAGTGAGACCTCGTCTCTCACATTTCAGACATGTTACCAGGAGGGACAAGTCCCTGGAGAAGGATATCATTCTTGGTAAAGTGGAGGATCAGCAAAAAAGAGGAAGACCCCAATGAGATGGACTGACATAGTGGCAGCAGCAGTGAGGTCAAACATAACAACAATTGTGAGTATGATGCAGGACCCAGCAATCTTTAGTTCTGTTGTGTGTAGGTGCATCGGGTTGCTATGAGTTGGAACTGACTCAGAGGCTCCTACAATAACTACAAACCCACTGTCAATGTGTCAAATCTGATTCATAGAGACACAGTATCTGGTTTCCAGGACTGTAAATCTTAACAGGAGCAGAGAATCTTGTTGATCTCCCATGGAGCATCTGTGACTTTGTACAGCTGGCCTTATGCTTAGTTGGCTAATGCTTATGACACAGTGCCACCAGGGAGACTAAATGATAAACCTACCAGTTCTAAATATGAATGAAAATAATGACAATGAGAATGGCAAAGAATGGTGAGTCATATGTTTTGTTATAAATTATCAGACAGTATTTGTAAGTCATTAATTAAGAGAGAGATGTGATTAACTACAACTCCAGATTTTTCAGAATGGACAAGTTGCCATAAATAAAAACAGCAAGGTTTTCTGGTCTGTGGAGAAGACATTTCATAGGGTAGATGGTACTGCTAGATACCTAGAAGTTTGCATAAAGAAATAGATTCAAGCTCAGGAGAAACTCTGACATGAAATAAAATTTAGATAACAATCAGTAAGTATGCATAAACTAACCAGTCCTTTTGTATATTTAAGGGACAAGCTATATTTACCGAAAGTATGAATGAAATCTGTGCTTTCTAAAAGTTATTTTGTTGGAGAAATAAATGCTATCAGTTACACATTCCATAAACACTACTTTTCCTTCAAATTGACATCACCTTTCTTTCATGGGATTTTGTCACGGAATATTTTTCTGTGAAGAACACATAATGGAAATGATAATATTAATCAATGAAAGCATATGCTTTTACATTACATGTACAATTCATGAAAGACGAGTGATTTCTTTGGTTAGTAGTCATAATGCATGTCTACTATAGTATTTTGTTTGGTAAGGTGGAGGGTCAAAGAAAAAGAGGAAGACCCCCAACGAGATGGATTGGCCAAGTGGCAGCATCGATGGACTCAAGCGTGCCAACAGTAGTGAAGTTGGTCCAGGATCGGGCAGTGTTTTGTTCTGCTGTGCATAAGGTCGCTATGGATTGGTACCGACTCGATAGCACCTAACAACAACAACAACAACAATAGTATATTAAGTGTTTCCTATTGTAAGTCACATTTTATAAGTATGTTATTGTTGTTTGGTGCCAGCAAGTAGGTTCTGACTCATAGTGACCCTGTGTATAACTGAATGCAGTACGGCTGGGTCTTGCATCACCCTCACCCTCTTTGCCATGAATGAGTTGTTGTTACAGCCACGGTAACAATCCATCTCATTAAGGATTTTTTTTCCCTCAGGCTCTCTACTTTCCCAAGGACCTCTAGTCCCATAGTCGTTATGAGTCGGGCTGCTAACTTCAAGGTCAGCAGTTTAAAACTACCAAATGTTCTATGGGAGAAAGATAAGGCTTTCTGCTTCCGTAAATGTTTACAGCTTCAGCAACCCTATACAGGATTGCTATGAGTTGGATGCGACTCCATGGCACATAACCATCACAACAACCACCACTTTCCCAAGGATGATGTCCTCCTCTGGGGACTGGTCCCTCTGAAAACATGTTCAAAGTACTTGAGATGAAGTCTCTCCATTGTCACGTCTAAGGAACATTCTGACTGTACTTCTTCCAAGACAAATTCGTGTGTTCTTCTAGCAATCTATGATACATTCAAAACTCTTCATCAATACCATAAATCAGTACATCCATTCTTCTTCACAATCTTTATTATTTATTGTCCAGTTTTCACACACACCAGAAGCAATAAAAAAGTACCTTGATTTGGGTCAGGTACACCTTAGTCCTCATAGTGACATTTTGCTTTTTAACACTTTAAAGAGGGTTTTTTGTTTTTGTTTTTGCAGCCGATTTGGCCAATGAAACACATCATTTGATTTCCTCAGTTATGCTTCCATGGGCATTGATTATGGATTCAAGTAAAGTGAAATCCTTGACAGCTTCAATATTTTCTCTGTTTGTCATGATGTTACTTCTTGGTCTAGTTGTGAGGATTAAAAAAATGTAATTGCTTGATAATTTGAATCACTTTTTTTCCAAATGGGCATAAATACGGAACTCTTCTAGTTGGCCTTTCAATGTCTTGGCATAGACCAGAAAGTGCTTTCAGCATTGCATCTGTTTGTTGAAACAGCTCAACTGACATTTTGTCAATTCCTGGAGGTTTGCTTTTTGCAAATGGCTTTGTTATTGTTAAGTGCTGGCAAGTTGGTTTCAACCTATAATGACCCTGATTAGGGTTTCCTAGGAGCAGCTGGTGAGCTTGAACTGCCAACCTTGTGTATCAAACCGACTTTGCAGTCCAGAACATTAACCCACAGCACCTCACCAGGACGCCAATATAAGGCAGTAATTGTGGTGGTTATGTGCCGTGGAGTTGGTTCTGACTCATAGAGACACTGCATAGGGGTTTTGAGGCTGTAAATCTTTATGGGTGCAGAAAGCCTTATCTTTCTCCTATGGAACAGCTGGTAGTTTTAAACTGCTGACCTTGAATGGTTAGCAGCTTGGCTAGTAACCACTAAGCTACCAGAGCTCCTTGCAAATGTCTTTAGTGCAACTTGAATTTGACCTTTGGTACCACCAGTCTGGGTCATACGCTACCTCCGGAACTGGTTGAAGATAAGCCAATTCTTTTTGTTACAGTGACTCTGTGTTACTCCCATCTTTCCTTGTTGCTTTTTTGTCATTTACTATCTTGTCTATAGAATTCTTAAATATTGCAACTCAAGGCTTGACATTTTTCTTCAGTTTCTTTCGGCTTGAGAAATGTTAAGCGTGTTTTTTTCCTTTTAGTTTTCTAACTTCTTTGCACGTTTCATTATGGTATGTTACTTTGTCTTCTTGAACTGCTTTTTGAAATCTCTGTTCAGCTCTTTCATGTCATCAATTCGTAAGTTCACTTTATCTATACTATGTTCAAGTGTAAGCTTAGGTTTCTTTGGATATCCAGTTTGGTCTTTCTTTCCTATCTTTTTAAATGACCTTTTGCTTTCTTCATGTGATGAAGAATGACTTATGATGACTTTCATGTCATTAAGTATGTTGTTGTTAATTGCCGTGGAGTTGGTTCCAACTCATAATGATCTTGTATAGAATTTCTAGGACTGTAAATCTTTATGGGAGCAGAAAGCCTCATCTTTCTCCCATTCAGTGGCTGGTGGGCTTGAACTGCCAAACTTGTGGTTTTCAGTCCAATGCTTCTCCTATAGCATTCCATCAATTACTCTCCAATTAAATATTTCTCTAACTTTTCTCTATTTTTTTTTTTTGTATATACCATTGTCATTTTTAATAAGACCAGACATTTAATATCAACAATGTCTTATATATGCTCATCCCACAGGAAATGTAGATATTGATACTTTACATAAAAACAAATTTGTTGTTGTTGTTAGGTGCCATCAAGTCCATTCTGACTCACAGCAACCTTGTGTAGGGTTTATGAGGAGCAATTGGTGGGTTTGAACCACCGACCTTGCAGTGCAAACGGACCATGCTGTCCAAACTGACCTTGCAGTCCATTGTTTTATACATTTTTAAAAGGATATATTCCTAGTATCTGTTCTGAGAGTCTGTCCCTGGTAGCTAGCAGAAGTCCCTATATGGAATCTGAAGATCATTATTTTTAAAACGATGGAAAAAGAATGTCTCATCTTCGGTTGTAAATTTCCTCTTGTCATCTGGTAAAATAAAAGTTATCACTTCTTTTAAAATTCTTATGAAAACAAAGAAGAGATCTTTTCATTAATGTGAATGCATTAAGAGAATGTTGTTGTTGTTAAGTGCTGTTGAGTTGGTCCTGACGCTGTGTAGGGTTTCTGTTAAGTTTGAATCACCAGCCTTGCAGTTCACATTGAACTTGTGGTTGAGTGCTTCTCCTACAGTGCCACACCAGGATTCTATAAAGAGATTGTTGTTGTTAAGTGCTGTCAATTCAATTCCCATCCAAAGTGACCCTATGGGTATAGAATTTCCAAGGAGCAACTGGTGAGCTTGAACCACTAATCTGGCAGTTCAAACAACTTTGCAGTCTGACGCATTAGTCCACAGCGCCACACCATAAACAGATTACAGGGTCTAAAAAATTAACCACAGATCTAAGATGGGGTAAAACTTGTCAAAGGGAGAAAACGTATGACTGGTAACCTTCTACGTGGAGTGCAAACTTATCACATTATGAAATCAGTGTATAATCATGACATGGTGGGACATCTGCATTATTTAGATTCAAGATTTATTCAAGATTCAGAGACAGACATATTGTGTCTGGAATAGAGGGGAGTGCTTGGCATATACTATCTTTGTTTGCTTCTTTGAAGTGGGGATTCGAGCCATATAGGCAGGAGCTAATTATTTATGCCAGTGGAGGGGAGCAATGGTGTGATTAATCCCCCAAACCATTTATTTTTGGCTTCTAATAAACATTTTTGTTCATAGCAATATAGATAATTTAGCTTTTATGGAATTTGCAACTCTTTAAGCAAAATACTCTATTTGCTTTCATTAGCAAAAAATCAGTGCTTGAAACAGGCTTACTTCATCAGCCTTAATCCTGTTTCTCACTCCCACATTGGATATGCTATATTTTGAGAGCATCGTATTTCATCCATTTTAATTCAAAGCTGCCACTAGACAGTGCTTATCTCACTTCAGGCTCCCTGTTTCTATAATCCACACTTGCTTGGGTGCGGGGAAAGAGAAAAACTTGTTTAAAAGGTTGTTCCCTGCAGTATTAGGGATATAAACTATAAACCATGTCTGCTTCTCTTGAATTTTCTTTATTTTCTGTTGCCATTTATATTTAAAAATTGCTAAAAACATTTATTTGTATTTTCAAGGACTTTGCATAAATCATTCCTTGTGCCACTATCTTCAAAACAACTCTGTGGAGCGTATACAGCTAATGTCCCAAATTGATTCCTTCAACAGATGGGGACCAAATGCCCATGGTCAGGTGTTGCTCAAGATTATGGTGATCCACCAGAGGCAGGATGGATCACCATATGGCATGGAATCTGCCCCTGGCAGGAATGACAGACAAGGCACACTCAGCACTACATCTGTGAGAGAGGTCAGGTGGTGAGAAATGTCCCGGAAAATCAAGCATAAGGAGACAATGAGGGAATCAATGGGCCACATTATAGAAGTGTGATGTTTTCACTAATCTGAATGTGAGGAGGAAATGAAACCCATATGTACCTAGGGGAAGACTCATTCCTTAAAAGGGAAGAAGGTGTAAAAACGATGCAAGGGGAGAAGTGGTGTTGTGAGAACGTTTATAGGGAAGGAAGAGAGCAGGTACTGAATGAAGTTCACGATGAGCTCAAAGATCGAGGCCGAGGAGTAGGCACTTGATAGCAGAGGGTCTCTCAAAGCATCATGAAGGTTGGGATCTTGATAGCAGAGGGTCTCACAAAGCATCATGAAGGTTGGGATCCTACTACTCTAGTGTTTTAAGGAAGAAAGTCACATAATTCAATTGACATGTTTACTGGGAAAATTCAAGTACTTTGTCTAAGACGACCCAGTAAATACATGGCTCAGCTATTGAATTCAGAAAATATGTGTTGTTGGTACTTGCTCTTGAGTCAGGTCTAACTCATGGAGACCATATGTAGACTAGAATGAAACACTGCCCGGTCCTTGGTATGTTTGTATCCACCCTGGTGGCTGTTGTATGTTGTTGTTAAGTGCTGTCATACTGACCCTACATGATTTCTAAGGAGCAGGTAGTGGGTTTGAACCACTGACCTTATGGTTAGCAGTCTAGTGTTGTTCATTTCTCAGGGCCTCATTTCCCAGCACTGTACTGGACAATGTTCTGTTGTGACCCATAAGGTTTCCATTGGCTAATTTTTGGAAGTAGATGCCTGGTGTAACATGTAGTTGTAAAGCAAATTTAAAGAGAAGCAATTCCTCTGAATTTTGGAAGAGCCTCAAGTTTGACTTCAGATTAGGTAAACCACTCCTCCTTCACGTCTGACCATTTTCTATCATTTCTGCCTACTATTTTGTATACTTTTCCAAATTTAAGAGGGTTTTACATGTCTGAAAGTGCATCCAAAACACCCTTGCCCACTTCTGAATGTGAAATAATTTTTTCTTATGTAAACCTGTATTTTCTACTCATTTGGTTTTTTTCTAATCAAGAAGACATGTAAGTAAAGGTGAACTGAGCTTCCGCACTTTGTATGTAAACTTTTTGGTGGTATTGGGGAATGAAGCCCTGATGGTCCAGAGGTTAAGTGCTCAAGTGCTAACCAAGGGCTGGAAGAGTTGAACCAAACAGTCATTCTGAGGAGAAAGATGTAGCAATGCTTCTGTAACATTTACAACCTTAGAAGCCCTATGGCATAGTTCTACTCTGTCCAACAGGGTCAATATGAGTTAGAATTGACTTGATGGCAACAGTTTGTGTTTTTAACTTGAGGAGGAGTATATCCCCTGTCTGCTACTGAGATCTTTACTTGAATGGTTTCTGTTATGGCTCTTTCTCTTTTAAATCTTCATCTTCTTCATCTCACTGCTGGTCTCTGTGTTGAACTCTGAGGCGTTTCAACAGAAGAGCTGATGTGGGTTGATCACACTTCTTTTATTCCCCAGAAACCACCACACAAAGACATTTGGAAGCATGACATCTTACAGAAAAGCAAGGGCTCACCTAATGAATCACCATGTAGGAGTTGAGAACTTTCAAGCTGTGTGCTCCAGATGGGAAACTAAGAGTTCATCAGAAAACTTTACTCAGAAAAGGTGCTATGTGATTTGCCCTGAAGTTTGGCTCTCACTTCTAATAGAGTACCTTTCTCTTAAGCCTATATAATGAGAAATTGTTTTCTGCCATTCCATCTTAGAAAATCCTCTCACAGCTTTCATGTTTGGCCTGACCCTGGGGTTTATTGTCTATAGCACATTCAAGAAGATTAAGGGTTTTCATTTTAACTAAAGGAGAGCATGGCAGACCACTAGCCTAGCCTCCTTTAAGACATCTCAACCTTAAAAGCTTGGGAATATGATTCTTTCAGACCATCCAGTAAATACAAGGAGACTTTAAACATTGTGGAAAAATGGAATAAAAAAAAAAATGAAAAATTTCCATGAACTTTTTAAAGTTCTGTTGTATACTTTTAGCAATATTTCCCCCAGAAACTCAGTCAGTAATTCCAAAGTCATATAAAGGGGGAAACGTTCCTAAATACAACATAATTTACAAAGATGTCTATGTAGATTTTATTACTGTATTATGAAAATATGTATTTTTTCATAATATAGCAGTAATAGCAATTGCAATATATGTATATATATATATATTTTACTATAACAAGCTACTGTTTTTTTGTTTGTTTTTTGGTGAGCCAAAATTTCACTCAGTTCTGCTGAGTTTTTTTTTTACCTCTTTACTCATTTTTATTTTAGCACTAAGTGAGATTTAAGATGTCTCTCTAAAGGAACTCTAGCAATGCTGTGGATTAGCTATCGGGCTGCTAACCACAGGTCTGTGGTTCAAACCCACAGAAAAATGAGGTTATCTGTTCCCATAAAGATTTATACTCTCAGAAATCTTATATAGGGTCAATATGACTCAGAGTCAACTCATTATCTGTGGACTTGGTATGGTTTTGGTATCTAAAGTAGAAAGAAAAAAATAGTTTCCATAGAAATGTATTTATTGTTTCAGAAGAATTCACTTCCCAACATTTCATGTCTTACTTCAAGATGAATGGAGAAGAAATTAATTCTTCAGGGTGTCTATTTTTTGTCATATAATATCTATGTATCTTTGTGGCACAATTGTTAAATGCTCAGCTAACCAAAATTTGGTGGTTCAAGTCCACCAGCTGCTCCTCAGGAGAAAGATGTGGCCATCCGCTTCTGAAAATATTACAACTTGGAAAGTCTTGAGGCAGTTCTGTCCTGTTCTGTAGGGTCACTATGAGTTGGAACCAACTGAAAGGTACTCAGCATCAGTAACACTGTTTGTCAAGCACCATCCTAGATTCTCTGAGAGCATGGTGGCACTGTAGGATAAACACTAGACTATTATGAACCCAAAGTCTGCCTGAAAAGAATTACAGTCTCAGAAACTCTATACAGAGTCACTTTGAGTCGGAATGACTCCATGGCAATTCACAAAATCATCAACATCCTCAATTCTTTATATGTGTTATACAATTTAATAGTCATAGAAATCAATAACTAGATATTTCAGTTATATAAAGATGACAGTTAAGAAAACCCTATGGAGGATTTCTTCTTTGTAGTATGTTGGGCACCTTGAGTAAGAATTGACTCAATGGCAACATGTTTGGATTCTTGTTTGTTTAATAAATAAACAAGCAGGCATCAAGCAAAGAAGTGACTTGCATAGGACCCCACAGCATGGGAGTTAGAGGAGATAGAATAGATCTTAGGAAAACCATGGCAGCTAGGTGTTGCCATAACTGTAGTGGAGCAGATCACAATGGTAGAGACCTTACAAGGCTGGGGCTACTGCTACAGACACTAGACCCAGAGGCAGGACCAGCAAGAGGTGTAATTCAGCAAGCCAAAGAATATCTAAGTAGTTGTTGTTGTTAGGTGTGTTGAGTCGATTTCTATTCATAGTGACCTTATGCACAACAGAATGAAATACTGCTTGGTCCTATGTCATCCTTACAATCATTATCAAGCTTGAGCCCATTGCAGTTGCCACTGTGCCAATCCATTTTGTTGAGAGTATTCCTCTTTTTAACTGACCTCCACTTTACTTAGCATGATGTCCCTCCTGATAATATATCCAAAGTAGATGAAGTCTCCTCATCCTGGCTTCAAAGGAGTATTCTGGTTATAATTCTTCCAACACAGATTGTTCTTCTAACAGTCCATAGTACTTTAAATATTCTTCTTCCACACCATAAATCAAATTTATCAATTCTTCTATGGTCTTCCTTATTCATTGTCCACCTTTCACATGCATATGAAGCTATTGAAAACACCATGGCTTGGGGCAGGCCCACCTTAGTTCTCAAACTGACATCTTAGCTCTTAAGTGTCCCCTTGTTCTGCTTGAATGAGGGCCTCTTGGCCTATGTATAGGTTCCTCAGAAGTATAATTCAGATAGCCTCAATACTCATTCTCTGTAGTGTGGTCCATAGCTTGTCATGATCCACACAGTTGAAAGTCTTTGTATAGTCAATAGAAACCAGGCAGACATCTTTCTGGTATTCTCTGCTTTCACCTAAGACCCATCTGATATCAGCAGTGATACCCCTGGTTCCACATCTTCATTTGAGTCCAACTTGATATTGTCTGATGATTACCATATTCGGTTGGGTGACTGCTCTTTGGAAAGGGTGCAAATATGGATCTCTTCCGATCAGTTATCTGTCTTCCAAATTTCTTGACACAGATGAGTGTGTGCCTTCAGTGTGCATCAGTTTGTTGAAAAATTTCAGTTTGTATTCCATCAGTTCCCAGAGCCCTGTTCTTTGCCAATGCCTTTAGTCTACCTTGGACTTCTTCCTTGCGTACCATTGGCTCTTGTATATGCTATGTCTTGACAAGGTTGAGCAGCAGCCATTTCTTTTACTCCTTCCATGACTCTGTGTACTCCTTCCATCTTCTTTTGATGCTTTGCACTTCTTTCAACATTTTGCCCATAGAATCTTTCACTATTGCAAGTTGAGGCTTGAATTTTTTCTATAGTTCTTTCAGTTTGAAAATCACTGTGCATGTTCTTTTCTTACTCCAGGTTTTTACACGTTTCATTACAATACTTGACTTTGTCTTCTCGAGCTGCTCTTTGTAATGTTCTGGTCAGCTGTTTTACTTCCTCATTTCTTCCATTTGATTTAGCATCTCCATGCTGTAGTATCATAAAAATAAATAAACAAAAATGCCTGTTGAAACCTAGGGGGTGGACGATGCTACATAGAAGGTGAACAGTAGAAAGGTGTGTGAGGGACAACCTAAGCTGAATACTTGCAAATGTGACACCAGTCTGTTTACATTATCAGGCACCAGTAAGCTGTGTGGTCAGACCACAGATAGATGGACAGCAGCTGTGTGGAATCCTGGAGGACTGGGGCACGGGGATTGATCAGAAAGACAGGGAGCAAGGGAGACCTCTGGTTACCACTATCATCATGAAGGGTGGTCTGATGGAGAGCTTCAGAATGGCTTCCTAACATCCTATTGCCTATGATTAAGTTAGTCTTCAAAACTTGGATGAAGCAGATCTCACATGGGGGCATCAAAGTGATGAAATGGGGGGCAGAAATAGAGGCATGCTAAGACAAGATAGTTTGACCCTAAAATAAGAGTAAAGAAAAAGTCAAGATGAAATAAAAAATGCCTTTCTAACATGATCTTTCTTTCTTCTTCTGAAGCTTTAATTGTGAACGGAGTGATAGTTTACATGGCAGAACAGCAGCTTTTCACTCAACCAATTGCATTTTGTTTCACTGCAGATTTCAATTCCCTCCACGAACCATTGGTTAACAGTATTTGCCTCCACCCCCCTTTTTAAATTGATGTACACAAAACACACAGAAATATGTATTTGTTTAAACATCTAATATGATCGTATGAATCAATATATTACCTGTCTAGAATGTGTGGAAATGCTGACACCAACACCTGCTATGCCATATTACTTCAAAGTAGAATGTAGCATCAGCTCAGGGGAGTGGGTTTGTATTTTGGAACTTAAAGAAAGGAGCAGAAAGAAATTGTGATTCCCCTCTTCCAAGGGTATTAAAGTGCCTAGCTTGCTTTGTGAATATGTTCTGAACTGAAGTCTAATGACATACAAGTCTGACAGTGAGATTCTTGCGGAACAGGTAGACAAAAATCTCTAGTGGTGAAATGTGTATTAAAAAAGAACATTAGCAAAAGCACACAGTGGGTTATAGCTCTGTGCACCTGTTTGTAACTCAGAAAGAGCACTGAGGGAGCAGAGAGGAAAGTTTCACACCCAAACCACAGCTCAATAAAAGTTAGACAGCCCCAACACTGCTGAAGTCATTTCAACCCACATGCCATGAGTGTTTAAAGCACATCTACTAAATGCTAAAACATTGTGACACTACTCACTTACACCAAACTGAATCATCTGCTGTTTTACTGCTGCTGACAATATGTTCTGTGCTTAATGAGTCACTTCTGGCATCACTCCTGGTTCAGCTGTATGGAACAAAGCCTTCTGAATTATTAATACTTACATATTATTTGTTTTCTAAAGCACATACTCAAATATGTTTGTGAAGAATTCTACTTCAATGCCACAACAGTGCTCAAATGCTCCTTAGTCAATCATAATTTAAGCAGCATGCCAAAGGGCAAGCGGGGTTTTTCCTGTTCTCCATCATGGCACAGTATCAAGGTGAAAAAAGAAACCCAAGCTCTGCTGCCTCAACATCTGCATGGAGGAGAGTGGAGACAGACTGATGCGGGCAGCCAAGGTGCTGGAGTGGCTGACCGGCCAACCCCTGTGTTCTCCAAAGCGAGACACAACGTCAGGTCCTCTGGCATTAGGAGAAATGAAAAGATTGCGGTCTACTGCACAGTTCATGGAGCCAAGTTAGAGGAAATCCTGGGGAGAGGTCTAAAGCTGTGGGGGTACGAGTTACGAAAATACAGCTTTTCAGATACCGGAAACTTTGGTTTGGGGATCCAGGAGCACATCGATCTGCGAATCAAATACGGCCCGAGCATTGGTATCTATGGCCTGAAACTTCTATGTGGTGCTGGATAGGACAGATTTCAGCCTCACAGACAAGAAGTGCAGGACAGGCTACATTGGGGCCAAACAGAAACAGCGAAGAGGAGGCCATGCGCGGGTTCCAGCAGAAGTATGATGGGATCATCTTTCCTGGCAAATAAATTTAAATTCCTGTTTCTATCCAAAAGGCCAGTAAAAAGTTTTCAGTGGGAAAAAAAAGGGGGTGGGGGCGGCTAGTGAGTTCCTTATGATGAATGTTTCACTGATGACCAGGCTGTAGCATAGTGGGTTATGCATGGGGCTACAACCGCAAGGTCAGCCATTCACATACACCAGTCACTCTGATGGAGAAAGATGAGGCTTGCTGCTTCCATAAATGTTTATAGCCTTGGGAACTCTAGATAGCAAACAGGTGCATTAGCAGCAGCAGCAAAAATTATGTCTACAAAAATAAATGCCTCAGGACTCCAGGAAGAGATGGGATTATGTACCCCAAGTGAGAAACATTCTTTCCTAGAAAGCAGAAGTGTTGAGGTGAAGTTACTCCATATTGCTTCTGAAAAACAAAAACAAAAAAACCCTCAAACAACATAATACCAATTTTGCTACCAGTTGTTCTATTGTTCTTTTTTTTTATTAAATGTTTTTATTTTGGATTGAGTGAAAGTTTACAGGGCACATCATCGGCTTCACATTCAACCATTCATATAGCTTGTTTCATTACATTGATTATTATCCCCGCTATATATCATCAGTTTACAGTGTTTCTCTCTATCCTCTTTAGCTTTTTTTTTTTTGATGGGGGTGTTCTATTGTTCTTTGAAGGACATACTACAAACCCACAAAGTATAAATTTGTTCATTGAAATAATTTTGGATTTCTTGACTAGATTTGTTAAGGTAAGATATTTTAGAGGTACTGAAGGGTCTCATTGATATTTTTCTGACTATGTGAACCTGGCTCAGTTACTCAACTTTGTCCTATTTTTTTCATCTTCTGTAAAATAATGATACATTTATCTTTGAATATTTTTATTGTGAATAGAGTGAAGGTTAATAGAGTAGATCACCAGTTTTACATTCAATAAACTACTCACTTGTTTTAATCTCAATGATTAATGGCCCCTCCACGTAAAATCAATGATCCACTCCTTCCCTGTACTTCTTGTTCCCATTCCACGTCCCTTCCCAATCCTTCTGCACTTTGTCCTTAGGTAAATGTAGCCCTTTTGATCTTAGTGATAGCTTTTGGTGCGCAGAAGTGTCTAATTTTTTAGGAGGTTCCAGTCATCTACTTTGTCTTCTGCTGTTTGTGTGTTTTTTAGTTATGTTTGATAGTGTATTTAGGCCACATATCAGACTCCCTAAGTTTGTCACTGTTTTTTTCATTGATGATCTTAATGTTGTTGTTGTTGTTGTTAGATATTTTTTTCTCATTTTGAATTCTGCACCATCAGTAAATGAAGGTCCTGAATGCTTTACTCCATTCTCATCATCACAGCCAACTCTACTTTGAGGAGGTAGTTCTACCCCAGTTGTATTTTGAGTAACTTCCAACCTGAGGGACTCATATTCTGGCACTACATAGTACAATATTCTGGTGCTATTCATATTGTTTTAGGATTCAATATTCTGGTACTATTTGGTAGTGTTCCACTACTATTCATATAGTTTTCTGTGACTAAATATTCAGAAGTTTCCCACTGCTCCTTCTTCCAAGTCTGTCTTAGTCTGGAACTCAGCTGACACCTGTCCACCATGGGTGACTCTGCATTCAAAATACCGGTGGCATAGCTTTAGCATCACAGCAACACACAAGCCACCACAGTTAACAAACTGGTAGAGGTAGATCTTTATAGACCTATATTTTACATTGAGGTCTTTAATCCAAATTGAGTTTGTTTTTGTATATAGCATGAGATAAAGGTCTAGTTTCATTTTTCTGCAAATGGGTTACCAGTTTTGCCAACACCATTAGTTGAATGATAACAAGAATCACAGGAAGGAAATAGAATAAGGGATGGTCCATGAAAGGGATTGCAATCATTGAAATTAAATTAAGTGCTTGATTTGTTGAATTTGTAATTGATGATCTGCTCTGTCAACCTTTACTCAAACCACAATGAAAAGTTTAAAAACAAAAGTGAAATAAAAATGAAAAATAATGAATCTTTGGGCTAAGTAGTACTGAGTTCTTTCAAGGTTATTTTCATAATCAAATGGAATGTATAGTTTTGAAAACTTCAAATGTGAAGAAACCTAATGTTGAAATCAAAAGCAAGGATCGTATTATCTGGGTTATTGCATTATTTGGAAAGCAACATGAAAAAAAATACGGATACAAAGAAAATTGGACATGACTTCCTCAAGAGTACTTGGGGGAGACAGCCTAGAACCCCTCCATGGAAGCAGTGTGGTAAGTAGGCATGGAGTTCTGTCTTGGCTACGCTGCTCCTGTAATTTCTGATCCTGTGTTGCTTGCTCATTCCCAGTTCTTAGTAGTGAATGGCTAAGGGTTCAAATGGCAACAAGTGGTCCTACACAAGAAGCACTATCACAGTCCCTTGGTGGAATTGTGAGATAATGGGTGGCTGTCTTCATTGGTGTTAATTGCACTTACTTCTGTTGTTTCATCTAATAAACTCATAGATAACACCTAGGCAGAGTTCTCTCATCACCCAGAGGCTGTACGTCACAGTGTACCTGAGGACTTTCACCTGGACCAAATAAATGCTGATGTTGTCTTGCTTCTCCAGTGGGAAATATTGAGGTTGGCTATGGCACCAGTGAGGGTCAGTTTTCTGTTTGGAGTCAGAAGATGTGTGCAGGAAACAGAACTGCATTATCAGTTGTGTGACAGACTACACGTGAGATGAAGGAGCTGAATTTATCTGTGGATTTCAGAATCACCAGAACTCAGTAAACAGGATAACTGGTGGACATTTTGTCTTTCTTCCTTTTTTAATGTTTTGCTGTAACTACTTTTAGGGCATCTCATTTTCAGGCTTGCAAAAAACAAAAAAAAAAGGTGTTTAATCTTCATTAATCATGAAACCAGAGTCCTGGTGTGGTGCTGCAAGATAATGCACTGGATCTCAAGGTCGAGTTGAACTGCAAGTTCAGTGGTTCAGACTCAACAGTTGCTCCTCGGAAAATGTTTACAGGGTTGGAAGTGACTTGACAGCATTTAAAACAACATCAATCATGAAAACAACTCAATTGCCTATGTTGTTGCTGTTGTTAAGTGCCGTTGAGTCAGTTCCAAATCAGAGTGACAATATATAGGCTTTCCCACAGTGGCTAGCGGGTTTGAACCGCCAGCCTGTGGCTCAAACTGACCGTGGGGTCCAGTGCATTATGTTGCAGTGCCAAGTTAAATGGTTCCCTAAAACAACTTATTAAAATTGTTTATGTCTTCATTGCAAATTGAGACCCATTAGCCGGAAGAAATCCCATGGTGTCAAACTCAAATGCGTACACAATCAGTTGTTTTTAAAATAACCCGAATAAACAGATTCTTAGCTGCAAGGAGCCTGCCTAGCACAGTGACTGTAGGGTAAACATTGAATTGTGAACCACAAGGTGGCAGTTCAGGCCCAATAGGCACTTTGGGAGAAACATGAGGCTTTCTTCTCCTGAGAAGATTTACAGCCTCAGACACAATTGACAAGGTTGCTATGAGTCAGAACTGACTCACTGACACTTAGCACCAACAACAAGAGCCTTACTGTTTATGCATTTAGCAATACTGTGCCTAGAAGCCCTGATGGTGCTGTGAGTTAAGCATTGGTTAGCTAATCACAGGGCTAGTGATTCAAAAATACCAGCTGCTCCAGTGAAGAGAGATGAGGTTGCAGAGACGTACAGTTTTGGAAACTCTTGGGAACAAGTTCCTGTTTGTTATACATAAGCTCTCATGAGTGGGAAAGGACTCAATCCCAGTGGATGTAATACTGTGTCCAGTATCTGCTAGCCTTGTCCATTGCCATTGAGTTGATTTCAAACCATAGCTATCCTAAAAGACAGGCTACAACTGCCCCTTAGGGTTACCCAATCTGTAATCTTACAGAAGCAGACAACCAAATCTCTCTCTCCTGGAGCAATTGGTGGGCTTGACCACTGACCTCTTGGAAAGCAGCCAAGTGCTTTAACACTGTACTACCAGGGCTCATTATGCTAGCTCTAGATGAGATAAAGCCCTGTTTTTCTAGAAAAAGGCTCTTCTGTCTGTTGTCCTGTGGTGGCTTGCATGTTGTTATGAAGCTGTAAGTGAAGCCACCAGTAGTTTTTAAGTTATGCCAACACGATACAGCTTGTATTTCAGGGGCAC
>NW_006408539.1:13065791-13082082 GCF_000296735.1 Chrysochloris asiatica
TAACTCAAATTGACTACATCTATGGGAAGAGAAAGCGGAAGACCTCCATATCATCAGCCAAAACAAGACCAGGAGCAGATTTGGATCAGACTATCAATTGTTCGTATGCAAGGTCAGGCTGAAGCTGAAGAAAATGGAAACAAATCCACAAGAGCCAAAGTACAACCTTGAACATAGCTCAACTGAATTTAGAGACCATCTCAAGAACAGATTTGAATCATTAGACACAAATTACCAAAGACCAGAAGAGCTGAGAGATAACATCAGGAGCTTCATACAGGAAGAAAGCAGGAAAAAGTCATTAAGAAGACAAGAAATAAAGAAAAGACCAAAATGGATGTCAGAAGACACTATGAAAATTGTTCTTCAGCATAGAGATGCTAAAACAGCTGGATGAAACGAGAAGGTAAAAGAGCTAAAGAGAAAATTTCAAAGGGCAGCTTGTGAAGACACAGTCAAATATTATAATGAAATGTGCAATGACTTGGAGTTAGAAAACCAAAAAGAAGAACACACGCAACATTTCTCAAGCTGAAAGAACTGAAGTAGAAATTCAAGCCTCAGCTTGCATTTTATGAAGGATTCTATGGACAACATACTGAATGAAGCAGTAAGCATCAAAAGTAGATGGAAAGAATACAGTCACAACACTAAAAAGAAATGGTCAGTGTTCAACCATTTCAAGAGGCAGCATAGGATCAAGAATTGATGGTACTAAAGGAAGATGACCAAGCTGCACTGAAGGAATTGGTGAAAACAAGGCTCCAAGAATTGACAGAATACAAATGGAAATCTTTCAACACACGGATGCACTTCACCAGGCACTCCTTCAGCTATGCCAAGAAATTTGGAAGACAGTTACCTGGCTAACCGATTGGAAGAGATCCATACTCGAGCTCCTTCCAAAGAGAAATGGCCCAAAGTAATACAGAAATCATCAAACAACATCATGAATATCACATGCAAGTAAAGCCTTGCTGAAGATTATTAAATAATGAGTGAAACAGGAGATTGATAAGGAATTGTCAGAAATTTAAGTCAGAATGATTTAGAAGAAAAGGTAAAACTAGGGATAGTATTGCTGATGTCAGCTGGATCTTGGCTGAAAGCAAAGAATACCAGAAAGACATTTACTTGTGCTTTGTTGACTATGCAAAGGCTTTGAACTGTGTGGTCATGAAAGCTATGGACAACATTGAGAAGAATGGATATTACAGAACACTTAATTGTGCTCATGAGGAACCTTAACATAGACTCAGAGGTAGTCATTCGAACTGAATGGTTTTAAATCAGGAAAGTGTGTGTCGAGGTTGTATTCTTTCACAATACTTATTATTATATGTTGAGCAAATAATTTGACAAGCTGGATTATATGAAGAAAACATGGCACCAAAATTGAAGGAAGAATTAGCAACAGCCTGTGATATGCAGATGATACAACCTTGCTTGCTCAAAGTGAATAGGACTTTAAGAAAATAAAACACAAAAAAACAACATAGCTTTCAGTGTGGATCACAGCTTAGTGTAAAGAAAACAAAAATTTTTAGAATAATATCATATCATCAGCAAATAAAATCGTGATAGATGGAGAAAAGATTGAAATTGTTAAAGACTTACTTTTGTTGGACCCACAATCAACATTCAAGTAAGTAGTAGTCAAGAAATCAAATGACAAATCGCATTAGGCAAATCTGCTGCACAAGCCTCTTTAAAGTGTTCAAGAGCAAAGATATGAGTTTGAGGACTAAGGTGCGTTTGACACAAGCCATGGTATTTTCTATAACCTTATATGCACGTGAACGTTGGACAATGAATAAGGAAGACCATTGAAGAATTGTGGCATTGAGTAATGATGTTAGAGGAGAGTATTAAAAGCACCGTGGGCTGAAGAACAAACAAATCTGTGCTGGAAGAGTACAACCAGAATGTTTCTTAGAAACCAGAATGCCAAGACTTCGTCTCTCATACTTTGGACATGTTATCAGGAGGGATCAGTCCCTGTAGTAGGACATCATGTTTGGGAAAGTGGAGAGTCAGAGAAAAAGGAAGACCTCATTGAAATGGATTGGCACAGTGGCAGCAGTAGTGAGCTCAAGTATAACAACAATTTTGAGGACAGTGCAGGACCGGACCATATTTGGTTCTGTTGTGCATAAGCTCACTCTGAGTTGGAACCAACTCAATGGCATCTAACAACAACAACAGTTATAAGGATCCCACCTGCTTTGTTTTGTGGAGTTCCTGCCTCAATTACTCCCCACTTTTCTGCAGGAGGACATCAGTAAGCTCGCCCCTCTGTTTCATGCTTGTATCCTCTCCTGGTGACTCCTCACTTGTGGAAGAGCTCTTGCTGTGAGGGACACCCTACATGAGACTGGCACTGAATCAGCCCCATGTAATAGCTTGTGCAACACCATTTTCTTTTGGTCATATCTCATTCCTTGATCAGCCTTGAATTCCCTCAAACTCACTTCATGTCTGGGACATGGACAATCAGGATGATCAGTAGCCTGAAAATAGTGGTTAAAAGAACTGGGCATATATTTTTTTCAATAAATGGAACTTTTTAGGAATATGAACAAGACAGAAAATGTAGAAGATACATTGTCTTTGTATTGTTTCTGCAGGAGCTAGAAATAAAAGTATAGGTGATAGAAAGAGGAAGGTTTGGACTCAATATAGGTAAGAATTTTCTTAGAATTGTCAGAAAATACTAAGTATTGATTCACAGGATAGTGAGGTTCACTAAATTAAAAATGTTTTTTTGTGACTCATAGCAACCCTGTACAGAGTTTCCAAGGCTTTAAGTCTTCACAAGAGCAAAAAATCTCATCTCTCTCCTGCAGTCCAGTGCTTATCATAGGGAGCCACTGTCCTCTCTGAAAACCTTTAGTCTATGTTATATGGCAGTCTGGAGGCTGGGGAGGACAGTCCTGATAGGCTGTTGTGACTTGATTATCACAGTATATGTTCACATAGTGCCTATGGAAGCATCCTTTCTGCCTTTGCATCAGGCATTTTTCATTCTCTTTCCCAGGTTCACTCCACTATTCTGTACTCTGTGCCTAGGAGGCTCATGGTTATAAACCTCAGCAGTGGTCTCCTGTGGCCCTGGTTCTGAAAGACAATGGGACGTCAGAAAGAAGAAGGGAAAAGATCAGAGGATTCAATTCCATGGCTCTCTACTGGTTTTTTTTGTTTTGTTTTTGTTGTTTTTTTCCTGTGGTTTGGCTGAGGTGCTGTCCCCAAAGCCCTAGAACCTAATGACCAAACTCTGTCCAGATTTCAACTGATGCATTTGAGTTATGATGTTGGAGGAGAATATTAAAATTACCACGGACTGCCAGAAGAACAAACAGATCTCTGTTGGATGAAGTATAGCCAGAGTCTCTGCTCCTTGGAAGTCAAAATGACTAAACTTCATCTTTCATACTTTGGACATATTATCAGGAGGGTCTAGTTACTGGAGAAAGATACCATATTTGGTAAAGTGGGGGGTCAGAAAAAAAGAGAAAGACCTCCAACAATATGGATTGGCACAGTGGCAGCAGTGATGGGGTCAGGCCTAGTAACGATTGTGAGCTTGGCCCAGGACTGGGCATTCTTTTGTTCTGTTGTACATAGGGCTGCTATGAGTTGGTACTGATTCGATGGCACCTAACTACTAGTAACCTCCTTATCTTCTCATGTCTTGAGTGACAGCAGTCCTGTTCTGTGGCTTTAACAAGGTGATTTAGCACCCCTGAGTTTACTTGTTGTTAAGTGCTGTGGATTCTATTTCAACTTACAGAGACCCCATGTGATATAGTAGAACTTCCCTGTAGGGTTTTCTGGGCTGCAATACCATGTGGAGCTGCTGTATAGATTAGAACTTTTTGTCTTTGATTAGTATCTCAGAACTTAATGGTTGTACCACCAGGGCTCCTTCTGATTTTCCTTAACCATGCACATGCTTTCTTTGAAAGATGAAGGTCTAGTTAACATGAACTCTCTAACTTACTCTATATCAGTCTATTATCCCTGGTCCTGGAGTCCTGGTGTGGCACTGCGGGATAATGCGCTGGACTGAAAGGTCAGCTTGAACCACAAGGTTAGCGGTTCAAACTCACCAATCGCTCCTCAGAAACCCTATATAAGATCACTATGAGTCAGGATCAACTCGATGACACTTAACAACAGTAATCCCTGGTCCTGGTGTTGCTCTTTAAACTAAGTGTAGGACCACTAGGTTGGTTTGAACTCCAGGTAGACAGTTCAAACTCACCAGTAGCTCCCTGGAAACCCTATACTGGGTCGCTATGGGTTGGAACTGACTTGATAACAGTTAACAACAACAACAATCCTTGGCAAAGGTCAGCAGTTCAAAGTCTATAGAGGGTCTCTGTGAGTTGGAACTGATACATTGGTCCTTAAGATCAACAACATCCTTGGTGACTGGGGATCCAGCTGTCTTGTTGGATACAGTGAGTGGTTCCTGTTAGTTTACATATTGGGCAGGTTCATTTCAGTCATGAATGCCAGAAAGAGGACATAATGGGTCCTTGCACTACATTGAAAAGAGTGAGTGTGCTTAGAACTTACTAACATCATCATCCTCAGTTAAGTACACAATCTTTAACATATGTATCATTCTTTATAAACAAGACCAGAAAATGAATTACTCTAAAACCTTCCTTCCTTCCTTTAAATACAGTTTTTAAAATATATTATATGTTAGCGTAGTGGTTACAAATTGGGCTGCTAACCTCAAGGTTGACAGTTCAAAACTACCAGCTGTTCCGCAGGAGAAAGGTGAGGCTTTTGGCTCCCGTAAAGATTTACAGCCTCGGAAACCCTGTGCAGGGTCACTATGAGTCCGAACTGACTCATGGTACTTAACAACAACAAATATGTTATTTTAACTGGAATTTCCAGGATATTGTGAGACTCATAGGAAATCTGTATGTTTTGTCTTAATGGGGTCATCTTGTAACTTCAGTATCTCAAAGGAGAACATTTTAAGTTAGGAAGATAAACATATTTGTGGTGTTGTGATATAGGATCAGCACAAGACTGTGAACCACAAGGCTGGCAGTTCAAACTCACCAGCTGCTCCTTGGAAACCCTATGCAGGGTTGTTATGAGGCGTAATTGACTTGAAGGCTCTTAACAACAACAATAACAAACAAAATATTAGCGTAAGAGTATTTTTTCTTAAGTGTAATTATGAAAAGATTAAAATAATATTTTTGCTTTTTATTATAGTCATGTGCTGCATAATGTCCATTTGGGCAACCTCCAGCCAAATATATGTTTATGGTTCCAAGCCCCGTAAACCTGTTATTAAAAATTCAAGATACTTGCAATTGTTGTTAAGTGCCGTGGAGTCAGTTCTGATGCATAGCAATCCTGTATAGCACTTTTCAGGAGTGGCTGGTGAATTTGAACCTCCCACCTTGCAGTTCAAACCAACCTCGTAGTTGAATACTTATTCTGCAGCACCACACCAAGATGCTTACAGTAGTTCTTAATAAATGGGTGCTGCTTCTGTGACTTTTAGGAAAACACTATTATTAGTATTCTGATGTTAAAGACGCTCTGGAGTATTTGAAAATTAAAAAAAAAAAGATTTTTGTATGCATCGAAAGTTGCACTAAATATTAATATAAACATTTGACTAACTGGTGTTATATATAAACTGCACTTAACTTTTTTGACTGTCATACAAATTTGACTTAAAGACAGACTTAGGACATGTAATATGGAGTTCACACAATGTCCAAATGACATAACATCCTATTTCACAGAATGTACCATGGGTGTTAAGCGATGCATAACTGTATATCCAGTGGGGATTTGAAGTTAACAGTGCAATGTATCATACTGTTTACAATGTTGTCTGTAGAAATCAAACCATAAAAATTTTATTTGCAGCTGAGCCCTAGATAAAACCTCATTGGCTAATTCACTGATCAACCTTCCACTTGGCTCTACATTTATAGAGCCTGCAGGTGTCTCTTGGCAGTGAAAATTCTGTTAATATTTGTACACTATGATGACTAATTTCGTTATCCCCCATACCAAATTCAACCATTTCTATCAGATCAAACAGATCAAAGCTCTTTTGGATTTGTTTCCAAAGCGGCAGCATTATGTGTTGCCAAGAATCCTCCACTTGTTACAAGTGTAACTTTTCACACTCTTGTGTAACGAACACATTACAAAGCACACATTATGCTCATAATGATTTTATGTAATGCTGTTGTTGGTAAGTGTAGTCAAGTTGGTTCCAACTCATAGTGACCCTGTGAGGGTTTCTCAGGAAGCACTGGTGAGTTTGAACCGTCGACCCTGTAGTGCAAACAGACCTTATGGCCGAGTGCTTATCCTACAAAGCCATACCAGGACTGCGTAGGTAATATTAACTACATACAAAAGACTATGCCATATATTTCTAAATTGTACAGCATATTGTTAAAATATACCAAAAAAACCCAACAAAACACATCACCGAGCATAAGACCTAGAATATTATCAAAGCCACAAAATGTGTGTTTCTACCCAATTCCATCCCTTGTGGTCCCTGAATATTTTGACATGTTCAAATTATCTTTATATTTAAAATAATAAACAAAGGAGTATGTTTCCATTTGTTCTACTCCATGGAAATAAATAAAATCATGAAAACAGATCGGAATGGATTCCTGGTTCTTCATGCTAATGAAGATAGCAGATCCAGCCTCCTGTCACCATTTAATCTCTTTAAGGTGTCGTTTGATTGGTCCTTACAATAATACTGTCACAAAGTTACTGGCACACTACTATAACCTTTGAATCCGTACTCTGTTTTCATACTACCTGATGTTTGTTGTTGTTGTTGTTGTTATGTGCCGTGGAGTCGGAACCGACTCATAGCGACCCTGTACAGGGTTTCCGAGGGTGTAAATCTTTAGCATCAAATATATAATGTGGTGTTGATTATTATCCCTCATTTCTACATTAGTGGTGCTTGGAAAAGTTAAGTAACTTGCCCAAGGATCCAGAGTGTGTAAATAGTAGATCTGGGATTTGAAACTTAAACTCTTAGTGTCCAAACCTTTGCTTTTGCCACTGCCATATGCACATCTCTAATAACTGAGCAATGGGATGTGGTTAGAAATTATTTATGGTCTTTTACATTTAATATAAAAGGTTCTCAGCTTAGAAAATTGTTTGCATGTATTAATACTTAAGGAGCACAATGGCTCCATACTATGAGCACTGGACTGTGAACCACAAGGTCCAGGGTTTGAGCTGCCAGCCATTCCATGACAGAAAGATGAGGCTTTGTGCTCTCACAGAGATTTACAACCTCAGAAACCCTATAAAGGGTTGATATGAGTTGGAACAAACTCCATGGCACTTAACAACAGCAATACTTAAATTCATGGTATAACGGTTAGTAAAGGTCATCTCCTGGTATGTCAATGTGGGTTAATGTGCTGGACTGCAAAGTCAGTGTAAACTGCAAGTTAGGCAGTTCAAGCTCACCAGATGCTCCTCGGAAACTCTATACAGGGTCACTATGGGTAAGTACAGACTCAATGGCAGTAAACAACAACAACCATCACTGAAGACTCCCCCCCCAAGGAAATGGATTGACACAGTGGCAGCGTAATAATTGTGACAATGGCAAAGGACTCTGAAGTGTTTGGTTCTGTTGGCGCATCGAGTCGCTATGAGTGGGAACTGACTCGAAGGCACCTATCAACAACAAAAATCACTGAAGAAATGTGCTAATTGATGACTCCATGTTTGGGACATTATCTTTTAGCGATATTGAATGTGACAGGGAATTTTTTACAAACAATTAGTATTAATTATGGCACCAAATAATCCTTTTAGACTGCTGGCATGTTTGTAGATCTATTGTGCTCAAATGTATTGATTGTTACGAAAGGTTAGTCAAACGGAAAGAAATCATTACATTCTATATGAGAAAAGATATTTAAGACCAAGACCTAAATGTAATTTGTTGATAATATTAAGAAATTGAAAAAGATAGAAAAATTGTTGTTTTCTCCAGTCTAAGAAAACCCTTTTCTCTATTTTAACTACCTTGGAGAGCTCCTCATAGCAGTATAAATTCGTGTCTGGGAGAAGGGAAGTTCTCCCTTGCCTCCCTCACTTGCTTTTGGTCCCTACAGGGTTCTGGTTGCTCTGGAAGGTAAAGGTTAGAGATGATTAGACAGGAGGCAAATATTCCTCAGGAAATTCCTTCACAGCTGCCATCTCCTGGTCCATGGAGCCCTTGACCTCAGGCCTGGTGAGTTAAATGGGGGTGTGAGGTAGGGGAGGCCTTGACTATGTCCAGAGGCTCAGGGGCCCCTCGGTTCTCACAGGAGACTGGAGAGCAGGCGGTGGTTTCTCTGTTCTTTTTCTGATCTGTCCTAGGAGGGTCCCTATGCCTGTGTGTCAAAGCCTGAAGGAATCTGCTTCTCCAGTGCCACAGATCCTCACACATCCTGTGCAGGGTTATGGCTGCGCTCCAGCCCGGCTCCTCTTGGGCCAGGCTAGGGTTGCCTCAGCAGGTGGCCACATGACCTCCGCACTGTGCAAACACCTTGTATGAGATCTTCTTTCCGGAGGCGTTCTCCAAGGCATGGACCATCTGCAACACTGAGTGTCCTGTGCTGGTGTCCAGGTTAGAGAGCCGGCAGCCACATTGTTCCCACAGCTTCCTCAAGGCTGCAATGTGGTCCTTAGCCAGATCCACAACATGGATATGACTCCAGGAACCTGCACCATCCTCTGTGTCATAGTTGTTGCCAAAAACATTCAGGGACTCCTGTCACCCAGTTGCCACCTGGGAGATGAAACGCATGAGGTTGTTTGGGATGCTCTGTGGATCCTCGCCAATCCAACCTGAGGTGCAGGCACCTGTGGGGTCAAAGTATCACAGCAGCACTGTGCTCCAGGACTTGTCTGCCTGACACAGGTCCCAGATTATCTTCTTGATGAAGAACTTGGATTTGCCATATGGGTTGGTAGAACCACCTGTGGGGTGGGTGGCTCTCGTCTAGAGGCCTGTATTGGGGATTCCCATACACAGTGGCTAAGCTGGGAAACACCAGGTTCTTCACCGCACGTGCCCTCATGATCTCAGAAGTTGGATAGTTCCTGTCAAGTTGACATGGTAATAATCCAGAGGTTTCTGTACCGACTTACCCACAGCCTTGAGTCCTGTGAAGTGGATGATGTCCACAATGCCATGCTTCTTGAAGAGATGCTGTAGAGCTACTTAGTTTAAGAATTTCATTTCCTCAAACTCCACAGAGTGGCCTGTCAACTCCTGCACCTGTTGAAAGCTCTCGGGCACGCATCCTTCTCCATAGGTCTATTTACTTTGTATTTCTAATAAGAATAACAATTTCTAATAAGAATAACAATTACCATTTTGAGTGCTTTTGTGCATTGGTACTCAAGAGCCTGGTGGCGCTGGACTGTTAGCTACAAGGTCTCTGTCAGAGAAAGTTGAGATTATCTGCTCCCCAAAAGATTTACAGCCTTGGAAGTCCTATGCAGGGTGGTCATTAGTCAGAACCCACTTGATGTCAGTGGGTGTGTGCATTGGGCATCGTGTTGTGGAATTTTCTATCCTTGATCTATTTCATTGTCTTTTATCCTTTTGAAGTTCCCATTGTTGTTGTTCAGTGCCATAGATTTAGTTCTGACCCATAGTGATCTTGTATACAGTCTCCAAGGAGCAGCTGGTGAGTTTGAACTGCCGACCTTATGGTTAACAGTCCAGTGCTTATCCTACAGCACCACACTCCATTGTTGTTGTTGTTGTTAAGTGCCATGGAGTTAACTCATACCAACACTGTATAGGGTTTCTGAGACTTTAAATCCTTGCAGGATCAGAAAGCCTCATCTTTCTCCCACAGAGTGACTGTTGGACTTGAACCTCAGACCTTGTAGTTTGAAGTCCAGTGAGTGTCATATGGAACCACCACACTCCCGCTACTCTATTGTTATTGGTGATGTTAAGTGCCATTGAGTTGGTTCTGACTTACAGTGACCCTACCCTGTGTAGGGTTTCTGAGGAGCAACTGGTGGGTTTGAACTGCTGACTTTGCACTTCAAACTGACCTTTTGGTTCAATGCTTATCCTACAGTACTCCATTTGTTGTTGTTACATTCCATTGAGTCGGTTCCAACTCATAGCGACCCTGTATAGAGTTTCCAAGGAGTGGCTGCAGAGTTTGAACCTCTGACCTTTCGGTTCAAACAGACCTTGCTGTCCAGTGCATTAACCCACAGCGCCACATCAGGACTCCATTAGACAGGCATTATTATGTGCCTTTAACAATGAGAAAACATAGAATCCTTCTGTTCTTCTTTTAATTTCACTACAGATGTATTCTTCCCGGTAATGTTCTGTGGAACTAGGCAGGTTGGGACAAACACAATGGAATGTGTTTGTCTATTTAAAGCAAACCATTGAGCCACTGAACCAAACTAATGTGACTATCAGGATTGCTTTATATTTTCCCTTTTCATTACTGTATCACAACAGAGTAAACGCAGATTAAGAAAAAATGCAGTGGGGAAAAAACAAAAAGCAAACCCAAAGGAAGTAAACAGATAAACCCAGCTAAGAGTCATTTATCGAGCATGCATGTTATGTGTAACAATAACAGTGCCATCTTGTCATTTCCTCCAAGTTCTGACTAGATATTTGTTGGTCATGGATTTTCAGAAGAATGGCGGAGTTTATTTCTGCCATATCCCTGTGTGTAATCCAATGGAGTCCTAGCCTGATCCCTCCCCATATGAACCTCTGTGTCTCCCATAGTCCTGCCTTACAAGCAGCCAAGTTAATACAAGGGCTCAGTGGAAACCTCCGCTACATCAGCTTTCAGATATGTGTAACATCCAGGATGCCCATGTGGAGGCCATCAGGAAAACAGCTTTCAGACATTTATATATATATTTGCATTTTGTATATCAGGCAATTTTTAATGTCTCTTATATGTCAAATATTATGCTAGCCACATACAGTGTTTGGCATATAAGGGAGAATAAAAGAGTCTGCTATTTACAACTCCTATTTCTCAAATTATATTCAAATAAGAAAGCGAAAGTACATTAAAAAAAAAAAAGCAGACAGTTCACATGTAAAGGGAGGCCTCAGTATGGAACTGGTGATGTTCTAACAAGTCAAACTGGAATCTGAATGTCACCCTGAATGCACCTGATTTTGACTGGTCAGACCTGGTTAGTACTTGGATGGGAGACTGCCTGGGACTACTGGGTGCTGTAAGTTTTGGAGTCCTGGTGTGGCACTGTGGGATAAACACTCAAACTCAAAGTTGGTTTGAATCGCAAGGTTGCCTGGTCAAACTCACCAGCTGCTCCTTAGAAACCATATACAGGGTCACTATGATTCGAAACCGACTCAACGGCATGTAACAACAACACATTTCAATAACATGATCTGATTAGATGTAGAGTGAAGAGTATAGAAATATAATTCCCTTGTTGTTTGGTGAAAATGCTCAGGTAATTCTTTGTGTTTGGCATATGTAACTGGAGTAATGCCCTTCTTTGCATCTACCTACGAGTTATGGTCTCCACGACTATTTTAGGCATTTCCAACTTCTTTCTTCCAAGCCCCCAAACCCACTCTCACCATACATTCCCACTTAACCCTGATGGCAAATATACTTGCTTCAGTCTACAATTGTCCATCAAAACATCACTCCAAAAAATCCAGTGAGAACTGGTGGGACTTCATTTTGTAGATGATGAAGGTAAGACATGTTCCTGGATGGAGTAGGAAGAAATAAGATAACAGAGAAAATTTAGGGGAATAGGAACATGAGGAACATTGAATTTCATCATTGAAAGAAAATGAAGTCCAATATTGTGCCACGAGCAGGTAGAAAGACTGGTGGAACAGGGCAAACCCATGACTGCACGAATTCTTTCACATGGAGGTGGGAGTGTAAAGACAAGTGGGCCAGTATTTTCTTCCAGTGGGAGAAATGGGCTGGCTACAAACGGACCAGCAGCATCTCAGCTACCATTTGAAGAAGACATGGAATAGACAGGAGGGGCAGACACTAAGACGTGTCTACATTTTCTGTGGCTCCACTCGTGGGATCTTTCATAACCATTAAGTGAAAGGATGGATAGGGCTCATCTTTCTCCCATGGAGCAGCTGGTAGATTTGAACTGCTGATGTTGGCTATTTTAAGCCTGTTTCAAAATCCACTACAGACCCAGAGTTCCTTCTTAGAACTAGTTGTCGTTGCTGTTAGGTGGTATAGAATCTGTTCTGACTCATAACAACCCTCTACACAACGGTATGAAGCACTGCCTGGTCCTGCGGCGTCCTCACAATCATTGCTAAGCTTGAGGCCATTGGTGCTGTCATGGTGGCATTCCGTCTTGTTGACCCTCCACTTCCCCTAGGATGATGTCCTTCACCAGGGTCAGGTCCCTTCTGATAATATAGCCGAAGTATGAGAGATGAAGTCTCGCCATAGTGACTTCTAATGAGCATTCTGGCTGTACTACTGGAAAAAGTAGGAATGGTAGCAATGATAAAAATACCACCTGTTACTTGCTACAGTTTTGGGCTCTGTCTGGTCTATGAAAAACAAAACAAAACACACACAAAAAAACCCCAAATCCACTCCCATTGAATCCATTCTGAGTCATAGTGACCCTATCTAGTGTTTCTCAGACTATAAATGTTACAGTCTGAGAACGAACAGTCTCATCTTTCTCCCTTTCAGTGCCTGGTGGATTTGAAGTACCGACCTTTCAGTTAGCAGCCTCTGAGCTATCACTGGAAGGAGATGTAAATAAACTGAAGGGACAGACAGACAGTACAGTAGCTAATGCATAACCCACAGTACCAGTGGAGCTGCTTCTTCCATGTTTAAACTCTTACTCTTATTTTTACTTCAAAATAAGGGAAATGCAGTGGAATTAAAGCCAAGCTCCAATACTCCTTTCATTTGTAAACTTTAACTTACCCATAATGCTAGGGTGCAATATTTCCACATGAATGTTGATAGTGTTTCTCATGTCTTATTATCAATATGTAAAACCTTTCAGCTTGAATTAAGAAGTACTTGGTATTATCGCTTTCTCACTTGTGTTTTAAGACAAAAGTTAAATCACATGATGACTTATTGTTAATACTGAGTCTATTCTATTCTTTCTCCCTGTATTTTAAAGAACCCACACACTGGAAAATACAGATTTGATCTCCCAATGGCTAAATCTGTGGGATTACTTGGAGCAAAATAAGATTTTGACTCTACAAACTGTGGCCGTGGAAGATTAATTTTTTGCATTATGTCCCCTGGGGGTCAGGAGGTGTCTCCCTTCCTGTTTAGAATGTGTCCGTACTCCAGGTGGCTTTATTTAGGAGATTTACAAATATTGTCTGAAAGCACCTGTACTGTGGATTTGGTGTTTTAAGTTTAAATCCTTGATAATCAGCTATTGAATTCCAGGTGAAAAAGAACTGTAATAAATGAACAGCAAGTCAATTCTGTGTGAAACATGAAAGGCTTTGATACTGTGCAGCTCTTTATAAATAGGGGACCCGGCCACTATGTGCAGCATGGCTTTTTCTAGATGTTTCAACAGACACTGGGTTCCTGCCTAAAGGGACAGCGAGACCCACTCACTGATTTTGTTGGTGATTATTGGGTGTGATTTGGTATGAGGAAGTTTACCTTGACATGAAAACTTAGGTTTCTAGAACAACTTGTGTTTCCCATAGCTGCTGTGTTTTCTACCAAATCAAATTGCCTGTGTGGAATATCAGATTGCTTGCATGGGCAAATTAATCTCTCTCTGTCTTAGAGAAATATAGTTTTCTGACTCAGAAGCACACCTTTCTCACTCGTTCTCTCTTTTTTTCTTTTTTGCTCAAGAAAAGCTTCACTACAGGAAGAATGAACACATGTCTTATTAAATTACTTGAAATTTCAATTGTGGTTCAGACCTTTCTAATGATTAAACATCTATTTTTTTCAATAGTTTTCATTTGAATGCTAGAACCAAGTGTCTACATTTCATGGTTGAATGATGTTATATAATTAATCATTAATTAGATTATATTTAATAAGACTGATTTCTGTTACTAAAACAAGTAAAATGTCAAATCATCACGAATAATAAGTGACAGTTAAACTTTTAATAAGGACTTTCTTCATTTAAAATTTTATATACACCTATAGTGCATACAACCTATAATATGGATTCATATTTTACAGCCCAAAATAGCATAACATTAAAAATAATACAGAGACCAAGCATTTTCTTCACATCAAACATCATATAGTTAAATGTGTACAATAGACATTCTTCACAAATGTTCTACACAGAAGAGAAAGCTGTGGCTGAAGTATACTGTTCAGGTTGCACAGAACTGTAGAGTCTCTTGTGCATGATTTTGGCATGTATTCCCACCTAGTATCTGCTAGACAAATCACAAACAGCTCCGAAAGGGTAGAAGCAGATGATCTCCTTGAAGGTTTTCCTCAGTTCTTGACTCCGGAGTGCATAAATCAGAGGATCAATGATGGAATTACACATGATCAGGATGAGATACAAGTTAAAATGAGACATAAAGCACACACAGTATGGATTCTGGGGGCAGGAAATGTAGAATATCAGGTGGAGGAAGAACGGAGCCCAGCAGACAATAAAGACCCCAATCAGTATGGTCAAGGTGATGGCCCCCTTCATGTTGGCACCTTGGCGGATGGTGCCGGTGCCTGGGAGGACAGCGATCCTCTTGATGTGGAATCTGGCCATCAGGAACATGTGGACATAGAGAGAGACCATGAGAGCCAGCATGGTGAAGAACATGGTAATGAGGCAGATGATAACAACACTACTGTCAGAGTAAATGATGAACAAAATGCCCGACACAGTGCAAGCTGCCCAGATACAACTTATGATGATCGCAACCCGCTTAACCGTCATAATGTTATGGTATTGGAGAGCATAAAAGATGGTAAAATACCTGTCCACCGCAATAGAAAGCAGGCTGCAGATGGAGGCCAGCAATGAGCTACAGATCACAGAGTCGATGACATTGTCAACATTCACCGTGAAACTCTGCGCGTCCGTGTCTGTACTGTTCAGTAAAGTGATGACTATGGTTTCAGATCCATTGGAAACGCTCACCAGCATGTCAGCCACAGCAAGGCTACAGATGAAAAAGTACATGGGCGAATGCAGATTCTTGTTCTTGGCTATTGCTACAATTACCAGAATATTCTCCAATAAGCTTATGACACCCAGAGTCACAAACACTTCCGGAGAGACAAAAAGTTGCTCATAGCAACCTCCGTCCACATAACCTTTGCCCAGGGACTCGCTGGCATTGTTCTGCAGTCCGTAGCTGCTGTGGTTCCAAAAGTGGAGAGAGGTACGCATCCCAGGGTGCTGGGTCAAGTTCATCCTGCAGCGAGGGACTGCCAGGCCCCCCACCGAGCCTCCTGGGTCAGTAGCTCAGGGCTTTTCCCCAGCTCTTTCTGTCTGGAAGTTGCAAGGGTGCAACGCGTGCGCCTGCTCTCTGTCACTGTAGCAAGCTCCAAAGCTGACACTGGGATTTTTAGTCCCTTTGAGGCACAGCTATCCATATCTTCACTTTAAAAATCTTCAACATGTTCGTTCTCAGTTGAAAGAGTCTGCTGTTTGTCGCTTTCTTTTCTCTTCTGCTTTAACTTTACCCTCATGCATTTCAGGTTTTGTTTTGTTGTTGTTTTTTTCAAAATAATGTTCCTAGTGGCTGCGGTGCCCCTGGGAAGCCAAGCACCGCGCACGTGCTTACTGTGCGATCTCAGCCCAAAGCACAGCTCTGAGTGGTCCGGGTTGTGGGTGCCGGGTGTTGATTTTAATGGTCTGTGGAGGAGGGTGTTGAGAGTGGCTCCTCCCCCAGTTCCTTCTGACCAATCCACCCAGAGAGCAGTGAAGTCCGTTTGAGACAAGGATTAAGTTCCAGAGATAAACTGCAGGACGTCTCGGATTTAGATGCAGAAGCTGGAGGAGTAGGGAAGCTGGCAGGATGTGAGAGGGTGAATTTCCCTGCTCAAGTTTTCAAGGGAAAGAACTCGGTTCCTAGGACCCAGAGCTATTCTGTGATAACACAAGGAGCCGTGTGTGTGTGTGTGTGTGTGTGTGTGTGTGTGTGTGTGTGTGTGTGTGTGAGAGAGAGAGAGAGAGAGAGAGAGAGAGAGAGAGAGAGAGAGAGAGAGGACAAAATAAAATGGGAAACTCTGGAAATAGATACCTG
>NW_006408539.1:13082182-13099838 GCF_000296735.1 Chrysochloris asiatica
GAGAGAGAGAGAGAGAGAGAGAGAGAGAGAGAGAGAGAGAGAGGACAAAATAAAATGGGAAACTCTGGAAATAGATACCTGCCTCTTCAGACAAGCATGCACACCAATCTATTAATCCTTTTCATTTCTTTGGTGTACAATCCCAGAGAGCAGTGCTTCTCATTTAAATACCTGAAACCCTGGGGGGAAGATTTCTTTCCTAGGTAAACTGTCATGGGTGGAAGAACTGTAAGGTAGCTAACTATAATTTCTCACACGATTCAAGAAAGACTCACTTTTTGTGTCCTCATGTCTAGTTTCCACCTGAAGAGTTTCCGTAATCAGAACTGGAAGAGTTTTCGTTTCATTTTGGATATTTGAAATCCACATAACATTGTTGTTGTTACATGCTGTCATGTAACATGAGCAACCCTGTATAGGGTTTCCAAGGAGCAGCTGGTGAGCTTGAACCACCGACCTTGCAGTTTAAACGACTTTGCAATTTGACACATTATATTAGCCCACAGTGCCACACCAGGATTCCCACATAGCATTAATGCCACTCTATTTACTCAGAAAAAAATCAGTTGGGTAATAATTAGGAAATTTCAACTTTAAAAAAATATTTTAGGGCAGCCTCAATAATTGGATGCCATCATTGTTTCTAAGGAGAAATCCAGTCATACTTTTTCTGAAATGGATTTGTTCGTTTTCTGTTAGTCCATGGTATGTTTAATATTCTTTTATAATGTCATAATTCAAGTGCATCAATTCTTCTCCAGTCTTCTGTATTTCTTGTCCAGCTTTTACATGCACATGAGGTGATTGTAAATACCATGGCTTGGGGCAGGCACACCTCAGTCTTCAAAGTGACATCTTTGCTCCTAACACTTTAAACAGGCCACTTGCAGCAGATTTGCCTAATGCACTATGCTGCTTGACCTCTTGACTGCAGCATCCATGAGTGTTGATTGTGGATCCAAGTAAAATGAAATATTTGACAACTTCAATCTTTTCTCCATTTGTCGTGTAATTTATTGGGTCAGTTGTGACGATTTGTGCTTTCTGAACATTGAGGTGCAATCCATACTGAGAAGGCTCTAGCCTTTGATCTTCATCAGTATTTTAACTCCTTTTCATTCCCAGCAAGTCAGTTTATGTTATCTGCAAATTGCAGGTTGTTAACAATTCTTCCTTCAGTCCTCATGCCTAGTTCTTCACACAATTCAGCTTCTTGGATTATTTGCTCAGCATATGACTGAATAAGTATGGTGAAGAAATACAATCCTGACACACACCTTTTATTATGATTTTATACCATTAAATATCCTCTTGTCTTCAAACAACGGATTGCTTCTCGGTCTATGTACAGGCTCAGCATGAACACAACTAAGTGCTCTGGAATTCCCATTCTTTGCAATGCTAACCATAGTTTGTTATAATTCACATAATCAGATGCCTTTGCATAGTTAATAAAACACAAGTAAGCATCTTTCTGATAATCTTTCCTTTCAGTCAAGATCCATCTGACATCAGCAATGATATCCCTTATTCCAAATTCTTTTCTGAATCCAGTTTGGATTTCTGGCTTCTTTATGCCAATGTACTGTTGTACCTGCTTTTGAGTTATCACTAGCAAAGTATACTTGCATATGATATTAATGATATTGTTCCATAATTTCTGTAATCTCTAGGGTCAGCTTTCTTTGGAATGGGCAAATATACGGATCTCTTTCATTGCAGTTTGGACTCCTTTCTCCAATACCATCAATTCTTGATATGTGACTCTTTTAAATATTAGGATACTGATCAAGTATTTTTGGTACAGCAACTCTGTGCATTCTCCTCTTCTTATTTTGATGCTTCCTGCACCATTCAATATTTTACCCAAAGAATCCATCAATATTTCAACTCTCATGAAGCTTGAATGTTTTTCATCCGTTCTTTCAGCTTGAAAAACGTTGAGTGTGATCTCTCTCTTTTTTAAACTCAAGTTCTTCATAAATTTCATTATAATGCTTTAGTTTGTCTTCTTGAACTGTCCTTGAAATTTCCTGTTCAGCTCGTTTACTTCATTTTTTGCAGTTGCTTTAGCTTCTCTTCATTCAAGAGCAAGTTTCAGAGTTCTTTTGTATTTCCATTTGGTCATCTTTCTTTCCTGTTCTTTTACTGATCATTTTTGCACGTATATTATTGATGTAATTCCACAAGTCTTCTGGTCTTTGGTCATTAGAGCCTAATGCATCAAATCTATTATTCGGATGTTCCTAAATTCAGAAAGAATAATGGGTCAGATTTTGGCTCACATGGACTTGTATTAATTTCCTTCCACTTCAATCTAAACTTGCATATGAGCAACTGATGCTCTGTTCCGATGTTATTAAGCTTCTCCATTCATGTCTTACCACAAATATAGTTGATTTGATTCCTGTGTAATTCATCTGGTGAAGTCCAAAGGTGTAGTTACCATCTATATTGTTGAAACCCTTTTACTTTCCAACTTGTAAGTACATGGATATTATTCTGTCACAGACAGCATTGTATTTTAAGATAGATCTTGAAATGTTCTTTTTAATGACAAATATGATGTCATTCCTCTTCAATTTGTCATTCCCAATATACTATAACATACGATTGTGCAATTCATAACGACTAATACCAGTCCATTTCAGTTCAATTATGCCTAAAATATAGATCTTTATTCATTTTGTTCCATTTTTTAATATTTGAGAACATTTACTGCTTTATTAGCTGACTAGATTACAAAACTAATCGCGGTAGACACCTTAGTTCATCCTTCCAATAAGCCTGTTAATCTTATCTTCCCTGTTGCCAGCATCTCCACCTTCTACAAAATGGGTGGTCTATTTCTTCATTCCACCACAAGGTGAAGATAATTTGAAGGGCCACAGGAGGTTATTTGCTTCTTTGAAATGTTTCCCAATGGTGTAGATCTCATGAATCAGATCCTCCATGCAGTTGATGCCATATTTACCAAGAGAACGTCTGCATGTTATCTGTCAAGGCAATTCACTTATTATTGATTTTGCCATAACCATGCCTGTAAATGAGTTCATTCACTGACTTTAGGTTTGGGTACCCCCATGCAATATGTGATTTTACAATCTTCTGCATGTTAATTGAAGCCTTGCTGAGCTTAACAGAGGCGAAAAAACTGCAACACCTTTTGGACCTTTAAGCTCACACCATTGATACCTGTGATCCTGATAACAAATGCCAGTTTGGGTGTGCCAGGTACATAGAAGTTGTCCTTTTTTTTTTTTTTTCTTGCCATCCTAGCCATTGGAATCTCAGTTCTGTCCATCTGCCTCTATTCCTTATAATAGTACTTGGCTTTTTCATAGATAAGCTTCCCCTTTGCTTTTTTGAAGCATCTTTTGGTCAAATTTCTTTCTCGGGGACTTGATCTTCGTTAGGTGCCATGGAGTCAGTCCTGCCTCATAGTGACCTTATTCACATCAGAACGAAACACTGCCTGATCCTGGACCAAACCTCCCTTGTTGTTGTTGTTGTTGTTAAGTGCCTTCGAGTCGGTTCCGACCCATAGTGGCCCTGTACAGGGTTTCCGAGGGTGTAAATCCTTACGGGAGTAGAAAGCCGCATCTTTCTCCCGCGGAGCGGCTGGTAGTTTCGAACCACTGACCTTAAGGTTCGCAGCCCGATTCGTAACCACTACGCTACCAGAACCTCCCTTAGTTCTGTGAAATTCCTTGGATTTTTCTTCAGGGTCTCTGGCAAAGCAGGAACTTTCTCTTTCTTCTCTTTGACACCCTACATGGTTCCAGCCACTTAAAAAAAGCCCATTCCAGTTTTGACGATTGCCAACTTTTCTAAATTCATACTCAGTACATTCCACATTCCAACTGTTAATGGATGTTTGCAGCTGTTTCTTTGCCTATTGAGCCATGGCCCAATTTACAAATGAAGGTCTTGAAAGAATTGCCCTATCCACAACATTAAAGCCAGTTCTACTTTCAGGAGACAGCTCTTCCCCTGTCATATCTGCTTTCCAACCCGAGGGACTCATATTCTGGCACTGTATCAGACAATATTTGCTGCTATTCATAAGGTTTTCAGTGATTACACTTGAAAACGTGGTTTACCTCTCTTTCCTTATCTGCCTTAGGAAACTGTGCAGAACCCTGTCCACCATGGGTGACCCAGAAGTATCTGAAATACTGGTGGCATAGCTTCTAGCTAGGGAGAAAGATGAGACTTTCTGCTCTGTAAAGATGGACAGCCTCAGAAACCCTACATGGGTTCGTTATGAATTGGAACCAACTCAGTGGCACACAACCACCACCACCACGACATTCTAGGTAACTGACCTTGCAGTTAGCAGCCCAGCACATAATCCACCATGCCACCAGGAGTCCTATTATTGTTGTTGTTGTTGTGTGCCATGGAGTCGGTTCCGACTCATAGCCACCTGTACAGGGTTTCTGAGGCTGTAAATCTTTACGGGAGCAGAAAGCCTCATCTTTCTACCGCGGAACAGCTGGTAGTTTCGAACCGCTGACCTTGCGGCTCGCAGCCCGATTCGTAACCACTACACTACCAGAGCTCTGAAAACCATTCCTTTTTGTGAAACACTCAATAACATTAACACTAAATGGGCATGTTTGCTTATATGTGCAAGTAAATGGGTGCTTGTATTAGGGGGCTTCAAGAAGTTTGTGGAAAAATGTCATTAAAAGACATGGAGTTTTCCAACAAACTCTTTGAACCTCCCTTGTACATAAATACGGTGGCTGTTTGATAATGAAGAAGAAAAATTTATCCAAGTTATCTCAAGTAAAGGGGCTTAATTGCAAGGGAGCATCCAGAATCCAAATAGTTAGTTTAGGATATCACCACTGCCTATTCCATCGATTCCTAACGCCACACAATTTCTTCCTTTACATTCTCTATTTTATTTTTTTGTATCTAGGTTCCTAATCCTGGACTTCTATTTTCCATCTCACCTCACTTAGTTAGCCATGGCCTCAACACTGCTCTAAGGGCCTTTGTCGGCTCCCTGCCCACTGCCGGTTTTTCAGGGCTTTCCATACGTCATTGTGATTCCTGAGAAGACAGTGGATCACAAAGCTTAGAGTATCCATCTCTAGGGCCAGTCAGTTGTGGCGGGCACAGGGGCAAAATGACAGTAAGGGTAGTGGTCAGGGCAGCCTCATGTAAAGGGAATGGTTACAGAGTGGACACCATGGTTGATGCCCAGTGCATATGTCCTCTCTGAGAACTTACACAGTTTTCAAAGAGCCAAGGAAAGGGAGATTGGCTCTATTGGGCCTACACTTTTAAATGAGAAATGGTCTAACTCTGGAAGTCCAAATTACAGTTGCAAAGATAATCTGAGAACAAGAACATCAAATCTATTGTCATCAAGTCAATTCCAACTCACAATGACTCTACAGGACAAAGCAGAACTGCCCATAGGGTTTCCCAGGTTGTAAATTTGTATGGAAGCAGACGGACTCATCTTTTACCGAAGGAGCAGCTGGTGAGTTTGAACTGCTCACTTGTGTTACCAGGCGCCCTTGTCAAGGAGTCTTAAATCTCAGCAAAATATTTTCTAAGAGATTGGATCAACTGTGTCTTTCTTCCTGCATTTTCTTTTCATTGCAATGAAAAAGTCTATATAGCTACAAAGTCGATTGGTCCCAAATCCTTGTCTATCTTTTACAGACTTTTGCTCCATTGAGAAGAGTGAGTCAAAGTGTATAAACAGTCACTGTGAAACTTTTAATGGTTAATTCAGAACTGAAGTTGGGCTGCAACCAGTTGTTTATTTTGTTCCATTAAATATGTAAAAAATGAATTCGTTGAGATTCACTTTAAATTGAGGATTTGAAAATGATATCATCTGTCTTCTTTAACCTCAGAAAGTCTTGTTGTAATAATTATTATGTAAGTTAGTACATTGCCAAATGACTATGAAATTTTAAAGTGTGCATGATAAGATTTTTCTTATAGCTAACACATTTTCCCTACAGACACAATTAGGATGTCTTTTATTGGCATGTTGCTTGTTTAGGAAGAGAGAGAACATGACCGATAGTTATCTGGAAAGATGAGCTGGACAGAAGACACGTGACAAGATTAGTTTCTGAGGGACTATGTTAGAAGCCATATTGAGATACTTCAGATACAAAACAGATTTTCCCTCCATCCACACCCAGGAGAGTCAAACACATCTTTAATAGATGCCTCACCTCATCCCTAGATATCTCACTACTGAATAGACGCATTGCCTTAAACTGTTCTGATACATGAATAAGTAATAATGATTACACTCTGTAGAGAACATCCAGGTACACAATGCCCCAAAAGGTTTCACTGCAGCCATGTAGCTATATAGATATTTTCATTTTAATAATGTAAATGGTTGGTATAGGCATACAAAAGACATCATTAGAAAAATCCACTATTTAGCATGCTCTTACACTTAACTATCTGGGCAAATTTTGAATAAAAATATTCAGGTTTTTTTTTAAAGCGAATACTTACCATCTTTGAAAAGAAGAACTGAGACAAAAAATAATAGCACAACTTTATAAAAAAAAAAAAATTGAAAATAATTTTGTTGAAAGGTAGTTGCTTCCTCCAAAGAGAGAGAATACTTCTTGGTCAATATTTTCTTCATGTATTAAATCACGGGATTCTATAGTCTACGCAAATCAGAGTGTTTGAAATTAATAAGTGGTAATTCAACCCTATTTGCTACAAAGTGTTTGGATTTTCATTTAGTCTAATAATTTTCATTTGTATGAAAGTTAAGACATAATATTCCTGTTTGTTTTGTGTGTGTGTTTGTGTGTGTGTGTGTGTAGGTTTAGGCAGGCCCAAAGAAATGAATTTAGGCAAAGATACATAACATTTTAGAAAGAATTAAGAGGGAGGAAATAAACATCCTAATCATTGCAACGGTTTGTTTCTCCTTAAGCCTTCCATTCATTTATTCATTAATTCACTCATTTACTATCTACCAAGTGTCTGTGATAGGCCAGGCACTGTGTGGATAGTCTTCAGGAGAAGCTGAAATAAATAAGTCACTTCCAAGTTGCTCCTAAACAACTGAAGAAGAAAACAAAGAGAACCTAACAAAATAAGGTGGAAATACAGAGAAACAGGGCATTTGGAGGGCACTGTGTAGGGACCTGTAACAATTCCAGGAGGCTTCCTTCCTAGGAGACACCATCTGCCCCAATCCTAAAGGTTAAGCCGGGATTAATTACGTGAAAAACAGAGGGTTGGGACTGCAGGTTCAAGGGATATATTTGGGGGTGTTATGGAAGTAGGAAACAGCATGGACACGGATCACATAAGGATTTCTGGATGATAGAAGAGTCAAGAAGTGGTAAAGCTAGGAACTGGGGGAGGTTCATAGAACTTTGATAGCCAAAGAAAGACCTTTCAGGTTTCCGAAGAGGGTTTGACTATTATATAAAGATACAGCTTAAATAATTGTTGTTGGAACTCTGATAAGTAAATAAAATCATGACATGATAATAGGATTGGCGATAAGAGGACACTTGATATGCATATTAATATAATGAAATTTGCAACATGGTGATTTATTGGCTGTGAAGAATGATGACAGGAACGATTCTGGAAAGACTCCAGGTTTATTATAAATAGGAATGAGTGCAACTTGGGTTACTTGAAGGTTGGAGGTGCTCTCAACCCACACCGCTCAGAATCAGTTTGAGAAAATATGACTCATTTTGTTTGGGCATGGTCCATTTCATGTACTTGTAGATTCTTCCCCTGAGGCTGAGAGGGCCAAAAGCCAGTTAATGACTGTTTTTAGAGGTGCAGTCTGGGAGATATAGCTGAGAGTCAACAGATAGCAATTTAACTTTACAGATTATATAAACGGAAAAAAAGTCATGTGCAGATTATGAAAGTAGGTGGACACTTCCTTTTGGCTGCCAGATGTTGGCTGGATCAGGGATTTTCTGACATCAGGGCCAATAGCTGCATCTTATCTTAGAGACATGATGGCAACAAAGAAGTCTCCAAGCAGGAAAGATCATGATGATTTATGCTCCAAATTTCTGAGATTCAAAACTCAACAATATGCCTCAAGTATGTTATCAGACACACATATTTGAATTTAAAAAGACTGTAAAGTTGCATCTGAGCAAATTCAAAATGATCTCAAACAATCAACAGCTTATACCAATCTTTCATTCTTATTTGACTATTAGTCCACATATCTATTTCATATAATATATGTATTGTATGTACTGTTCTGGTGTGGCACTGTGGGCTAATGCGTCAGACTGCAAAGTCATTTGAACTGCAAGGTTGGTGGTTCAAGCTAACCAGCTGCTCCTTGGAAACCCTATGCAGAGTCACTATGGATCGGAATCGACTCAATGGCACTTAACAACAACAATGTATTGTTTTAACATTTCCTCATTATATGCACCATCGTTTTGCATGTTGGTATGATTAATAAATTGAGAAAAGAACAAAAAAATATTTCTGGGTAAGTCAATGGTTGTTTTGGAGTTATAGCTACAAAAGAATGTCATTGAACTGTCTCAACCTTTAACATGATGAACCATTATGCTTTAGTGGTGGTAGTGGTTGCATGCCATTGAGTCATTTCTGACTCTTAATGATTCTGTACAGGGTTTCTGAGGCTGTAAATCTTTATGGGAGCAGAAAACCTCATCTTTCTCCCACAGGACAGCTGACAGTCTCGAATGGCTAACCGTGAGATGAGCAGCTTGACTCGTAACCACTATGCTACCAGAGCTGTTAGGAATTGGGTCACTTAAGTTAATAGTTAGAAAATGATATATTTTTTATTCTAAAAGGTATATGGAAGGAAAATATACTGTTTGTCTTCCTTCCTTGCTGTACTCCCCTTTGATTTGCTAACAACCCCTTTGGTATTTAACAAAAGACATATTGACAATTTTTCTTTTTTTCTTTTTAGATTAATGCCTACAATTCAATTGTTCTTTTCCAAATGTGTCAGCCCAGTATATTCCAAAGCAAGTGTAGCCCTCTATTCATGGATTTTCTGTCTCATTCACCCAGTGAAAAATAGTCCAGCAATGGTAATTCTATCATTATACTCAAGTCCCTTAAACAAGACTAACAAGCGATTCTGAGGTCCCTGGTAATTAAATCCTAGCCTTTGGTTTCAGTTGTTCCTCATACTTCCCCAATAAAGAGTTTAATGAGAATCCTGTTGCTCTAGGATAGAACTTGTCTTTAAAGTTTTAAAACTCTGAGAACACATTACCTTGTAATTGGGTTTTGTGATTATTCAGAGCTTCTATGTAGGGAAACTTTCCATACAGAAGACTATAATAGTCAACTAGCTTTGCTTCTTACAGAATGAAGGGCATATTGAATGCTTATATGTTCATTAATAGTTGAATCTCTAAACACTCATTGGATATAAAATCATTGAAAATATCTTTTATCAAAATAAGCATTAATGTTCCTCAAGCTATCTTTTTAATTGTGTCTTAATAGTCTTAGTCTTCTACTCTTCCAACATCTTAGATTTGAAAATTTATGTGTAATTGGAAAAACTCAGTTCCCCATCAAAATTAAGTTTGGTCACAACATGCTTGGTTGTTTCTCAGAAGCTGAAGTCACCTGTTGTTGTTGTTAGGTGCTGACAAGTTGGTTCTGACTCAAAGTGAGTCTATGTACAACAGAATCAAACACTGCCTGGTCCTGGCCATCCTGACAATCATTATAGCAGCCACTGTGTCAGTCCATCTTGTTGATGGGCTTCCTCTTTCTCTCAATCCCTCAACTTTACCAACCATGACATCCTTCTCCAGGCATCAGTCCCTCATAGTAACATGGATGAAGACTTGCCATCCTCACTTCTAAGGAACATTCTAATTGTACTTCTTCCAAACAGAATGACATGTTCGTCTGGCAGTCCACAGTACCTTCAAGATTCTTTACCAACAACATAATTGAAATGCATCCTTTATTCTTTGGTCTTCCTACTATTCTAAGAATTCTTTCATGGTATATTATTCTCCATGTTATTACCTCTAGTTGGGAGGTTTAATATTCTTACATATAGTGATTACTGCTGGATTAGTCAGCTAGAGAGTCACACTCTGTCTATGTGGTGCATTGTATCAGAATGACAAGGTTTGGCACAATTTCATAAATGTCCTCTTCATACCACATGAGGAATGAAACTAGTGTTTTTAATTTGAGGAAAGATTCCCTATGTCATGATCATATCTCAGTTACTGCTGAATGACAATATATGATATTTGTCAAAATTGTAAATTTCTCCCTGAAATCCTAGTCATTGTTTATTAATTCTATCAATTAAAAAGAACATTAAGTGCCTCCTTTGTATTTGGCACTAAACTATCTGATATAAGTCAAATATCCATTTTTTAATAAACATATGTTTATTAAGTCAGGGGTTATTTAGATGCTGGGGATACAGAAGAGACCAAACAGACCCAGACCATAATTTGTTGTTGTTATTAAGTGTCATTTATTAGGATCCAACTCATAGCGAACCTGTATAGGATTTTCAAGGAGGCCTGGTGAATTTGAACCACCAACTTTGTTGTTCAAACCGACCTTGCAGTCCAGCGTATTATCCCATAGCACCACACCAGGACATATTCTGCTGGGTGATATATAGAAGCTAAAAGGATCTATAATGCTTAGAACTTACTGTTTCATTTCATATTAAATCTCAAAGGCAGACAAATAGAAAAAAATCGTGAAGATTTATTTACAAATCAGCAGAAGGTCCCAAAATGGCAAAGTCATCTTTGTCCTCTTGGAATCTTCTAAATCCCTGCTAGTAGGGATCGCGGTCTGGTGCTGTAGGTTAAGCACTGGACTGCTTATATATGGTTGCCATGAGTCAGAACATACTTGAAGGCACTCACCATCTCCAACAACAAATGATAATGGTTTAGATTTAATGTACAATAACCCTAAAGATTAAGGAGGCTATCCAAGGGTTTCTATTTGCACAAGAGTAATGTGCCAGACACTTGACAGGACTCAAAAATTTAAATTGCAGCCTTGTTAAAATTGCATGCCATTTAAATCTGTTTTTTGTTACTGATAACAGATTTGAAATTGCTATTGCAAATCTAGTCAGGAAATCCTCACAGAGGCAACATTTTTTTTCCCCGTGAATAAATTATCCTTTATAGATACAATATAAAATGCTAAAGAAACAAGTAGGAGTTTCATGCAAAAGCTCAGATGTTCATATATGCATTTTTATTTCTAGAATCCAATTTTAATGATCTATTGTGAGCTCTTGTTTCCATTTCATATTGACAGCTTTTGCACTGATGAGAATAAACCAGAAATGTCTCCGTCATTTTCATTTAAAAGTTCATATGTGTTCGAGGGTTCCTTTCATTTCTCTGGGTTTACTCTCTACTCATCTGCCCTGTCTTCACATTAAATTCCCAGTATGCAGAAACAGTCCTCTTCTTAGCCCAGTCTGGCCTCAGACCTGTACTGATACCTGCTGCAGGTACCCTGGTCCCATCTGTATCTCAGCAGGAAGAAGCTAGAAGCTCAGGCCATTTGTGGTTGGGTAGGCTTTAGGCATCCATTATGTTCCTGAGCAGCCATGTGACGTGGCAGTCCTTGACTGGAAGATCAGACTGTGACCTTCTGATGTAATCCCTTCTCCCCTTTGCCAGGCAACCTTCTAATAGGGCAGCCCAGTTTCATTTGCAGCTATGCAGCTAACCTTTTTACCTAACTTGAAAACCCTTCATTTTTTTAGATCTTTTTTTGTCTCATTCCACTGGTTTGATTTTTCTTCTTCTCTACTCGTCTTCTGTTTCTTAAGGATGGTGGATGATGGTGGTGAAGTGCCTATTAGCAAGCTCTGGAAGCATAGTGTTGTCATCAGTTGCTTGACGCTTTCTTTAAAAAGTGGAATATTTGACCCATTTTCTGTCCCCAGCTTTTGGTTCATGTTCTAGGAAAACAGGAAATGTTATCCTCAAACATCTGTTACTGGGCATAGTTCTATGACACTGAGTTTCTTTTAAGAGATATGATTAGATATGTTAACATGTATCAGACTTTGTGATTTCACAAACTCTGGAATAGTTGTTCTATTTGTAGAAATACAGTATTTTCTTGATCATAGTAAGAGTCTTAAATCTCTTGAGAAGCAGTTAGAAGAGATAGCAGTTAGAGACTTAATCCCTTGATTACATACCACATACATATATGGCTTTAATGAGTTTGTCATTTTTCTTATCCATGATCTTGTAATTCTTGAGATCTTGCAATTCATTGACAGAGGATGCCTTGGGAGGGAGAGGAGAAATACATGATTATGAAATCAGGGAAAACCAGGAACGCTCAACTTTGAAATAGATATATTTTATTGCCAAGTAGACTTTAAAGAGAAGTTTCTTTCCCTGGCGAGAGGATGCATTATTTTATTTTGGTCAGTACACTAGGTTGCCCTTTGGTCAGAAAAATGACTCAAGGGAAGTTCTATAGAGCTAATTTTCCAGACACTGGTTTTAAGTCAATAAAATGATAGCCTAAAAACTTGTATCCCAAGAATTGCATAGTTCTTTATTGTTCAAAGGCATCCAAATCCCCAGTGTGTAATGAGGATGGTAAAAATGATTTCAGTGGAAAAGCACAATCTAAGAATTTACTGCAAATTAAAAATAAATCGACTCTGCAGCCACTGTAGACTTTGATAGGATGGTACTTGCTCAGTTATTTGATGTAAGCATTGCTTATGAAAAGGAAGGAGACTACAGAGGCAGAAAACTCAACCATGAGAAGCAAGTCTTTGAACAGCCAGGTAGCCACATTTTTCTTGATTTCTCTTCTTACCGGCATCTTTAGGTCTCTGAACAATCCCTAACCCCCTCAACACCCACCCTACCCCACCCTCAAAGGCCTGATATTTGTTAGCAAAGCTAAAAAATACAATAGTCTTGGCATGGCACTGTAGGATAAACATAGGACTGCTAACCACAAGGTTGCTGATTCAAATCTACTAATTGCTCCTTGAAAACCCTCTGCAGGTTTGCTATGAGTCAGAACTGACTTCATGGCACTTACCGACTATGACAACAACAACCATGCCACGTCGTGAGGAAGTTAGGGAACATGATGCAACAGGATGGTTGTTAATGGTGTTAAAAAGATACAGTCACTTCAATGAAAGGGCAGGGGATGGTTATAAAATAGCTGGGAGAGGAAGATTTCTGGGTCCTGGTATGGTGCTGCAGAATAATGCACTGAACAGCAAGGTCAGTGGTTCAAACTCACCAGCTACTCCTCAGAAGCCTTATACAGAGTCTCAATGAGTTGGAACCGACTCTCTGACATTTAACAACAACAACACCTCAGCTATGGTGCTGGTGTGTACACATCAACTTACAGTCCACCTGAGTGAACCTAGCTGACCAGAGGGAGACTGGCAGTAGGTAGGATGTGTTGGTGGCCATTTGATATGGAGTTGGTTCTGATTCATAGTACTTCCGTGAGGGTCCTGTTTAAGTCCGTCACCCATGGTACACATTCATCTCTTCCTGACCAGATAGCTCTAGATAGCACTTTCCCTGATTGTATTCTGAGTCCTCTGATGAACAGTGTGAGTGCTAACATGAGTTCAACTCTGATCGGAAGGACACGATGTTTCTGAAGCCATCTGTGTTCGTTGTTGGTGCCTTTTCTCTACTGGCCTCCTAGCTTCCTAGTAATCAGGTACCATCTATGAGCACCATGTAGGTTTGAACCATTGACATACAATTAAGAAGAGGTTGAGCAAGACACGTCATCACACAACAACCCTTCTGCCCCCCCAGCCCACGGTTTTAAAATCTTATTCATATGACTAACTCATAAATGGTTCTTGTTGCTAGGTGTCACAGAGTCAGTCTCACTCAGAAAGACCCAATCGAGGTTTCCAATGCTGGTGGGTTTGAACTGCTGGCCTTGAGGTTAGCACTTTGGGATAAGTACTGGAATGTTAGAGACCAAGTGTTAGCCTCATCTTGCCTTCTTTCTTATCTTTTTAATAATCCTTTGTCTTCTTCCTGTATGATGTTCTTGGTGTCACCACATAACTCATCTGGTTTATTGCATCAAATCTGTTCTTGAGATGCTTTCTAAATTCAGGTGGGATATATTTAAGGTCCAATTTGACTTTCGTGGGTTTCTTTTAATTTTCTTTCACTTCAGCCTGAACTTGTATATGAGCAATTGATGGTCTGTTCCACAATCTGTCCCTGGCCTTGTTTTAGATGATGATATAGAGTTTTTTCACCATGTCTTCTGATAGATGTAGTCAATTGATTTCTGTGTATTCCATCTGGTGAGGTCCATTTATACAATCTTCTTTTATCTTGTTTAAAACAGGTATTTACATTGGTGTTGCAAAATTCTATTATTGAGTGAAGAGGAACTAAAATGAAGGATTATCCTTCCACCTTCAAGCTGCACTATTAAAATAACAAAAATAAATAAACCAACTATAAAATGTTTGATTATAAAAATGCTGTGCAGGGAGGTGGGGCTTGATGGTGGCTAGGGTGGAGGTACAGTGAGGTTCACCGTCAGCAATACCACAGAATACCAGGCAAAGCAGGTCCAGGGCAGAGCTCAAAACTCAGAACCATATAGGTAGGAATATTTAAAAAGTTTGAAGACTTGTCACTGGTGGAACTTGTGGCAGAAGTGGGAAAGCACATACTTTTGAATCTGCTGGACTTGGTGATCTGGAGCTGACAACTTGGGCAAGACCAAATGGCAAGACCAAGCAGGGGAGCAGACACACCATGGGGAATCTCAGAGCAAAGGTAGATAATACACTTTGTCGATTTTGCTTTGTTCTAATTTTCTTTTTTCTTTTTTGTATTGGCTCATTGGGCCTCCACTGCTTGTTCACCTCCATTCTGGGGACTAGAGGGGGGTGCTTGAATGAATGGACACCCCCTACCCCCACCACAGGTGGGTTCTTCTGCTATGCATGTGCACAGATAGTCTCAGCCCAGGAGCCAACACTGGATTGTTTTTTGTTTTTGTTTTTGTTTTTTTAATACAGGAAAGGCTAGAACAAGGGGTGTGGAGAGGGAAACAGAGTTTAAAAACAAAACAGGCTGAAAATGAAATTAAATACTGAGTACATAGTAACAACCAACAGTGGCATCTTGAAATCTATCAGACAGCTTTGAAGACAAGAAGCTGAAAGAGGACATTAAAGTTATACTCATATTAGGCTATAGATTTTTTTTTTTTTCCTTCTCTCCCTTTTCTTTCTTTTCTGCAATTATAGACTACTGTATCTGATCTAGTTGTGTTTTTGTGTGTGTGTGTGTGTGTGTTTTGTTTGATTTTTTGTTTTTCTTTTGTTGTTTTGCTGTTTTATGCTCCCCCTTCCACATCTGAGGGACACTTTCTCTGTCTGTATTACCCAAGAAGAGACAGCAACTACTCCCATATAGTCAAGCTACAATCACACTATATAAAACACCAAAATCCAGGCAAGAACCATTATCAACTGCCATATACCAGGGAGGCAGACAACATCTGTGAAAGTTATTCTGAGTTAAGCAATAAGAAGAGTGAAAAGGGAAGCTCAAATCGTGATCACATCTACATCGAGACAATCAGAAAGCATTAAAAAATACCAAACACACACTCAATTAAATATTAAGGCCACAGATAAATATTAATGTGTTCAAGAAACAAAAGCAGATAATCATATCAGCACATGTCCAAAAACAAGATAAAATATCTGAGACAAATGACCTAGAGGTAGACCTGGGTTCCATTCTGGAAGGAGAGCAGGCCTTGGAAATATCTGAGAAGGAATTCAGAAAAAATGATTAAAAAATGTTTCAAAACACTTTACAGTGGAGTTGAGAAAAATAAGGAAGAAGTCAGGAAAGCGCTACAGGAAAAATCAAATAAGATGGATACAGCATTGAAAACAATTCAAAAACTACAGAAAAAGTTTCAAACGATCAATAATAGAATGTCAGAAATAGAGAATATACTGAAAGGGCAAAGGAGTAGAATAGAAGAGATGGGAGGCAGAACCAGTGATCTGGAAGACTAATCGCTCAATACCACTAAGATAGAATAGCAAACAGAAAAAAGGATTGAAAAATCCAAAGAAGGTCTAAGATTCATGTTGGACAACACGAAGACGAATAACTTAAGAATTATCAGCATTATAGAACAAGAAGAATCACACAAGTCCACAGAGGAAATAGTTGAAGAACCGCTGGAATAAAACTTCTCTAACATCCTGAAAGGTGAAAAGATAAACATTCAAGAAGCTTAATGAAGCCCAGGAAGGATAGATCCCAAAAGAAAATCATTTAGATATATCATAATCAAGCTCTCCAAAGTCAAAGATAAGGAGACATCCCTGAAAGCAGCTAGGGAAAAGAGAACTGTTACATACAAAGACAAGCAAGTCAGATTATGCTCAGATCTCTCAGCAGAAACCATGAAAGCAAGAAAGCAATGGGGAGACATATATAAAACCCTGAAAGAAAAAAAACTGCCAACCAAGAATCTTTTATCCAGCAAAGTTATCAATCAAATACGATGGTATAATCAAAACATTCCAGGATAAACAGAAGTTAAAGGATTTTTCCAATGCCAACCCTGCACTACAAAACATCCTAAGGGGAGTTCTGTGGACTGAGAACCAGCAAGAATAGACAACAACCAGAGATTGACATATGTGGCAGCACATCACATAACTAAATCGACAGAAGGAAGAGTCGAGAACAGAACAAAACTATAAAAACAAATTCAGAGAATCTGAGAGGTCAGTCTATGAGCAAAACAATTACACTATAAAAGAAGGTAAACACATAGGAACAGAGATCCAGATGGTGAGAAGGTCAGGTAGATTACAGGATAAAATAGACTGTTATAAATGGAAGGAAATGCTAATGGACTATAAAGCAACCTCAAAGAAAATTAACACTTCACAACACACCAAGAAAATGAAAATCCAAGAAGAACATGGAAACATTAAAACGATGAGGAAACTCACAAGAAAGAACACAAAAAGCATGAACTCAGCAAAGGAAGATACACAGAACAAAGAAAGGAGCAACAACACACACACACAAAAAAACATAATTACAGTAATTAATCCATACCTATGACAATTACACTGAATGCAAATGGATTAAATGAACCAGTTAAGAGATGGAGAGTGGCAGAATGGATAAGAAAACAAGATCCTTCAATATGTTGTCTTCAAGAGACACATCTCACACACAGAGACAAAAACAGATTAAAAGTCAGAGGATGGGAAAAAAATATACCAAGCTAATTGCAATAACAAATGAACATGAGTGGCAGTAATAATCTCTAATACAATAAACTTTAAGGCAAAAACCAGCATAATAGATAAAGATGGACATTATCTCATGATTATAGGGACAATGGAACAAGGTGACATAACCATAATAAATATCTATGCTCCCAATGAAAGAGCTTCAAAATATATAAAGCAAACTCTAATAGATTTTCAGAAAGAAATAAATGAATCTACAATAATAGTGGGTGATCTTAACACACTGGTTTCAAAAATGGTTAGAACAACCAGAAAGAAAATTCACAAAGACACCGAAGAACTAAACAACATAATCAGGTCCACAAA
>NW_006408539.1:13102983-13128722 GCF_000296735.1 Chrysochloris asiatica
CATCAACTGAAGAATGGATAAACAAATTGTGATACATACACACAATGGAATATTATGCTACCTTGAAGAAGAACAAGGAAGCTGCAAGCCATCATATAACATGGATGAACCTTTAGGACATTATGTTGAGTGAAATTAGACAGTCACAAAAGGAGAAATACTGCATAGGACCACTAGTGTAAAAGACTAAGGAAAAGAACCCATACTAAAGGGAGGAGGGCGGATTTTTTGCTGGTTACTGGGATGTGAGTGGTGGAGTTAGGAGAGGAAGGGAAAGGTGGAGCACAGGTAGTGAACAGACACAGGATAATTTGGTTGCTAGGGAGTGTGGCAATACACAAGAAGGGTAGGGGAATGGAAGAACAAAGAGGACAAGAAAACAATTAGGCAGATTTGCATGGGCTAAGTGGGACAGAGGTAAATAATGATGTATGCACAACCTTGGAAAAACAGGGCTCTGGGATACAGGGATTGAGACTTGGTTGGAATGGGCAAAACAGGGTAAATAATGTTAAGATGCTTGGCTGTCTTTTGAAACTTGGTTTCCCTGGAATACCATTATAAAATAGACACTTGAGGGAGAGAAAGGAATAGCCAGAAATATCACCCTAAAGAGCTTGTAAGTCTGTCTTCTACGTATAATTGATTGGAATACCTAAAATGGGGCTACAATATGCCCAGTGAAGGAGGCTTCCTGCGGAGCCTTTGCATTACATAAGACCATAGGTAGAATCCTGAATTGCATACAGAATCTTCTGAGGTGGGAAATTTCCACTTGATAGGACAAGCAGACCAGCCTGGAGTGGCTGGGAGAACAGAAGACACTTTCTGAAAGAAATAATAAAGCCAGTCTGACTGATTCCTACAAGAACAAGCAAGCCAAGAGGTCATGTCCCCTCAGGGCAAACCCTTTCTAAGATTAAACCATTCTAAACTAAGACTCAATGGGAATACATGCTCTGATTGGTGACCATGTTGGTCACCAATAAGGGAAAGTGAGGGAAAAACAGCAATGAAGTTGTGAGCTAAGCCCTACAAAGTTCAACAGATTTCTGTGAACCCGGGTGGAAACCTGGTTGGCCAGCAGTGTGGCATGACCTGGGGACTCCTGGGCCCAGAGTCAGTGGCATAACCACAGAGGACTAGAGTGGAGAGTGAAGCGTCCAGCAGATAAGAAGAAAGGGCATATGCATAAGAACACCCACACTTGCAGATAATTCCCACTTGGCCTGGCTTCAATGTTTGATGATCAGAGCTCAACTAGAAGAAGAAAGAAGAGGAAAAAAAGAGTAATCTGATACAATTTGATAAACTTGACTTACACCTATGGATGTAGTAGCTCCAAAGAGGGAACAAATCTTTACAGCGAGGATCATTCCCACCCCCTCCATATACAGAGTAGATAGGGATGGGCAACTTGGACATTGGCTACCCAAAATAGGGGGCTACAAAGGCAAGAGGTGACTGGCTTACAAGCTTTCAAGAGGGAGCCTAGATCCAGAGCACGCTGAGAAAGATAGAATCTCCACTGAGTAGTATACAATCTGTATGGGCGGGGCTGATGAAAGGCGATACGGATAGGTCTCTTGTGATACAATAGTGAATAATTGTTATCAGGATTGACTGTGAGGATTGGAAATGTAAAGGTAGATGTTTTGTAGCAGAAGGAGGGGAGTGATTGACTTTTCAATATAGGAGTGACGGTCCCTGGGACCATCAAGGCAGAAAAGCAGAGAGTGGAACCCTACCCAGAGAAGCAGTGACGCCAGAGATAGAGGCAGAGACGATGATGAGGAGAGATGGAGCTGCTGGGAACTTTAGATCCAGAGAGGGAAAGGGGCTATATGCTGACGACCGGAGGTGGGGTGGGGGGGAGGGCAGGCTTGCAGGGTATACCCTTTGGTTGGTTGATGATGCATGGAATGGATTGTAGCCATGACAATGAAATGATATCGATAGGATGAATGTAAAGCTAGTGTTCTTCCATGTAAACTATCACATAATTCACAATAAAACATTAAAACAAAAATGTTTAACTACTTAATAGAATGCTATAGTTAAATACACATAACTTAGTTTAATTATATTATATTATTACTTTCTGAAAAATAGCTAATTGTAGTAATAGGACTTGAATCACCAGAATCATCAACTTTGTATTAAGTTTCCTGACCAATTTGTTTACCTCTTTGGATTTAATTAGTTATCATAATTTTAAGGGTGTTTCCAAATTAATCTCTTTTTGTTTTTGTTAGTAAACTTTAGGGATTATGTTATTTGTGGTTCCATAATTAACACAATCTATGGAAAAGGTATAAATCTTCTGCACATTATTTTCCCTCTCAGTAAATTGTGCTGCTGTTGGTAGCGTGCTGTCATGCCGGTTCTGCCTCATAGCGACCCTGCGTAAGGTTTCTGAGGCTATAAACCTCTAAGGGAGCACAAAGTCTCAACTTTTTCTTTTGGTACCACTGGTGAATTCAAACTGCTGACTTTACACTTTCTGTCCAATGTGTAGCCCATTACAATACGAGGGTTTCTATCAGTAAGTAGGGAGGATGATAATAGATTATGGAATGATTGTGCTTTGAAAATATAACCTATGTGATGATCTGTTTTCAACAACAAAAACCATTCCACAGTGATTGCTTCTGTTAGTATAATTATAATCACTTTCAGGAGAATGGGTACATGCTCACCAGTCTTTAGAGAAAGCATGCCAAAAGCAGAAAGCATTTCGGAACCAGAAGCTGTCATTGTGTAGTATTCTTTGTTATACTTGTTGTTATGTGCCGTGGAGTCAGCTCCGACTCATGGTGACCCTGTGCAGGGTTTCCGAGGCTGTAAACCTTTACAGGAGCAGAATGCCTCATCTTTCTCCCGTGGAACAGCTGGTAGTTTTGAACTGCTGACCGTGAGATTAACAGGCCAATTCATAACCACTATGCTAACTCAGTTGCCCTTAAGTTGTCCTTGGCTTATGGTGACCCTATATGTGTCAGAGCAGAACTTTTAAGCCAATGTATCTTTGTATTTGTCTGTTGTATTGAGTGCTATTGAGCTGGTTCTGACTCATAGTAACTCTGTATAGGGTTTCTGAGGCGCAGCTGGTGGTTTTGAACCACTGACCTTGTGGTTCACAGTCCTACAGCACCACACCGGGAGTCCAGTTGTATTTGTCTACATTGGTAAAATTAAGTGAGTAGTTTTCTCAATTGTTTATCAAATTCTGTCAATGTAGGTAGTCAACCTGAATGTTTATGCTTCACAATCTTGTTAAGTCATTAAGTGCTAACGAGTAGGTTCTGACTAATAACGACCCTGTATAGGGTTTTTGAGGAGTGGCTGGTGAATTTGAAACACCACCTTGCAGTTCAAACTGACTTCACAGTCCAGCACATTAACCTGCAGGGCCATAAATAAATTAACATTGTGAAGAATTGGAATTTCAGAACACTTAATTGTGCTCATGTGAAATCTTTTCATAGACCAAGAGGTAGTCATTTGAACAGAACACAAGGGGATATGTTATAAAATCAGGAAAGGTATGAGTCAGGATTGTAACCTTTCATTGTACTTAGTCAAGCTGTATGCTGAACAAATATTGGAGAAACTGCACAATATGAAGAAGTTCATGACATCAGGATTGGAGGAAAACTCATTAATAACATGTGCTTTGCAGATGACATAATCTTGCTTGCTGAAAGCAAAGAGGAATTGAAGCACTCACTGATGAAGATCAAAGACTACAGCCTTCAGCAAGGATTATACTTCTACCTAAAGAAAACAAAAATCCTCACAAATGGGCTAAGAAGCAACGTGATAAGTGGAGAAAAAAAAATGACATTGTCAAGGCCTTGGCTTTCTTGGACCAGTAATCAGTACTCATGGAAGCAACAGTCAAGAAACCAAATGATGTATTGCATTAGGTAAATCTGCTACAAAAAGCCTTGAAGTGTTAAAAAGCAAAGATGTCACTTTCAGGACTAAGGTACACTTCATTTAAGCTATGGAATTTTCAATTACCTCACATGCATGCAAAAGATGGACAGTGAATAAGACGCAAGGAAAAATAATCTTCACCACTGGTGTTGGTGAAAAATACTGAGTATACCAGGGACTACCAGAAGAATGAGAAGCAGAGTATACCAGGGACTACCAGAACGAGAAGCTGGGTTCTATGAAGAAAAACATGGCGTCAGGATTGGAGGAAGACTCATTAACAACCTGCGATATGCAGATGATACAACCTTGCTTGCTGAAAGTGAAGAGGACTTGAAACATTTACTTATGAAGATTAAAGAGCACAGCCTTCGATATGGATTGCATCTCAATGTAAAGAAAACAAAAATCCTCACCACTGGACCAATAAACAACATTCTTATCAATGGAGAAAAGATTGAAGTTGTCAAGGACTTCATTCTTCTTGGATCAACTATCAACACTCGTGGAAGCAGCAGTCAAGAGATCAGACGACGTATTGCATTGGGCAAATCTGCTGCACAGGAACTTTTTAAAGTATTGAAGAGCAGAGATGTCAGCTTGAGGACTAAGGTGCGCCTGACCCAAGCCATGTTATTTTCAATAACCTCATATGGATGCGAAATCTGAACAGTGAATAAGGAAGATCGTAGAAGAATTAATGCCTTTGAGTTGTGGTGTTGGAGGAGAATACTAAAAGTACCACGGACTGCCAAAAGAACCAATAGATCTGTTTTGGAAGAAGTGCAGCCAGAGTGCTCCTTGGAGGCCAGGATGGCAAAGCTTCATCTCTCATACTTTGGACATATTGTCAGGAGGAAACAATCGTTGGAGAAGGATGTCATGCTGGGTAAGATGGAGGGTCAGAGAAAAAGAGGAAGACCCCCAATGAGATGGATCAGCCAGGTGGCATCATTGATGGACTCAAGTGTGGCAGCGGTAGTGAGGTTGGCCCAGGATCGGACATTGTTTCGTTCTGCTGTGCATGGGGTCTCTATGAGTTGGTTCCGACTCGATGGCACCTGACAACAACAACAACCAGAAGAATGAGCAAATCTGTCTTGAAAGGTGCGCAGCCACAATCTCCTTAGAAAGTGTAAGGTGAGACTTTGCTCCTTTTACTTTGGATACGTTGTTATGAGGGGCCAGTCCTTGGAGAAGGGCATCATGTTTGGTATAATAGAGACTCGGTGAAAAAAAGGAAGACCCTCAATAGGTAGACTGACTCCCTAGCCACAACAATGTACTCAAACAGGACAATAATTGTGAGACTGGCACAGGACAGGTAGTGTTTATTCTGTTGTATGTAGAGTCGCTATGAGTCCTAACCAACTTGACAGCACCTAACAACAACAATAACATTTTTATTGTTTTATCTTTGCTGGAAGTTTTGTTTTTAATAATACTGTTGTTGTCATTGCTATTGTTAAGTGCCATTGAGTCAATTCCAACCCATAGAGACCCTGTACAGGGTTTCCAAGGAGCAGCTGGTGAGCTTGAACCACCGACCTTGCAGTTCAAACGACTTTGCAGTTTGACGCATTAGCTCACAGCACCCCACCAGGACTCCTGTGGTTAGCTGTTGTCAAATTGATTCTGTCAAAGGTAATTATTAGGGATACTGACTGAAATGTTTATGATGGGAGAAAGTAGTCAGAAAGAAATCTAGACAAAAAATCATTAAAAAGAACTAAGATCCCCAATAAATATATATCATGCCAATATTAACCTTATATTAATATTGGAAAGTTTAAGGAAGTTAAACTCAGACATATCATTTTAATTTTAAACTCCTTTATGGTGAAAACGCCATGCTCTTATGAAACTTCAGTCTTCAAACAGCAACAAAGGGTATTCATTAAGAATTTGTTTCACGTGATAAAACACGAGGTGAATAAAGGAAGAAAGTATCAGAACATTTTCTTGTTTTTGACATTATGACAAAATATAAGGACTTACAATATCAAGGGCATTTGGAGTAAGAAAAAAAAATACTGTCTCCAATGGAAAATAATGCATAACCCTTATTGCTTATCTGCTTTAAATTTTTTGGAGGCAATGAGCCTTTCATTGCCTTTGACCTGTTTTACAAATACAAATTGTAGATAAATAACAGTAATACACTCAATTCTCATTGTATGTAAATAAATTCTGTCAGGTGAAGGCTCAATTGATTTCCTTCCCCATGGTGGAAGAAGCCAGTTTTGAGTCCATTCATAAATCCACTTCAGTATTCCTGATGTAGAAATAAAAGTGTTCATTCTTTGATTCTGTTTAGGTTAAACACCTGCCAGATGACCTCATTTATAGTAAGTTCATAAAATAATTAACATTTGTCCATTATATATCTGCATGAAAGCCCCTATTTACCTTTACTTTTGCACAAGATGCTAAAACAACACAGTGGACTCCTGGTGTGCCACTGTAGGATCAGCACTGGACTGTGACCTCCAAGGTTTGCAGTTCAAACTCACCAGCTGTGCCTTAGAACCTCAATACAGGATCGCTATGTGTTGGAACCTACTTGACAGTATGTAATAGCAACAACAAGGCTTATTAACAAGTACTTATGGAATCCTGGTGTGGCACTATTGGGTAAGGACTGTACTGTTAACCACAAAATTCAAACCCACCAGTCTATCCTCAGAAACCTACACAGGGTTGTCAGGAGTCAGAATTAGCTGGGCATCATTTAACACCTACTGCAACGATTCCTCAAATTGCACTCCCTTCAGAATTTATTTTACAAACTTAAAAAGAAATAAATTAAGCTTTTATTCAATGCCATTGGTGTTTGTATATACTGCCAAAGTTATGTGGATAACTGAACTGTGAGCTTCCAGTTTTAGAATGTTTTTCAAGATGGCTTGGAAATTACTCACTTATACAAAATCTACAATTCTAACCATACTTTAGTTCTATTCTGAGAGTTATACAGAACAAACACTAACCCCACAGAATAGTGCTTCAAATACAGAAAATAAGTATACTCAATGTTAGCCATTTTCCCCTTTCCAGGGGTAAAAAAACACTCCAGAACTCCTGAGTTCTTCAGCCATCCTTCATTTGAGATGGCTTAGAATCCCTTAATTATGGTAAACACTCGAATACAACACAACTTCACAATCAAACCAATAGTTCTATGAATATACACTGCAGATTGCAATAGCAATTTTGGCAGCAATTTCACTATGTTTATTCATGTGGAGATACAACTATCATACATGCTTATCCTTTTCTCCTGAACACAACATTTTAATATTTTGTTTTGAAGGTTTATATTTACTCCTGGTGTTGAGCTGTAGGATCAGCACTGAGCCACAAGATTGGTTTGAACCATAAGGTTGGTGGTTCAAGCTCACCAGTCGCTCCTTGGAAATGCTATACAGGGTCGCTATGGGTTGGAACCGATTTGACAGCACTTAACAACAACAATTTACTCCTATTCAAGTTCACCTTACTCAATGTGGCTCCTTAACTTTAATCTCTTAAGAGTATTTCACAATTCTCATCTTTGTTGTGCTTAGTTTTGTTTATTCATTCTTGCAGCTTTTTTTTTTTTAAGTTGACTTCAAGTCAGACACTGTCTAAAGCACCAGTGATAACAAAGATAAGAAAGTGAGTGATCTTTTTCTCTGAAGTCCAATGAAGATACAGATATTTAACAGTTATTTAAGTGAAGGATTGTAAATCTGACTCTTATATGCTCAAATGGACTACTGATGTGGCTGTAGGATCAGCACTGGACTGCGAACCACAATCATGGCAGTTCAAACCCCATCAGCTGCTCCTTAGAAACCCTATAAGACTCAAAGGCACTTTACAACAACGATAACATATGCTCAAATAGAGGAATGTACTCCCGTAGGCACAGAAATAATGTATATGGAACAAAGAGGGATATTTGCATTCCCTGCCAATTTTGTGGCTATTAGCATCTATGATGTATAATTTCAGGAGCTGCCAGAAATTCAAGCCAGATTCAGAAGAGGATGTGGAACAAGAGATATCATTGCTGACCTTAGATGGATCTTGGATAAAGGTAGAGAATACCAGAAAGATGTTTATTTGTGCTTTATTGATTATGTGAAGATTTACGACTTTGTGGATCATAACAAACTGTGGATAACATTACTAAAACTGGATATTCCAGAACACTTAATAGTGCTCATGAGGAACCTGAAAATAGAACAAGAGGCAATTGTTCAAACAGAACAAGGGGATACAGAATGGTTTAAAATCAGGAAAGGTGTGTGCAAGGGTTGTATCCTTTCTCCATAATTATTCAATCTTTGTGATGAGCAAATAATCCCAGACACTGGATTATATGAAGAAGAATGCGGCATCAGGAAGAAGAGTCATACAGATGACGCAAGCTTGCTTGCTGAAAGCTAAGAGGGCTTACAATACTTACTGATGAAGATCAAAGACCATAACATTCAGTATGGATTATACCTTAATATGAAGGAAATGAAAATCCTCACAACTGGACCAATAAATAATATCATGTTGTTGTTGAGTGCGGTCAAGTCAGTTATGACTCATAGCGACCCTGTATAGGGTTTCTGAGGTGAGTCTGAGTCTCCAATCGTGCAGTTCAAACTGACCTTGCAGTCGCGTGCTTATCCTCCAAGACCACACCAATATCATGATAAATGGATACAACTCAACCACACCTAACAACAGTAAACCTCCTAACCAAGAAACCAAATCTGATGAGGTGTGTGGTGGTACATAAGCATTCTCAGCAGCTACTCCTGTGTTTTTTGTTGTAAATATGCCTGTCATGCAGCCTTTGACAATTCAACATTTATAGGCGTACAATTTATTGACATCAATGACAATAATGGGCTTTTATTTAGCAATTTATTTGAACAAACAAGACTGAAATGTGCTAATATGACTTGGCAGTTAATACTGGAATTGTTCTGGCTCCTTTTCCTTAGTTTTCCCCTTTGTGTTGCTGCCATTAATACAATCCAACTTGATGTAAGTCGAGAAGTTGATTTGAATAAGATCTCACTGGGTATGGACTGTACATCCAGCTCTGGTAGCATAGTGGTTACGAATCAAGCTGCGAACCTTAAGGTCAGCGGTTCGAAACTACCAGCCGCTCCGCGGGAGAAAGATGAGGCTTTCTACTCCCGTAAGGATTTACACCCTCGGAAACCCTGTACAGGGTCGCTATGGGTCGGAACCGACTCGACGGCACTTAACAACAACAACAACAACAACAAGAGGCTCCAGGGGATCCTCTGAGCAGGTGTGTGGTGCCAACTCTGTGCAAGTGACTTTTACACTCCTTTCCTAATGTGAAACAAATAGTTACTTTGAAACACACGTCCTGCTTTAGGGCATTTAGATTTAATATAATATGCTGTGTTGTTAAGTGCCATCGAGTTGAATCTGACCCATAGCAACCCTAGGGTTTCCAAGGAGCAGCTGGTGAGTTGACCCACCGACCTTACAGTTCAAATGGCTTTGCAGTCTGGTGTATTAACCCACAGCACCATACCAGGACTTCTTAATATAATAGAATCCAAGTTTATTCATGCAAATTGACTTTGAACATGTTATATATTATCTACGCCTACTTCCCATTTATTTTTCTGGAGCAGAACAATGTAATTAAAGCTATATTTCTTTTATATTCTTATATTTTAGGTACTGAATCTTGGTGTTTGAATAATCTTGCAAAAATTTGCATCCCTCCCCCACCAAATTTACCAGTTAAAGTACTTTGAGATTTGTTAAATATTTTCTTAATTTGTGATATAACAGGATTAGGGTATGTATACCTTTGGTCATATTGTGCCCAGTTCTTTATCACAACCACAACTGAGTGTGTATGCATTAGGATTTTAACTGACTTCTAATGATTTTCTATGATAGGCAACAGAAATTGTAACAACTGTTTTCAATCTGTTCCTGTTCTATTTCAGCCTACTATTTGCTGTTGTTAAATGTCATCAAATTGTTTCCGACTAGTAGCGACCCTGTATAGGGTTTCTGAGGAGCAGCTGGTAGGTTTGAACTACCTGGCCATTACAAGCCCACTACTCCACACCAGGACTCCTCAGCCTACTACAGAGAAGCAGAATATGGTGATGCTGGTTATGTGCCTTTGAGACATTTCCAGCTCATACTGATCCTGCATAGGGTTTCTGCTGCTGTAAATATTTATAGGAGCAGAAAACCTCATCTTTCTCCTGAGGAGTGCTGATGGACTCAAGCTACTGGCCTTGTGGTTAGCAACCCAGTATCTAACTCACCATACCACCAAGGCTCCTTACAGAATTTGCTAGGATTAAGAGAACTCTGCCAGAATCCAACACTGTTACTTACGAGTTGTTTTGAGAAGGAGAAAGTATTAATGAATTAATATAAGTTAGGGTTTTTAACAACATCATGTTGTTGTTGTTGTGAAGTGCCATTGAGTTGGTGCCGACCCATAGCTACGCTGTATAGGGTTTTCTGAGGAGCAGCTGGTGAGCTTGAACCACCGACCTTGCAGTTCAAATGGCTTTACAGTCTGGCGCATTAACCTACAGCGCCACATCAGTACATAGTAAATGCCCTAAATGGGTTAACTTTGATTGTTGTTAGTATTACTCATTCATTTTGGTCGACAAAAGCTCCCCATTTCTTCTGCCATTTCTTATTTGTCATGTTAAGAAGCTCTTCAGTATTCTAGTCATTCTCTTTTGGAGGCTCTGTACTTTGTCTATACCGCTTTCAAATATGCTGTCTCAGATCTGGGCAACTATAGTATATTTCATAATATAGCTAAAAACTCAGAGTCATCTAGCTCCAGCCTGAGCCAAAATAATAAGGGCCCATAAAATAGAGTTAAATATGTGATTTTTTCTGATTTCATTTAATTTTCTTGGAAGAGAATGTATTATTGCAATGAAATAGAAAAAGGGTTTTTGAATGTTGAATATTTGAGGGAGGAGGACCCAAATACTTGCTTTGTATGTTTAAAGATGTTTTGTTTTTCCTTAAATTTGAGCTGTCAGTTAGGTCTAAATTTTAAGAAAATTTAAACAGATGATCAAAAATATTCATTGAACAATGTGGGTGTGCTCTATCTAGACTTAGTAATAATTCAATGGTACGGTGAAGTAGATTGTTTCTGGGAAACCATTAAAACGTAGACTCCAGAAGACTAGGGATTTGTCTGCATTCTTAATTACTGTATTTCAACACCTATAACCGTGCCTGGAACAGTTATTAAGTCTTAAATAATAATTGTTGAGTGAGTGAATGTCTAATAGTTCTCTGAAACCTCTGTTTATGTGGCAATCCTATATCATGTCCTGGAGACACAAAGTAAAGAGTGTCTGTTTCCTGCCTGTGAAGGGACAGATGGGAAGTAAACAAGTACAATGCAGAAGTAATTTCAGACATAACAGAAGTATGGACTTGGTCCAGTAAGATCTCAAAGAAAACATCCCTACCTGTGTCTGTAGGTGAAACAGAAGGCCATGAAAAGACTCAAATGAGGGTCTATGTTCCAGCAGTGTATTCAAAGATGTCTGAAACTTTACCCGGCATGCAGTGACACAGAAGTGTGGCAGTGGAGAATCAGTCAGTACTAAAAGTATGAATAATAATTCTTGGAAGTGGAAAGCCAATAGGTTACAAAGAGTTCTGTGTAGCACACGAAGTTTTAACTTTATCTTATTGATAAGCCATCGGAAGTTTTCAGCAAAGTATTTTTAGGCAAATCACTTTGTACAGTAAAATGAATTACTTCATGTGGCTCTTCTACCCATAGTCTTTGTAACTCCTACCAAACAACAGTTTTGGTGGTTCTGAGTTAGAGAAGATGGGAGAAAATGCTGATAGGATTATATTATTCAGTTGTGAGTGGTTAACAGATTCATTGTGATTGTAAATACTTGGAATTCTAACAGGTATAAAATGAGCCATCTCAGAAGCAGGAAGTGGGGAATCTCATTACCATTAAGGAAGAAGAGCCAGTAGTGGAGTGCATCCTTTGTCCTCCTCATGCCAGGGACAGAAACTATGGCACTGAGGAATGGTAAAGGACCAATAGCAGCAGAACCAAGAGCCTGAACAGGAGACAAACAGTGAGCTTCCCAGCCCACAGATCAATTAAAGCTGAGTGACTTTAGGCACCAAGACTACTTGCAGAGTGTAGCCACTACTGGCACTTAATTTAGGGAGCTAGAGCCGAGATCCTTCAGGCTGAGGTGTGCTCTGGACCAGTGCACCCTGTGAGCATTTATTAGCAGTCCTAAAAGAGATTTGTAACATTGACCAGGCAGAGAAAGGGCTGCATATAATCACATAAACTGCAGAGAAGCTGTCCTAGTTGGAAGAATTGTGCCCTGAGCATTTCTGATTAAGCGTTGTAATGTGTTAGCTTCCCTAATAATCCCCTTAACTGTGAGTGTGGTGTCTGAGTTCTGTGTGGTCATTGCAATGAATCTCAAACTCAGACTAGAGAGAAGTAAAGTGTGCTGTGGGAGGGATGGTTGGTGTCATTTTTTTGGCACTTTAGTAGTTGAGAAAAGAGTAGATTGAGACATCATGAGTCTAGACGCTATGGAACAGCTCTGAAGTATAATGGAAAATTCTCTACTCTAAATCTTAAAGATCCCAACTAAGGAAACAAAAGTGGAGGGAGAAGTGAGCGGTGTTTTGATGTTCTGAATGGATGTAGAAGCTAAAGTGGACAGGTGAGTGAAACATCTTTGACAAATTGTGAAGAGTTAGAGGTAGGAAGAGAATCAGGAACAGGAGGTGTTATGAAATTAAGATGCGAGCGTTGACAGGGTTAAACTTATTGGCAAAGTCAAGTCAGATGCAGGCTACACCATGCCAATTATGTTGGGTTCCAGAGTGTCTCTGAGTGCAATACCATGTAGGCAGAGAGACAACACCTTTAAGCTGTTTGTTTCAGACTGGAAAGACAAGGAGAAATAGAAACCTTGGTAGGGATCAGGCTTCAAAAAAGATGAATCCTACTTCTGGATGATTTAATAACGTAAACCAATAAATCCCCTCTTTTGTTTTATGCCTGTTTGAGTTGAGATAAGTAAGAATTTGTAGAGGTGAAAGCATGGTGTGTTATTGATGTAAGGAGGAGAAATACCTATGATTCCTGAGCAATCTTGCTGGAGACCCAGCATGAGTCCATGTGATAGAAGCTCTTAAAAGACAGGCGAAACTCCACAGGAACAGGGTTTGTCTGTGAGCTTCCCTCCCCGCTGATGTCTAGCACATGAGAAGTAAACACTCAACAAATACTTGTAGAATGAACAAATACAGGACCTGATACAACTGAATGGGATAACTGGGACAGTAATTTTATTTTGTCAGCGTATAGTCATAGAAATTCTAGCTTCAGAAATGCTGAGCTTGAGATCACTAACTGATAGTTCAGTGAAAACATCTACTTCTTGCTGTTGTGAAGTGCCATCGAGTCAGTTCCAACTCATAATGACCCTGTTTCTGAGGAGCGGCTGGTGAGCTTGAAAGTTGACCTTGTAGTTCAAACCAACCAGGAGTTGTTGTTGTTATGTGCTGTGGGTTGGTTCCAGGAGTAGGCAGGTGAAAAAATGGCTGGATCTTATATATAAGTGTAAATGGACAGAGATTCAACGATAACCAGCCTAGAGAAAAGAGATGAATCCAAAGTAACAGAGTTTCCTGAGTTAGAAGTAGGGTTGGCAGATTTAATAAATAAAAATACAGGATACCCAAGTACAATTGAATTTCAAATAAACAGCAAATACATTTTTAGTATTGTTATTAAGTGTCGTCATGTTGGTTCCAACCCATAACGACCCTGTATAGGGTTTCCAAGGAGTGGCTGGTGAGCTTGAACCACTGACATTGTGGTTCAAACTGACCTTGCAGTCCAGCACATTAACCTGCAGAGCTATATCAGGACTTCAGTTTTTTAGTGCAAATATGACCTATTATTATTGGACACCCTAGAGAGAAAATATAAGCAAAGGAGAAAGAGCAAATCATCTACATTTATAAGCTTACCTTGAAATTCATACACTGGATTGGCATGTCTCCTTTATAAATTCTGGAAAGTTCAGTACATAGCAACAAGGAATAGAAGTTAGCAAATTTCAAGGCAATCTTTCTCTAGAAGATTATTTTGGAATGAGGAAAAACAAAGTACAATTGTTCCTTGTCATGTTTAGAAGAGATGAATTATTTCAAAGTTTTGTAAGACAACATGTTTCAACAGCTTTTAAACTTTAACAGGAGAAATTCGACTCTGGGGAAGTTGTAGTCAAAGACACATCAGTAATTGAATTTTGGGAAACATTGCCTTTTGCTAAAAGTTCTTGTCTTCTAAGAGATCAAACATTGCCATCTTGCTCTAGCCCTAAATCATACACTGTACGTGAAGAAAACAAGTAGTGCAAGGCCTTTAGTATTGTCTTAAAATATTTATGTGCAAAGAATAGTTTATGAGCAAGAACTATCACTGTATCACTTCAAAACCTGTAGTTTGGACTGTATATTCTCAGAGAAGTTAACACCATTGACATTGCTTAGTACAAGCAATTTGATATGCAAGTCATGATTTGTGCTCCTTATGATTGATCTACTACCAAACAGCATAATTTGGATCCAGAGCAGGGAGGCTGCATTTTTATGTAAAAGGATAAGATTTTTCTTCTCTTGTAAAGTATGTACTTTTATCTGAAGTGCTCTTTTATTATTTTTAACTTTTTCTATAATCTACAAACAGATATGTTACATAAATGTTATTGTTATAAAGATTCATTTTTGATGTTTGACCTCTAACAACTTCCAAGTCTTTGTTCCTCCCCTTTTTCTTTGGTCAGACATCTGGGCAACCTGATAAGAAAAACCAACATTGTCCATTCCTTGACTGTTGGAAATGTCAAGCAGGGGCTCTCAGCCTAGCTGTCCTTCCTATTCACAGCGAAACCAAAAGCCTTTGCTCCCCATCACTGAACCTCAACTCTCTTTCATGGGGACTCTTTTGCTGTTTACTGTGTTAGTAATGAAGTACTGGTGTGGTGCTGTATGATAAGCAATGCAAGGTTGGCGGTTCAAATCCACCAGCTGCTCCTTGGAAACCCTAAACAGGGTTGCCATGAGTCAGAACAGACTTAACAGAAACAGATGAGTAATTGTCAAACATATTTGTTGGATTTTTTTTCCAAAGTAGCACAAAAATAAGTGGGCCTATGTCTCAATATGGGGAATATGATGGCTCCATATGCTAAGCACTGAACTGCAAACTGCAAGGTCCACAGTTTGAGCCCACCAGCCATTTCATGGAGAAAGATGAGGCTTTCTAGTCCTGCAAAGATTTAAACCCTCAGAAACCCTAACTAAACAGGGTAGCTGTGAATTTGAACCTACTTGGTGGTACTTAACAACAATACCTTAATATAAGGAGCCCTGGTGGCGCTGTAAGTTAGGTATTGGGCTGTTCACCACAAGGTTGGTGATTCAAATCTGCAAGCTGCTCCTCAGTAGACAGATGAGTCTGTCTGCTCCCTAAAAGATTTACATTCTCAGAAACCCTATATAGGGCTGCTATAAGTTAAAATGGACTCGATGGCAGTGGATTTGGTATAACTTAATATAGAGAACCCTGGTGACATATTGGTTAAAGTGTTCAACTGCTTACCAAAAGGTCAGTGGTTCAAACCCACTAGCTTCCCTGTGGGAGAAAAATGTGACAGTCTGCTTCTGTAAATATTTACAGCCTTGGAAATCCTCTAGGGAAGTTCTTCTGTTTCCTATAGGGTCACTATGAGTTGGAATTGATTCCACAGAAGTTGGGTTGGGATTAGCATAGCTGGTGTGGCATTGCAGAATAATTTGCTGAATAGCAAGGTCGGTTTGAACTGCAAGATTGGAGGTTCAAGCTCACTAGCCACTCCTTGAAAGTCCTATACAGGGTTGCTATAAGTCAGAATCGACTCAATGGCACATAGCAACAACAGCAATACATAAATTACTTTATGTGTAGAAATTCTTCTTGCTCAAAATACTTTAACAGACAATATACAGAGCTTAAGAAAAACATAAAAGAAGTACAATTGTGAAGACATTTATGAAACATTTAATCACACTAATAATAAATGAAATGTTCTTTCAACTAGTATATTTGCAAAATAACAAATACGAATGAGACCATTGTGATCAATACTGGCAACGGCATGGTGAGGTGAGGCCCCTCACTACCTTTTTGTGGCACTGTGAATTGATCCTTCTGTATGGCATTTTGGGAATCCTAATGTGGTGCATCACTATGAGTTGGTTCCGACTCGATGGCACCTGACAACAACAACAACAACAATGTGGTGCTGTGGGTTAATGCGTCAGACTGTAAAGCCATTTGAACTACAAGGTCAGTGGTTCAAGCTCACCAGCTGCTTCTCAGAAACCCTACATAGGGTCACTATGGATCAGAACTGACAACAACATGGCATTGTAAAGTTATTGAATCTAATTTCTTGCAAAAATTTATGATAAATTAAATAGATAATAAAAACAGGATCAGTTTGTTGTGGCAGCATCTGCCAAGTGTTAACCAAAGCTCATTTCCTGTTCATTTTAGAAACATAGCAGTTAGGTGACTGGCTTCTGATTGAATAATGAGTAGAAATTATGTGCTTGTCCTTATCCCTAAAAGCCTCATAATGGCCCTAGAGGACAAAGTAGAACTGTCCCGAAGGGTTCTCAAGGCTTTAATATTGTTGGAACTAAAACAGAAACCCACTGCCTTAGCTTTCTCTCAAGGACAGCTGATGGGTCCAAACCACTAACCTTTAGGTTGGCAGTAACTGTGTCACTTGGGCTCCTAAAAACTTGCCACAGAGATCATCTGAGTAGACAGAAGTGATCAAGATGACTATGGAAAGGTGGGACTGATGAGGAGACTTTACAAGTCTCGTCCCTGAATGAGCACTCTCCATGCCACACTCATACACGTGCTGAGAACTCTGAGCAAAAATCGATTTTGATCATGTTTAAGTCACTGGAAAAGTTGGGGCAAAGATTTGGAAGAGCTGCCACTAACATTGCCTCAAATAATGCACATGTACACATAGACAACATGGTAGCTCTGTAGGATAAATGCTGGACTGCAAACCACGAGGACAGCGGTTTGAGCCCACCAGCTGCTCTGTGGAAGAAACATATGGCTTTCTGTTCCTGCAGATATATACAGCCTTGGAAACCCTATTCAGGATCGTTAGGAACAGGAACCGACTCCATAGAACTTAACAACAAAACAGTGCACAAAGTGTGCAGGAATAGAGAGAGAGGGAGAGAGAGACAGATAGGAAGTAAGGAGTGCACCAAAATAGTGTGTGTTTGCAGAATTAAGTGCTATTTTTCTAGTTGTTGTGTTGTAAAGTACAATCCAGTCGGTTCTTAAACCATGTAGTGGGTTTCCAAGGAGCAGCTGATGGGTTTGCACTGCTGACTTTGTGGTTCTCAGTCCAGTGTTGATCCTCCAGTGCCACACCAGATATCTGCTGCATTTCTAGGGAACACGAGTTGCCTACGATGTGGAGAGATGCCATTCACAGTAATAACTGTTGGGTTCTCTCCACACTCGTTCATGGCAAGTAGAATGCTGTTCGTGTACTCTTTGACATCTTTAGGAGTTGCATTCACATCAGTACTATGTTTCAGCTGTCCTGCCACTATAGTGACATCCTCCATCTAGGCCCTTTTTGTGGTCCTGAGAATTCCCTACAATGCATCACCATGGCTACCAGGCACTGCCATTTCTCTTGGGGGCTTTCCTGGTACCACAGAATCAGCAAAACTGACACTGTATTTTCAAGTATAAATAATTCCATTATATTCTCTCAATTTCAGCACTGTTAATACACAAAAACATTGTTTACTGTTTCAAGGTTGGTGTCATGCACAGGGATACACAATCCATTTCCTTTATTAAGGGATTGATTTTGCCAGAGAGTTAATCAAATAGAATCAAATTAGGCAGCTCAGTTGAATATCATATGATGCTGTCATTAGAACAGGCCTGAGCTCACAATGTCTCTGCTTGGAATCAAAGTGATTATTAGAAATACAACCACTTATTCAGACTCCTTTTAATGAAGCAGGGTGAGAAAATGGGATTGTGTCTGTGTGATTTATCAAATAATTAATAATTGTCTTATTACATTTTATCACATGTGGCTTTTACCATCAAATGTTGGTTATATTACCATATTAATTTAATACACTTCCTAATGATAAGGAGCTCTTGTAGTGCAGTGGTTACGAATCGGGCTGCTAACCTCAGGGTCGGCAGTTCAAAACTACCAGCTGTTCCGCAGGAGAAAGATGAGGCTTTCTGTTCCCGTAAAGATTTGCAGCCTCGGAAACCCTGTGCAGGGTCACTATGAGTCAGAAACAACTCCACAGTACTTAGTAACATTCCTAATGATAATCTTAGGAGCCTGGTAGCATAGAGGGTTACACATTGGGCTGCTAATCACTGGGTCAGCAGTTCAAATCTAGCAGTCACTCCTTGGAAGAACAATGAGGCTTTCTACTCTTGTACACATTTCCAGCCTCAGAAACCCTGTACAGGGCATGCTCCCAGTACCACCAATGATAATCTATACGTTGTTGTTGTTAAGTGCTGTTGAGTTGCTTCTGACCCAAAGTGACCCTGTATAGGGTTTTCAAGGAACAGCTGGTGGCTTTGAACTGCCAACCTTGTGGTTCACAGTCCAGTGCTGATCCTACAGTGCCGTACCAGAAATCCACTGGGGCACTGTAAGTCAGAATGGACTTCACCTCAGTAGGTTTGATTTGATTTGGGTATCTTGATTACTTATCATTGTCAATAGTTTCTATCAAGTCGATTCTGACTCATGGAGAGCCCACGTATGCAGGGTAGAATTGCTCTACAGGGCTTGCAGACCTTTCAGAAGCATGTCGTCAGACTTGTCTTCCCTGGTGCTTCTGGTGGGTTGAGTTCGACTGTTAAACAAGTAGTCGAGCACTTACTTAACCGTTAGCACCACCAGGAGACTCCTTGATGATTCACATACCAGGTAAACAAGGATTTGCCACAGACATGAAGCAGCTGGACCCTGGGTTCCTAAGCACATAAGGCCACAACAGGACAACTTCTCTCTCTGAGGGGACCACTGTTTTGCTGCCGGTCCATGCTGAGGGAGTCGCTCTAAATGAAAGAATCATCAAATGTGAAAGAAAGACACGTGGAATCTAATTGAGTTGACTGTGCTTTATATATGAGGAAATGAAATGCTTGGTGAGAAAAAAAAAATCTTTAGAGTATTATCTAACGTAGTCCCTGATTTAACAGGAAAGTAAGCATTACTTTAAATTTGTGATCTGAAAAGATGTGGACACATTTGAATGATGTCCTTAGAGTATTTTACTTCAGTGAGCTATATCACAATTTGCTTTTCTTTGATGAAATTTTATTTCTACATCATTATTTTCCCCTTGGGAAAAATGGTGTGGTGCTGTAGGATAACACTGGACTACAAGTTCTGTTGGAACCTCAAGGTCAGTGGTTCAAATTCACCAGTTGCTCCTTGGAATCCTACACAGGGCTGCTATGAGTTGAACCAACTCCATGGCACTTAACAACAGCAATTTTCCCCTTGGAGAAACAAATCATTATTTGCTCAGCAAAATTTACTATAAACATTTTTTCCCCAGTTTCTATTAAAAGTGATCACTTTCTTGAAAACTTAGCCATTATTCTCTAAGGACATTGTCAAAGCAATCTATTTTGTTTGATTTATTAGACTTTTTAATGTTAAAAATTGCTTTAATATTTCTTGTAATGAAATCTTACTGGGCTCCAGTTCAATGTGCTACAGTCAATAGATTGTTCTTAACCTTTAATGAATGACTTAGCGTGTCAAAAATTTGTATTTAAATTAACTAAATTAACTAAAGAAGAATATGATTTTAAAATGTAACTTCCTTTTGAAATATGTCTAAAGATACCTGATAATCTTTGTTACTTTTCACTCCTATGGTATTTGTTTATGTTTTCTTTATGTGTTAGTGTGAGCATGTTTTAATATAATTCTTATAGGTTATCGATATTGTAACTTTGTTTACTGCATTCCCTACTGTGTCTGGTACAATATCCATGAACAATAACAAATATAATTTTATTTTAAATTGTGTACTCACTAAACTGCCAGAATTCTAGAATAGTTGTACTCATATTCTATACAGAGTCATGGGACAAATATTTGATATGATGGAGGAACACATAGAACATGCTCCTTAGTTGAATTCTTCACTATTGTAGCATAATGGTTATGAGTCGGGCTGTGAACCGCAAGGTCAGCAGTTCGAAACTACCAGCTGTTCTGTGGGAGAAAGATGAGGCTTTCTGCTCTCATAAAGATTTACAGCCTAGGAACCCCTATGCAGGGTCACTATGAGTCAGAACCGATACTACGACACATAACCAACTAACCAACCAACCAACCAACCAGCCAACCAAGCCTGCTACAGGAGTCTTGGTATGGTGCTGTAAGATAAGCACTAGACAGCTAACCACAGATCAGTTGTTCAAACCCACTAGCCACTCCTCAGATACCCTATACAGGGTTGCTATGAGTTGGAACCGACTTGATGGCACTTAAAACAAATACACAGAGACCTTAGAAGAATGGATGCATTGCGAGTGTAGTGTTGGTAAAGAATATTGAAAGTACCATGGACTGTCAGAAGAATAAGCAAATCTGTCTTGGAAGACATACAGCCAGAATTATCCTTAGAAATGAGATTTGGACACGTGGTTGGGAGAGACTCATCCCTGGAGAAGAACATGATGCTTGGTAAAGTGGAGACTCAGTGAAAATGAGGAGACCCCCAACTAGATGGATTGAAAGGCAGCAACAATTGGTTCAAATGTCCATTGTGAGGATGGTGCAGGACTGGGCAGTGTTTGGTTCTATGTGGACAGGGTTGCTAAGAGTTGGAACAGAATCAATAGTACTTAACAACAATAGTCTGGCACATATAACGCTCATGGTAATTTATTATCAGAGCCCGGCTTAGATATAATATACATCTATTCTATAATTGTGATTTCTATAATGGGGATAATATAGCTACAGTGAAGTTTATGTACTCTTGAGAGATCTCCATGACTACTGCTATAGGAGATGAAGGAATCCAAGAGCTAATGGTGTTTCTGAGTTGTGGTAGACTGCCTGGCATACAGTCTGAGAATTCTGTATAGCTTATCTCTTGGGACCATCCAGTAAGGATCTAACACATGAACATCTAAGTGCGAACTAGACACTATAGTACTTTACATAGATTATCTATTTTAATGACAATCCTATGAAGTAGCATTGTTATCTCCATGTTACAGATGAAGAATTAAATGTTGAAAATTAAATTGGTTTCAGAATTAAACACCTTGTAAAAGGTAAAGTTAGAACTTTAACTAAAGCAGCTTTGACTGTCGCGTCTTACCTCTCACTATGGCTTCTTCTATATTGTAGGAAACCATACAAGAATTGTGTTAGCTTGGTATGCTTTCTTGGTATAAACATTGTTATCATTATATTTTCATAGGAAAATAGATTCATTGAATTTGTTCAAACTATGGCATTACTCTTGAAATAAGCAGTACACTAAGTACATAAAATTGTCAGCATGAGCTCTAAGAATGAGGTTTTTTAAATAAATAGGGGAATTGCTGGATATTCAAACGCTGTTTAAAGAACAGAGAATGGTATCAGAGGACAAAGTTAATGGTTAGCTAAAATTTTCCATTTTTTGAAGCTTCTTTGAATATATAAGCAAGTCTGTTGAGCATTATTTAACTTTTAAGATTATAGTAACAACTTATTGAAGTCTAAAATTTGCTATCTGTTAATTTATTTACTGGAGGAGTAGGAAAAACATCAACAAATTGCATCTTTTTAATTTCTATGAGACAGGCTAGGCAATATCTGGTAAAGTCTAACAATCGTTTTTGAGTGAGTGCTAATTTCCAGCCTTCAAAAGTCCACGTAGAATTAACTTTATTTAAACAATTCAATGTTTTAGAATATATATTAATGTGTCTTTGGGAACAAACTTCAAAAATTTGATTGCATATAATGAGGCTGAAGTTTTATGTTTTTCTAGAAGAAAAGCTTTAAGAAAATAATTGCATTTCTGGGTCCTTAATTTCTGTGACTATGAAATAGGAAAATGATTTTGTAGATGTGTTAAACTTATATGACTTTGCAAGTTTCTTGGAGTTTCTCAGAGAAAAGTCACAAACTAAAATTTTGAGAACTGCTTGGGGCTTGTGTCACATATAGTGGGACCTTCATCATATAAAAATGAAATAAAATATAATGTGTTTTGAAAGTATTTTTATTATCGTTAAGTGCTGTCAAGTCAGTTCTGACTCATAACAACCTTTATAGGGTTTCCAAGGATCAGGTAGTGGGCTGGAACCGCTGACCTTGTGGTTAGAAGTCCAGTGCTGATCCTACAGTACCACACCAGCATTGTTGTTGTTGTTGTCATGTGCTGTGGAGTTGGTTCCGACTCATAGCGACCCTGTACAGGGTTTCCCAGGTTGTAAATCTTTACAGGAGCAGAACGCCTCATATTTCTCCCGTGAAACAGCTGGTAGTTTCAAACTGCTGACCCTGAGATTAGCAGCCTGATTCGTAACCACTACACTACCAGAGCTCCTTAGTTTCCATTAATAACGCATTAAAACTTTGCACCATAGAAATGGTCATCAATCTTCTCTTGAATAAAATATATTACAGATGCTTAGTTTAGCATCAAGACAAGAATAAAAGTTATGATATTTTATTTGATAAGTTAGCAAATATGAGGAACTGGAAAATCAGTTCTTTATAAAATAATTTGGTTGAAGTTTTTTAAAGGATAGAAGCAGTACTGTAGCTGAGGCTAGATAAATATTTTTTTCTTTTTCATAACTTGTAGGAAAATGTCTGAAGCTATGGAATTATGCTCTTATTTCTAGTAAGAGTAGGATCAGAATATTTCAATTACTCTAAGACATCTATAAATGTATTCAGATTTTCTGGGTTTATAATGTCTCATAGAATTTGTTGTTTCAACCACACTTTTTGGTCCCATCATTCTCTAATGATTACTGTCTGTTACAGATTTATATGCCCTCCCCCCCAAAATTTGCTCAAGTCTTAACCTCCAGGTTCTGTGAATATGACCACCTTGGGGTTCCACAGAGAAACAGAACTTATAAGAGAGCATGAGAGGGCTCTTTTTGTTGTTGTTGATAGGAATTAGATCACATAGTTGTGAGGACTGCTAAGTCCAAGATATTGTTATTGTGCGCCAATGAGTCAGTTCCGACTCCTATCGCTCTGTATATGGTTCTCAAGACTGTAAATCTTGATCAGAAAGCCTCATCTTTCTCACGTAGAGTGGTTGTTGGATTTGTACTGCTAACTGAGGTTAGCAGCCCAACAAGTAACCCAGTACACCACCAGGGATCCCAGGTAAGAAATAAACCAGGAAACAGGCTTAGAAATTGTAGCAGTCTTGCATCTGAACTCTGTAGGACAGATGATCAGGAAGAGAGGGGAATTTGGGCGGGATGTCTGTTTATAGTCCAGAAGCACAATCCTCTGAAAACCTCCAGTTTTGCCCATAAGGCCTTCAACTAAGTGGATGAGACCCTCTCACACCATGAAAAGTAATCTGGTTTGCTTGAGGCCAACTGATTTAATGTTGTTTTTGTAAAGTGCTGTTGAGTCTGTTCCAACTCTGTAATCTTGTCAAGGATTTCTGAGGAACATCTGGTGGGTTTGAACTGCAGTTGTTTCAGTTGTTGTTGTGAAGTGCCGTGGAGTCGGTTCTGACCCATAGTGACCCTGTACAGGGTTTCCGAGGGTGTAAATCTTTACGGGAGTAGAAAGCCTCATCTTTCTCCAGCGGAGCGGCTGGTAGTTTCGAACCGCTGATCTTAAGGTTCGCAGCCCGATTCGTAGCCACTATGCTACCAGAACTCCTTCAGTTAGCAGTCCAGTATACTTCATAGCAATATCTAGACTAGTGTTTAACCAAACAATTGGGTTTAGCCAAGTCAGTACATAAACTTGAGCATCACAATGAACTTATTTGAAATAGCATTCTTGCAGAGGGAGTTAAGTTGACATGACCTTCTCATACTGGAGTAGGGCGGACCTGGAGAGGTTAATAGCTGAAGATAACTTGGCTAGGATGAACAATATGACCTTGAGTAAACAGATCACAGAGTTCCTGAAGTTCCTCATGCCCCTACCTCATAATGAAATCTCTATAAAAAACCCTTCCCTTTTCCTTAGGGACACAGATTTGGAAGATTTTCTACCCTTGCTCTCCTGAGTATCAATACGTAATAAATCTTTGCTCTGAATATTAACTCCATCAGTGGCAGGTGATGAAGAATCACAGTGTGATTGGTGTTCTGATTAGAAGACACACAGAGGCAAAGAGGTACACAGAGAAGAATGTCATGTAATAACAGAGCTTAGAATGATACATGTATAAACCAGGAGATGCCAAAGATTATGGGATACCACAGGAAGTTAGAAGACAGGCATGGAACTCTCAGAACCTCTGAAAGGAAGGAAGTAACCTTGCCATCACCTAGATTTTGGATTTCTGGTCCCTAGGACTGTGGCATTGTAGGATCAGCACTAGGCTGCTAACTGCAGGGTCCTCAGTTCAAACCCACCAGCTGCTCCTTGAAGACCATACACTAGGTCGCCGTGAGTTGGAACCAACTGTACAGCACTTAACAATAATAACAGAACTGTGAAAGAATAATTTTCTGTTGTTTTAAGCTACCCAGATTGTTGTCAGCAACCCTAGGAAGCTAATATACAGTCATAAAATGCTCAGATTTTCCATATTTTAAAATTTCCCAAAATACTTTCAGTCTGTTCCTGATCCTCATCCTATACCATATGAATTCAATTGAATAATAGCAGGTAGAGGCTAGCCCCGAGGCACAAATGATTCAGCACTCAGCTACAAACTGAAAGGTGGATAGTTCTAACCCACATGCAGGTGCCTCAGGAAGACAGGTTTGAAAACCCAATGGAGCAGTTCTACTCAGCACGTACGGGGATGCCATTAGTCAGAATTAACTGCCTGGTAACTGACATCAATAACTACAGGCAGAATCTAAGCAGAGGTATTTTTTAAAATTCTCCAAGTGATTGTAGCACTCCCCAGGGTTAGAATACACTGTGCTAAGCTTTTGCATTGCCATCCAATCTCTGTACTTCAAATTCGGATTCTGTCAACAGTTAGAAACTGGTCTATATACTTGATGATCCACTGCACTTCCCTAAGTCCAAACTTTTCATGTATTCAATGCTCCAAACTATTCTTTAATCACCTGCAGTTTGAATTCCACTGCCTCTTCTCTTCTAAAACAGCTTTGGGGATCTCATGATAGACTTCAGACTATCCAAATAAATAACCATTCCAGTTCTGCTTTCCTTTTATGTGGCTACAAAATTGAACCCTACATGTCTTGTTGACTAAACATTTTTTTCTACTCTATTTCTGTGATGAAATGCTTTTCAAACTTTTGGAACCTGTGTTCTCTTTCTTTCTTTGATTCCTTTTATTTTATTCTTGGAAATACATGCATGTCTAATATTTAGTCCATAGGTGCTACACTTCCTTCAGTCTTTGATGTAAAGTTACTCATCCATAAGTAGATAATTTCTGTTGTCTTAATGCTGTTCTGTATT
>NW_006408539.1:13129042-13131548 GCF_000296735.1 Chrysochloris asiatica
CTCAATGAGCATCATGCACATGCTAAGCATGCCTTTCTGCATAGCCATCCTAGTTATGCTTATTCATCCAAGAGATATGAAGATCCCTCTGTGGTCCAGGCATCCTCCTAGAGCCTGGCATTACAGAGGAACAGGATAGAATCACAGCCTGGCTCCCATGGACCATGTTTTCTTATGTAAGATCCTTTAATTGCATTGCTATTCTAACAGTTCAGGATCAGAATACAAGAGACATCTTTGATTGTCATGAATTCAACCCTTGTATACATTCAGTCTTTAAAAATTTGTCAACAGTTGTCTTACGATCACTCCATTGTTCTGTTTTTTGAATTTTCTGTCATCACCCTGAATTAGGCTCATTTTGCCCTAATCATGGGCTATTTCAGTATTCAAATAATAATGAGAGGATGGTGCAGCAACAGTCAGTGTTTTGTTCAGTCCTGTGTGGGGTTGCTATGTATTTGAGCAAACTCAATGGCACCTAACAACAATAATAATATTGTTACCTACGTTTCTTTGGTCTCTGCACCCATTCTCCAGAATTGCCTTTCTCATGCCTTGCTGGAACATTCCATGGTCCTGTTTCAGCTGTTACAATAGAAGGAGTATCCCTCTGTCTGAAGCTAATATCTTAAGAGAGACATTCTGATTGAATTAGACCCTTTTCCTTTCTATTCCTAATTACAAACTCTATGTGTCTTCTGAGCTGAGGAATTCATTGATCATGTGCACCAGATTTTTAGACCAATCTGCATGCTGGTTCATGCTTTCTGCCCCTTGCTTTTGGATGAAGTCTTGTGAATAGTTCTTTTCAGAGAGTTATGAGTGGGAGAGTTTCAAGTCAATTCCCTGTAATAGGTCTTAAAAACAAAAGAAAGGAACGAGATAAAGGAATTGATTTTTACAAGCAATAATTATGATCTAAAGAGGCAAAAATAAGCTTGAACTGAAAGCGTATTTTTACATGCTTAAGAAATCTGTAATTATTCTGAGAATGAGGATTAGTAGATTAAAAGAGTAGAGACATTACAAACCACATCCTCTGATCATTTTCCAAAAAAAGTTGATGTTAGATTGTAAGATTAGACCCAAACTTTAGAACTGCTTAGATTTTAAAAATCAAAGTTTCATGTACCTGTGACCCAAAAAGGAAATTAAAATGGTAATTAGAAACCATTTAGAAAGCAATGACAAGGGGAACACTTCATACCATTAACTATTTGGCACAGGAAAAACTCACAGCATTTATAGGCTCAAATACCTTCATTCAAATAAAAAAGGAAATAAATGTGAAAACAAATAAAACAAGTATTTGGAAAGAAAGACTAAGATACTAAATATTTTTCTTTGAAAGAACAAATATAAATAACAGTGAGTCTTACTGTAAAAATATGAACTAAAAATAAAAGATTATAAATGTTGACAGGGATATAACTTCAGAAAAAGAAGAGATTAGGATAATTAGAAAACATTTGCAACTCTATGCTGATATAATGAAAATATTTGAGGAAGTAGATACTTTTCTGTCAAAATAGAAATCCTCCAATGGCATTCAAATCTGTAGGGATTTTTAAAAACATATTATTCACTATTGAAGACATTGAAAGGGTGATTAAAGTAATCATAACCAGATGGATTATATATCAGATTAAATTGTTCATAAGAAATATTCTCTTTTCCTCACTTTTGTTGGTGAAATATACTCCCCATCTTTGGGTACTGGCCTCAACCATGTGTCTTTTTTTGTCCAGTAGAATGTGAGCCAATATGCCATAGGAATATACTTGAAAAACTCTTGTGTAATAGTGTATACTGGCTAATATTGTGACTAGTATCATAGTAGAGTGGCGTATGAGTACAGTCGAGTAATGAGTAGAGTATAAGTACAGTAGAGTATGAGTACAGTCGAGTAATGAGTAGAGTATGAGTACAGTAGAGTAATGAGTAGAGTAATGAGTACAGTAGAGTAATGAGTACAGTAGGGTAATGAGTAGATTAGAGTATGAGTACAGTAATGTAATGAGTAGAGTGTGAGTACAGTAGAGTGTGAGTACAGTAGAGCAATGAGTAGAGTATGAGTACAGTAGGATATGAGTACAGTAGGATATGAGTACAGTAGAGTATAAGTACAGTAGAGTATGAGTACAGTAGAGTATGAGTAGAGTTGAGTAATGAGTAGAGTATGAGTACAGTAGAGTAACGAGTAGAGTATGAGTAGAGTAGAATAATGAGTACAGTAGGGTAATGAAGAGTAGGGTAATGAGTATGAGTAGAGTATGAGTACAGTAATGTAATGAGTAGAGTAGATTGTGAGTAGAGTGTGAGTACAGTAGAGCAATGAGTAGAGTATGAGTACAGTAGGATAGGAGTACAGTAGGGTATGAATACAGTAATGAGTACAGTAGTAGAGTAATGAGTGGAGTAGAGTATTAGTACAGTAGAGTATGCATACAGTAGAGTAATGAGTAGAGTATGAGTACAGTAGTGCAATGAGTAGAGTAGAGTA
>NW_006408539.1:13132529-13149756 GCF_000296735.1 Chrysochloris asiatica
AGTATGAGTACAGTAGAGCAACGAGTAGAGTATGAGTACAGTAACGAGTAGAGTATGAGTACAGTAGTGTAATGAGTAGAGTGTGAGTATAGTAGCATATGAGTAGAGTAGAATGTGAGTACAGTATAGTAATGAGTAGAGTAGAGTAACAAGTATAGTAATGAGTAGAGTATGAGTACAGTAGAGTATGAGTAGGGTAGAGCATGAGTACAGTATGAGTACAGTAGCCTATGAGTAGAGTAGAGTAAGAGTACAGTAGAGTAACGAGTAGAGTATGAGTACAGTAGAGAATGAATACATGAGTACAGTAGATAATGAGTACAGTAGAGGAACAAGTACAGTAGAGTAACAAGTACAGTAGAATAATGAGTACAGTAGAGTGATGAGTACAGTAGAGTAACGAGTATGGTAGAGTATGAGTATAGTATAGTGCTGAGTAGAGTATGAGTACAGTAGTGTATGATTAGAGTATGAGTATAGTAGAATATGAGTAGAGTAGAGCAGAGTAGAAGAATGAGTAGAGTATTTAGTACTAGTAACAACTTTAGCATTGCTTCATTCTTTTTCCCTCATGGAGAAAAATCATATAAGCATCTAATCATAGAGTTGCTCCCATTTCCTGACTTGATCTAATCCAGAGCAAACGTCCTGCTTCACTGAACCCTCCTGAAATCACCAAACACAACCTCAAATCCCTTAAAATGCCCACTTAATGAGATACCCCACTGCTCCCCCACAGTGTGCATTTTTCCTCATTATAAGGAGCAATAGACCCAACTTGTAGATTTTTTTTTTCTTTAAAGATATTTCAGTTTAATTGCTGGTAATTCATTCATCATAGTGAATGATGTGAATGTTCGAAAGGACCTGTCAACAAAAGGAATAACCTTTACCATTCTGTCTTCCTATATTGGTTTTATACATAAAATATCTATTGTCTTCTTATCTAACCCATAAAAATAGCTTTATTTGTGTGGAAACAACTTTTTTTTTGGTTGTTCTTTTCTCCTTTAGCAGAACAAAGTAGAAGATGGTGATTTTCTGTTGTCTTTGGTTGGTAAATCCATAAATGCTCCACAGGAATAAAAGTAGTGACAGACAGATAACATTTCAAGACTGCTAAGATACTCCTAAGGAACTCTGGTAGCGTAGTGGTTACGAATCGGGCTGTGAACAGCAAGGTCAGCAGTTGGAAACTACCAACTGTTCCGTGGGAGAAAGATGAGGCTTTCTGCTCCTGTAAATCTTTACAACCTAGGAAACCCGTTTAGGGTCGCTATGGGTCGGAACTGACTCCACGGCACTTAACAACAAGATACTCCTAGAAGTCCTGGCGTGGTGCTGTGAGTTAATGCGCCAGCCTGCAAAGCCATTTGAACTGCAAGGTCGGTGATTCAAGCTCACCAGCTGCTCCTAGGAAACCCTATACAGGGTCGCTATGGGTCAGAACCGAGTCAACGGCACTTAACAACAACAACAACAACAAGATACTCCTGGTATAGCGCTGTGGGTGTGGCCCTGGACTGTAAAGTCGGTTTGAACTGCATTGTTGGTGGTTTCACTCCTCGGAAACCCTATACAGGATCGCTATGGGTAGGAACCAACTTGACGACAAGCAACAACCAGATACTATGGGTGATGTTAACTTTAGTAACAATTTTCCTTCTTGCTTCCCCTGGGTTGGAATATCACTTTCAGATACCACTAATACTAAGAAAGCAAAGATGGCTGTGGAAGTTACAATCATACACCACCTCAATTGCATAGTCCACCAAAACCCATTCAAGTCTTGCTTTTACTTCCAGGAGACAAACTATTCTGATATCAGAGAGTAGAAGAATTTTGCAGTATTATCTTTGTAATGCCAAACTCAAAGTAGACTTCTCCAAGTGTGTATCTTTGTTGTCTCCTATCTCATTGAAATCATAAGTCCTGCATTCCATTTTGCTAGTCAGATAAATGTTTTCTTTAACAGCAACATAGAGAGCCCTCTAGAGTGTAGAATTATTTTCTTAATCTATATGTGTTATAAGGAGCTCTGGTAGCATAGTGGTTATGAATCGGGCTGTGAACGTTAAGGTCAGCAGTTCGAAACTACCAGCCGCTCTGTGGGAGAAAGATGAGGCGTTCTGCTCCCATAAAGATTTATAGCCTTGGAAACCCTGTGCAGGGTCACTATGAGTCGGAATCGACTCCACGGTACTTAACAACAACAACAACATGTGTTATGGACTTCTGGTGTGATGCTCTAGGACCAGCACTGGACTGAGAACCTCAAGGTGAGCAGTACAAACCCACGAGCTGCTCCTTGGAAACCTTATATAGCTTTTCTATGAGTTGGAACTGACTCGACATAACTTAACAACAACATATGTGTTATATTAGTGTAACTCTATTACAGATATTTTCACAGTACAAACTCTAAAAGGAGAAAGGATTTCAGAGAAATTGAGGTTTATAAAATAAAAAGTATAGATCATAATCCCAATATTACACTCTCCTGAGTATTTTGTTCATAATCATAGAGCATATTATCACTGCAGTCCTACGAAGAGTTGTGAAAATCTGGCATTAATTTTCTCAGGCAGATACATTTTCAGAGCACAGATATGGTGCTCTGAAAATGACTGTATTCTCACTGTATATGCATATAAACTCATATTCTACAGAAAAGGAGATGTGTGGGAGTCAGAAAATGAATGGGCTTTTCCCAGAAGCTCACAAACCAGTTACCAGGATGTCCACATCCTGCTTCTCCAAGAATATGTTTGTGAGATATTCCACTGAAAGACAGATACCTAAGGTTTTCACTTCCTCACTTTGAAATACATGTAAACAGATATAAAGGTTGTTTACAGTTATCTTTTATATTTTTAAAACTTAATAAAACCTTTACTTTTACAGAGAGTGCAATTATGTAATATCCCAACCTTCACTTTTCCTAAGTCAACTAGAGAATACCCTAATAATCTGTTCTTGCTTTGAAGTGCAGATTAATATACATATGATACAATCTATTCTAAAAATGGAGTCCTGGCATGGCACTGTAAGATAAGCACTGGAATGTTAACTGCTAAGTCAGCAGTTCAAAGTCACCAGCTTCTCCTTGCAACCCCTCTACAGGGTCGCTATGTGTCTGAAGCAACTTAACAACAACAACAACATGGCTCTAAAGAGGCAGCGTTACTGGCAGTTATGTCTGTGAGTCAGGATACAATGTAAAAGATTGGCCTGCATTTTCAGTCCATCTCTTTTGAGATATAAAACAGATTAAACAAGTGAGCAGAGCTCAGAGGAAACCTCTGTACCACCAATCAAGACGAGCCAAAAGGGAGAGAAAGGTTTCCCCTAGAACTGGCCCCTTGAATTTGGACTTCAAGCCTTGTAAACTATGAGAGGATCCATCCACTTGTAAAACTTCTCTTATGACAGCAGTAGATAACCAGGCATTCATGTATCAAAGGAAGTAATTGTACGTTTCCTTCCTTTGCCTTCAATGACCCACCCTGGTCCCCATCTGCTCTCTAATTTCAGTGATTTTCACACTTCCTGGCATAGCCGTTCCCATCAAGCTGATACTGAAGAAGAGTGAGAAATCTATTGGTGGGGAGCAGAAGAGTTGTATCATCAATAATACCGTGACCCGGGGCCTCACCCTTCAGGTGTGTGTCTTTGAAAATGGACTAGTAGGTTCCTGGACAGCCTTGAACGACATACTATTATTTGTAATTTTGTGGCAAAACAAACTCTATGAACCACATATAGACATATTCACGGGCACAGCAATAGCATAACAAATAATTAGTTTAGATCATAATTTAGTGCTGGGACCAGAAAGGAATATTGACTTTGGAGCTATAGCAAAAAAAAAAAAAAAAGTACCTATTGGCTCTTGAAGTGGAACAAAGTTTTATGGGTCTTCAGTAGCAAATTTCAAAAAGATTGCAAGATTCCCCAACACGTCACATGCCCATGTATTTATCTCCCATAGTCCTGTTTTTCTCTCATCTGTCTTAAACATATTATGCTCTCCATTTCTCTTTCCTAAACTGATCATAATTAGAACTAAGTATGCTTTCAGTAAGGAGCTCTGGTAGCATAGGGGTTATGAATCAGGCTGCTAAACTCACAGTAAGCAGTGGGAAACCACCGGCAGTGCTGTGGTAGAAAGATGAGGCTTTCTGCTCCCATAAAGTTTGCAGCATCGGAAACCCTATGCATATAACCACCACATGTAAATTATAACTTAAACAAGTTGTCAAGATTTAGTTTCTAAAGAACTTAGCTTTGAGAAGCTAATGTCTGTTCTCTGGTGTGGCTCTGAAGGATCAGCACTGGACTACGTACCACAATGTGGGCAGTTCCAACCCACCAGGGCTCCTTGGAAACCCTATACAGAGTTGCTATGAATCAGAACCCACTGGACTGGCATTTAATGACTTAACAACAATGCATGTTTAAATATCTATGGTAATGATTCCATTGAGAACGAGTAGCTGAGTGTCCAGAAAAATGAAGGCATTAGATTCAGTGAAAAGTTCCTAAGAAAGTAAGAGGGAGTGTTCTTGCAGTTGTAAGTGCCGTCAAATTGGTTACAACCCATAGCGACCCTGTAATGGATTTCTGAGGAGTGGCTGTTGAGCTTGAACTGCTGACCTTACAAAGCATCCTTGCAGACCAGCACATCAGTCCACAGAGTCACACAATTTCACTGAGGGTTTGGATTTAACTAAGAGGAAAAATCCCTTTTTTGATGTAACAGGAAGCAAAAATAGAATGTCTACATGTACTAGAATTTACGTAGGATTACAGGTGGTTTGGGGAAGTTGGAGATGATCTCATCTGGTGTACTCTGTTCTCTGTGGAGTAGCAAAGCATGCTGGGTTTCAAATAGCTCTTCTAAATCAAGGAAGCAGGCAATAAATCCAGCAGGAATTGTTGAACAAACATTTTCTGCTCTTTTTCTTTGATGGAATTTTTTTTTCAGACTTTTGGAGCCTGTATTCTCTGGTTTCTTCTTTGGTTCCTTTGATATATTCCTAGAAATATAGGCAGTTCTAATATTTAGTCCTTTGGCTCTATTCTTCCAGTCTTTGATGTAAACGTATTCAACCTTGAGTAGATGATTTGTATGTCTGAACTCTCTACTGTATTCCAGCCAAACTGAATTTCTAACAGCATACTATGTATCTTGAATATTTATTGAGTACCATGCACTTATCAAGTCTGAAATGTAATTCATTTTTAAACTAAACTAGCTTCTTATCATAGCTGTCCTATTTATGTTAATTCATCAAAAATATATTATGATCCTTCTGGTTCTAGGCATCATCTAAGAGGCTGACATGACAGAGAGAAACATTCTTGGTAAGATATTTTAATAGCATTGCTATTCTAATAATTGTTCAGGACGCTAAAAATGACTGATTGAAAGTATTCAGCCCTTGTAAACATTCAGTCATTACATTTTGTCAGTAGTTGCTTCACAGTCTCTGTTTTTCCTGGTCTTCATTGAATTTTCTCAGCCATCACTTTACATTAGGCTGACTATAATATCTTAATTGGGAGTCCTGGGGTAGTGGTGTGGTTAATGCGCTGGACTGCAACGCCGGTTTTAATCGCAAGGTCAGCAGTTCAGTTCACCAGCTCCTTGCAAACCCTATACTGGGTCACTATGGGTTGGAACCGACTTGACAGCACTTAACAACAACAACAACATATCTCAGCTGGAGTCTACACTTTATCCCATGGTTCCACACCAGGGCTCCATACCTTAATTATGGACTATTTGCATATTCTACTAACAAAGCTGCTGCTTCTTCTAGATCTCTGCATCAATCTTCCCAGCACCCATTCTTCAGAATTACCTCTCTCATGCTTTGCTGGACCTTTCTGTGGTGCTTTCCCTACTGTTAATAGGTGTATACCTCTATCTAAAGCTAATACCCTAAGAGACACATTCTGGACATCAGGAGATTTCAATGAGAATCCTCTCTTCTCTTTCCCACGTGTCTCCTGAGATGAAGTATTCATTGGTTCTGTTCACCAGATATTTGGGTCACTCTGAATACCTATCCATGCTTTCTGCCCCTTGTGTTTGGATGAAGTCTTGTGAATAGTTCAGTTCAGAGAGTTATGAGTAGGAGAACTAACTCCAAGCCAATTTCCAGTGATTAAAAAGTCTTCTATTTCCTTCCTTACAAAAGTAAGGAAAGGGATAAAGGAACTGATCGCTATAAGCAATAGTCATGATCTAAATAGGCATGTAAAAACTTGAGTCAAAAGAATATTTTTATATATTTAAGGAATTTAAGTGAATATTCCCAAAATAAAGCTTAACAGATTAAAAGAGCAGCGATATTACAAAATACATCCTGACCATTTTCCAATAATTTTTTAAATTACTTGATAAGCTTGGATCACAAACATTTAAACTTCCGACATAGTTAGAATCATAGAGTCATGTAATCTATGGTTAATGAAGAAATAAAAATGGAACTTAGAAATAAATTTCATCAACAAAGAAATAAAAATGGAACCAATCTAAAAGTAATTAAAAGGAGAACACTTCATACCAGTAAGTATTTAACACAGGAAATTTTAGAGTATTTGTAGTCTTGAATGTCTTCATTAGAATAAAAAAAAAAAAAAAAAAAAAACTCTGGGAAAAGATGTTATGTGCAGGATCCCATATGTCCCTCAAAGTAACCCTACCATTTTCAGCCCCATCTTAGAGATAAGGAAGCAGAGCTCAGAGAGGTAAAGCAAGTTGCCCCAAGCCACAGAGCCAAGAAGTGGTGGATCCAGAAGTGGGACTCAGGCAGCCTGGTTCCAGAACCTCCTCTGTGGCAGTGACTTTTGAACAGATCAAGTACTCTTGAAATTTACAGGTTTGGGCTGCTTGACCAGGTTCTGCCAAAGCAGAGAAGCAGAACAAGGCAGTGAGAAGACTCTTGTCCCTACCCAATAAAGATTAAATGGGACTGCGTAGGTAATGGGCCAGGTCTTTGGCCTCATAGGCAAGAGAGATCCCTTAGTCTAGGACCAGCATGGTACTGAGAGTTCTATAATGTCATTGGTTCAAACCCACCAGGTACTTCTTGGAAACCCTATACAGAGTTACTATGAGTAGGAATCAACTGAAAGGGACTTAATGACAACAGGTCCTTTGTCAGGAGGAAAAGTTGAATGGGGTGATTTAAAATACTATTTCACCTCACATTCATTCACAACAAGCAAAGAGAAATGATTCAAAATGCATTCGCTCTGCTTGTTTTTGTTGTTGTTTATTTTACCAGCATGGAAATATTACAGCTATTAAACACTAATGTGGACCTAGGGGATTTTACAGACCTTCCACAAACTAAGGCTCCCGTTCTTCTGAGGAGTCATGTTTTCTTTTTGGAAGGACCCAAGGTGTGACTTGAATCCTCACTGTCGCTGTTAAGAGCTGTGGAGTCGACTGGAATTCATAGTGACTTTGAATAGGGCTTCAGAGGAGCTGCTAGTGAGCTTGAACCACCAATCTTTCCATTCAAGCCTTGAAGTCCAGTACTTTACCCTAGCATACCCCACCAGGATTTCTCAAAGTACCTAGGAATCTCTAAATAAAGTAAATAAACAAGCCAAGACCTTAAGATAAATTAAATTAAAAGGATACCAGAAATAGGAAAAATAAATAAAACTAGTTTTTGGAATAGAAAGGCTAAGATACTAAGTCTTTTTCTTTGAAAAGTCAAATATAAATACCTCATGAGTCTTACTGTGAACAAGATGAAGGAAAAGTACAAGATTACGAATGTTTAAGACAGCAGCAATGGGCTCAAGTGTATCAGTGCTGTAAGATTGGTACAAGACTGGGCAGTGTTTCATTCTGTTGTGCATAAAGTCTCTATGAGCTGGTACTGACTTGACAGCACCTAACAACAATAAAGGAGATACAACTTCAAAAAAAGAAACGATTAGGAGATTGTAAGTGAACTACTGTCCAATTCAATGACAACATAAATACAATATTAGAGGCAGTACATGCCTTTCTGTCAAAATGTAAATTCTCCAATTGACATTAGAATATGTAGAAAATTTTTAATAGATCCATCACCACTGAAAGAATTTAAAGGTGATTCAATTCATCAAAACAAAATGGATTGTGTGTTTGATTAAATTGTCCATATAAATATGTGCACTTTTATGCACTTCTATAGGTAGAATATACTCCCTACTTTTGATTACTAGGCTTAATTATGGGACTTTTTGTCCAATGGGATGTAAGCCAGTAAGTTATAACACTTGAAAAATGCTTGTATGGTGGCATTGTTGTTAGGTGCTGTTCGGTTGGGTCTAACTCAGCAATCCAGTCCTGTGTACAATGTAACAAAACACTGCATAGTCCTTCTCCATTCTCACAATTGTCATATTTGATCCCATTGTCACAGCATTGTTGTCAAGCCATCCCTTTTTTTGCTGACCCTCTACCTTACCTCTACTCTGTGAGCCACAGGGTCGGTGGTGCTAGGCCACCAGCCATTCTGTGAAATAAAGATGAGTGTCTCTACTCCTGGGCTCAAGCTTACCAGCTGCTCTGTGGAGGAAAAAAAGTTCACAGTGTCAGCAACAGTATACAGGGTTGCTATGAATCAAATCATACCCCATGGCACTTAACAACAGTAACATCTGCTCCTGCAAAGATTTATAGTTTTAGAAACCCTAAACAGCGGCCTCCACGGGTTGGAACCAATTCAACGGTACTTAACAACACTCCTTTACCAAGCGTGATGTCCTTTTCCATGCACTGGTCCCTCCTGATAACATGTCCAGAGTATGTAAGGCTAAGTCTCACCATTCTTGCTTCTAGGAGCATGCTGGCTGTACTCCTAAGACACACTTGTTTGTCCTTTTGGCCTTCCATGGTATTTTCAACATTCTTCACCAGTGCCTTATTTCAAATGCATCAGCTCTCAAGTCTTCCTTTTCATTGTGTAACTTTCCCGTGTATACAAGGAGATTGAAAATACTATGGTTTGGGTCAAGTGACCCTTAGTCCTCAAAGTGACATCTTTGCTCCTTAACACTTTAAGGATGTCTTGTACAATAAATTTGCATAATGCAATATGGCACTTGATTTCTTAACTGCTGCTTCTATGAGCATTGATCGTGGATCCAGGTAAAATGAAATCCTTGACAACTTCAGTAATTTTTCTGATTACCATGATGTTGTCTATTGGGACAATTGTGAGAATTTTTGTTTTCTTTATATTGAATGTTGTTGTTAAGTGCCATCGAGTCAGTTCCAACCCATAGCCACTGTGTATAGGGTTTTCGAGGAGCAGTTGGTGAGCTTGAACCGCCGACCTTGCAGTTCAAACGGCTTTGCAGTCTAGTGCATTAATCCACAGTGCCACACCAGGCTCCTTATAATAAACAGTAACCCAATAAATACTTCAAGTCTTCTTCAGTTTCAGCATCCAGTTGTGTCACCTGCAAATTTCAGGTAGTTAATGAATCTCCAGAGGAGCTCTGGTAGCGTAGTGGTTACTAATCGGGCTGCGAACCAGAAGGTCAGCAGTTCGAAACTACCAGCTGCTCCGCGGGAGAAAGATGAGGCGATCTGCTCCCATTAAGATTTACAGCCTCGGAAACCCTATTCAGGGTCGCTATGGGTCGAAACTGACTCGACGGCACTTAACAACAACAACAACAATGAATCTCCTTCCAACCTGATAGTTCAGGTTCTAGGATTATTTGCTCAGCATACAGATTGAATTGTTATGGTGAAAGGAGTCAATCCTGATGCACACTTTTCCCGATTTTAAGCCACTCAGTATTACCTTCTACTGTTCAAATGACTGCCTCTTGGTTTATATACAGTTTCAGCACAAGCATAATTAAATGTTCCTGAATTTACATTCACTGTAATGTTATACCTAGTTTGTTATGACCCACAAAGTTGAGAACTTTTGCATAATCAATAAAATACAAGTAAGCATCTTTCTTGTATTCTCTGCTTCCAACCAAGATGTAACTAACATGAGCAATGAAAAACCTCTTTCCATGTTCTCTTCTAAATTGTACTGCTGCAACCATTTAAAATTTATCTTCAGCAAAATTTTATTTTTGTGTGATGTTACTGATGTTATTTGATAATTTCCACATTCTGTATGTGGCCTTTTTTTTTTTTGTAAAGGGAACAATATAGATCTCTTCCAGTCAGTTGACCGGATAACTATCTTCCAAAGTTCTTGGCGTAGATGAGTGAGTACCTCTAGTGCTTTGTTAAAACATTTCAGTTGGTAGTCCATCAATTTCTGGAGCTTTTTTTTTTTTTGCTAATGATGGCTTCCTCAACACCATTGGTTCTTGATCATATATTACCTCCTGACACGTGTGGTGGCCTATCCTAGAGGTGCTCACTAGTGCAATAAGTCACTTGATTTCTTGATTTTAGGAATGCTGATTGTGGATCCTAGCAAAATGAAGTCCTTGACAACTTCAAGCTTTTCTCCATTTATCATGATGTCATTTATTGATCCAGTTGTGAGGATTTTTGGTTTCTTTACATTGATGTGCAATCCATACTGAAGGTCTTTGATTTTCATCAGTAAGTATTTAAGTCCTCTTCACTTTCAGCAAAAAAAAGGTTGTATCATCTGCATATCTTAGGTTGTGGATGAGTTTTCCTCCAATCCTGATGTTATGTTCTTCTTCATATAATTTAGCTTTTCTGATTATTTGCTCAGCATACAGATTGAATAAGTATGGTGAAAGAATACAGCCCTAGCACACACCTTTCCTGATTTTAAACCATTCAGTATCCCCTTGTTCTGTTTAAATGACAGTCTCTTGGTGGATGTACAGGTTACTCATTATCACAATCAAGTGTTCTAGAATAACCATTCTTTGCAATGTTCTCCATAGCTTTTCATGATCCACAAAGTCAAAAACCTTTGTACAGTCAATATAAATATGCTACCTGTTGAAATGGGTAAACATAGACCATATATTTTGAGCAGTATTTGCCTCTATTCACTTTATTTTTCCCTCCCCACTACCACACTCAAGCCCTGTAATCATCATAGAATGTTTCATTTAGCATGAAATTCTTTTCTTAACTTTTACAACAGCTCTACCATTTCTTTTTGACACAGTGATTCTACATATGCCTTCCATCTTCTTTTGATGATTTCTGCATCATTTGATATTTTGCCCATTTTTGTTAGTGTTGTCGAGTCAGTTTTGACCCACAGTGACCCTGTACGGGGTTTCTGAGGAGCGGCTAGTGGGTTTGAACTGCTGACTTTGTGGTTTACAGTCCAGCGTTGAGCCTACAACTATTTTCACACCAGGAGTCCATCGAACTCTTTAATATTGCAAGTCAAAGCTTGACTTTTTCCTTCAGTTCTTTCAGCTTGAGAAATGCTGAGCATGTTCTTCACTTTTGGTTTTATAACTCCGGATCTTTGCACATTTCATTGTAAATCTTGACTGTCTTCTCAAACTGCCCTTTAAATTTTTCTACTCTGCACTTTTACCTCCTCATTTCTCCCATTTGCTTTAAGCTGGAAAGCAAGTTTCAAACTCTCTTCTGACATACATTTTTGTCTTTCTTTCCTTTCTAATGACCTTATTTTTCTTCCTATATGATGGTCTTGATATCATCCCATAAGTCTTCTGGCTCAATCATTAGTGTCTAATGCATCAAATCTGTTCTTGAGATGATGTCTAAATTCAGGTGAATATGTTCAACGTCCTATTTTGGCTATTGTGGACTTGTTTGAATTTTCTTCACCTTCTGCCTGAACTTGCATAAAAGCAATTTTTGGTCTGTTCCACAACATCCACTGACCTTATTTTGGCTGATGATGTGGAGCTTTTCCACCATCTCTTTCCACAGATGTAGTCAACTTTATTTCCATGCATTCCATCTATACACACATGTGTATAGTTGTCTTCTATGTTGTTTTAAAAAAAGGTATTTGCAATGAAGAAGTCATTGGTCTTGCAAAATTCTTTCATGCAATCTCCAGCGTCATTCCTATTACCATGGCCATATTTTCCAATTATTGATCCTTCTCCTTTGTTATCAACGTTTACATTCTAATCATCACGAATTATCAGTACATCTTGATTACATGTTTGATTAATTTCAGATTCAAGAAGTTGACAGAATTCTCCAATTTAATCATCAGTGGTTTTAGAGGTTGGTGCATAAATTTGAATAATATTTGTCTTAACTGATCTTCCTTGTAGGCATATGCATTATCCGATCACAGACATTACTATACTTCAAGACAGATCTTAAAATGTTCTTTTTGATGATTAACATGATGCCATTCCTCTCCAGTTTGTCATTCAAAATGGCTAATACCAGTCCATTTCATCTTACTAATGCCTAGGATACTTATCTTTATATATTCCATTTCAATTTGACACTCTACAATTTTCCTAGATTCATATTTCCCTCGTGGATAAAGATAGCATAAACAATCATAGAATGTGCTTCCCTTCCTGACTATCCAATTCAGAGGAAAGATCTTGCTTATGTCAATTCTCCCCAGATTACCAAACAGAGACTCAAATCCCTTCTAACATCCTTTTACTAACAACCTATTAGTGAGATATTCAGTGTGTGTTTTTCTTGTGTATTTTTGGTTATTAAAAGGCACAACTTATGTGTTAAAATTTTAAGTTTCTTTTCTTTTAGAGGGTCCAAACTGTCCTCCTATTTCAGTTCCATAATTGGTAATTCATTCAGAATGAATGAGCTGATGTACAAAGACAGCCATCCACAAAAGAAACAACTTTCACTTTTTTTTTTTCTAAGTTGACTTTTTCTACATAAAATATCTATTGTTGTTCTATCTATTCCATAAATATTGCAAACTAGAAGGTGGTTCTTTTCTCTTGGCTTTGGTTTATAAATATAAAAATGTTCTATAGACATACAATTAATGACACAGAGACAACAATTCATACCTCTGAGATAATGGGTAGCATTAACTGTAGTATCAGTTTTCTTTCTTGCTTACTTGAGTTGGAATATCACTTTAAAATGCCACTGATACTAAGAAAGTAAAGATGACCATGGAAGTTACAATTGTACATCATCTCAATGACATATTCTACTAAGTCCTGTTTTTTTTTTTTTTTTTATTGCTCTGACACTTTTTATCTAAATAGTCTCAGATTGGAGGGCAAATGAATTGTGTAATGCTATCACAGTGGTTATGAATCAGGCTGCAAGCCACAAGATCAGCAGTTCGAAACTACTAGCTGCACTGCAGGAGAAAGATAAGGCTTTCTGCTCCTGTAAAGATTTACAGACTCGGAAACCCTGTTCTGGGTCGTTATGGATCGGAACTGACTCAATGGCACTTAACAACAACAACATCATATATATAATGTCATGTTGTGATACACTTATTTGCTCTCTTAAACTCGAAGTAGACTTCTCCAAACATGTGTCTTAGTCACATCCCCTATATCTTTGAAACCATGGGTCTTATGTTCTGCTTTTCTATTCAGATTAAATGTTTCTTTAAATAGCAGTCTAGAGATCCCCTGTAGCTTGTAGTATTGATGAATGTATATACAATAAGGAATCCTGGTGTGGTGCTCTGGATTAATGTGCTGGACTGAAAAGTTGATCTGAGCTGCAAGGTCAGCGATTCAAGCTTACCAACAACTCCTCAGAAACCCTATATGTTGTCACTATGGGTCGACACTCTCTACTCCCACAAAGATTTACAGTGTTGGAAACATTCTACAGGGTTACTATGAGTTGGAACTGACTCAACAGCACTTAACAGTAACAACAACAACAACAGGTGGTTTGGGGAAATTGAAGGCAATCTCATCTGAAGTCATATTCGTTTTCTGTAGAGAAGAAGAGTATTGAGCTTCAAATAGTTGTTTCAAATCAAAGAAGAATGTTCTGTTAAAATATATGTATACATATTGCACTAAAAACAGCCAATCTTGATGATAGGTGATCAGGAATGTCTTGTACGACTATTGCAAATATTGCTCTACTTCACATATCCCGATGTGGAAAATCCATGATCTAGAGATAGAGTTTGACATACGGAAATGAGTAAAACTGGCAGGGTGCAAGGGATTTAGTTCCAAGAGTGTCAATGAATGAGTGTGGAGAAGCAAAGGGCTAATAAACAGAGGAAAGTAAATGCATCATTGAAATAGGGTTCCTGATGAAGTTAAAGAATAGATTATGTGGCTACGGAAGTGAACAGGGAGAGGAAGTTGTGGTTAGAGTATGAGACATTTGGATTCATGTTGGTGAATATGGAGCAGTTTTGGGAACTGTGCTTCCTCCTGGTCATGAGGCTTCATTGGTTGGGGTTATATTTGTACCAGCATTTTAAGTTTGCATACACAAATAAAAATTATGACGAGTACAATTTTTATATCTACTTTCTGTGTCATTGATGACTTTGTGCTAGTATCATATGGATTCTTTTGACTTCAACAGACTCACTAATGGGTTAGTACAGATGATTTTCAGCATTCTTAAAAATGTTTGTGTCTAAGTTGATGCTACTCAATAATCTTTAAAACGGTTTTGTTAGGTTCTAAGAATAATACCATAAGGGTATTAATTGGAATCACAATGACTTTGTAAAATAACTTTGGAGAGAATTTTTATCTGCCATGTTTTCCCATGAGATGACATAGTTTGGTTTCCTGTGGATTTAGGTGGCTATTTTATGTCTTTAGTGAAATTTGATTATATGATCTTTGTGATGTGACTGTAGTATCTCAGAAACCTTATACAGAGTCACTATGAATTGGAACCCACTTGACAGGACACAACAGCGATAATAACAGTGCACAAAGAAAGTCCTGGTGGTGTGGTGGGTTAAAGAATTTGGTTGCTAACTGTAAGTTTGAACCCACTAGCTCTATGGGAGTCAGTACTGACTGGACAACACTTAACAACAGCAACAAGAAGCTTTGTGGGAGAAAGAGGTGACAACCTGCCTCTGTAAAGATGCATAACTTAGGAAACCCTATACGACAGTTTTACTCTGTCCTATAGAATCACTATGGAGTCCTGGTATGGCATTGTAAGGACAAGTGACCCTATACAGGGTCACTATGAGTTGAAACCAACTTGAAGTCACTTAACAACAACAGTAGTCACTATTAGTTGGAATTGACTGGATGGCAGGGCGTAGTAGTGCACAAGGTTATATGAGGAATACATGGGAAAAATCATATAAAAGTCACTAAGAAAGGACTTTCCACTCTTGGAGTTCAGATAGGAGAAATGCCTGAAAGAATAGAACAAAGCTACATAGTGATAGATCACACTTTTGGAGAATAGAATTAGGAGACCTAACTCATTGTGGTGGGAGACTGTAGGGTTTATAGCATTGTTCTTTTCACCTGGTGTTATTGCTTTTGTGTGACCCCCTTCCCTTGAGTGTAGGTAGGGCCTGTGACTTGCTTCCCACCAATAGAATATGGAAAATGTGATAGGATGTATCTGATTACATATACAAGAGGACTTCAAAAAGTTCTTGGCAAAATTCCATTATTTTTTAATTCTATTTTTCTATGAACTTTTTGAAGCCCCCTTGTATGTGGTTAGGGTTCTTAAACTGTGGTTTGTCTTACTAGGAGATTCTCTCTCCCTTACTGCCTTTCAAGAAGCTAGCTGCTGTATTGTTGTTGTTGTTGTTGTTAAGTGCCATCGAGTCGATTCTGACCCATAGCAACCCTGTATAGGGTTTCCAAGGAGAAGCTGGTGAGCTTGAACCACCGACCTTGCAGTTCAAATAACTTTGCAGTCTGACGCACTAGTCCACAGCGCCACACCAGGACTCCAGCTGCTATATATGATCTGCCATATTGAGAAGTCTATGCAGCAAAGAGCAGGAGGTAACATTAGTCTGACAGTTTTCTACGAATGTTGTCAACACTGTGTGAGCATTGAGGTGCCACTCAAACTTCAGACGAAACCACAGCCCTGATTGACATCTTGGCGGCCATGTTGTGTTACTCTCAGGACAAAACCAAGCTAAGCTATGTCCTGACTCCTTACCCACAGATAATGTGTGATAATGAATGTGTATTGTTACATAACAACAGATAACCCACACACATGAGAAATACGAATTCCAGAAAGGAAAAATTAGATAAAAAAAAAAAAAATTAAATCATGCTTACAAAAATGACCTGAATATTCGAGCGAACAGATGAAAAGGAATCGTATAGTTTCAGGTGTATCAATGGGGGGGGTGGGGAGAGTATTTTGTGGTGGAACATTTGAGATACAAAGAGAAAGAGACGATTCTTAAAGACCACCATGAAGAAAGAATAAATTGTTTACAAAAGAAAATGATCCTGACATTCATCGTATTTCTAAGACAAAGCTACTGACTCCTGAGGAACAGGAGTCGAATCATAGACTCATAAATCCATACACTGACCTTTTGGAATGAGAGAAACTCGCTGTAGATTGCATGCACTAGAAGAGTGAGCAACCAAAACAATCAAGCTGAAAGACATACTTGAGAAAAGACCTGATCGCAACAACAAATGACTTCAGCATGGGGGACAGTGCTGAGGGAGGAAACGCTTGTGAGTAATGAATCTTGCAAATCTAGTTAAGTGAATTCAGAGGGATAAAGGTAGATTTTCCAAGGACATCTAATTGCTTCTTAAGGACTCTTAAAAAAAGAAGGACATCTTTTAAGGGGTTCATGCATTACCCTATCCCAACTCTCCAGAATATTATTTGTTGTTGTTATTAAGTGCCATCGAGTCGGTTCCTACCCATAGCAACCCTGTACCGGGTTTCCAAGGAACAGCTGGTGAGCTTGAACTGCCAACCTTGCAGTTCAAACAGTTGTGCAGTCTGGCACATTAATCCACAGTGCCACACCAGGACTAGTGTTTAAAATGTGAAAAAAAGAAGTATTTCCAAAAGCACATGAACTCATCCATAAAAGCTTGAAATGTAAATCATAGTTCTATTGATTTGTTAAAATGTAACATATGCAATTAAAACTCTATCCTATAAATTAAACGTGCTCCAACCTCTGAAAGAAAATACCTTAGTCAAAGAACATATACATGGGTGTCTATGTGAACTTACAAATGGAGATTTTTGCATGTGAATTATAGTAATTCATGGCTCCAAAGTTACCACAGATCACAAATACAGAAGATAAATATATACAACATTTTAGTTGTATGTGTATGTATA
>NW_006408539.1:13150049-13158844 GCF_000296735.1 Chrysochloris asiatica
ACAGGGTTATTCTCAGCAAAATGTATTACAATGCGTGTCTTCAGTCAGTGGATGGCTGCAAGCAATTTCACTCAGCCACACACAAGTCTTAGTTTCATTAACAAGCCTTCAAACATAAGGTCCAATCAAAACAGTGGCTTCTGAGAGGATCTGCTGGGACCCTTAAGTTCAAGGCAGAGAGAAGGACTCATAAAGTTACAGTTACTATCTTTTAAGATTCCAAAGAGGTACTCTTGATAGATTTTCTTGAAGGACACAGGACGATAACAGGCTTTTTATGAAGGAATTTTACAAAATTGAAAACTGGATTGACAAGAAAAAGGCTAGGAAACTTGCTCTGAGGAATTTATTTTTTTATTTTTTTCCATCAGAGTAAAGTGTCTGTTCATTCCTCTAGAGGAGTAAAGCTGTCCTGTGAGAATTTCTTTGGGGACCCTTGCCTCAGTTCACTCCACAGTGCGGATCTTGTTCCTTCAGAGATCTTTTTTTCCCCTAAAACTCAAACAGTGTTTCAAATGCACACCATTTGAGTCCCTCAAGGCTGCCCAAACTGCTGTTAACCGTGGTGGTGAATCGAAGAACATAATGTCTTCAGAAGTGGATAATAGCTTCACATTTTAATAGTTTTGTTTAATAAAAGTTTCTATGATTTTATTGCAGTGCTTTTTGATTTAACCTTTTATAAACAGCACAGCTCTTACTTGTGTTTTAATGCTATGTAAATTTGCCCTCACTTTGAAACAATTGAACCAACATGTGTCTACTTGCAACCAAGTCTTTATTATATTCCCTTTCACTTGCTGGAGGTGGTTCTAGATTAGTTACCAGAGGTATAAAAGACTTAGAAACCATGTGGCCAAACAATCTTATTTTCAAGTGGGGAAACTGAGGCAGAGGCAGGTAGTAATGTACAGAAGCCCACATGGGAGCTCATGGCAAAGAAAGACTAAAACATAAGCTCCTAACACCCAGTCTCGTACGCCTTTGTACTACTCAAATTAATATATAGTAATGAATGAGGATTTGATAAGTAAAAATAGTTGTAAAAAGTAAATTTTGCTGAATGTCTAATGAACTCAGAACCAGCATTTCCTTTAAGTAACTTCTTTTATTGCCACATTGTGTATTTTGCAATCAGAGCCAAATGTTTTCCAAATTTCTTTACAATAAGATCCATCGGAACCATTTGTTGAGAGCATAGATTTTTGTACTCTGGGTTCAGACATATTAAAACAGCACTTCCTTGAAAGAGGTCTGATAACCTGAATGTTTACCAAGTTGCTGTTTGCTTCTATCTCTTCCCTGACTCATAGTGACCACGTGAACAGCTGAATGCATGTCACCCCAAAATGCACCATCCAATGATGGGCTGTGGACCAGAACTTTGCATTTTGCATAAATACTTGAGAACCACTGAGAACAGACAACTATGAGTCAGAATTAACTCCAGAGCACACAATGACAAAAGTAGACAGCCATTGGAGCCAAATGAGACTGTACTTTGGTAGCCAAGGAGGCTGCGTGTGTCTGTCTACCAAGCGCCACCACTGGGAGCAGACAGGACTAATCTGAGGGTTTGACCACATTATCCATAGCAGCAAGAGAGATACAATCACTATGCCTTTGCCACCATGCAATGCATTTTCATGATTTTTGTTGTGACTTCTTCAAGATATTATAACTATAAAGGACTTTACCAAACCCATTATGTAACTAAACATTTCAGTAAACTGACAGATGGTAAATAGAAAGAGGTAAACAAGGATGGATTAATGGATTAAAGAAATACCTCATACACATAGAATTTCCCCGAGAGGAATCTGTTGACTAGTCTTTATGTGAAAACAAAATATGCTGAGGCAATAAATAAATAAATAACATAAGCCCAAAGCAAGCTATTTTCTAACTCATAAGCAAATGTAAAGTAAATTTTAAGAAAAGGCTATCTAAGCAAACTTTTTTTTAAAGGTTTGAGATGAATGTTGACCCAGAGTTCATGAATTATTTGGCATCTGCCAACTCCATACCTTTTGAATCCTACACATAATTTGTTTTTGTGTGCATAAAGGCATTTTTTCCCTATATGGAGAATCTCAGAGGAGTTCATAACCCCAAATGATGCAGAAATATTCATTAAAAGAAGAAAAATACAGTGCAAAAAAAAGTTCTAAATCAATGACTATGTTTGAAATACAGGTTATAAATTTGAAGTATTGTTTATAAAAATTATTGTTTGTAAAAACAGTGTTCCAATAGAGTATACTGACATTTCTTTCCTTAATTATCCATGTTAGAAACCTAAGATGCAGTTCTAATATGCTAGTATTTCTCTGTTGTATGACAGAAAATGCCATTTTCAAATATGTAACATATTGACATCAAGAAGATAGTAATTTTTATTCATAATTTGTACATCTATTTGATTAGAGAATTATAAAGAGTACAACGTGTACACAGTTATAAAGCTTAATATTACAAGCTAAAGTAGTTATTTCTTTATTTATTTTATTCAACCCTCGTCCTATCTCAAAAATCATTTTCTTAGCTTAAAACAGCTTGGCCTACTTCCCACAAGGTGATTCCTTCTATAAACAACCTTTTATAATTTCCCACACAATTACTAGAAAATAAGAGTCCAATAATTTAAAAAACAAAAATGAATCAAGTAAAGGGAAACTTAAGCCCACAGATATCCAGTTGGTTCTGACTCATAAAGACCTATAGGGAACTGCTAATGGGGTTTACAAGGCTGTACTCTTATTTGTGTGTTTACTTTTACTTGTTTGAACATTTTATTGTGAATTGGGTGGTTTGCACTGTTTTACATTCAGCAAATGATCATCTCAATGATTGCAATCCCTTCCATGTGGTTCCTCTTCCTTTCCTCCCTCACTTCCTGTGGTTCCTATTTCCTTTCCTCCCACATTGCCATCCTTTATCAGCTTTCTTCTTAAGTAAATTCTGTACTTTAGATTTTGAATGACTTACCAGTCCACGTTGAGCATACCTTACTAGTGTTGTTGTCCCCACTACTTACCTATCTACTGCTTGGCTGAAAATTGGGAGACCCAGGTGGGTTCCTTTCCAGACTGGAAGGGTAGCTGAGGGTCATAGACTTGGAGTTCTCCAGTCTTTTTCCAACCAGAAATCCCAGTCTTATCTTTATAATTTTGAGTTTTGTTCTGCATTTTCTCCCACTCTATCTGGGTCCTTCCATGTGATCCCTTTCAGCACAGTTGGTAGTGGGAGGCAGAAACCAGCTAGTTCTTCTGGTATCTGAGTCATAGAGACTGATGTTCACTGTTCCATTAGTCCATTATTCTAGTTGATTCCAAGCATCATCAATTCTCATCACTCTTCTTTATTCTGCACATGGAGAGACCAATAGCCACATCTTAGGTGAGCACTCATGAGTCTTTAAGATCCCAGATGCTACTCACCAAAGTCGGATGTAGAACATTGTCTTTGTGGAATATGTTATACCAATTGACCATGGTGTCCCTTGAGACTATGGTCCTGAACCTCCCAAGTCCCAAAACTCAAGATAATACCTAAGAAGATAATATCTAAGAAGATGCTTGATAATATCTAAGAAATTTTCATGACCATGGTGCTCTAGGATAATCACTGGACTGTGACGTTGGTTTGAACCGCAAGGTTGGCTGTTCAAACTCACCAACCACTCTTCAGAAACCCTATACAGGGTCACTATGAGTTGGGACTGACTCGAAAGCACTTAACATCAACAATCATCTAGTCAGTGAATTACTCCTTCTTTCCACCCCTGGTAACCATCAAATAATGTTTCTTTAGCATGAGTTAAACCAACAAAAACGATTTTCTTGAGTATTTACTATTGTGTTCTCATACAAATGGGTTATTTTGTGCTTGAGTAATTTAACTCAGCATAATGTACTCCAGGTTCATCCATGTTATGAGGTAGTTCACAGATTCATCATTGTTTTTCAACATTGCATAGTATTTCATTGTGTGAATGTACCAAAGTTTATTTATCCACTCTTCCGTTGATGGGCATTTAGACTGTCTCCATCTTTTTGCTATTGTGAATAGTGCTGCGATGCATATTGGTGTGCATATGTAAGTAGAGCGATTGCTGGGTCAGACAGTGTTTCTATTTCCAACCTTTTATTGTGAATTGGATGAAGATGTATGGAGCAAATCAGTTTTCAATGAAAACACATTTTGTTTCATATTATTGATTGCAATCCTGACAACATAGCTTCACTTCTCCTGCTTCCTTCATCTGTTTTCTTGTCCCATTCCTCCTTCTTTTCAAATGCTTCTGAACTTTGCCCCAAAGCAGATTGCCACATTTTTCTCCTGAGGGGAAGCTGGTGGGTTCGAACCATCAGCCTTTCAGTTAGCAGACGAGCACTTCATCACAGCACTACCAGAATTTCTAAAGGCAGACTTAGGTAAAGTTATGCTATAATTTTCATAGAACAAGAAAAAAGAATAAAATTTTATTTTCCCTCTTGTTTGAATACTGGATAAATTACTGGTGTCTTGGTTTTACAACTTCAAAATATATATGAGAGGGGCTTCAAAAAGTTCATGGAAAAATGAAACTAAAAGATAATGGAATTTTTCCATAAACTTTTTGAAGTCTCCTCATATATATGAATACAAAGCTGCAACTTAAGCTAAGTTTGCAAGTAAATCATTTGTTAGCCAAGTAATAAAGACATTACCAATGATGAGTTAATTAAATTGTAGTTGATCACTGCTGTTGAAGAAATGTGTCCAGAGAAATTCAATTAGCCCATGGCAACCTTTTGGCAAGAACAGTTGCTTGAAGATTTGAAGACTTTGTGAGCAACATCAATAATCAATTTAAAAAACAAGGCAAATGATTTTGCTTGGCTCTTAATGACTTGGCAGATATTGATCAGCTGTTGTTTATTCAAAGCAACAATGCTGAGCTTGAAGTAAATAAAGGATTAACCTCTATGATTGTTGTTGTTGTTAAGTGCCGTAGAGTCAGTTCTGACCCATAGCGACCCTGTACAGGGTTTCCGAGGGTGTAAATCTTTACGGGAAAGCCTCATCTTTCTCCCGCGGAGCGGCTGGTAGTTTCAAACCGCTGACCTTAAGGTTCGCGGCCCGATTCGTAACCACTACGCTACCAGAGCTCCTTTAACCTCTATGATTAGTCTGCTTGAAACAACTACCCCAAACCAAACAAGCTCATTATTGTTGTTTCTAACTAATAGCAATACAGTAGAACAGAGAACTGCCTCACAGGCTTCCCTGAAAGACTGTCACAAAAATTCTAGATTCTCTGTGTCAGAAGCTTCCAGAATTGTCTGTGGATGCCATGTACTGATGCGGGTTCAAATCTTAGCTTGAATTTTCTCTCATTTTTAGCTTGGAAGGATTTTGCTTGTTTTACACCCTTTTTCTTTTCTAATCTCTTGGATCAGTAGTTCAAGTTCATGTGTAACTGTTTCTACAGTTTATCCAGTACTTCTGTGTTTTCCTTGTGAGATAATATGTAGCTGAGGACTCTTCCAACAAATAGTTATAGAACTGTGGAAAAAGTTACATAAGATCTCACATTCTTCTTTATCAAATAATGTTGTTGTTAAGTGCCACCAAGTTGGTTCCAATTCATAGCGACTCTATACAGCACAACAAAATAAAGCCCTATATAGTGCAACAAAGTAAAGTCCTATATAGTACAACAAAATAAAGTCCTATATAGTACAACAAAGTAAAGCCCTGCAACATCCTCACAATTTTTGTTATGTTCTTGCTGCTGTGTCAAACCATTCCCCTGAGGGTATTCTGTCTTGTTCTTTTTTTTTTTTTTTTCTGACCCTCCACTTTGCCACACATCATGTCCTTCTCCAAGGACTGGTCCCTCCTGATAACATCTCTGAAGTGTGAGAGACAAAGTCTCAGCATCCTGGCTTCTAAGGAGTGTTCAGGTTGTACTTCTTCCAACACAAATGTGTTTTTCTTCAGGCAGTCCATGGTGATTTCAATAGTCTTCTCCAACACCTTAGCTCAAATATATTGATTTTTCTATGATCTGCCTTATTTATTGTCCAACTTTAACATGCACATGAAGCAGTTGAGAATAACATGGCTTGGGTCAAGGAGACCTTAGTCCTCAAAATGATATCTTTCCTCTTCAACACTTTAATGAGGTCTTGTACAGTACATTTGCGTAATGCAATTTACATAATTTCTTTTAAATTATTATTATAAATTGAGTGGAAGTTAACATGGCAGATCATATCATCGATTTCATTCAACAAATGATACAACCTGTTTTATTACATTCAACAAATCATGCAACTTGTTTTATTACAATTATAATCCCTTCAATATATCAGCAGTTAACAGTATTTCTCTGTATTCATTTTAGCTCTTTTTTTTTTTTTTTTAACATACAAGCATATATAATAATTTACACCACCATTCTGCAAGTCTGCCTCCTGGCTGCCAGCTCTCAGTCCTTCTCTTCCCATGAATCTAGAGTCCTCAGCTGCTCCCTCTCTCCATGTCCCCATCTCTCTCCATCTCTGGGGTCACTGCTTCTCTGGATAAGGTCTTGCATTCCATTTGTGCTCTTCTCCCTTGATGGTCCTAGGGTCCTCTGTTTCTGGACTGTAAGATTAGCTACTCTCCCATTTTTGTTACAAAACTTCTACTTTTACAATTGTGACAGTCACAATTAGTCATGATAAAAATTATTCACTATTAAATCATAACAATCTTATCCCCATCTCTTTTTACCAAGACCCATCTAGGCAAGATGAAAACTATTCAGTGGGAATTCTATCTTCCCTCACATACTCTTAAACTAAACTCCTTCTTGAAACCTTGTAAGCCTGTCACTTCATGCCTTTATCATCCTTTCATTTTAGGTAGCCAATGTCTAAGTTCCCGTCCCTGTCTACCCTGTGTACAGACGGCATAGCATTGATACTTGATGTGATGATTCCTTCCCTCTCTGTTGGTATTTAGAGTTACTATCTCCATGAGTATAGATCAAGTTCATCAAACTGTAACAATTTACCCTCGTTTCCTTTATATATATAAAAAATTATCATTAAGTGATTGAGGCTAGGTCAAAAGCATACACTCTGATAGTTTGAGTGTTCTTGTACATCTCCTGTCACTTCATAACAGCTGGATGCTTCACTCTCAGCTCTAGCCCTCTGTCGCTATGTCCTTGTCCATGGGCTTAGGTGTCCTCAGGTCTCAACACACTTTTGACCAACCAGACCTTCCTCTTCTCTTTCATCTCCAGGTCACAGGAGTCCATGGAATGTGGTTGAACTCAGCCCATTTCTTCATTTCTGCTTTTCTCCCTCTTTCACTCACCAGTAGACAAACGTGGTCATCAGCAATCTTACATGCTTTCTCATGTGTTCCCTTTGAGTTTCAGTCTTAGAGGGGAGTTTGTCCTGAGGGAGCTTGATTGCTTGCCTTGATGGCTTCCCAGAGAACAACTTGCTTCTTCTTGTAGTAGTCAGTCATACTGCAATTTTTTTGTTTTGGGTTTTTCCTGATGATCTTTCTTTGATTATGTTTCTTCTGTTGCTCTAGCTGTTCCAGGCTGGTCTGCTTGTCCTTTCTAGTGAGAATGCTCCACCTCAGAAGGTTCTAGATGGGACTCAGGATTCCACATAAGGTCCTATACACTGCAAAGGCTTGGTAAGAGGCCTATTTCACTGGGCAAGTTCTAGAATCCCTTTTCAGTATTCCAATCAGCATCATTTGGTTTCTTGACTGCAGAATCCATGAGAGTTGATTGTGGATCCAAGCAAAATAAAGTTTTGAGAACTTCAATCTTTTCTCCATTTATCATGATGTTATTTATTTATCCAATTGTGAGGATTTTTTTTCTTTAACATTGAGGTGCAATCAATACCGAAGGCTATAGTCTTTAATATTCATCAACAAGTATTCTAAATCCTCTTCACTTTCAGCAAGCAAGTTATATCATCTGCATATAACAAGTTTTTAATGAGTCTTCCTCCAATCCCAATGCCACGTTCTATTTCATATAATCCAGTTTCTTGAATTATTTGCTCAGCATTGAATAAGTATAGTGAAAGAATATATAGTGAAAGGTCTCACACACACCTTTCCTGATTTTAAACCATTCAGTATCCCCTTGTTATGTTCCAAAGACAGCTTCTTGGTCTATGTACAGGTTCCACATGAGCACAATTAAGTGTTCCAAAGTACTCATACTTTGCAATGTTTTCCATAGCTTGTCAAGATACACACAATCAAAAACATTTGCATAGTCAATAAAGCACAGGTAAACATCTTTCTGGTATTCTCTGCTTTCAGCCAGGAACCATGTGATATCAACAATGTTCCTTACATCCTTTTCTGACTCTGACTTGAATTTCCAGCAGTTCTCTGTTGCTGTACGGTTGCAGCCATTTTAAAATGATCTTCAGCAGAATTTTATTTGCACACAATACTAATGATATTGTTCGATGATTTCTGAATTCTGCTGGGTCACTTTTCTTTGAAATGGGCACAAATATGGATCTCTTGCAATTGGATGGCCAGAGAGCTATCTTCCAAATCTCTTAACATAGATGAATGAGTGCTTCCAGTGCTGTATCAGTTTGTTGAAAGGTTTCAGTTTATATTCTGTCAATTTCCAGAGCCTTGTTTTTCACCAATGTCTTTAGTGCAGCTTAGACTTCTTCCTTCAGTCTCATTGGTTATAGATCATTTGCTATCTCTTGCAATGGTTGAACATCAAACATCACCCAGTTCTTCTTGATTCAGTGACTCTG
>NW_006408539.1:13163794-13172126 GCF_000296735.1 Chrysochloris asiatica
GTTGTCTTCCAAATTTCTTGGCAGAGATGAGTGAGTGCCTCCTGTGCCATCTCAGGAGGGAGCAGTCACTGGAGAAGGGTGTCATGTTTGGTAACGTAGAGGGTCAAAGAAAAAGAGGAAGACCCCCAATGAGATGGATTAGCCAAATGGCAGCATGGATAGACTCAAGTGTGGCAACAATAGTGAGGTTGGTCCAGGATCGGGCAGTGTTTCATTCTGCTGTGCATAAAGTTGCTATGGGTCGGTACTGACTCAATGGCACCTAACAACAACAACAACAACACACACACATACACACAGAGATATACCTGTTACTGTTGCCATCAAGTTGATTCTGATACATAGAAACTTCATGTGTTACAGAAGAAAACTCCTCCATAGGGTTTTCTTGGCTGCCTTTTTTTTTTAAGTTTTTATTGTGAATTGTGATAGTTTACATTGGAGAACCTGGGTTTTACACTCATCGCTTCATTGCAATGATTACAATCTCCTCCGTGCATCATCATTCAACATTATTTGCTTCCATTCCCTCTGTTTTGTTTTTGTTTTTTTTTGGTTTTGCTGTTTTGTTGTTTTGTTTTTTTGGTGGGGGGATGTACACAAAAACACTCAGGAATATATAATATAATCATTTAAACAACTAAAGGGCATGTTCCGTAAGCCTGCCTCTTGGCCTTGGTTGTAGTCTTCATGGAAGTAGATCTTCAGGCATTTCCTTCGAGGTGCTGCTGGGTGGGTCAGCACCACCAGCCCCTAATCTTGGAGTTGAGTACAAATCTCTTGTACCACGTAGGGTCTCTCTATGTAGTATTACATATACACATTACGCCATCCAGCCAGACTTAGAGGGGTACATCAGATACTTGTCACATAGCAATTTTTAAACTACAGGCCATGGGGCAACAAATTAAATACAATGAATTATTTCAAGGCTAAAAAAAGTCTAAAATACTAAGAGTAAAGTATTCAATTTTAAAAATGTGGATGCATAGTGCATCCAGTTACAAAGATATATCATACCATTGCTCAACTATAAAAAACAGAATTATTTATAATAGCAGTGTGTTCCCAACCATAGAACTTCCATTAAATTTCTGGCAACAAACACTATATTATCTAATTTTTTTGATGGAACCCATTTTGTATCAAGTCATGAGAAAATGGTCTTCATTAATGTATGGACTTTTCCTACCATGGGAAGAAAAATGCGGTGTTACTATGTTTATTTTTTTTAAGCAACCCACGAAATAGCAAAAATTCCTTAATTTCAGCAGCATTGCAAGACTCAGTGACATTTAGCATTTGAAATGCAAGAAGGCATGAGGACTTGGACTGTGAGGCTGAAATACTGAAAACCTTGTCAGACAAATTACAGGAGAATGAAAATAAGTTGGACTTGTAAATATGAACGCAGGTTCTCCTTGTCTAAACATCCTTATGTTAAGAAGTCAACTTACATGTCAGGGATGGATGAACTGTTAGATCTGGACCAACAGGCAGCTCACTAAATTATGTCACTTCTACAAGGTTGGCAGTTCAACTCACTGGCTGCTCCTCAGAAACCTAAACATGGTTGCTACTGGTTGGAATTGACTCAACAGCCCTTAACAACAACACATTTTTATAGTATAAAACTATATTTCCACATATGCATATAAAATTTAGCTTCCACACTTGAGTAAAAACAATTTGAATCAGCAAGTTGTAAAAGAGATGTATTATATCACTAAATTCATATATAAAGAGCAATTGCATTTCCCTTGCCAATATTATCCCATGCCGTCTACTGTAGAAAAGCCAATCTCTTGTTCTAAAGAAATGGGGCGCTATTTCAGGAAGTCAGTGGAAATGATGACATGCATTGAAGACTAGCAGTTTACATGAAGTGGTTATGAAAATTACGCAAAATGAATGCATTATGATGCCAGCAAAATCCTCTCTACAAACCTCCCTCTGCATATGCTTCATAAAAGCACAGGATTTTCCCTTGTCCCTGAGTTAGTGTTTCCCACCTCCACACATTCCTGAACACATGAAATGCCAGGAGGGGGTAATGCAGCAGAGATGGTGGCAATGACGTCATCATATATGTTACTATAGTTGAGCATCATCTAGTCAATTCTGACTCATACTGACACAAAGCAACAGAGTAAAGTTTTCTTGGCTGTAATCATCCTAGTGTGGTGCTGTGGGATAATGCAAGCCAATCATAAAGGACACCAATATCTGATTCTCTTTACATTTCAAAATAATTTGATTATTTTGAACTGCAAGGTCGGCAGTTCAGATTCACCAGACACTCCTCGGAAACCCTGTTTAGGTCGCTATGAGTTGGATCCGACTTGAAGGCATGTAACAACAACAACAGTCTTTACAGAAACAGAACAGCATATCTGTCTCCTGGAGAACTGCTTGTCGAGTTCAAACTGCCACATTTTGGTTAGCTGTGGAGTATTTAAGCATTGTGCCACTGGGACTCCTCAAGAGCTAAAATTTACTTGTATTTAATAATAGTAAGGTCAGTGGTTCAAGCTCACCAGTGGCTCCTCGGAAACCCTATACAGGGTCGCTATGAGTTGGAGTGAGCTCTGGTAATGTAGTGGTTACAAATCAGGCTGTGAACCTCAAGGTCAGCAGTTCAAAACTACCAGCTGTTCCGCGGGAGAAAGATGAGGCTCTCTGCTCCTGTAAAGATTTACAGCCTCAGAAAGTCTGTCCAGGGTCACTATGAGTCGGAACCAACTCCACGGCACATAACAACAACAATGGATTGGAACCAACGCAACTCGACAGCACTTAGCAGTAACAACAATAATAGTCACGTTGCAAATACTGTAGATAGATTGCTATATGGAAGTCTTTGAGAACACAGTGCTAGGGTTAACTCAGCATGAGGTAATGTTTGGATTAGGTATTCAGAGAATGTTCCCATACCCAAGTCATTGCCTGCTGCTTGCTAAAGCCACACACACTCATCTGTATCCTCCCCCCAGTAGGTCCCAATTAATGGTGACTCTCACTCACTTCAACTTTCCTACAAACTCTTATTTCCTCTATCTTTTACCTTGAAGAAATCCAAGATATGTATTTATATATTCACCCCAGGGTTATTAACACAGAATATTGTTGTTGTTATGTGCTGTGGAGTCGGTTCCAATTCATAGTAACCGTGTACAGGGTTTCCAAGGCTGTAAATCTTTATGGGAGCAGAAAGCCTTATCTTTCTCTCATGAAATAGCTGGTAGTTTTGAACTGCTGACCTTAAGCTTCGCAGCCCGATTTGTAATCATTACGCTACCAGAATTTCTCAATACGAGAGTATATCTCATCTTAAATTAGAACTCCAGAAAGATCCTGGTTTGAATTCAGGTATTTCAACATTACATTCATTAATTAGACATCTTCTCCTTATGATTCTACCCTAGATACAAAAAGAAGTCCAGAACAACAGATTTTACAGTCTGAAAGACTAGTGAGGGAGAGAGTGCTAATCATATTTATTTAAGTGACACACTATGCAAATGGGACTGGGGGAAAATGAAGTCTGGGGCAAATTCAAGTAGACAACTACAATCAAATTATTTTGAAGTTTAAAGAGAATCAGATATTGGCGTGCTGTGGAAAAGTATTAAGGAAAAGCACAGAGTATTATATAGGTCTAAATTGAACACATATATAATAATATCTTCTATTGCCTCCTCCTTGAGCCCGGAAGTAGAGAAAGAGAGAGTGATTTATATTCTAATCTTAGTAACTCATAGCACTTTTATGAATATGTATTTTGGCAGAACCCCATACTGAACTATACTTTAGAAGCACTGTATTCTAACACTTTATCAAACGCCACATCTTGGTTGAGTGGTGATGAATTGTAAACTAACCACTACTGAATTCTTCTTATACCAGGCAATTAATTACCACACCAAGTCCCTGATTAATTGTTGAGGAGCTTCCTTTTACAAATTTTATCTGCTTCTCACAGTGCTATCCTTTGGGGCCATACAAAGTGTACCTAAGCTCTCTTTTTATGAGAACCTTTAAGTACTGTAATTGAAAATGATAACCATATGTATGCCTCCATTTACCAGGATAAAGAACACACACACACAATTTTGCACACACGGACAGACACAACCACATGACATTCTAGCCAGCCACACTAGTCTTTTAATATTGTTCTTATTTTATTCCTGGATCTAATAATATAGCTGTTTTCTGACCTATGCTGAGTATAAATAAACACTGTATTTAGTAATCTGACATTCAGTCTTTGTCTACCAATACAACAAACTAACAGACAAACACACAAATGCGGGGAGCGCTTAACTCTGGGTGCTTGGCAAAGCCACACTAAGAGGAGAGACATTATGTGCGGCAAATGATTCTCAAAAGCTAACCCCTATCTTCCCTTCAAGTTAGCCCTGAATTTACTTGTAAAAATACATAATTTGGCAATATTCACAGCTTTCACTATGAGTTCTACAAATCTTAGGAAAAACTAGCTTAGCAGCAATTGCTTTCAGCCTTGGTGGATTGAATACAAAGAGAATTGTATAAATTACTCCCTTTCATTAGAAAACCTAAGTAACTGCATTTGTGGGGCCACCAAAGCAGATAGCATTTAGAGTCAAGCTGACCTACCCCCATAGTCCTCACCACAATTAGTTACTAGCTAGAATTCTCAAACCCCTACATACAAACACCTGCATAAATAAGCAGACAATAATGAACTTAAGTGAAGGATAGTTTTGACTTAATAATCTACACTTCTTGCAGCAATTAACCAAGTTGGGCTTTATGCCACATAGCTTCTAAGTGGTTTAATGAATATCTTTATTATAAAAATAATAGCACATTATGTAGGATAGAAAGTTTATAATCCTTTAGTAGAAACAAGAAGAAACAGATTTATCTCATACTGGGAAAGAACATGAAGGTCAGTCTGAACATCACAGAATATTCTCGTTAAGGCTGTCTAAGGACCAGGTGCAAGAATGTTGTGACTAACTGTGTAATAATTCAAGAAATGATAAAAGTGTCAATGCATGTACTATGTAATTTTAAGTATAAAAAATAAAGACTTGCTGGGCTGGGCAAGCAGAAAGAAGAAAGAAAGGAGAAGGAAGCAGAAGGGGCTGGCAGAAGCGGCAGGAGGAGGTAGTGGCAGAGAAAGCAGAGCTAGGAGGAAGACGCAGAGAGCAGAGAGAACAGACAGCAAAGAGCAGAAATCAGAAGCAGAGGTAGCAGAAGCTAGAGAGCATAGCTGGACAGCAACAGCAAGTTGAAAAGCCTCTCGAGTTGTATTCATTCATTTCTTCACCCGACATTTCCGCGTATTCGCTCATGTCCCACAACCCCCGCGGAGGGCAGGAACCCTCCCCCCCCCCCCCCCCACGCAAACAAAGGTGTGTGAAAACATTTAGCTTCTTGTGGCAGGGATCTTATCGATTCCTATCCAAATCCCAGATATACTACATATTACTATTAAATACAGGAAAAAAAAAGATTCTATGAGAAATGTTGGTTTTATTAAGAGCTCTGATATATTTTTATGTTTATGCAAATCTGTATAAATTAAGATTCACAGGATATTTTATGTTAGAGTGCTGCTTTTTTTGTTGTTGTTTTTGTCTTTCAGATAGTAACTGAAAGTCAAACCAAACTGCCTTAAGACAAAGCAATCTATTGTCTTCTGTGATTGCAAACAGCTTTAGATAGAGCCTGTGTTAGTCATGGGCACAGCTGTTCCAGGGGTTTCAATGATACTTTGAATGTCTCCTTCCATCTTTCAATTACCACTGTTGAGAATGATGATGCTACTAACCCTGATTTTATCTAACAATCTTTCTTTAGGCATGTCCTTTCTCTCATGTTTCTGTTCTCATTCCATTGACAAAGACCTTGCCTTCCAGCTACAAAGAAATATTCCATAGATGAGAAGCTTTTGAAATTTTTGAAAGGAAAGCCTTTGTTCTATAATGAAGTCTGCTTTAGAGAGGCAAGTAAGAGCTATGGAAGAGAACTACATCAGGCAACTCTTGACTAAGGGATTTTCTAATAAACTTCCACCAAAATTTCATATAAATAATTTTTGATCATTTTAAAACAGCCTGTGATATTTATTTCAGAGAAATATAGGATATGTTCACACAAAAAAGTCTGTATGTCGATACAAACAGCAGCTTTTGCCATAATAGTCCCAAACTGGAATGAGCTCAGACAGCTTTCAAGTTGTTGTTGTTATTTTAAATTTACATCTATATTTAAAAATAAAATATGCATTTTAAAGTGTTTTAAAAACATATTTGCACTAAATAAAAGTAACAGAATTTTTAATTAAATTGCTTTTAAGTTCAGAACTATGCATTTCTCAGTTCCTAGACTTGTCTTATATTATAAGGAGGATATATTATCAGGAGGAACTTGGGATATATTATCAGGAGGAACCAGGCCCTGAAGAAGGACATCAAGGAGCTCTGGTAGCGTAGCGGTTACGAGTCTCGCTGCCAACCTCAAAGTTGTTGTTGTTAAGTGCCATCGAGTCGGTTCCGACCCATAGTGACCCTGTACAGGGTTTCCGAGGGAGTAAATCTTCACGCGAGTAGAAAGCCTCATCTTTCTCCCGCGGAGCGGCTGGTAGTTTCCAACCGCTGACCTTAAGGTTCGCAGCCCGATTCGTATCCACTACGCTCCCAGAGCTCCAACCTCAAAGTTAGCAGTTAGAAACTACCAGCCTTGGAAATCCTGTGCAGAGTCTCCATGAGTCAGAACTCCACAGAACTTTAAAAGAACAGAAGGTTTGTCTCATGTGCTTGGGATATATTATCAGGAGGAACCAGGCCCTGTAGAAGGACATCATGCTTGGTAAAAGGAAGAGTTGGTGAAAATGAGGAAGACCCCTAGAAAGATGGATTGACACAGTGGCAGCAACAGTGGTCTCAAACATAATAACAATTGTGAGGATGGCTCAGGACGGGGCCGTGTTTCACTGTGTATACGGTCATTATGAGTTGGTACCGACTCGATGGCACCTGAGAACAAAGCTAGCTAGTTTGCAATCTGGAAGGGGCATATGTCCACTGCCTCTGAGGCCAGTACACTTACGTGGCTCTGCAAACTCAGTAATTTCCTTCTGATCTTCACTTTTACTAATATGAATTACATAAATTAGTATTCCCTTGAGAATAATACATTTATGCTATCAGGTGTAGAAATTCTTATTTTTTTACTCATCTACTTTAGTTAATAAATCTATTGTTTTGGCAAATCAAAATTATTTTTTAAAAATCCCTTCTACTCAACTTACCTGGAGATTAATGTTTGTACTACTGAAAGACCATAAAATATCCATATTTGAAAACTTCCTCTAAGGATTAATTGAGAAATCAGAAAGAGCTAAATTGACCCTGTTTTTAAATTATTCTGTGAACCCTACAGAACTATTATTTGGAATAATAGTTCAGTAACATTTAGAGTCTTTTCAAAACCACATTCACTCACAAAATAATGATGGCCTGACTGAGGGGCAGGCTTGTAGGGTATACCCTTTGGTTGGCTGATGATGCATGGAGGGGATTGTAATGGTGGCAATGAAACGATATTCGATAGGATGAATGTAAAGCTAATGTTCTCCCATGTAAACTATCACATAATTCACAATAAAACATAGAAAAAAAAAAAAAAAAGAATCATGGCCTGATTGCCTAATATACAACAAAAGCCAGGTGCAGATTACATTTTGTGCTAATTCTCTTCTCCAGGACCCAGGCTGGTGTGAGGCAGGCATGGGAGGCGAGAGGAAGATCATACAACAGACAAGGGAGTCTAGCTCTAATCAGTCTCTGTTCTCCATAGGGTGGTTGTAGTGGTGATTTTGTGCCATGGAGTTGGTTTCTACTCATAATGAACCTGCTTCCCCAAATGGATGAGGTAGTGGTATGCCATCTAATCTGTTCGGACTCAGAGCCACCCTGTATAGGGCTTTCCAGACTGTAAATCTTTATGGGAGCAGAAAATCTCCTCTTTATCTAGAGGAGCAGCTGGTAGATTCCAACTGCTGACCTTGCAGTTAGCAGCCCAATTTGTAACCCACTACACTATCAGAGTAAGTAAGAAGAGACTCTGAAATTTGCTCTCCAGCATAGAGAAGCTAAAGCAAATGGAAGAATTGAAGAGGTCCAAGAGCTGAAGAGAAAATTTCAAAGATCAGCTCGAGAAGATAAAGCCAAATACTACAATAAAATATGCAATGATTTAAAGTTGGATGACCAAAAGGGAAGAACACGGTCAGCATTTCTCAAGCTGGGGGAACTAAAGAAAAAATTCAAGCCTC
>NW_006408539.1:13173599-13175954 GCF_000296735.1 Chrysochloris asiatica
GTTGGCCCATGATCGGACATTGTTTCATTCTGCTGCGCATGGGATCTCTATGAGTCGGTTCTGACTCGATGGCACCTGGCAACAACAACAACAACACTACCAGAGTATCTTCTTTATGGGGTTGTTTCTGTGTTTGTTAAACGCCATCCAGTCAGATCCAAATCATAGTGACCCTGAATAGGATTTCCGTAGGAGTGGCTGGTGAGCTTGAAGTACTTTGCAGTTCGAACCCAACGTGTAGTCCAGTGCATTAATCTGCAGTTCCACACCAGGAATCCAGGAGAACAATTACTGCTTGGTAAAGTAAAGGTTCAATGTAAAAGAGAAAGACCCTCAACGAGATGGATTGGCACGTGACTGTAATAATGAGCATATTATATAAAAACAGCAAAATTGTGAGGATGGTAAAGGATGAGCAGTGTTTGGTTCTGCTGCACACGGGGTTGCTTTAAGTCAGAACAATAAGGATCATCCTGGTGTGGTGCTGTGGGCTAATGCGTCAGATTGCAAAGTTGTTTGAACTGCAAGTGTGGTGGTTCAAGCTCACCAACTGCTCCTTGGAAACCCTGTATAGGGTCGCTATGAATTGGAATGGACTCGACACTTCACAACAACAAACAGTAGTTGCCAATATCAAATGTATTGTTTACTACATTTTTTTGTAGATTGAATCAGTGGTTTTATCAACCAAATAAGAACAAATAAAGGTGGAATTAGTAAATACCAGAAAAGTAAAGCAAAACAAAAGATCAAACACATGACATGAAGTCAGTTCTGATTCAGGCTTTCTCCATGTGTGTCAGAGTAGAATTTTATCTATATGATTTTCTTTCCTTCTGCATTACTCTCTCTCTCTTTTAAGTTTTAGTTTCAGTGATTTACACATAATCAAAATTATATTTTATTTTATTTACTTTTGTTGCTGTTGAGAATATACACAATAGAAGAAGCATCAATACATTTCAAGAATTTCTTCCAGTACATTAGAGTCACATTGTTGACATTCATCAAGTTGCACAGCCATTCTCAGAGTTAGCTATCCAGTGCTTATCCTACAGTGCCACACCAGGACTCCAAGTGTATGAATGACAGGTCTTCATAAGGAACTTAGAGAAAATGTTTACAGTACATCTCCCCACTCTTCAGCTTTAGCCTCAGAAAGGCAAAACAAAGCTGTCGTTTCTTTTTTCCTTGAGAAAAATTCTACTTTAAATATGGTATGCTTTCTATACATGAATTCATAAGTGACTTTATCCAGAGAAGTGTTTTGTATGTATGTCTTGTGTATAGTTGATATCATAAGGTGGGTGCTATTCAGCAACCGGCTTCTTTTTTTGTTTTTAACTAAAAAATATTTTGGTGTGCTCTTCTCCAAGTTGGTTTTTATGAATTAACTCACTTTAAAAATTGCTACATAATATTCTGTGATATAGATGATAGTTAAACTTTGTGTTCACTTTGCTGGACCTGGATTCTGAGTAATTTAGCAGTTAAAATGTAATAATTCCTCATTTTGAGAATTGATAGAATATAATAATTTCCCCCATGATATGATCAGCCGTGATTGGATATAATTATCCTATATATTATACGTTTTTATTTCTGTGACATTAGTGAGGCCAGATGCAATCTGCAGATTATGTAGTATGAAGCAAGAAAAGTTCCAAGGGATCTACAGCCACAAGGAAGATGAGCTGGGAGTGGAGTCCATCCTTTGGACCTGGGGTCCCTGCACCGAATCTTCTAGAACAAGGGAAAGATTGGTGTCAGGATACCTGGGAGTCTCCAAGGCATTTAATCTCTTCCTACAGATGTAGTTAATTTGATTCCTTTGTATTCCATCTTTGTGCACAGTGGCTTTCTACGTTTTTTCAAAAAAGGCATTTTCAATGAAGAAGTCATTCATCTTGCAAACTTTTGTCATGTGATCTCCAGCATCCTTTCTATCCACGAGACCATATTTTCCAACAACTGATCCTTCGTCTTTGTCTTCAAATTTTCATAGTCTCCAATAATTTTTAATTCATCTTGATTTTATGTTTGTTCAATTTCAGACTGAAGTAGTTGGGGTAGACTTCAATTTCTTCATCATTGGCTTTAGTGATTGATGTATAAATTTGAATTATAGTGGTATTAACTGGTTTTCCTTGTAGATTTATGGATATTATCCTATCACAGATAGCATTGTACTTCAAGATAGATTTTGAAATATTCTATTTGACAATTAGCAAGATAACATGATTATTTTATTCAAAATCTCAATACCAGCTATTTCATCTCACTAATGCCTAGGATAACCATTTTTATGCATTCCAGTTCATTTTTGAGACTTCCAATTTTTCTAGATTCATACTT
>NW_006408539.1:13176839-13179005 GCF_000296735.1 Chrysochloris asiatica
CAAAACAAACTCACTCAGCACAGAGTACTAATTTTTCTCTAGTTCCAAGACTGTATTTAACAAGTAAACACTAAGCCATTGTTTACCATTTTAAGGCACTACTTTTATTTTGCAAAACAAAATCAAAACATTTCTAATAATTAACTATCTAAGGTAGGAGCAAGTTTCTCGACAGTAAAACAAAAAAAGCTTTTAGGATCTCAAAACTAAGATTCTGCTAGCTAACAAAATCCAGAAGTAGATTTTATACAACCACTGCACTTTTATCTCACTCTCAAAGTCCTATGTTATTGAGTTTAAATAAAGGAGTTCTTTTCAAAGAGGCCAACTACAATGACATACAAACGTAGAGAGTGACTGGGCTGCCTGTTATTTCATGTAATTTCATCTGAACTGCAGAACAGAGTGGCCTCCAGTGCTGCCCCAGGACTGGTCATCTCTGGCAAAAGCATTGTGAGAGGTCTCATTTTTCTTCTCTATCTTGTGTAAATTCCTTCTCAGTCTCTTTTTGTAAGCCTTCTTCCTTCCATGACTGACAGAGTAAACACTTTAAGGAACAAGACATTTTCTAGTTTAAAATATGCTTTCCTTACTTAATCATTGGAGCAGAAGGTTATTCAGAAATGTGATGACAGTTAGAAAATCTTTAATGCTATTCTCTCAATTTTCCTAATTTTTCAGAATAATTTTGGACAGCTAATGCTATATAGCTATTCTCTATTTTGGTGTTGGCAAAGAATACTGATAGTACCATGGATTGCCAGAAAAACAAACTAATCTGTCTTGGAGGAAGTAGAGTCAGAATGCCAGAATGTTCCTTAGAAGTTAGGATGAGGAGACTTTGTCTCAACAACTTTGGACCAGTTTCTGGAGAAAGACATGAGTGAAAAAAAAGGAAGACCTTCAATGAGATGGGCTGACACAGTGCAGTTAACAATGGGCCAAATATAACAACCACTGTGAGGATGTTGCAGGGACAGCATCAGGTAGTGTCTCATTCTGATGTACCTGGGATCAATATGAGTCAGGACTAACTCGATGGAGCCTGACAACAGCATCAACCACATGTATCAAATATTGTCCCAATAACTCTATGAGGTAAGTCTTAATATTATCCATGTATTGTAGATTAAACTAATAAAGTACAGATTGGTTAAATAGCTTGTCTAAGGGTTCACAAATAAAACATGATTTGTGTAGACTATTGGTCCTGTGGACTGGTTACATTTGGTTTCCTTCTTTCTCATTAGTTCCAGGCAACATTGACCAATACTTGCATTTTAGATGGCTGCTCATAAACTTGTAAGATCCCAGACACTATTCGTCAAACTAAGAACATTATCTTCATGAACTATGTGTTGTCAATCTGGCAGGGTATTTGGATATGTCTAGGAAATATCTGTAACTGTGCCTCCTATGTATATTTATATTTTACATATGTATATTTACATGTAAATATACATAGAGTGTTCCGGTTTGCCACGCTGGCCAGACAGCACGGGTGAGTGAGGCTCCAGGTTCGGGGGAGGGGAACTCACGAAAGAAACCTTCCTGATAATCATTTTTCTGAATAACAGCCACTCCTTACATCCCACACCCTTATAGCCACCATAAGTTTCAGTACTTAAAAAAAAATCACCGTACTGAGGAACTACTGGCTTTTTAAACTTGTACCTGCCGCTGCATGCAGAGACAGCCCCAACTCCTTTGAGCTTGGGGGGTGGGGCTGGAACCAACTAGTGCAGAAAGCAGTGCTTTCAGTAATTATTGAACAGGGGGAGCCACTGGGGACAAGGGGAAGAGAAAGTGAGGGTCATCTGCCCCACTGTGTAATTTCGACACTTGCAGTGGGCAGAGAGTAATCAGTCAACAAAGAGAGGAGGAAAAAAAAAAAAAAAAAGGAAAAAACAGTGACTGTCTGACATCATCGGGCAAGTACTGTTTCCGCCCAGCCAAGTGGTCTCTACCCAGCCAAACTGAACTGTGCTCACCCGCCCCATCACCCCCTCGATCCCCACACCCCCACCTTCCTGGACCTGGACCAGTCTGGACCACGAGCACACAGCGGAGCGTGCCCTAACCTTTGGAGTATGCACACACCCCGCTGACCCCGCCCATGTGCCATAATAGGCTACAGCCCTGAACAGGCCGCCCTAGTCCCGCACT
>NW_006408539.1:13187450-13200790 GCF_000296735.1 Chrysochloris asiatica
AGTCCTGGTGTGGCACCGTAGGATAAGCAGTGGACTGCAAGGTCGATTTGAAGAGCAAGGTCAGTAGTTCAATCTCACTTGCAGCTCCACGGAAACCCTATACAGAGTTATTAAGAGTCAGAACTGACTTAATGGCACTTAGCAACAGATAACCCTCTCCATGGACATGCATGTACCTGAATATATGACTTTCTATATTTTGGAGTCCTGGTGGGGCGCTGTGGGTTAATGTACTGGGCTGCAAGGTCACTGGTTCAGGCTTATCAGCCACTCTTCGGAAACCCTATACAGGGTCACTAGGGGTCGGAACCGACTCAATGGCACTTAACAACAACAACAACATACACACAGCAAGATGGCTCTGTATGATAAGCATTGGATTGTGAACCACAATGTTGGCTTAGCGAGACCATTAGCAGCTCTTAGGAGAAGAATGAAGCATTCTGCTCCCACAAAGATTTTAAAAAGCCTCAGAAACCCTGTACAGGGTTCACTGTGAATCAGAACTAACTGTAAGGCACTTAAAAACAACGATGTTATCGTTGTTGCAAAATTACATGTTGTAACATTTACTGAAATTGTTCCTTATTCTTGTATACTTCTTGTTATCTTCATTTTGAGCTAAACAATTTTATAGAGACATTTAATGGAAATGTAGATGCATAAATCTGTAAACTTTTTCTATAAAGGAACAATAATATAGATCTAAATGTTAATACAAAGAAAATACGGAATTAATAAAAAAGAAAGAAAAGTAATCATCGTAAATACCCGTATGTTTCAATCCAAAGGGAAACATACCATATTCTGTAGTCAACCATATTTCCATTATCTGTGTAGAAATGAAGAAAAATATTTGCAGAAAATATTAATAAAAGAAAATGGAAAATGATAGTTTTCAAATATGCAATTACCAAAAGTAGTCATTTTACAGAGATGCTTCAAATAGACTATATTTTCTCTCTGATAGGTATATGAATTATGAAAACTAAAAATGTAGATCATCTTTTGCTTCAAAATGTAAAATAATATGTAATTTTTGTGTTTTTATTTTTTCAACTTTCCTTATGCCCTCGGATGTATATGAAAACTAACTATAAGCAATCAAATTTTGCAGTAGCTCATTCATGGACTTCTCAATTTAAACCTCACTTTCTTTGAAATAAAAATACACTCATGTTCTGCCTGGCTGATATATAAAGAATTTCAACTCCTAATTCTTTTGTGAGTACATTTTAAAAATTACTCTGAACTTCAATCCTATTTAAAACTATACATTAAATCCAACTTTAAAAATGAAACTCAATGACTATTTAAATCAAATAAATGCATGTGATTTTGTGAGACTGAGTTACTCAGGATTTCATTAGTTTTTTATTGAATTGTGATTCTTTGATTTAATGGTGCTTCAGTGTTCTAGAGGAAAGCCAACATCAGCTTGCAGGTTGACTTTGCTATTCAGTTGTTGTTGTTAAGCGTTGCCAAATCAGTTCTGACTCACGGAGACCTTGTATAGGATTTCCAACGAGTCGCTGATGGGTTTGAATCATCAACCTTGGCGTTTAGCAGTCCAGTGCTTATCCTATGGCGTCAAGCCAGGACTCCAAAATTTTAGTTGTGGTTGTGGTTGTGGTGGTGTGGTGGTGTGGTGTTGTGTTATTGTTGTGGTGGTGTGGTGTGTTGTTGTGGTTGTGTTGTTTTGTTGTTGTTGTCGAGCGAGTTGGTTCCAACCCATAGCGACCCTGTACAGGGTTTCCGAGCCTGTAAATCTTGACGGGAGCAGAAAGCCTTATCTTTCTCCTGCAGAGCAGCTGGTAGTTTCGAACTGCTGACCTTAAGATTCTCAGCCCGATTCGTAACCACTACGCTATCAGAGCTTAGTTGTTGTTGTTATGTGCCATGGAGTCGGTTCCGACTCATAGCGACCGGGCACAGGGTTTCCGAGGCTGTTGATCTTTATGGGAGCAGAATGCCAGAGCAGCTGGTAGTTTCGAACTGCTGACCTTGCGGTTCGCAGCCCGATTCGTAACCACTACACTACCAGAGCTTAGTAGTATTCTATAAAAGGGAGAACAGATAAGGAGATAGTGACCCACAAGAAGAAGGAAGGAGCCATGTGATGACTAGGCAGATATGTTTACAAACAGCCAAGGACTGTCAAAATGCCCTGGTTTACCAGAAGCTGAAAGACATAGGGAAAGATTATTCTCCTGAGCTGATAGAGAGAGCGTCTGGGTCTCCTCCTGTCGTGAATTCAGACTTAAAGTTTCCAGAATTGTGACGATAAATAAGTCACCCACTTTCTAGTATTTTGCTATGATACTCCTAGGAGACTAAGATGCCAACAAACTCATATTTCTCTTCCCACTCTGACTATTGGTATCCGACGATCTAGAAATCCCACACAGACCATTAAATGTCAGTCATTTGAGATTCACTCTACAGTGGCCAGTTCAGATACACATGGCTTCCAGAGATAACGCTGGGGCTAACATCATCTCCTATTCTAAAATTACAAGTTGTTACTATTGTTGTGAAGTGTCATCGAGTCAGTCCTGTATAGGGTTTCTGAGGAGTAGCTGGAGCTTGAACTGCTGATCCTGCATTTCAAACCAATTTTGCAGTTTAGCATATTAAAATGCAGTGCCACATCAGAGTCCTCCAAATCACAAGAGATATGGGGAGATAATCAAATTAGTAACAAGGAGCAGAAATCTCAAACTGCAGAATTAGAATTCCCAAGAATTTCAGATAATGAAATTATCAACAGAAAACAAAATATATAAAATGGTTGTTGTTACGTATCTTTGAGTCGGGTTCTGGCCCATAACAACCCTGTGCAGGGTTATCAAGGATTGGCTGATAAGCTTGTACCTCCGACCTCACGGTTCAAACTGACTTTGCAGTCCACTGCACTGACCCACAGCACCACACCAGTACTCCAAAATGGAATTGGAAACATCAGAAAATAATATGGCACAGAAGAGAGGGAAAGAGGAAGAACCCGAGAGAAGGACAAGAGGGACGACAAGAGCATCTTTGTAAAGAACTAAAGAGAATTCTTATACAAAAAGAGTTTAGTAATCTAGGAGTCTGAATGTAGGGGCCAGCTCTAGGGAAGGCCATTCTCTCTGGTAGCTCTGGGGGAAGGAGCCCAATACTTTCACTGTCAGATGGCCTGGTGCTCCTTGGAGGTCTTCATGTGTCTGGGCATCAATCTTCCCCTGGGTCTAGGAGGCTCCTGGCTCAGGGTCACTGAGTCTTTATCTCTTGAAAGATAAGAAATACTGTGGACCATGGCCCAGGGAAAGTCTCCTTCCATCTGACCAGGACCGTGACCAAGGTAAGGGAGATGCATCCCACCCTAATTCCCTTACCACTGACTGGCTGATCACATCAGATTGCATCATGGGAGATGATTACATCATTACATAAATGATAAAATACATCATTATAGAACCACCAAACCACTGGGAATCCTGGCCCAGCTTAGTTGGCACACATTTGGGGTTGCCCAGAGCATGGTTTAATCCATGACAGACCACATAAATTATAGGATTTACTCTAGTTTAGAGATGCAAAAATGTGTATATCAAGTACATCTTAGAATGAATAAAATATTCCAGAAAAGCTTTCACACACGTGGACAATAAATACATACTAGAATGTTCATACCAGCACTGCTTGTATTAGAGAAAATTTAGAAACAGCAAATGCCTAGATGAATAAATTATTGAATGATAATATTCCCATAGTCAATGAAAGTGAATAGACTTTGTTGCTGTTAAGTGCCTTCAAGTCGATTCCGACTCATTGCAAATCTTTGTGGGAGCAGAAAGCCTCATCTTTCTCTGATAGAATGACTGGTAGGCTCACAATCACAGGAACACAGAATGCATGGAGGGGGGGAGAATTATATAGAAGGATACAATATATATGATAGATATCTTTATGTAGGATTTTAAATGATTCAGGATAACATTATGCATTGCTCATTGACACATTTGTATTTAGTAAAGATGCAAAGATGCAAGTCTGTGAGTAAGGTAAGTGGTATCGGAGAAGAACTCTAAGGCCTTTAGTGCACTTGTGATGCTCTTATCTTTCAAAGTTCCTGTTGGGTGCGTTTATTTTTATGATTTGTAGGTCTGATACATTTCATAAGATGTTGTTATTATTGCTAACTGTCTTGAAGTCCGTCTGACTCGTAGCAACCCTGTGTATAGGTTTCTGAGGTTTCTTTGAAATCTCTGAGGGAAAAAAAAAGTCTCATCTTCTTACCTTGGAGTGGTTAGTCAGCTCCAACTGCTGACCTTGTAATTCTCAGTTCAGTGCTTATCCTCTGAAGCCACCACACTCTGACAACATATTTCAATGAAAGCCAATACAAATTTGCCTTCTTTTAACTTAGTAAAATATAGTCTATAGGTTTAATTCTTCAACTCAATTAAATGGTAGTAGAGGTGGTGGGCTCTGGTAGCGTAGTGGTTACGAATCGGGCTGCCAACCTTAAGGTCAGCGGTTCGAAACTACCAGCCGCTCCGTGGAAGAAAGATGAGGCTTTCTACTCCCGTAAGGATTTACACCCTCGGAAACCCTGTACAGGGTCGCTATGGGTCGGAACCGACTCGACGGCACTTAACAACAACAACAACAAGAGGTGGTGGGCAGGTTGGATGAAGGACAGTGTTAGCGTAACTTGACTTCTACGGGTCTAGCAAGACCCACTTGAAGTTGGTGCAAACAGTACACAGATAAATAGTAAGTAGCAAGCAAAGTTCATTGAGCTATGAATAGTACACTTCCAAAAGGAGGAGAAGCGGGCATCTCTCTCATGAGTGGGAGAGCCCTGGCTTTCTGTTCTTTCTCCTTCTTTATTGCGTTTTTAGCTTATTTCCCTCAAGTTAAATTCTGATTGGTGGTAAGGTCTTATTGTTGTTGTTGTTGTTAAGTACCGTGGAGTCAGTTCCGACTCAAAGTGACACTGTACAGGGTTTCCGAGGCTATAAATCTTTACGGGAGCAGAAAGCCTCATCTTCCTCCCGCAGAACAGCTGGTAGTTTCAAACTACCGACCTTGAGTTTAGCAGCCCGATTCGTAGCCACCACGCTACCAGAGCTCTTTGGTGGTAGGGTCTAGGTGGCATATATTTTTCATTTGCACCTTTTTTGGGGATTCTATCACTGCTTTATTTCTCAGAAGGTGTGATTTTGTTCTTAGAATTGTCGTTTCAAGTGCCAGGTATTGGGGTGCAATTGGGTTGAACCCTAGATTTCTAACCTGTCCCTAATGAACAGTCCCCCAAATACTATTTTGAAATGAATGCGGTTCTGGTCCCCTCTGAAGCTGTGAGGAGTCATTGCCTTAACATACAGAAGCAGGACCTGATTCTACACCAGATTTCACTGCATGCTGGGCCACGATAATAATGCTTTGTAATTTGCCATGCCATTTAGCTAAGAGTGGTGAGAATTTACTCAATTCTCAGTTAATCGTTCTATGTAATTCAGAAATTCCCATGCATTTCTCAGCTAATGAAGCCTTTATTGAGCTTTGACTTCTTGAGCTTCCATCATGAGACACATTTAGTGATTACATTAGTAGGAAGCAATGTCTATCTTCAAATATCATACAAAAATATTTTTTTCATACTTTATTTAAAATATTCCTATGATCATACATCTCTATGGCAAGAATCTCTGGTAGCGTAGTGGTTACGAATCGGGCTGCTATCTTCAGGGTAAGCAGTTTGAAACTACCAGCTGTTCTGCGGGAGAAATATGAGGCTTTCTGCTCCCGTAAAGATTTACAGCCTCAGAAACCCAGGATCTCTATGAGTCAGAACCGACTCCATAGCACATAACAACAACAACAACAACAACAACAACTTGGCAAGAAGAGATGAACATTTATATAATCAACACAGAGTGTAGATGAAAATTGAAGATTTTACCAAGTATTTTAGCCTTCTGTTAATTGGCACATTATGATACCTATTTTAAAAAATAAATAAAAATAATATAAATCTTGTCTAATAATGGCCAATTGGTATGGTGCTGTGGGATAATGCACTGGACCACCTTGATGATATTTAACACCAACAGTAGAACCTGAAGCAATCCTCTTCTAAACCAGTAACTGTATTGCTTCTGTTAAGTGCCATCAAGGTGTTTCTGTCTCACAGTGGTCCTGTGGAGGATTACTGAGGCTCTAAATATCTACCAGGGTACATCTTTCTCTGGAGGAGTGGCTGGTGGGATCAAACCGTTGACTTTGTGATTAGCAGTTCACTACTTATATACAGGGCCACAGTTCTCCCCATCAACTATATATAAAACAAATTTTAACAAATCGAACAGACAAATATTACAGAGGATTTTTAAGTTGTAAGACAAAGATAGAAAACTGCTAGAATATTTTAGTTTGAGCCATTTGAACGACTTAGCAACAATTCCCGTTTGCCTCTTTTAACAACTGATGACTTTAAAAAGGTGTGTCGTGGTATGCATGCTCTTGGAGGCATGCCTAACGTACCAGGACACCGGCCTGATACGGTAATGCGGATTCTCCTTGAGATGCTTGTCGCACTGGCCACCATTAGAAATAATAAAGTGGTAGGACTCTCTTTCTGGATGCCCTGCATAGTTTTGTTGGGGTTTTTTTGGCCACTGTGAATCCAAAGTGAACCTGCCTAGAGCTGAGAATACGAGTTGGTCCAGTTTTCTCTCACTATCCGAAAGTAGAGGGGTCCTGGGAAAATTTTGGAATGAATCACAGGAAAAAATTGTGACTCTTCCCAAAACAGAATCTACCAAATGACATATTTATAAAGTTCTAAATGACACTGACGTATAATGTTCACAGACACAGACGCAAGCTCCGGCAGTTTGATGATGAAATATTGAGTATGGTTCCCAGGAAGGAGCGTGGTACTCGTGCTCTCTGTTTGGGATGCACTATCTCTAGTTCAGGGCTCTCTGCAAAACAAATGCTGAATGTTAGTTTCGTTTTTTGGTGTAAAAGCAACAACCCTCTTGGGATTTCTTTGGACCAGTGAAAACGGCACTAATGTAGGCCTTTCGTAAAATGAAGTGGTGTAAGGTGACCTTTCGAAAAGTGGGGAATACTTGTATTTCTCTTTTCTCGTTAAGGTTCAAAAGTAGCAGTTTGCCTTCCTTCTCACTATAAATCTTCCATTAACCCCTCTGATGTTTCTAGAAAGATTCTTATTCAGCAGGAGTTATCCCTTATTGATGCTGGAATACTCGGGCTTGCAGAGCTAAAGGAAGCCTGGTCAAAACTGCTGCTCTTGTAATCACTAAATTGTTTTAAAAGACAAGTGGATAAACAACAGAGCCCTCTTGATCTCCTAACCAGACCAGAGCCAGAGCCAGAGCCAGAGCCAAAATGGTTTAAATCCACAGTGTTGAACAATCTGGCAATTTCTACTCATTACTGTAACTCAATCTAAAGATCACTAGGCTAATCTTTAAAAACCACTTCTGTTAGGTTAATTCTCCGGCTAAACAGAACTTGCCTTTTAAATTGGAATTGTTTCTATTTCAGTTTGAATATGTGATGCACAATAGTTTTAAATGTTTTCAAAATGCTCTTGAGACCATTGGGCAGGACCTTGGGATGTGGGTGAAGCCTAATACTGAGTCCAAAGAAAGTTGAGTGAGAGGTTACTTCTAAGACCTAAGAGCTGTCAGTGAACAGTAGACGGCAATGCAAGGAGAAGGAGGGAAAAGCGGTCTGTGCATTTCCGAGATCAGAATAACAACCTAGAATGTCTTAGGAAATATCCAGAAAATGGTAAAGGTATGGAAGCAGATCCTCTTTCTCCCCAAACCTGAGGCTGATGAACACCACCACAAAAACACTACCAAACAATGAAAGAACTGTCTCTATGAAATACTCAGCCACAATAACAATAATTAACATTCTAGCTTCCTGTTATTGTTTGTTAAGTACCTTCGAGTCAGACAACTCTGTTGAGGCAGAAAGCCTCATCTTTCTCCCATGGAGCAGCTGGTGGGCTGGAACCATGGACGTTGTTGTTCACAGTCCAGTTCTTATCCTACACATCAAGCTCCTTCTGTTTATTGTTAGAAGCCACAGCAACCTTATGTTTAATAGAAAGAAACACTGCCTGATCCTGCACCATCCTCCAAATTGGTACCTTTGAGCCCATTGTTAGAGCCACTGTGACAAGTCATCTCACTGAGGTTGTTCCTCTGTTTGCTGACCCTCTACTTTACCAATAATGATTTCCCTTTCAAAGGACTGGTCCCTCCTGACAACATATTTACAGTAAGTCTCAATATCCTCACTTCTATGGAACATTCTGGATGTTCTTCCTCCAACACAAATGTGTTTGTTTTCTGGTAATTCCTTGCATATGCAATATTCTTTGTTGTTGTTATGTGCCGTGGAGTTGGTCCCGACTCACAACGACCCTGTACAGGGTTTCCGAGTCTGTAAATCTTTATGGGAGCAGAAAGCCTCATCTTTCTTCTGTGGAACAGCTGGTAGTTTTAAACTGCTGTCTCTGAGGTTTGCAGTCCAATTCATAACCACGTTACCAATCCCTGATTCTAAGGCATCAATTCTGCAGTTTTCCTTGTTCATTGTCCAGCTTTCATATGAAACCACTGAAAATACCAGGACTGGGGGCAGGCATGCCTTAGTTCTCAAAGTGACATCTTTGTTTTTTAACATTTTCTTTTTAGGTTCGAGGAAGAGGGTAAGCTGGAGATACAAGTTGCTGCCATATTTCACCCCTGCCTTATATTCTTAGGGTGCTCCAGGTGGTCCTACTCTTCTCTCTTCCAGGGATAAAGGGAGTGGTAATCATTTTCTAGACAATAGACACTTACTAGTTTTGGGATGGTGATAGGAAAGGAAATATTGAAGTCAGCACAGTGTGACCACAGTAAATGATGACACACTTGTCATTAGCAGTCTAGTGCTTATCCTAGAGTCACCATGTTCCCATGTGGGAAACAGAATAGCATATAAAGATAGAAATGGATATGCTCTTCAGTTGTACTTGTTTACATTATACATATGACAGGGTACTTTGTGTGATTGATTTTAACAGTTGTGTGTGTGTATTGAAAGTATTAAAATAGTTCAGGATGTTTTTGGACTTATTTTATCCACGTGGTTTTTGAATAACAGACAAGAAAGCAGATGTGGGTTGGGTTCCTGGTAACCCACTGATCAGATAAAAAGGCAAACAGAGTGAGATTTGACAGCAGCTGAGTCTCAAGTATCTCCTACATCAAAGAATCAAAGAAAGGACATTTAATTATTGAAGAGCTAACAGATGTGGGGAAAAAAATTAAAATCAAGAATCAAGCACATATTCAGTTCCTAAACACATGAAAGGGAAGCACTGGGAGTAATTTTACGCACTGCTGCCCTGATATTGTCCTCACATTGTCTGAAACAACATTGTGCCCATTTCCTTCAGAATGGTATTTTAACATCATTGAAATCCAGAAGTACTTTGTTTGAAATTGTTATGCCAAGAAAGGAAGAGGAAAAGCAAATCAGTGTGCTTTAAGAAACTGAAATTCACATCTCAGCATAAGATATGACATTTGTGAAGAGAACAAACTTTTTCCTAGTTGCTAAAATATCTGAGGCTTTAAACTTCAACTAAATTCCAACCCAACACAGCATTTTTAGCAGGAACTCCTTTCAGAGAGGAAAGCAGGCACTTTCTCCATTTGTAGTCAGGAAGACAGGACTTACCAATAAGGAGGTGGTGGTGTACTGTGGAGTAGGTTCCAACTCATAGTGACCCTGCGTAGGGTTTCTGAGGCTAATAAAACCAGAAAGCCTCATCTTTCTTCCACAGAATGGTTGATAGTTTGAATTGCTCACCTTGAGGGTAGCAGCCCGACTCATAACCACTCCCCAGTGCCTCATGGGCTACTTGATCATGTCGGACTTGCAGTCTCATTCTCTCCTCTTTAATGGCTCCACCTCCAACTGGCTGGCATTCCTTGCCTCATGACTGCTGTATCCCAACAAGAATGTATTTCCAACACTGCTCAGTTCCATTGTCCAGTTTTCTGCATGCTTGTTGACTCAAATAGTCACAGGAGTTCACAGGTTTGCTGCGGTCAAACCCCTTCCTGGTTAATGAGCATCCAAGTGAGTAACAGTGTATCACTGAACAGTCCTTGAATCTGTAATTTTTATGGGAACATTTTATAGCATTTTGGAATAAATGTAGTCAATGTTTGTTTGGGTTGAGTGCTTGGCTAGAGGCCTAATGTGAGTGAGTTCCTTTAAGTCTAATAAAATCAGATCTGGCATATGCACTGAAATACAAAAATAACTGAGATGTAGAGGGTTGCATGTCTGCCCAAGAAAGCTAAATAGTTGGTTAATCCAGGGTTTGAAAAACAGAGGTTTTGAGCAAGAACACAGAATAAGGAAAGATCTGGAGGCTACAAAGGGACCACTTTCTAGCTATGTTGTTGTTGTTAAGTACCGTCGAGTTGATTCTGACTCATAACAACCTTGCATAGGGTTTCTGAGGAGCTGCAGGTCCTAGGCAAATTATCTTCTAGTACCTCAATTTCATCAGCTACAAAGATAAAGTAGGCAAATTATAGTATCTACTTCACAGTTTTAACAGGATTACTCATGTAAATGTGTGTAAATTACTTAGCCCATGGGCTGGCAGGGAAAGGTCTTTTATATACATTGTGTTGTTGTTTTTAGATATCACTGAATTGGTCCTGACCCAATGAATAACAGAACCAAACTTTGCTTAGTATTGATTCTTACTCAAAATTATTACTGTGTTTGAATGTATCGTTGCAGTCACTGTGTTAATCCATTTCCTCAAGAGTCTTCCTCTTTTTTCACTGACCCTCCACTTTACCAAACATGATGTCCTTCTCCAGGGACGGGTCCCTCCTGATGACATACCCAAAGTAGTTGAGATGAAGTCCTGCTATGCTCACATGGACAGCCTTCTGCCTTTATTTCTTACAAGACAGGTTTGTTCATTCTTCAGGAAGTCCATACTGTGTAAATTTAATCTTCTTAGCTAACACCATAATCCAAAGGCTTCAGTTCTTTGGTGGTGGTGGTGGTGGTGTGCCATGGAGTAGGTTCCAACTCTTAGCGACCCTGAATGGAAAACTTCATCTTTCTCCCACAAAGGGATGGTAGTTTCAAACTGCTGACCATGAGATTAGCAGCCCAACTTCTAACCACTATGCTCAGTTCTTTAATCTTTATTATTCGTTGTCCAGTCTTCACATGCATATGAGGCCACTGAAATGATGACTTTGGCTCTCATCATGACCATTACAGATACATTGTACCACACTCAGTTCAGTAACTGTTGTTGTTAGACGCCCTGGGACCCCTTGTACCCCACACCTAGGTTTAATTAAATGTATGTGTGCAGGCTGAAAATGAATAATCAGATGAATATCCCAGATATATCTTAATTGAGAATTTCTCAGTTAAAATTCTATGCTAAAACAACTCTCTCCCCACCCCAATGTTACGTAATAATTTCAATTGGATTGATAATCCCGAAGAGCTAAAATGGCCAAACTTCTCTCTCATACTTTGGATATATTGTCAGGAGGGACCTGTCACTGGAGAAGGATATCATGTTTGGTAAGGTGGAGGGTCAGAGAAAAAGAGGAAGACCCACAGAGAGATGGATTGGCCAAGTGGCAGCATCAATGGGCTCAAGTGTAGCAACAATTGTGAGGTTGGCCCAGGATTGGGCAGTGTTTCTTTATGCTGTACATAAGGTCACTATGATTCGGCGTTGACTCGATGGCACCTAACAACAAGAACAACAACAATACATACAAACCAAACTGGGCTCCCATGTGTTTACGTTATATGATGTTTTATAAGTTAAGTTTTAAACTAAGTAAATCTTTCTGCTTCACCTATTCTGAATTTGCTGTGTATAAGTTTCTGTTTGTATACCAAGTCGAATGCCGTGGCTAGTATTTTTCACAAGGCAGTCTAAAAATTTCCATTCTTAAGGGAAAGGACAAGTGAGAACTTGTGAGTTAAAAAATCTTAATGTTATAAAGAAGGAAGTGAATTCAGTTCAACAAAGACTTTTGTGATTTTATAATACCCTTAAAAGCAAAATATTTTCAAGAAACTTATACTAACTATTGCAAAAGGTGTTCTATCTAAGCAAAGTAATTTTGAGAGTAAAACTGGTATTCTCAGAAGAATTAAAAAAATATATTGTCTAGTCCTTATACCCCCTTGGATCGGGGAAAACATGGCCCAGAAATGTGTTTTTGTTTTACCAGAACTCTGTACAAATTCATTTATTTTGCAAACGACAGGGGAAATGGGATAAAAACCCCACACAACTATGCTGTTGCTGGGTCTGACTATAGAAAACTAGAAAATCATGAAATGCAGTGTAAAAGAGGTTTATTAGGAAAAAAATACATGCAGGGGAGATGTGCCGTACACAGCAGCTGCTCCCCAGCTCACAGTTGGATGTGTATTTATAGGGAGATTTTTTTCTATAATACACTTGTTTCTATTTCAAAAAGGAGGTGGACTTTCCTCTTTGCATATTTGCACTGTCTTGTGTCACTTCCTTCCCGCCTTTTCACACGCTGCGCACGCATCCAGACTCCATGTTGGAATCTAAGATTTCAAGATGGATTCCACTGCGGGGGAGTCTGGGGTACTTGACATAACCGGTTTTGCACCTGCGCCGAAAACTGGTCAACGGGGAACATAGTGTGTAGCGGATGGTCAACAGCCCCCACCGGATAGCTGAATAAGGAGGGAGGACTCACAAGCCCCGCTGAGTTCTGGACACACAAGCCTTTTTTCATTTTATCTTGTTTACATCCTGCCTGTCTGACAAAGAGAGACAGTCTTTTTGTCCACGTTCTGCCCTTCTGTCCTTTGTATTTGGAGATTTTCTTTTCTTTTCTTTTCTTTTTTTTAATGATTCTACTGATCTTTTTCAAATGCCACTTTCATCATTTTCCTCAGTAGTTTTCCTCCTGTTCCTTTGCCCTAACAATGTCATTGTATCAGAATGAAATCTGTTACTCAGATAGTGAAGAGGCATTCCTGTGGGCTCTGGGTGGACTGGGGTGAGCTTTAGCCTGCCCCTATGTGTGCTACAGGGTTGTATTCTTTCACCATACGTATCCAACCTGTGTACTGAGCAAATAATCCCAGAAGCTGAGTTATATGAAGAAAAATGTGGCATCAGGTTTGGAGGAAGATTCATTAACAACCTGCGATATGCAGATGATACAACCTTGCTTGCTGAAAGTGAAGAAGACTTAAAATATTTA
>NW_006408539.1:13201490-13204032 GCF_000296735.1 Chrysochloris asiatica
ACCGCCTCGATGGAACTTAACAACAACAACAAGGTATTAAAGTCCCTGTGACTGCTCCAGGACTGGCATCTGCCCTCAGCTCCTACCCCGCTGACATCTGATTCTCCTAGAACTTCAGGGCCATACTCCACCACTTTAGAGGCTATAGTCTCCCCTTCACATACTTGGAAGGGTTGAAACTGCGCCAGCAGGCAGGCTGTGATAGAGCATGACTATTATCTTTAAGGGAGGTCCCCAGGACCAGTGACAAGAGGGGAGGTACCCACAGCTGCCTGCTTATGAACACTCCCTTCTCAACCTCAATATTTCTCACTACGAAAACACGACATATAATTTTTAAATGAGTCACGAAAGAGACTGGCAGAATAAATGATCAAAACCCAATGAATGGGAGCTGACTACGAAAGAGCCTCAAAATGGTTAAGTTTTGCAAAATGAAAAAAAAACACACACACACAACTTTGAGCTAATTATAAAATCCCTTTACAAGGTTTTGAGGGAGGAGAAGAACAGTCCCCTAGGAGCAGACTGCAGAATGCCAAGATACCTTTAATGAGCTCAAGAGCAAGCTGAGAGTAGCCCCCATCTGAAAATGGCCTAATTTAAAGCCCTTTAACCTATTTGTGCATGCAAGACAGAGGCTGGGACTAAGTGCTCACCTAGACTTGGGGCAAGGTACAACTTCTAAAATGGCCTAGAGCTTACCTTTCAAAACAGTTGAATGGGACAGCCAAAAGGTGGCCAGATGCACTGCACAAAAACAGCAGAGCCCAGGACTGTAACAATTCAAAGACAAAGTAGGGGGAATAACTCATGGGAGCTCAACTAAGCACGAGAGAGCACACATCTCAAAAAATTTGCATCTATTAAGTCATCTGAAAACCAGCCACAGTCGCAATCTTCTATGACCCAGACCTCTTAGCTGAAAGCAGAGAATACAGGATGCTTTCTTGTGCTGTGTTGATTATGCAAAAGCTTTTGACTATGTGAATCATGACAGGCTATGAATAATAGCATTGCAAAGAGTTGGTATTCCAAAACATTTAGTTGTAACTGGAGAAGGAGAGAAATACTAAATGGTTTAGATTCAGGAGTAGTGTACACCAGGGTGTATTCTTTTGCCATATTTCCTAAGTGCTGTATTGTTGTTGTTAAGTGTCGTGGAGTTGGTTCCAGCTCATAGTGACCCTGCATAGGGTTTCTGAGGCTGCAAATCTTTACAGGAGCAGAATGCCTCATCTTTCTCCCATGGAACTTCTGGTAGTTTAGAACTGCTGACCTTGAGATTAGCAGCCCAACCCGTAACCACTATGCTACCAGAACTCCTTGTGAATATTCTTGAAAGATGGATGGCATGAATAGGAGCAACACTTCGAGATTAGAGGAAGACTCATTAACAACCTGCAATTTTCAGATGATAAGATCTTGCTTGTTAGATGCAAAGAGGTTACTGATGAAGATCGGAGACTGCAGTCTCCGGTATAGATTATACCTTGGTGTAAAGAGAACAAGATGCCTCACAACTGGCCTGGTAAGTGGCATTATATGAATGGATAAGACTGAATTGGTAGGAGGCTTCGTTTTGCTTGGATCCATGGTCAACAGTCATGGAAGCAGCAGACAGGAAATCAAAGGACATGTTGCATTAGGCAGAGTTCTGGTGTGGCACCATAGGATAAGCACTGGCCTTCAGGGTTGGTTTGAACCACAAGGTCGGCAGATTAGACTCACCTATGCAAGGTCACTATGAGTTGGAACTGACTAGATTGCACTTAACAACAACAACATTGCATTAGGTAGTTCTGCTGCACGAGGCCTCTTTAAAGTGTTCAGGAACACAAATATCAGTTTGGGGACTAAGATGCTCTTGAGCCAAGCCATTTTATTTTCAATAGCCTCGTATGCATGTGAAAGCTACATAGTAATCAAGGAAGACCAGAGAAGAATTGAAGCATTTGAGTTGTGGTGTGGGAGAAGGATACTGAAGGTACCGTGAACTGACTGAGGAGCAGGTATGTCTGTGTTAGAGACAGTACAGCTGGAGTTCTCCTGGAAGTCAGGATGGTGACGCTCTGTCTCTCATACTGGTTGTCATGCTTAGTGAAGGCAAAGGTCCCAATTGGCATGGTGGCATCAGCAATGGGCTCAAGAATAACAACATGGCACAGATCACCAAAAACAGCAGCTCAGAAGCTGAAGGAAATCATGGCATCAACGAATCACCAAAATGACAGCCCAGCTGCCATCCTGCAGACTCTGGCCCTAAACCTCAACGTTGGTTTGAAGTTAATCCCATGAAGTTCTCAAGAGAGCAGCTGGCTGGAGATTTCAAATATTCCAAGTAAAGTAAAATCTGCACACCTCCTAGAGATGCAAATGGACTGGAAAAACAAAGAAAAACTGTACCCTAAGAAAGACCCTGGGGAAACCTTGCTGAGAAGCTAATCTAACTTGGGGCCAGGTGTTTCTGTGCCCTGTTCAGAATCAGACTTGTCCCTAGAAGCAGACTCAAATTGAGCCCCATGAAGTGATCTATGGGAGA
>NW_006408539.1:13205857-13209389 GCF_000296735.1 Chrysochloris asiatica
AAAGTCTCTGTCAATGTATGATCTGTATTACCATTTCATACAAAAACAGCTTTTGCCTGTGGAGGCAGTTAAATAGGTAAATGGAGAACTGGAGGCTGAGGATATTGCTGAAAATGTTATTTGGGATTTCAGGTACCCTTGGTGCTATGGTTGACAGTACCCAATGCTATAACAAAGATTTCTTCATTTTCATACAGAACATGTTGTCTTAAGGTGATGCACTCATCATTGTATAAAATATGAGAAAACGTGACACCAAGATAATAAAATGACTTGGGGAGAGGGGGTCCAAATATTTACTGTTGGAATACAAGAACTGCCAATATTCCATACTTTGGGGAATGGCTCCCTAACGGGCTAGTTACTATGTCTCAATCCATAGCATAGTGAAGAGGGTCAAAAGATGGCTGGGTATGCCACCACCTGGGTGAGTGAATATTAGGGTAAGTTGAATTCTGAATTCATGCCATTCATAAAGCAGCAGAGTGTACCAAGACACAGGAACTTGGCCTAGTTCACCAGTCTCTTCCCCTCCTTTAGGTTCCTAACTGACACCCCTACTTATTATGGGAACCATAAAACTACTAATTTTACTATTTCCCCCTTGTTTAAGACCCCAAGTGAGATGAATTGGCATTGTGACATTAGCAATGGGCTCAAGCATAATAACAACATGGCACAGATCATCAAAAACACCAGCCCAGACTGAAGGAAATTATCATATCAATGAATCACCAAAATAACAGCCCAGCTTCAATCCTGCAGACTCTAGCCCTAAACCTCAACCTTGGTTTGAACATACTTACACCCAAATGAATATCTGAGAGCAGCCAGCATCATTGGGGTGGGTGATGTTTTTGCCCAACTAGCGCATGCTTTCTCTACTTTCGAAACAGTAGATGTCTGCCAACTACTCCAATAGGACATCTCCAATTTTTGACACTCAAGCCCCCTCCCCCTATTATACTAAATTGAATTAAGATTTCTTGTCCCACAGGGTCCTTGTTTAGCAGGACATAGCCAGAATAAGAGGGACAATGTCCAGTCTCCCAAGATTGACAAACTGACTACAAAGGGGGGAATTGAAACAGGCACTAAGAACCCCTAAGGTGCTAAGAGGGTTTTAGCATGGTCACAGCAAAATGTAGAAGAAGGCTCAATGGCCATATGATCATTATAATATAATGTTGTTGTTGTTATTGGTAAGTATCATCGAATCCATTCCATCCCATAGTGAACTTGTATAGGGTTTCCAAGGAGCAGCTGGTGAGCTTGAACTGCCAACCTTGCTTTCAAACAACTTTACAGTCCAGCGCATTAACCCACAGCACCACATAATATAATAGTTTTCTCTAAAATTAGTCACTGCTTCTTTAATTAGTAGCCAAGTCCTACCGCAAAGACTATTGAAAGAAGGACTATTGCAGGAATGGAAGGAAAAGACACTGTACATGTTTAATGGCCAGTGATAGCCACCACATGGACAGATTAATGGTGATGGTCAGAAACAGCTTGGCTAGGACTTGGCTCAGATATTCTGAAGGACCTTGAATAAACAGACAACAGTGAGTTCCCAAACCCAAATCTTCTGGGCCCCTGCCTACCTCATACAGAGAGTCCCTACAAAATCTCCCCTTTTTCTTGGGGAGACAGATCTGGGAAATTTCTCTCTATTCTCCTGAATACCAAGATTCCATAAACACTTTGCTCGATGCTCTGAATCCTGTCTCCAAATATTGGCTCTATCAGCAGCAGATGATAAAGAACCATTTTTCCAGGGAACATTTGGAAGTGACCAGAAATATCCTTTCCTTGGACGGGAGCCTCTTGGAAGAACTTGGCTGTTGATGAACCCTACTGTACTTACTGTTGTCCTGATTACTATGAGTGATAACAACTTGTGACCACAACAAATAGGCCTATCTTGTCTGATTTCATTTCACTCTGAACATCCCAAGTTGCTAACCTAGAAGTTTCCAGTTCAAACCTATCCAGTGGCCACGTGGAAAAAGACTTGGTGAACTGCTCTGTAAAGGTTATAGCCAAGAAAATCCAGTGGATCAAGGATGAGCCCTAGTTGTTCAGTGGTTATAATGCAGATAAGTGAAAGATCACAGGTTCGTCCCCACCAGCCACTCTGTGGGAGAAAGGTAAAGCAGACTTGGACGTCCTTTATGAGTTAGAATCGACTTGATGACAGTGGGGACACTGGTCTAGAAAGATTGTCATCTTGCTCCCCTGAGTGTAGAAAGAGAAGAAAGTGGGGGGGAAATGACCAATTTTCATCAATGAAAGTAAGGGAGTTGCAGTTGTAATGTCATGGCATGCCTTCATGAGTTAAGTAAAAGATGAATGAGCCAGGCTTGTAGTTCTGAGCTGATATCATGATGACGTTTTCTAAAAGATGGATGTCAGTCAGATGTTTGCACAGGACTACAGTTTCAGTGCATGCCATTGAGCTGTTTTCTGTAGATACGACTCTGCTTCAATGACATGCCTTTCAACAGTAAGCCACGTCTTCTCCTCAAGAAAGCAGCAGCCAGTACTTATGACCTGTCTTTAGTGTGCTGTGGTCAAACCTTCTGTCCACAGACGAACTGTAGGTCTGTTGCAAGAATGTTAAAATAGTGTGCTTTATGCAAATTATAATCTGGAACATGAAAATGTATTTGTAACAGGTTACTGAGGATTGGGAGTGTGGTGGTTCCGTATGATGATTAGCACTAGGCTGTAAACCATGAGGCCTAAGGTACAAATCAGCCAGCCACTCTGCAGGAGAAAGAGGAGGCTTTCTACTCCCAACAATTTCAAAGCTTCAGAAAACCTTGCAAATACAGGGTCGCTATGAGTATGAACCTACTTTTTGGCAATTAACAACAACAGCAACAAATGAGGATTATTCCATTAACTAGCTAATTGCTTCCAGGTGGCTCTTTAAAATTAAATGAGATTCATAATAAAGAATGTTAAGCTTTCTGCTTCATTGTTGCTAAGTGCTTTAGAGTCAGTTCTCACTAATAGCAACCTGGCCTCGGATCTCTGTGGAATGGCTGGTAGATTTGAACCACCAAACTTGCAGTTAGCATTCTAGTGTTTTTCTACAGTGCCACACCAGGACTTCTCTGCTTCACCAAGACAATAGATTTATCTCTTCTTAGATACTAAATGGGGACACTGCATGGTTTAAAATCAGGAAAAGGTGTATGCCAGGGTTGTATTCTTTCACCATACTTATTCAACCTCTATGCTGAGCAAATAATCTGAGAAGATGGATTATACGAGAAGAAGAGTGTCGCATCAGGATTTGAGGAAGACTCTTTAACAACCTGCGATATGCAGAGAACACAACCTTGTTTGCTGAAAGTGAAGAGTGCTTAAAGTACTTACTGATGAAGATCAAAGTCTCCAGCCTTCAATATGGACTGCACCTCAGTGTAAAGAAAATAAAAACCTCACAAATGGATCGATATACAACATCATGACAAAAGAGGAGAAGACTGAAGTTGTCAAATACTTTATTTTGCTTGGTTCA
>NW_006408539.1:13210229-13212563 GCF_000296735.1 Chrysochloris asiatica
GGCTGGTGAGCTTGAACCACCGACTTTGCAATTCAAACTGACCTTTCAGTCCAGCACATTATCCCACAGCACCACACCAGGATTCCATTCTAAATTTAGTGGAATGTGAAATTACTACTAAATAAATTAATGATTTTGTTGTTTTTTCCTGTAATTTTTTAAAATCACAAAAAGTAATATCTGATAAAACTTTTATATCAGGATAAGTCAAAAAGCATTGCCACGAGGGTTCCAGTTCATACATGCACAGGATTATTCCAAATTGTTCTTGTTTGTTGTTAAATGACCTTGAGTCAGTTCCGACCCTGTATAGGATTTCCAAGAGTGGCTGGTGAGCTTGAACCGCTGACCTTGCAGCTCATATTGACTACAGTCAGATAAAACATGTTTAAACATGTCTGTACAATCAGTGGATGGCTTAAATTCTCTTAGTAATATAAAAATGATTAAAAAAAAAAAAGTCCAATCTAAACAGTAGCTTTTGAGAGGATTTGTGGGCAGAAAGACCAACTCAGAAGGTTATGGTGCCCCAAAGGATTAATCTTGATAGATTTTCTTGAAGGACATGGGCCTATCACAGAGAGCTTATTATGAAGAAATTTAAAGAAAATTGAAAACGGCATTCTTGGGTGAGAAAAAAGGCCAGGAAAGATGTACGCAGGAATTTTATTTTTTCATTACGGTAATGCACCAGCTCATTCTTTGAGGGTAACAAGGACTGTCCTACAAGAATCTCATTAGGAAATTTACCCCATCTACCCTTCAGCCTGGACCTTGCCCTTTCAGACTTTCTTTGTTCCCAAATTCAAAGAACTTTTACAAAGAGCATACTTTGAGTCCCTTAAGACTGCCCAAACTGCCGTTTTGATGTGGCATAAATTGAAGAGCACAGAATTTTGGGAAAGAGTTAGAGAGATGGCAACAGTGTCTTCTGAAGCATACAGATCTAGAAGGCAGAAATGTGGGGAAACAATAGCTTTACATTTTGATATTTTTGTTTAATAAAGGTGTCTATGATTCTGTAGTAATACATTCTGACTAATTTTCAAACTAACTTTCTCATTTGTAGGGTCTTCATTTATCAAGAACTATGGACAATATTTTGAAGTATAAGTATTCCAAAACAGTTAATTGTGCTCGTGAGGAATCTGTATCTGGACCAAGAGGCAATTGTTTGAACAGAACATGGGAAAACCTCATAAACTGTACATTTTAATGCAATATTTTGACCCCTTATTATATAAAAGGAATAACATGATGTATAAATATGATGAGTTAAAAAGTATGAATGATAAGATAAAACTGGGGGAAAGAAGCAGCTACTACATTGCATGTAAATGTTAACACCGTGGCTGTAATGGAACATACAAGTTAGCTCTTATCTTCCTGGGGCTAAAGTGGAAAACAAATGTGATTACTTATAGAATTTATCTTTTTGTTTCCATAGCAACCTATGGTTATCTCTAAGACTGATCTCATTGCATTGTTTCAAATTAACTTGATCAGAGTCTGACTCCTACTATATTACGTTCCTTGAGGTTACAGGCTTTGCTTGCAGAAAGTAGTTTCCTAAAAAAAAAAAAAAAAAATTCTCTTCCCTCCTCATCCCTAAACTGGGATCCATTGACCAGAAAAAGGAAACAATTCAAGTTTTCATAGGTAATCCGGATTTCTATCTACTAAACCCATCTAGAAAGTCCTTGTGAGATATAAAGGCTCCACTCAATTACGACTCAGGCTCTGACTGGAAGATTGTGGTTCAAACCCACCCTATTGATCTGTGGGAGAAAGACCTGGCATTCTGTTCGTGTTGCCAACCAGAAGCAGGACTTGCCTCTTGTCACTGTGGTCAGTCTCAGGGGAGAGATCCAATCCAAGATTTTTCAAGAGAAAGTCAACAGCCTGGAGGACAGAGAGCTTAGCCTCTCAAGACTGTCCTGTCCATTTGGAAGAGCAGGTACATTATATAGGGTAAGTTATGTTTGGATGTATACTTAATCTATTTTAACACCAAGATGGCATTTTTAGAAAAAGAAACAATGAAGCAATAACTTCTTCAAACATTCTACCTTTAGGGAAAAGGAAACAATCAGGCACTAATCCTTCTCAAACATTCCACCTTTTTGAGATCCAAGCTGCTTAGTTCCTAGATAAGTATCTGGGCGGGCTTAAGCACAACCTGTTCTCCTTTTAGGACCATGAGGTCATCTTAGCTAATTTTCAAACTAACTTTCTCATTTGTAGGGTCTTCATTTATCAAGACCTATGGACAACATTTTGAAGTATAAGTATTCCAAAACAGTTAATTGTGCTCGTGAGGAATCTGTATCTGGA
>NW_006408539.1:13213398-13222064 GCF_000296735.1 Chrysochloris asiatica
AAGCGTGGCAACAGTACTGAGGCTGGACCAGGATTGGGCAGTGTTTTGTTCTGCTGTGCATAGGGTCGCTATGGGTCGTAACCAACTCAATGGCACATAACAACAACAACAATGACTAAACCGATTCAGTTTTATTTAAGTCAGTAGATTCATGCTATCATTCCAGTAAGAGTCAACAGCAAAGAATGACTTAACAGGCAATTCTACTCTGTTGCTTAGGGTCAATATGAATAGGAATTGACTTGATGACACCTAAAAATAGGAACAACATTGTGCAATACACTCAACCGCAACTTTACAGCAAATGCAAAAGTGAAATTCAAGTGTGTATTTTCTACTGTGAAATCTGATGTCCTTTGGAGAGTCCCAGTATGGCACTATTGGATAAGCACTGGACCACAAGGTCGGTTTGAACAACACAGTCAGTGGTTCAAACTGCTGCTCCCTGGAAGCTCTACATAGGGTCACTATGTGTTGAAACTGACTTAAAGACAATGAACACCACAACAATAATAAAAGCACATGTCAGTGGAGTTCCTTATAAGAAGCACACTTAGGGGTTGTGCATGTGTAGACTCTGACCATCCAGTTAACTCAGCATCACAACGTCACACCTGGAATCCTGGTTTGTGGATTTATAACTGTGTTCCAGATACTCCAGAATTCTACGGGGCATCAGGATCCACTAAGGAGTAAGGAAGATGTGAGACTGTTGATGTTAAGATTACTGATGGTGTTTCTAAGTTTTAAACCTAGTTTATATATTGTTCTCCATAAGATGTAATTAGGAAAAAACAAGCAAGCTAAACAAATGAGCAGTCAGTTTAGAAAATCATAGATGTGGGTGGATGAATGACTCCTAAACACAATTTGTACTTCTATTCACCTGGGGTTGGTTTGTTTGAAATATGAGAGCCTGGCCATTTAGTGCAGTCTGGGTGGTCTAAATGGTCGCTGTGCTCAGCTGCTAACTGAAATGTTGGAGGATGAGTCCTCCCAGAGATAAGTGGGAAGACTAGCCTGGCAATCTGCTTCACAAAACTCAGCCATTTGAAACCTCATGCAGCAGAGCTCTACTGTGACGTGACATCCATGGGGCTGCCATGAGTTGAAATTAAGTCAACAGCAACTGGTCCCCTTTAGTAATTCTGATTTATTAAGTGCAGGATTGTGGCATTGTGAGTCAGAATCAATTTGACAGCAGTGGGTTTGGTTTGGGTTTGACTTTGTGATGAAATGAGTTGTTTATGTGGCCTTGGTTCTGTGAAAAGAAAAGAAAAAAGCAAACACGCTTAGGAGATGTTCAACCTGAGACCTGAGGAGCTGTTAAGAGTTGCTCTTGCTATAGTTTCCCTAGTTCTTTGGAGAAACGTTTTACTTTTATATAGATGGAACCACTTGTGGTTCAGTCAGGAGATTGGTCAGTTATTCTGACCAATCATATATAAAGGTTTGAAAATCCACCCAGCAGAATTGAGCCACTTGCCTATATAAGGAGCCAGCCTCACAGAGATGACAAAGGCAAGAAGGGAAGAGAAGACAAAGAGAGTCGAGCTAAGTGCATTCAGGCAGAAGCCGTGCCAGCAGAGTTCCAAATGTTGTAATATGGGTCAAAAGCTGTAATGATGAAGATGATCAAAGTCCCTCCCCAAAGAGCCCAGCAGCATGCTTGCTGAGAAGGGGGTGGGCACAGCTAAGAGGAGGCTTGTTCTGAGGGAGCCCCAGCTGAAAGCCATGTGCAGAAGCAAGAGAGAGCTGAGAGAGGTCTGCACTGAAGAAGGGAGGAGTGTGCTCTTCATACCGAGGCAGCCTTACAGACCTTGCCTGTGCCTCCTGACACTGATTCTGAGTTGTAGCCTCTTAACTTCTTAGTTGATCCTGATCCCAAGTTGTAACCTATTAGTGTCTTAGGTTGGGTTTTCTAGAGATGCAAAACCAATGGAAGTGTGTGTGTGTGTTGAAGTACCATAAAGTTGATTCCGACCTATAGTGATATAGGGTTTCCAAGGAGCAGCTGGTGAACTTGAACCACCGATCTTGCAGTTCAAATGACTTTGCAGTCTGATGCATTAGCCCACAGCACCACACCTGGATATATATCTCTTGAGAAGATTATTATCTAGTTAATGGCTTACAATTGCAGAATCCCAGATCCCAGCAGAAGAGAGAGAGTCCCTCCCATGTGCCTATTATATTGGGAGCAGGCCACATCCCCAAAGAAGCATCCCTTCAATTGATTGGCTGCTCATAGCCACTCATCATAGAGTTAACTCTGCCTATATTCGGTTTCATCACCATGGGAATAAGCATATTTCAACTGCTGAACTTCTCGAAACCCTGGGCTGCTCAAGTTGCCACAGAACCCTAACCCTAACCCTTCCCTAAAAAGCCATACAACTGTAAGAACAGTTCATCGGTTCTGTGACATGTTGTAGTAAATGACTGGATCCAACAGAGAATGATGAGAGCTGAGGGGAGCAAGAGTGGTGAATGTTAGAGATGATGGAGTAATACAACAGCTCAGAGAAGTTGGGAATCTGGGACTTCTCCACCTCATAGGAACCGACTTTGTGCTGATTCTTATTTGTGGATTAACATGCTTAAGGGTAGAGCACAGAATCTGTTCTTCAGGGGATTCTGAAGCTCCTCAGCCAGGGAACTCTCCGCCTCAACTCTTCTGAATTATAGCTCATTTTTGTCAAGCCTTCAGTGGTAACTGGGTCAAAGAATTTAAGCTAATATTCTACATATAACGTCTAGTTAGCATGTGCTAATCATCCTAAAATATCCCATATGTGTTCTTGGTGCTAATTCTTAAGGGACACCATCACGTATATTGATCGATACAGAGCTCACCTTCCAAAAGACAAATCTACCTGAAGAAGTGGTGAGGCGTTTTGTTTGTTTTTCTTCTGTGACAAAGTTATTTATTTGGGTGTTATCTAAATTATTGTTGTTGTTATTAAGTGCTGTCAAGTCAATTCTGACTCAAAGTGACCCTTTATATAGGGTTTCTGAGGAGTGGCTGGTGGGTTTGAACCACTGATCTTGTGGTTACCAGTCTAGGGCTTATCCTACAACACCACACCAGGACTTATTTCTTACATAAATAAGAAGACAAAATACCAGAATGATTGTTGTACAGTCTGGAAATGACAACAAAATAAGTAAATAAAAAGACAAAAGATGTAAAAGTAGATAAAACTGAACTAAATGCAGGAAGCATTTTCATCTATAATTGTGTAGGTTCTTTTCAATCTAAAGTTGTATATCATTTATCACTACTGTGTATGTATATATATTCCAAATAAATATTTGAAATGTTTTGTTCTTGTCTAGGTTTAATCTTAAGATCAGTTAGTGAGTTAGTATTAAATATCCCAAATATTGGAATGTACGGAAGGTTTGAGCATTGGTGTGGATCAGACATAAATGCTGCAGATGGACGTGGTTTTATGGAATCACATAGGGAATTTTGAATTTAGAAATATGGTGCTGTAGGATAAGCACCAGGCTGGCTATCTCAAGGTTGGTTGTCCAAACCTATCAGCTTTTTCTCAGAATCCCTTGACAGGGTCACCATGAGTCAGGATGACTTGATGACACTTAACAACAATAGCTCCTAGAAATTATATGATTACATACTTGTGGCCTGTAATAAATTACCTGAAACTTTTCTAACCTTCAGCTACCTCAAACTATCCATTAACTTTCTCCTTAACCAAATGACTCTAGCATGGCACCATTGGGGCAGACCTGATTCTGGAACCAGGACGTGGACAGAAAGCCACATGCATGGGCCGTTACGACAGTTTTCCCACATGCTTCTATTGTGGGATCCATCTGGAAATTATAGACTCCATCATGGACACCAGGTGTGCACACAGCATGCGAAAGGAGAAACAAGGAAACAGCATATAGAAACGGAAATGCACAAACAGGAAAGCTTACCTGTTTTAGAAGTCTGGTGGAACAACCTTTGCTGCATATCCCCTCATTATAAAAACACTTTATCCTGTGACCATGAGGAGAGATACTGCTGTCTGTGGCATGTCTCCCTGCAGGTATTTTCCATACTCTAATAAAACTCTTTAATACAACAGTTTGTGACTTTCTAGTCTTCTGTAGCCATATGTGGTATCAACAGGATTCATGTTGGTTTTATATTGATGTTTCACTAATAATAAGAATGGTTAATGTATACTGAGCTCTTACAATGTGACAAACACTATGGATATTAAGTATACTTTATTTAATACCCACAATCACCCTGTGAGATAGAGAATATTATTCTCCTAATTTACAAAAGAGGAAGTTGTTGTTTAGACAACTTCGCTAATAAATAAAAGTACTGGGATCTGAACCTATGCAGTGACGAATTACATTTTTGATCAACTCAGGTGGACAAGATAATCACCTGAGTTGAAACTTTGAATTACTATTGGGAGAGTTGATTGAAAATTTTAAAGGAAAATGCCTAGAACATTGTTGGTGACTACCATTGTAAGTGTGACGCTATAGGTTCAGCACTGGTCTGTGAGCCACAAGGTTGGCAGTTCAAACCCACCAGCTGCTCCTTGGAATCCTATACAGGGTTGCACTTAACAACAACAATAAAATAATACTAAGAGGTCCTGGTGGTGCTGTAAAATATGTGTTGGACTCCTAACATCAAGGTTGACAGTTCAAACCCACCAGCTGCTCCACCATATAAAAATGAAGCTTTCTTCTCCCATGAAGATGTACAACCCTGGAAACCCTATACAGGTCACGATGAGTCAGAATAGACTCAATAACATTGTTTTGTTTTGTTTTTTTAGTTGATTTTTAAAAAATTTTTATGTCTTATACACAATAGTAGTAATTAGCTGAGAAGAATTTGCTTGACTGTATTTGATTTTTTTTTGTTTTTTAAGTGTATTTGATTTTTTTTTGTTTTTTAAGTGTACTTCAGCAAGATCTATGTACTACAGAGCATTCTAGTAGCTTGTTAGTTTATGGTGTTGCTCATTATTTACTTGAAAAACGTTTTAGCGCTTTGTAGAAATAAACAGAACTTCGAGTCCTGTAAAAACTTTTGATGTCAAATCTCTTTAGAATAAAACTGAAATCTTAAAATGTCTTGGGATGAATGCAGGACATTTATTATTGCATAAACTGTATGATCAATGCAATCAAACCTGGGTTTTTTAAAACAGGGTCTTCTAAAAGGAAAGAAAATGAATCATTCCAGGTGATCCAAACTACTTGAGACAGCCTTTAATGTTGAACTAATTGAGACAAATAATACTGTGTGTAGTTATACCATCAGTTATAAAGCAGATGGTAGAGCACAAGTAAAGGGCCCAGCTGACCAAGTGGACACTAATAAACTAGCCCATGTTGTTGTTGTAGTTGTTGCTAAGTGCCATAGAGTCAGCTCCGACTCTGTACAGTGATTCCAAGAACGGCTGGTGAGTTTGAACTGCTGACCTTACAGTTAGCAGGCCAGTGCTTATTTTACAGCTGTCCAGGGTAGATGTTTAATAAATATTTGTTGAAGGATGAATCAAGTATTTCACAAACATGGAACTATGTGATTTAAATTTTTCTCTACAAAACGAATATTATTAACATTATACTATTGTTCATTTAAAGAGCACGGGGATCATAGTGGATTATGAATGGGGCTGCAGCTCATATGGTCAGCAGTTCGAATCTACTAGCTGTTCCATGGGAGAAACATGAGGCTTTCTGCACCCATAAAGATTTACAGCCTCAGAAACCCTACACAGAGTTGCTATGAGTCAGAACCAACTGAGTCAGTGGTACAAAACCACCACTATCATTACCCATTTGGAGTTCTGGCGTGATGCTGTAGGATCAACGGTGGGCTGTTAGTCACAAAGTCAGCAGTTCAAACCCACCAGCCCCTCCTTGGAAACCCTATACAGGGTCACTATGAGTGGGAACCAACTTAACAGCACTTAACAACGACATTACCCATTTAGGCCTTCATAATAGTATCAATCTGGGAGAACAGTAGCGTCCTACACTGTTAGTGTAGAACAAATAGAAAACATAAAATGATAAAAAAAATTTTTTTTTTTAAAAAGAGAAGTTTATTATTATAAGACTTAAAAGAAGTTACAGTTTGGTGAGTTTGAAAGCCAAACATAATGTGCTTTAAACTTGAAGCTTTGCTGAGAGCAATGAAGGGTAGTTAGGAAGGCTTCAAAAAGTTTGTGGAAAATTTCCATTATCTTTTAATTCCATGTCTCCATGAACTTTTAAAGCCTCCTCATATATCTCTCAAGAGTGAAAGATTGAGATTATTGAGTGGTGGCTTCTACTTTTTCATCAGTCCTCACGAAGACCTGTAATGACATTTTTAGACTCTCTGACTATAGTGATATCTTCCTAAGTGATATGCAATTATTGGAAAGTCGATTAACATGATAATATAAAAATAAACATTTTATTCTGCAGAGGACTAATGAAGATAAATTGAAAAGTGGCTCTCAACTGGGTAGAAAAAGTCCTTTTCCTCAAAATAGAAAAAGTCATTAACTTTGCAGAAATATGATTGCAAAAATAGTATGGGGGTCATGTGTGACCGTCTCTAATTTCACAAGAGGGGATGAGAAACAAATTGAAATTCAGCCCAAGGCTGATTCCTATGAAGAAGAGGTCAGCCATGCTTTCTGTACCCTGGTCTGACAGGAACCATCTCTCCCAGGGCTCTCTACTTCTCCACTGGGCTCAGTAATTCATTGCAATGGTCACACAGAACTGATAGACAATACTTATGATTGTGGGGTTTATTAGGGAAGTGAACAGGATACAATTCAGAATCAAAACCAACTCAGGATACAGCAGTTCTCCAGTCAGAAATGCCTCTTTTCAGCTGTACCAAAGGCATGTCTCTTTCTTGTCCTCATTCTCTCAGTCACATGGCCCCTTGACCACTGCCTTGCTCAACCAAGTATTGCAAAAGTCCTTTAGTGCTGTGGATAAATTCCCACAGTAATCTCAGTTTTACTAGCTCCATGGGCTGATAAGCTCATAGCTCTGTCTCATGTTCTGCTCTGCTGCCTCTGGTCTCTCAGCTTCTCCCATAGGGGGTCTCAGGGTCTAAAGAATATGCTCCCTTGTGGCTCTTCTTTCTTGATGGTCATGTGATTCCTGTTCCTGATTCTGAGATGGTTCATTTAAAACCTAGCAGAATGGCAAAACGGACCAATCCCCATGTTAGAGTTTCAGACACCCTATTTGAAATGTCTCACTCAATCATTTGGTGAGAGTTATAAAGACTATGGCTAAAAGAGATGGAGTAAATAATTCCCTGTACAACAATTGCTGTTAAGTGCTGTCAAGTCGGTTTCAACTTACAGTGAGGTTTCTGAAGAGTGACTGGTAAGTTTGAACTGCCAACTTTGTAGTTCAAACTGACTTTGCAGTTTAGTGCATTATCCTGTAGCACCATACCACAATAATGATGGAGAAAACAGGCCATAAATAACTTCTATTTGACTTAGATTGCTATGCCATCCTCTTTGTTCTCCTAGATAAGGTGATCTAAGAGTGACAGCAAGAATTCTGCACAAATTTTGCTACACAACTTAGACTATAGCTGTTAGGTCCAGTTGCAGCAAGGCAGAGAAGAAAGAGGAAGTAATCCTCAGTGGTCTCCCATACCCTGTTTCTGGGCACTCTTTGACAATCTGTCATTTTCTTGATCTGTTTCCCCCTGCTTTAAAGCTGACTCTCTGATTAACTCTGGCATCATAAAAGGGCTTTAATCAGATGATTGGCTTTGATCTGAATGCAGGTCCACTCTTAAAGCCATCAAACTTGGATTTTGTTAAAGTTAGTATTTTCCCATCTGTGTGCTTTAATGTACAGAAAGTTTGATTGGAACAAATAAGTCTGGACTCTGGTGTGAGATCTGCTGTAAACTGTGTCACCTTAGATGGTACCCTTCATTTCTTTGACCATGAGGGCGTCTATTTGTCTAAATACTTAGTTTGACTATGATTTCCAAAAGTATAATTTAGTTCTTTCATCTTAAGCTCTGGCGATCTGTGGAGCAGAAGTCCACTGCCAAGAAGGAAAGCAAAAAGCTCCTATTCCACAGGAAACGGTTTAAGAGGCATCCTTCCTGAGATGCTCTTCATTCCAGGTTGAGGTCCACGTGCCTGGTGGGTGTATGTCCTTCTGCTAACTACTTGGCCCACAGCTTGGGTTTTGTCCCTGGTGTTTTTTTTTACTTTGACATGCCTGGACTTGGTCTATTTTCTGGAATTGGCTTCCTCATATTATTTTTGATTATCTTGCCTCATAGTTCCAGTCCAAGCTTTTAATTGGAGCCCATGGCTAAGCCTCTAAAGAAGAGCAACTATATTCACTAGTTTGTAGGAGGAAAGTTTCAAATTAAATCTTGTAGCAATTTATAGATCTTAATTGGATAGAACTTGGAGTAACATTACATAGGTTTTTTGTCCGTGGATACATTTCCTGGGGAGCTAACTTTTTTTTTTTTTTCCCTGCACAATTATCATTCCTTAATGATTCCACTTAAATAGTCCTGCTTAGAGAAAATAAAAGTTAATTTTTGGTGTCTTCTCTCACTGGTGACTGAAGTTTACTCAGTTTTTGCTTCAAACTCAGGTAGTTTTTTTTTTTTT
>NW_006408539.1:13223958-13232592 GCF_000296735.1 Chrysochloris asiatica
TCAGTTGTACGTAAACTTAATAGTGGCTTATTGTTACTGGGCACATTGGCACTTGTAACTGCTTCAATTTAAGATGAAAGATTTTCTGATAATAAAGTTTTTCTAAGAAATAAGCAAGAAAGAGATGAGGAGAGAAACATAGCTTCAACAGCCCGCAGGTTTATTGAGAATAAACCTGGGAGTGGGAACTCAAAGTCAAGAGACACAGAGAGGTCCCGTCCCTTACAGACTGGCGTAGTTAAGGCCATGCAGTCCGGGGTATAGCAGTGGGAGGCTCTGGGAGGGTTTTGGTGGGCTTTTAGAGGGTGGAATTATGGAGATGTTCCAGAAACCGGAAACTACTGGGGAGAAGGCCTCTTGGTTTAACAAAGACTTTCAGGAGATTGAAGCTGAAGCAGGACTTTATTTGGCACCATTTTGGGGGCAGCTGCAGCACCATTTTGTTGATCAGGAGCAGGGTCCTTCAATTTTTAATTATTATCATATCTCTCAATAGAAGAATCAGTCCTTACCATCTAATTTATTAAAGGTCTTTCTTTAAAATCAAACCCTAAGAGAATAGCTAAGTTTTAAGTTTTGAGGATAAGGAAACTTCTATCAATTCAGATCATTATTCTAAGCAGTACAACTTGTAATTTCCTGTTCTGAGAGAAACACTCAAAACACAAGCAGTTGCAGAAGTTGTTAAGACTTCACCAGTGAACCGTGGTCAGGTGGTTTTGGTGGTATTCAAATCATGGTTGAGAGAGTCTTTTGACTTGCGTATCATGTACTGCATTTGGTATGTGCATGCATTTTGATTTCAAAACTAGACAGAATAAGAAAATACACACTTTTCAGGGGAAAGATTTGACTGTCCTTGAGGTGCCTCAGATTTCGTTGACTTTGAAAGGAAATCACAGCAGCTTCCTGATGTCCTTAGCAGCCATCAAGTCGATTCTAACTCATGGAGCCCCCATGTATGCAAACTAGGGGTTCAAGCCATTCTACAGGGATTTCAAGCTCCTATACTTTTTGGAAGGAGCTCTCTAGGACTGTCTTTCAAGCACCTCTCAATGGTTTTAAACTGCCAAAATTTCAACTAGTGATCAAGTAGATGCTTAAACTCCATTATCCCCAAACACTTGTCTAAAGAATATACAACACACAGCCACCAGCCAAGTAATTGAATATGAGCTTTGTAGTTCAGCAAACCATATAAATATTGTCTTCTCTATTGACTAATGATGTACCTTTGAGAATGATATTTGACCTTTCTGAGTTCCAGATATCTTAGCAGTGAAAACAGGATAATAGGTCTCCTATGCGTATGAAAGTTGGACAATGAATAAAGAAGACTGTAGAAGAACGGACGCATTTGAGTTATGGTGTTGGAGGAGACTATTCAAAGTACCATGAACTGCCAGAAGAACAAACAAATCTGTATCAAAAGAAGTACACAGCCAGAGTACTCCTTAGAAACCAGAATGGCCCGACTTTGTCTCTCATATTTTGGACTTATTATCAGGAGGGACCAGTCTCTGAAGAAGGATATCATGCTTGGTAAAGTATAGGGTCATCAAAAGAGAGGAAGACCCCCCAATAAGATGGATTGGCACAGCATCAGCAGCAATGGGTTGAAGCATAGTAATGATTGTGAGATAGGCATAGAATTGGGGCAGTGTTTTGCTCTGTTTTGCATAAGGTCATTATGAGTCTAACTTCATAGCGCCTAACAACAACTACATCATAAGGTTGTTGTGTCTGATGTCTTTAGGTGTTCCAAATGGTTAAGTGCTCAAAAATTAACCAAAAGATTGGAGGTTAAAATCCACCCACAGACAACTCAGAAAAAAAGGCCAGGAGACATGTTTCTGAGAGGTGAAACCTTGCACACCTTCTGAAGCATAAATCTGCTCAGCACACATGGACTCACCAGGAGGAGGAATCATTTTGATGGCAACTGGCAGCATCTTTTAGCACCCTGCAAATAAGAGTCATGGTTATTGTATTCTTAGAAACTCTGATTTAAAAGTATGGTACTACTTTACAAGGAAAACTCAATCTAATTATCCTGTATTAGGAGAATGATCCAAGCCTGCTGTGAAGCAATAAACTGAGCGTAAGGTCCAGCAGAGTTAATCATCACCTTTAGACAATTTTCTTCCTTATTAGAAGTTCTAGTCCCAGGATCTCCTGGGAGGCATCTGAGGCAAAGTCTGAGGGTAGAGACTCATCAATTGACTTGACCTTGAAGGTACAGTTAAAAATCCAACGATGCTTATTTTCTTTGTTTTTCAAATATTTAGAATTATAATTTAATGACTGTTTATAAGCAACTGACTGGAATGCAATAACTGTGCCCTGAGCAGTTTCTGATCCTATATTGTAAGGGTTAATTTTCCTTATAAACCCCATAACTATGTGTCTGAGTTCTGTGTGGCCATTGCAATGAATTATCAAGCCAAACTAAGGAGTAGAGAGGTTGTGGGAGGAATGCTTGGTGCTCTGTGTTTTGCACCTTCATCTATAAAATTAGCTTTTCCTATGACTAGCAGAGGTGATGTGGGCCCTGGTCCTGTCAGAATGGGCCACCAGCTTCTCTGGGACCCATATACACTACAGTGGTGGCCTCTTCATCATCTTCACACACAGAAGTTTGCTGAACTCAAGTTTTTAAGTAAATAATTTTAAAGAGGAAAAAATGTGCCCAGAATATTGCTAGAATATCCTTACTAACAGTATTTAAGGAAAAACAGACAAGCATTATTAACTAAATAGATGAAGAATCATGTTTGAACCCCTAACATAACTATGCTGTTGAGTGCCATCAAGTCAGTTCTGACTCAAAGCTACCCTGTGCAAGGTTTCTGAACAATAGCTGGTGGGTTTGAACTGTCAATCTTGTGGTTCACAGTCCAGTGTTGATCTGAAAGTGCCACACCAGGAGTCCAGTTCTTATCCTACAGTTATGATAACAAGTAGTTTGGAAAACATCTGGAAGGCACAGTAGGCAATAATTGTAAAGTTTCATAGTGTCTTTTGAGCACGGGTCATACTTGGAATACTCTAGATGCATCATTCTATATATCTCCATTGAGTTGAGGTTGAATAAACTCAAAGACTCCTTGGATGAAAGTTAGTACCAGAATCACAAAGTTAACTTGATATACTTTAATGTGAAAACGGTAAACAGGTTTTTTCCTCATCTTTATGTGTAACTCTGTGTTGTCATTTTGGAAATACCTATGGCAATTTTTGACCATAAACATTAACTTAATGCATTTATCAGAAAGATTTCAGCAAATAAATGTTGTTTCAGGAAATCAAACATTTATGGATGTGTTTATTTGGCTCTGGACTATGATGAATGTGAAGGTTTTATGATCTAGGTTGATTCTCAGAGGGTGGTGCTTTTGTTTCAGTGGGGAGGGGGTACAAACTTTTTAAGAATAAGTGCAATCTGCTGTTGTAGCAATACATCATTGTGAAGTGCTAGAATAACGGAAGTAAAATGCAAATAATGTCAACTTAAATATATAAATTGAGTTGTTGAGAGGATATGAGTAAATAGAAATCTATAGTCAACATCATTAGCTAAAATCTATGTGTAGAAGTAAACTGGTAAGGACCTGGAAACCATTTACTGCATCCTGTGTCTCAATTCTGCATATTCAGCAACTAAGAAACTTTATTCTAAGGTATAGCTGAGGGTCTGGGTAAGGCTTTATTATTTGTAACGTGTTTCTTGCTTGCTGACTCCTCAGAAGAAGTAAGCCCAGGAAAACCCTGAGTGGTTCTACCTGAATTAGAACATTTGCTTATCTGAACAGGTCACTTCTTTTCCCTTAAGACTTTATGTAGGTACCTTCTATGAGTATATCAAAGGATTCCTGGTGTGGCGCTGTGGGTTAATGCGCTGGACTGCAAAGCTGTTTGAACTGCAAGGTCAGCAGTTCAAGCTCACCAGCTGCTCCTCGGAAATCCTATACAGGGTTGCTATGCACTGGAACGTACTTGATGACACTTAACAACAGCAATGACAGTACTGGTGATAGTTCATGAGAGGAAATCAAAACTGTGTTCATTTAATCTCTGAAAATTAAGTAGGCCTGTGTCCTTGAGCAATTCCATTTCAATGCAAATAAGATTCCTTAGCTGCAAAGCATGGATGATACCATTGTCAGAGGCTGTTTTCAAAGATTAAATGAGATTACTCTTGGTAAATAATTAAATGGAATTAATTCACTTATTTTGTTTGGGTCCTGTTTGGATTCTGTGGTGCTATAGTTTAAGCACTTGACCACAAGGTCGGTTTGAACTACAAGGTTGGCAGTTCAAACTCACCAGTCCCTCCTTGGAAATCCTATACATGATCCTTCTGAGTTGGACCTGACTCAATGGCACTTAACAGCAACAACAACATAAATTGTATTAATTTTCAGTACAAGAGTTAATTAAATATCCTTAAGATCCCTTATGGAATCCAAAGATTCCAAGGCTTATGTCTGAATCTAATTTTGTTCTGGTGAAATGTATTACCTGCTTTGTTTTTTTTTTAAATAAAATCATACTAATTAATTCCCGGTTTAAGATGATAGAAAGCTAGTTAAACATGTTTCCCCATTTTTAATTTTATTATGACATGTGTATAAAAGCACATACAAAAATGATGCAAGGGAACTTTTGCTTTAATCATGATGGAATGATTAGTAGTAGATTAATGCTATTGCCATAATTTCTATTTAAAAAAAAAAAACAGACAAAATAAATAAGACAATGTTTTATAGGATTTGGGCAGCAAACAAAGCCTTACTGTGATGCTGGAGTGAAGAGAAAGTCACCATGTGAGTCTCCATGATCAGCCCAGCTCCCTGTGAGTGGATGGTTTCCTGACTGGGAGCAGAAAGCTGTAACAAAGCACACTATCTGATCCAATGAGGCAACAATTCAATTGCAGGGCTACGGAAGCAGCTGAAATCTAGGAGATATGGTATCACAGAAGAAAACCAACACAGAGGAAATAAACCAGAAATCTTATAAGATTACCTCGTGAGTCTTGACCTGGAGGTTGGGCAGTGCATATACAGAGAGACTGCTAGATTTTACCAGAGAATGGATGCTGAAGGGAAAGAGAGGACCAGAAATGCCAACATCCAGCAATGCTGAGAGATAAGGGAGTTTGAATCCAATCAGAAGATAAAGACTTTGTTAACACCTTTGGAAATCCATCTGAGGCAACAGAAAGGCTACCCATTAGAAGTAAAAACCAACCCTTACAAAGAGCATAACCCAACTGAAAATAAAGCGACAATGAAGACAGACTATAGAACTTCCAATAAGTTAGAGTCTTGGAAAACACCTTAACTTCCACAGATTCATCCTAATGAAACCTAACAAAAAGCCAGCCAGCAATTGAATGCCTTCTGGAGCAAATTAAAACACTTCAGAGAAAGTGAGCAGAATCCAGAATCTACAGTATACTGTCCATAATATTCTGCACAAAATATAAATAGCTAGATGTGTAAACAAACAGAAATATGTAAACTACAGTCAAGACAAAAGCAGTTAATAGTCATTAAATACAAGATGACCATCTTAATATGTTAAAGACATCAAAGAAAAAATGTCGTGAGTGAAAAGATAGTAAATACCAGCAGAAAAATAAAAACTACACATAATGAAAATTTAAAACTAAAAATATACAAACTGAAATTTAAAACAACATGTTGAAGATGTCAGAAGAGAGTATTTGAAAAGATATCAATACAAAGCATGTAATCTGAAAAACAGAGAATAAAGATTGAAGAACAGTGAACAGTCTTAGTACCGATAGGACAGTATCACCTAGTCTAATGCATATATGGAGTCCTGGTGTGGATCTGTAGGATAAGCACTGGACTGCAAGTTCAGTTTGAATAGTAAGGTTGGTGGTTCCCTTACCCGACACTCCTTGGGAACCCTATACAGGTTAGCTATGAGTCAGAACCAATTTACTAACAGCAATGCATATGTAATTGTGGACCCAAAAAGAGAAGAGATCAAGGAACAGAAGTAAAATTGAAATGGAAAACATATGGTCAAATATCTCACAAATCTGATGGTAAATTGATGCAAATAATAATAAGAAAAATAAAACAAATGACAAACCCTAATTATGATATTGGCTGAAAGCAGAGAATATCAGAAAGATGTTTACCTGTGCTTTATTGACTACGCAAAGACCTTCGATTGTGTGGATCATGACAAGCTATGGACAACATTGAGAAGTATGAGTATTCCAGAACACTTAATTGTACTTCTAAGAAATCTGTACCTAGACCAAGAAGCAGTTGTTCGAACAGAACACGGGAACACTGAATGTTTTAAAATTGGGAAAGGTGTGAGACAGGATTGTATTCTTTCACCATACTTATTCAACCTGTATGCTGAGCAAGTAATACGAGAAGCTGGGTTCTATGAAGAAAAACGTGGCATCAGGATTGGAGGAAGACTCATTAACAACCTGCGATATGCAGATGATACGACCTTGATCGCTGAAAGTGAAGAGGACTTGAAACATTTACTTATGAAGATTAAAGAGCACAGCCTTCGATATGGATTACATCTCAATGTCAAGAAAACAAAAATCCTCACCACTGGACCAATAAACAACATTCTTATCAATGGAGAAAAGATTGAAGTTGTCAAGGACTTCATTCTTCTTGGATCAACTATCAACACTCGCGGAAGTAGCAGTCAAGAGATCAGACGACGTATTGCACTGGGCAAATCTGCTGCACAGGAACTTTTTAAAGTGTTGAAGAGCAGAGATGTCAGCTTGAGGACTAGGGTGCGCCTGACCCAGGCCATTATGTTTTCAATAGCCTCATATGGATGTGAAAGCTGGACAGTGAATAAGGAGGATCATGAAAGAATTGATGCCTTTGAGTTGTGGTGTTGGAGGAGAATACTGAAAGTGCCATGGACTGCCAAAAGAACCAATAGATCTGTTTTGGAAGAAGTGCAGCCAGAGTGCTCCTTGGAGGCCAGGATGGCTAAACTTCGTCTCTCCTACTTTGAACATATTGTCCAGAGGAAACAATCGTTGGAGAAGGATGTCATGCTGGGTAGGGTGGAGGGTCAGAGAAAAAGAGGAAGACCCCCAAAGAGATGGATCAGCCAGGTGGCATCATTGATGGACTCAGGTGTGGCGGCGGTAGTGAGGTTGGCCCAGGATCGAACATTGTTTCGTTCTGCTGTGCATGGGGTCGCTATGAGTCGGTTCCGACTCGATGGCCCCTGACAACAACAACAACAACAATTATGTACACTATAGTCAAACTCTGAAAAGAGAGACAGAGAAACAGATAATTTAGAAATCAGCCAGAGAAAAATTATATGTTTAATACCGATGAATAGTAATTTTAATGATGCATAATGTCATTAAAAACAAAAGAGGCTAAGAAAATAATGAAATGCAATATTTAATGCACTAAATGAAAAAAGCAAAAATTGCAATTCAGGATTCTGCATGTAGAATTTTTATTCCAAACCCAAAGCCAATTTCAGACCAATAACTGGTGAGAAAATTTGTCAACAGCTAAGCAATATGAATACACAATGACAATGAAGCCTAAACTTTATTTTTTCAACAGTTAAAGAGTTCACTGTGTGTCATGGCAAATTTTAGCAGATGAGAAGAGATGATAAAATAGAAATTTTTATTTCATTATCCTTTTTACAAATGAAAATGTGTTCAGGACTGAAGTGGTCAGCTTTTCATGATTTATTAACACTCTTCCATGTTTACTCTTTGTATTTATTTGCCAATGGGAAAAATTTAAAGATTTATTAGCTCCAATTTTCATATGAAAAAACTAGCAAGCTGAGTTCAGATACCTTTCAACATTTTAAAATCAGAGGTTGAAAGTAATTGTTGATAGTCAGACTTGAAAGTTTTTCAAAAGTGGAAAAAAAGATTTCATGATTTCTTCAGAAGTCCTTTTTTCCCTATTTTTGTTTTATACACACTTTTGATAATTCAGTTTTATAGTAGAAATGTAGGTGACTATGAACAGCATAAAGTCCTACCGTGTTGCTATAGGACAAGCCCTGGATTGCTAATCACAATGTTAGCAGTTCAAACCCACCAACTGCTCCTTGGAAACCCTATACAGGGTCGCTATGAATCAAAACTGAATCGACGGCACACAACAATAACAACATGAACATGGACAGCAAGGCTCAGTATTTCCTTCCTTCTTCTTAAGCCATTTCCAGTTCTCTGGACAGAACGAGTCTATCCTGTACATGTACTTGGGTAGCAACAGCCTCTACAACATCTGGGTGTGTTTACCTTGCTACACCTCATCACCGCACCCCGGATCCATAGCTTTGTGGAACCTTAGATGCCAATCAGTGTAGTTCTTCTTAACAGAGTTGGAGTATGAATTTCTCATGGCCTCTCAGCCATGGTATCTTAACTGTCAGTCACAGAAGTGTTTCCTTGGCCAATTTTGGATTTCTGCCTGGATAGGCTTACTTGCCACCACTCGTCTGTCAGTTTGTCATACTGTGGTGGCTTGTGAGTTTCTGTGATTCTGAAATCTATGCCACTGGTATTTTAAATACCAGCAGGACTTCATTCTTCTTGGATCAACTATCAACACTCAC
>NW_006408539.1:13236332-13245049 GCF_000296735.1 Chrysochloris asiatica
TTCTTTGTATAAGTCCTTTGTTTCTCTGGTTACATTTATTCCTAGATATTTCATCCTTTGGGTGGCTATTGTAAATGGTATTGCTTTCCTAATGTCTTTTTCAATGCTGTTGTTTTCGGTATAGAGAAATCCAACTAATTTCTGTATGTTGATGTTATGCGCTGCTACTTTGCTGAATCTGCTTGCATGTGACTCTTGACAGCCCAAGCTTTGGAGTTCATTACTGCCACAGTACTGTCTACCGCACCATAATTTTTCATTATTTTAGATCCAAATCATGGTAGTGAGCAGTCCTCAGCATTTTATAGCTGAAACAGCCCTGGAGCCCCATTGGTTAGGCCTGGCTCCTCCACATAGATTGCTGTTGTTCTTTCTTCATTCTTACATCACAGCAATTCCAGGAACACTGCCTTATTCTGAGGTCTGCAGACTGATCCTGTGTGATTTCACTGCTTCCGCCTTCCACAGTGAGGTAAACTTTCCTCCATGGACTGTTCACTGACTTCCCTGGGAAACAGCATCTCCTTCAGAGTTTCGCTTTTGTAATTTCCACAGTCAGCACCATCTGTTTTCTTCAGAGGGGGACCAACACACCACAGCTTTTTGGAGGGTCTTGAACAGGACTAAGGAGTCCTAGTGGCACAGTAGTTACAAAACTGGTTAGTGATTCTAACCCACCATACACTCTTCAAAGAGGAAGATTACAGCCATGGAAACTCTACTGGGCGGTTCTACGCCATCTGAAATGATCTCTATGAATCAGAACTGAATCACAACAATGGATCAGATTGGGGTTTAATTATGATTAGAAAATCTCTTCCTAGCTGTTACTGCAATATTGAACCCTCTGAGCCAGCCACAGATGGTTTCTCTGGAAAAGATGGGACATATCTCTTACCTCATGAAGATACTCGTCTTGTAAAAAATATATACACATAGCAACCCTTTCAGATGGAGTAGAACTTCTCCATGTGTGAGTCCTGGTGTGGCGCTATAGGATAAGCACTCGACCATAAGGTCAGTTTGAACTGCAGGGTCGATGGTTCAAACTCATCAGCCACTCCTTAGAAACCTTATTCAGGATTGCTGTGAATTAGAACTGACTCAGTGGCACTTAACAACGACAACAACTAGACTGGACTGCTGCAAATTTGGATAATGCACTGGACTTCAAAGTTAGTTTGAATCACAAAGTCGGCAGTTCAAACTTACCAGCAGCATCTCAGAAACCCTATACAGGGTCATTATGAGTTGGAACTGATTCGACAGCACTTAACAATAATATATATATATGGAGCTCTGGTAGCGTAGTGGTTACGAATCGGGCTGCGAACCATAAGGTCAGCAGTTCGAAACTACCAGCTGCTCCGCGGGAGAAAGATGAGGCTTTCTACTCCCGTAAGGTTTTACATCTTCGGAAACCCTGTACAGGGTCGCTATGGGTCGGAACCGACTCGAAGGCACTTAACAACAACAACAACATATATATATAACTTTATAGTAACAAATTAAACAGAAGCAAAAGTTTAAAAGATTTAAGACATACCCCTGGACATATCTAGTATCTAGGACAAAAATTTTAATTTTTCAGGCAAACACAATTAGAAGTTGGTAAGTAATGGACAGCTAACCACAAAGTCATCAGTTCAAACCTACCAGCAGCTCTTTTGGAGAAAGATGAGGCTTTCTGTTCCTTCAGAGGAGCTATGGTAGTGTAGTGGTTATGAGTCAGGCTCCTAACCTCAAGGTCAGCATTTCGAAACTACCAGTTGTCCCATGGGAAGAAGATGAGGCTTTCTGCTCCTGCAAAGATTTACAGCCTCGGAAGCCCTATGAAGGGTCACTATGAGTTGGAATCAACTCCACAGCACATCACCACCACCACCACCACCAAAGATGCACAGCCAAAGAAACGCTATACAGGGTTGCTACGAGCTGGAATTGACTTGATGGCAGTGATTTTTTACAGAATGTTTTGAATAATAAATTATATTTTTAAAGTGTCTTGTGGTCAGAGTTCTCCACTCTGGTATATCTCCTTCAGTCACAAAGCACTCCTGATAAACATAGATCCCACCATCTGCCCCTCAGGCATGGCTGTTCCAGGAGAAATCAGAGATGCCCTATCAGGAGCAGAGCCCTATAACACCCTCTCCCTGAAATCACATGGAAAGTCGAGGTTCATATTACTAGACCCCAGAGTTGCAATAAATACCTTGACCCATTTTCTTTTTTGTTTGTTCCACCATTAAGTGGTTGGTGTGGCACTGGAGGATAATCAGTGGACTACAAGGTCAATTTGAACTGAAAGGTAGCCTGTTCAAACCCACCAGTCACCCCTCAGAAATCCTACACAGAGTAGCTTTGAGTTGGAACTGATTCGACGGCACTTAGTAACCCAAACAAATAGCAAGCTAGAGTTGGCCAGTGGACTACATGGCAGACTTCTACATTGGGCACAAATTTATTGTGTATTTAAACAGGGATAGATTATCCAATAAGAGCTAAACAGGGGCTTACTAATGCTTATTTACTAATCTGTAGTGAATAATTACACATTTTTTCTCCACATCAAAGAATCTGCTTTTAGACATCTGTGTCTCAGAACTTTCCTGTGATTTCAAAGCCTCTTTTCAAGTTTACCTTCTGCAACAGGGCCTGAGTACCTAGTCAAGCAAGGTGAGTATACGAGCTTACTTGTGCTTGCTTACTGATCTGCAGTGAACAGCTTCACATCTGTGCTGAAAAACACGTGAAAGTACACACTATAGATGAGTAAACACAACTAAACACATATTTAGCTTGCTTACTGATAAACTCCACCTCTACTTTCAAATCGTGGACCATGTGTGCTAAAGAGCCCACATCTCTTATTTATTTATTTATTTTTGTTCCCAAGTTTTATTCAAAGATTTATACAATATATTCTAAGTAAGTGAGTTTTAATCCTCATCTTCTACCTCTTCATCGTGGTTAATCTGGAAGTAACGTAATTCATAACTTTATTTGCTGCTAGTAACTACGCACAACCAATCACATAGATTCTTCTTCAAATATTTTTGGTGAGATATTTCAAATACCTTTTGGGAAAAGGTACCTCAGAGATCACAGTAATCTTGCTCTTGCTTCTTTCAATGTTTACTACCCCTTCACGAAGATGACCAGTTTTCCCACTGACTTTGGTTCTTTCTTGAAGAAACTGCTCAAAATTGGCAGCATCCATGATTCCATCTTCTACAGGGTGGGTGCAGTCAAGGGTGAACTTCAGAACCTACTTCTTTTTTTGACCCTCTTTGCCACAAACTTTTTCACAGGTGCCATGGTGTCATCGGAGGCAGAAAGGAGGCCCACATCTCTTTTATGTGTGGAAAAAGAAATCCATATCTGTATTCAGTGGAAACTCTGTCTCAATCTCTCAATATTTCAAACACCCAAACACTGTGCCCAGGGCCCTAGAGGGGCTAGGTTTCAGCTATTTCTAGTAGGATTCTATTATAATGCTTTTATAACCTGTATGTCATTTTAAAACTGGTTTAATATTACTCCTGCAGGGAAGCAAGTGAATTTGGAACAAGGAAGAGGGAGGCAGAAAAAAAGGATATACTTTAAATTTTCTCAAAGAAATCACAAATATGTGGTACAATGAAGCACAGGAATTCCTAGTGAGCAATACAGGAAAGGAAATAAAATGTCTGGATGAACAGAATCTCTTGTTGACATTTTGAAATTCTTAAAACATGTGTATAATTTCCAAATTAAGTTTTATAAATTTTCTGAGAAGCTAACATGGGTTATCCAGTATAAGATTATTAACTATTTTATAAGAGCTCAGCAAACCTGGACTGGTACACCCATACTTTTTATTAACACTTCTGGAACCCTTAAGTACTAAGCACAAACAACTAAAAAAAGGGAAAAACTGTATTTTTTGGTAGAAAAATGAGCTCTTCTAAGAGAAAAGTGATTGGTGAGTTGGTACAATTAATTCAGAGACTTGTTTTTCTAAAGTGAGAGTGCGGAAAATAATTGCTTACTTTATCAAGAATAAGACTCACAGCCACTAATTTTTATAGCTTCAGATCAGATTACTGAAAGTCAAAAAGCTGACTGAAAGGAAGAAACCCTCCAGTTCACAAACCTCACCATCAGTCTTCCTTCTTTCAATATTCAGATATTGCCTTTGGTGGAAATGGAAGATGCTTATAATTTAAAATAATTAAAGGTATTCTCTTCATGGGATTTCCACTAAGAGCTTCAAGTGAGATGGACTAAAGGCTACTTTGTCACTGACATTGTTGTTGTTGTTAAGTGCCATGGAGTCAGTTCCAACCCATAGCAATCTTGTGTAGGGTTTCCAATGAGCAGCTGGTGGGCTTGAGCCAACTACCTTGCCATTCAAACTGACTTTGTAGTCCAGCACATTACCCACTGTGCCATACTCATTGACATTAGGCAGCTAATAAATCACGCACCCAGAAAGAAGGTGTATATTTCAAATACTGCTATCTGCTGCTTCTAGTGTTGCAGAAATCAAAATTCTTAGCAGTGGTTAAAAATGCAGGCAGTCAGCAGTGGGTGTGTTACTGGAATGGGATATTACCCTGATGCTATGCTCTGTTAATGCATAGATGCTATTTCCTGGAATTGGGTAAATGCTACATATTTGCTGCCTGTGTCTCTGGTCTTGTGGGGGTATCATCATGTGGTGTTTCCCGAAATTCAATCTTAGAGCGATCCATTTCACCACATTAGAGTGACAAATAGTTTCTGCTCCATCTCAGTCTACTGCCTTATCCAAGTGCACTGCCAAATGGCGATATGCTCCGTTTATGAATAGAGCCTCTCTTCTAAGCCATTAACCAAAAAGAAAAATGGCTGAAATCTGAGAGCAGCGCCATTCACTCACTTTATGAAGGTTTAGGGTCCTGTAAACACCCATCAGTTTTCCTTATAATAAAAATAATTGTAAGTTGTACCAAGGCAAGATGATCTGTGCTTTTATATCCTCTCACAGAGCCATCAATTTCTTTAACCTTTTGAGGTGGTCCTACTTTAAGGATAAACAATCCAGGTACCCACAAATGATTTCAAAGAATGAATGGTCTGACTGCATATGAGCCAAAACTCTGACCACTAATCCTATGTGCATAACCATTTCTTTTCCAGGACACACTGCTGGACCAGTACGTTGGGAATATATTCCTCATTTTAGAATGTGGACATCAAAATGCACCCACTGCCATCAGGCCAGTTCGGACTCACAGTGACCTGTTAACAGACCAGAATGATTCCGTAGCGTGTCTGAGGCTGTGGACAACCTTATCTTTCTCCCACATGGGCATTATAGTGCTTTGGAATTAATCAGATGAGGGTTTTAAAATCAAGTTCCATTGCTTACAAAATACGGGAATAACTTCATTTTCTTTGAGCTTTATCTTTAAAGTGGACATAGTGGTACCATTCTTGCCAGGTTGTTTTAAAGCTACATCATAAATCTTGGAAAGATATGCTCCTCCAAGTAGTGATGGAAATTAGACAATACACTGGTGCATCTGTAGCAACATGACAAGTGTGGCCATGCACCTGAGTTTGTCACTACTGGCCATCTCCTCTTCTCTACATTGGCTGATGGCTGATATACAAGTACATAGCATATTACAATTACTAGAATGGAAAATATTGAGTTCTGACTGTCTGCCAAGCATTACTAAAGGCTTTCAGAAAGCACCTGTACTGACTTTTCAGGACTTTGCTGTAGAATTGTTGTTACTATTAAGTACCATTGATTTGGTTCTGACCCACAGCAACCCTGTGTAAGGTTTCCAAGGAGTGGCTGGAGAACTTGAGCTGCTGACCCTAAGAAATAAAACCGACTTTGCAGTCCAGTGTACTAACCCATAGTGCCACACCAGGACTCCTACATAATTCACAGTTAAGTGAGCCTTCACTATCCTTGTGAAAGAGCTAATGTTCATTTCTCTGTCATCTTCAACTTGCCTGCATGCCTAGGGAAGACCCTGAAAAAATCCTGGGAAGGTGGAAGATGCAGGTTCCATAGAGAATCTCATAAATAGAGTTTATTTTGTTGTTGTTGTTGTTATAACTTTTTATTTTGAATTGGGTGGAAGTTCACAGAGCAGATAATAAGTTTCACATTCAATAGTGCATACACATTTTGTTTCATCTCATTGATTATAATCCCTTAATGCAACATCAATTATTTAACTTCCTGCTTCTATTCCTCATTTCCTAACTCTTCCAAATATTGTCCTTGGATATATGTTGCCCTTTTAATCTCATATGGTTGATAGTTCCAAGATATTCATACCTCACTAGTGTTATTGTTTGCCTTATAGACCTGTCAATTGTTTGGCTGAAAATTGAGCAACTGGGGTAAGTTCAGTTATATATCTGAAGGATGACTAAGGGCAATAGTGTTGAGGGTTTCACCTGTCTCTATCCGAGTAGTGTGGCGCTGAGGGTTAATGTGTTGGACTACAAAGTGAGTTGGAACCACAAGGTCAGCAATTCAAGTTCACCAGCCACTCCTCAGAAATGCCATACAGGGTTGCTATGGGTTGGAACTGACTTGTTGTTAAGCGCCGTGGAGTCAGTTCCGACTCATAGCGACCCTGCACAGGGTTTCTGAGGCTGTAAATCTTTACAGGAGCAGAATGCCTCATCTTTCTCCCGCGGAACCGCTGGTAGTTTCAAACTGCTGACCTTGTGGTTCACAGCCTGATTCGTAACCACTATGCTACCAGAGCTCCTTTAACAACATCATGATCAGACCAGTATGCCTACTCTCTTATGATTTTGGTTTTTTTTTTACACATTTTCTCCTACTCTATCCAAAACATTCTAATGTGATCCCTTTTCAGAGCAGTTGGTAGTGGTAGCCAGGTATCATCTAGTTCTTTTGATCTTAGGGTCATGGTGACTGATGTTCACATAGTACAGTAGTCCAGTGGACTATAGTTTCCATGTGTCTTCAATCCTCTTCACTCTTCTTTCCTCCCAGCGCAACTCTTCCACGACCCCTTTGTCAGAGGGAAGGTGTTCACCTGAGAAGCCCATCTGCTCTCGGACCATGCATTTCGTGCCTGAAGCTGCGTCCTGAGGCTCATCTCAGGCTCAGACACCTTGTGCGAGCTCGAAGCCTCCAGCGGCCCTGAGCTCTAGTGAAGCCTCTGCGTCCCAGCTTCCCATAAGCAGAGTTTTGATGTAAACATGCACTACAAAGTAATAGTGCTGATAGCTGCCAAGCAAAATGAACTCACACCCCAGTGACATTTCTATCTATTTGGAGACCCTTTCATGGCCCATCCCTCTTAGTTACGTAGTGCTGCACTAACAGAAATAAAAGGGGTCCTGGTAGTGCAGTGTGCTAAGCATCAGACTGCTAACCCAAAAGTCAGCAGTTTAACCCACCGACTGCTATAATGGAGAAAGATAAGTCAGTAGGCCTGCATATAGATTTATAGCCTCAAATATCCTTTGGAGAAGTTCTTTGTTCTTTTGGATGGCTTTGAGTTGTAATCGATTCGCCACCAGTGAACTTGAACAGAAATACCACAAGTGGATGACTTTGCTATTGTAAGGTGCCATCAAGTTGGTTTCCATTCATGGCAACCCCACACACAGCAGAACGTAACATGGCCTAGTTCTGTGCCAGGTGCACAGTTCTAATGTTTAAACCCAGTGTGTCAATCCATCTCATTGGGGATCTTAACTTTCTCGCTGACCCTCCACTTTTCCAAGCTTGATGTGCTTCTCCAGGAACTGTTCCCTCCCCACAACATGTCCAAAGTATAAGAGATGAAGTCTCATCATCCTGGTTTCTAAGGAGCATACTGGCTATACTTCTACCAACACAGATTTGAAAATCCAGGGTACTTTCAATAGTCTTCTCTACCACTATAATTCAAATGCATTGATTCTTCTTGGTTCTTGTTTATTAATTGTCCAACTTTCATGTGCATATGGTGGTGGTTATGTGCCGTGGAGTTGGTTCCAACTCATAGTGACCCTGTACAGGGTTTCCAGGGCTGTAAATCTTTACAGGAGCAGAAAGCCTCATCTTTCTCTGTTGGAACAGCTGGTAGTTTTGAACTGCTGACCTTGAGGATAGCAGCCCAACTCGTAACCACTACGCTGCATATGAGGCAATAGAAAATACCACAATTTGGGCCAGGAACACCTTAGTTCTCAAAGTGATATAATCGTCCTTTCACTCTTTAAAGAGGCTTTAGCAGCAGACTTGTCTAGTGCAATACGTCATTTAATTTCTTGACTGTTGCTTCCATGAACATTGACTGAATTTGAACAAAATAAAGTTTTTGACAATTTCAATCTTACTCTGTTTATCAATGCTATTCATTGGTCCAATGGTGAGGATTTTGTCTTCTTCACATTGAGGTGTAATCCATACTGAAGGGCTGTAGTCTCTGATCTTTATCAGTAAGTATCTTAAGTCCTATTAGCTTCCAGCAAGCAAGAAGGTGGGTGGCTTTAAGGAACAGAAATTTTATTTTCTCATAGTTCTGAAGGCTAGAAGTCCAAATTTGGGGCAAAGATCTAGGGGAACATCTTTACTTTTTTATTTCAGTTTCTAGAATTCCTGGAGATTCCTGGGCTTTTAGATCCACTTGTCATTTTGTCTGTCTCCCCCCACCCCATGTGTACCTCTTTGTCTATTTGGGACCTACCCTATACTG
>NW_006408539.1:13245509-13247476 GCF_000296735.1 Chrysochloris asiatica
TTGTATCATTTGCATATCCCAGGTTTTAATGAGTCTTCCTCCAATCTTTTTATTTCTTTTTTCAATTAAGACTTGAGAAGTATTAATTCTATTACTAGAAGATATCTTAACTCTTAGAAATAATATTGAGAGACTTGTATAACTTAATTTCCATGTAAATGATATTTACACAAATTAACAAATAGAAACAATAGTATAGTAAGAAATTAAATTGACAGAAATAATTATAATCATTAATAATAATTAAGTTCACCATTTCAAAGATTTTTTCTATACACAAAAAATGAGAAAATATTGTTACAGGATTTTACAGCACACAATTGAATTCAACTTTAATTCATTACTATAATAATTCTAACTTCTTCAGTATTAGTGAGCCTACATTGTTTCCTCTCAACTCATTGCTTTTATTTTGTGAACCGTCATAAGCAGGAAACATTTCAGAATGCCAATACCTATAATAAGCTGTTTTAGTAAGACATAAATCTTCAATATTTATTTCATTCACTGCTTTGGCATTTTCCTTTTGTATTTATACACTTTGTTATTTTCTTTCTTTTTTCCTTGTATTCTGCCTTTTCTGATTTTAATTGAGAAATTATTTAATTATCACATTTTATCTCATTTAGTGATACTGTTTCTTTTTTACATTTAAGTAATTTTAGTAGCTATTCTTGCATTTTCATTAATCTTTTTAAAATTACAGTATAATTGTGTTTAAATTATAGTATTTTATAACTGGACATGCTCAGTTCCACATTCCTGTTCCTGTGACATTGTCTCGTATTTCACTTTTGTATGTATTTTTAACACAATATATATAATTCAGTTTGTTCCTGTCCATTGTTATCTTTTAGAGAAATTCGGTTGTTGTTGGGGGCTACTGAGTCAACTCTGACCCACATTTACATTATGTGCAACAGAGTGAAACACAACCCAGTCTTGTGTCATCCTCACAATTGCTGCCATGCTTGAGCCCATTGCTGCTGTCACTGTACCAGTCCATCTCATTGGAGGTCTCCCTCTTATTGCTGACCTTCCATTTTATTAAGCATGATGTCCTTCTCAAGGGACTGGTACCTGCTGATAATAAATATGTCCGAATTATGAGGGACAGACTTTGGCCATCCTGGCTTCTAAGGAGAATTCTGGTGGTACTTCTTCTAACACAGCTTTGTTTGTTCTGTAAGTCTATGTCACTTTTAATATTCTTCTCCAACACCGTAACTCAAAGAATCCATTCTTCTACAGTCTTCCTTATTCATTGTCCAATTCTCACATACATGAGACTATTGAGAATACTATGGCTTGGGACAGGTGCACTTTAGGCCTCAAATTGACATCTTTCTTCTTGAACACTTTAAAGACTGTAACAGTAAGTACATTGACAGGGAACAATCAGTGGTTCTGGGCAAATTCAGATGAAGACATGGAATGAGTGATATATTGCTGATATCAGATGGATCTTTTGATTATGGGGTTTATTAGGGAGGTGAACAAGGTACCATTTAGGATCAAAACCAACTCAGGACTTGTTCACCAGTCAGGAACATCTCTTGTCTGTCATACTGCAGACATTCTTGTTTTCAGTCTCTCAGCCATGTGGTCCGTTGGCCTCTGCCTTGTTGAAGCATATGTTACAAAGTTCTTGTATTCAATCTGTGAATGCCAAAAGAGCACATTCTGCAAGCCAGTCTCCTGCCTGTAGATACTCAGCTTTACGCAATTCATAGGCCTAGAGCTGGATGGAAGCTGCTCTCTCTCCATGCCGCCACCTCTGCTGTTGTCTCTGCTCCTGTCTCTGCTGTCATCTCGGCTGCCATCTCTGTTGTTGTTTCTTCAATTTTCTCTTGAGGTCTCAAGCTCTACTCATGCTCTTTCTTCTTGATGGTCCTGGGATCTTTTCCTTCAATCCTGATGCCACTATTTTCTTCATACAATCCACCTTCTCGGATTATTTGCTCAGC
>NW_006408539.1:13248086-13252733 GCF_000296735.1 Chrysochloris asiatica
TTAATTTTAAACCATTTGGTATTCCCTTGTTCTGTCAAACAATTGTCTCTTGATTTATGTACAGTTTCCTCATGAGCATAAGTAAGTGTTCCAGAATACTCATACTTCACAATGTTGTCCACACAGTCGAAAGCCTTTGCTAGTCAGCAAAGCACAGGTAAACATCTTTCTGGTATTCTCTGCTTTCAGTCAAGATTTGTCTGATGTCAGGATGGATATCCCACATTCCACATCATCTTCTGAATCCAGCTTGAACCTCTGGAAGTTCTCTGTCAATATATGTTTGCAGCAATTTTTGTATTATATTTAGCAAAATTTTACTCGCATGGGATATCAATGATATTGTCTGATGATTTCCACATTCCATTAGGTCTCCTCTCTTTGGAATGGGCACAATACGGATTTCTTACAGTCAGTTGGCCAGGTAGTTGTCTTCCAAGTTTTTAGGCATTGATGAGTGAGTCTCCAGTGCTGCCTCACATTGTTGCAATATTTCAATTTGTATTCTATCTATTCCTAGTGCCTTGTTCTTTGACAGTGACTTCAATGCACCTTAGATTTCTTCCTTCAGGATCATTGGAAGGGTTGAACATAGACCATTTCTTTTTGGTACAGTGACTGTGTGTGTTCTTTCCATCTTTTTTTGATGCTTTCTACAACATTCAATATTTTATCCATAGAATCCTTCAATACCACAAGTTGAGGATTTGAATTTTTTCTTCAGTTCCCTCAGCTTAAGAAATGCTGCCAGTGTTCTTCCCTTTTGGTTTTCTAACTCTAGGTCCTTGCACATTTCATTGTAATATTTGACTTTGTTTTCTCAAGCTGACCTTTGAAATCCTCTGTCCAGCTCTTGTACCTCCTCATTTCTTCCATTTGCTTTACCATTTCTGCGCTAGAGAGCAAGTTTCAGCGTCTCTTCTGACATCCATTTTGACCTTTTCCTTCTTTCTTGTCTTCTTAATGACTTTTTGCTTTCTTCCTGTATGATGTTCTTGATGTCATCCCATGATTTTTCTGGTCTTCTCTTTTGTGTCTAATGCATCAAATTTGTTCTTCAGATGACGTCTAAATTCAGGTGGGGATTTATTCAAGGTCATATTTTGGATCTTGTGGATTTGTTTTAATTTTCTTCAGTTTCAGCTTGAATTTGCTTATGAGCAATTGATGCTTTGTTCTACAGTCTGACCCTGGCCTTGTTTTGGCTAGTCATATGGAGTGTTTCCATCATCTCTTTCCACAGATGTAATCCATTCGTTTTTTGTGTATTCCATCTGTTGAAGTCCATGTGTATAGTCTTCCTTTATGTTGTTTAAAAAAGGTATTTGCAATGAAGAAGCCATTGGTTTTGCATAATTCTATCGGCATTATCTAGCATCATTTCTATCACCAAGGCCGCATTTTCCAACTACTGATCCTTCCTCTTTGTTCCCAATCTTTGCATTCCAATCACCAGTAATGATCAATATCTCTTGATTACATGCTTGATCAATTTCAGACTGAAGAAGTTAGTAGAATTCTTCAATTTCATCATCATTGGCTTTAGTGGTTGGTGTATAAGTTTGACTAATAGTGGTATTAAATAGTCTTCCTAATTTCTTGGCATAATTGAGTGAGTGAGGCCAGTGCTGAATCAGTTTGTTGAAACTTTTTCATTGGTGTCCCATCAATCCTGGAAGCTTGTTTTTTCAGTAATGTCTGCAATGCAACTTGGCTTTCTTCCTTCAATTCCATTGGTTCTTGATCATATGCTACTTCTTGAGATGGGTGATCATGGACCAGTTCTTTATGGTACAGTGACCTTGTGTATTCCTTCCATCTTCTTTTGATGTTTTCTTCATCATTCAATATTTGCCTATAGAATCCTTCAGTATTTGCAAGTTAAGGCTTGAACGTCTTCCTCAACTCTAATTACTTAGATATAAGAGGTTTGTTTGATGTTGCATGCAAGCCTCTTGCCAGTATGATTAAGGTGGAAATCCCTAATGAAATTCATGAGAACGTCAATATGAAAAATGACTTTATGAAAGCAGAGGAAGCCTATGTATGGAAAGCGAGCCAGTGGTGTGAAGATACATGAGACATTCTGCCATTCTGCCTGGCATTATAACATTGTAAGGATTATTCCAAATGTTAGTTGCAGAGCTCTGGCTATAGTTGTTAATGGTAAGTAAACAGCAGAGAAATGCAGCAGCAAACCAGTTGTACAGCAGACTATAGTCTTCATTGGATGCATAGTTGGAGTATGAATTCCAGAAGCCATAAAAAAAAACTGCATTTTTTTCTAGTGTTATCAATACGGTGTTATTTGTTATTATTTTGATTGAAATGAAGCTGAGCTTAGGGTTCTCTATGAGTCTGAATTGACTGGACAGCACTTAACAATGATGTATCATTTGTGCTGTGCATTACTGATTTGGTAGGATTTTGACATTAGAATGGATAGGTAGTGTTATCAATCAAAGGGGGAACTAGATTTCAAACACCTGTATCATAAAATGGTTGAACAAACTGAGTGTTATGCATGTGGATACAAAAGAGATTATCCTATTGTGTGACCTCTGAATCAGTCACATTAAAATCTATTGCTTTTCTGTCTCTCCACCGAACCTCGCCAAGGTAATGTGTTCCTCAAAATTGAAAAGCAAATACCTTTAACTCACTACAATCTCACAAAATCATGATCTGATTTTATCTATTATTTACTTTGCTGTTAAAAAAGAATCATATTTCATTAATAAACTTATTTTCTTAGTAATCTGTAAGAGAGAGGAAAACAACAAGATTTTGATTATTAAATTGTTTGGGGGATCTTTTTTTTTTTTTTTTCCTGGTCTGCTCTGGTAAACAAACTGATTCTGCTGCATGAATTCCTTGAGTTTTCCTTCATGGGCTTCCAACATCCCATTGTAAGTCCAAGAGCGCCCTCTACACTTCATTTTCTATGAAGAATTCTAGTAGGTGAAGAAAGCAGCAGTGTGGTAGATTTATATCCTCAAAATAAAATAAAAACAACAAGAAAACCTTATTAACCACATGTTCTTTTAATTTAAAATACACAAGTTTGAATATTTCTTATTTTTCAAATTACTAGAGAGTCTGATCATCTAAGAATACATATGTCATGAATAGGTTCCTGTGGAAAAGTTTTAGAGCTTATACATTATTTAAATATTGCTTATGATACTGCCAAAGCTCTATTGTAACTATTAGAAAAAAAACCTGTGAATTATTTTCTTAAAAAATTGTGACCTCTTTTTTTTTTTTTTTTTTTTTATAAAAATGCAATCTAAAGTTTGTCACTGTTGGAAGGAATGGAGCTAGATTTTCAGAAGGAATGCTTCTATTTTTAAATCTTTTGTCTTTGAGGTCAAGCAACTCTCAAGTTGTCAGCTACTGATTGATACTAGTATTTTTTACTTCCTATCTTGATAGATTTAGAAACATATTTTTCTAAAGGATTTCACCCAACTAGACGGTAGTTTCAATGGAAAGATTTCACTTTAATTAATAAAAGTGTTTCATTTGATTTTTAAGGATTATGATGGTATGAAGAGCTTTGTTAAGTATGGCCGATTCAGTTAGTTCAGAACTTTGTGAATTTCCAGTGTCACTTAATTTATATGTAACAGCAGTTTCCATAAGATGTAAAATTTTATTGAGGAAACTGAAATATTGATTCATAACTAAACCTCTTGAGTCCTAAAAAGCAGTTTAGCAATGTAAGCACTTTTAGGGAAAAAAAAAAAAAAAATCAACCAACCAAATAATTGATTTATTCCAAAAATAAGTATTAGGGGCTTAATGTGGACCATCATGATTCTGAGAAGTAAGGAAACAGAATAAAATAAACTGAGAACTTAACCATTCTGGCAGATGGGTGGGAGAAAGGTGTTCAGACAACAAAGACTCAAGAAATACTACAAACCAGCTTGAATGAATTGATTTTTATAAAACACTCTATAGAACCAAGAACAACATAACTTCTGTTCAGGTACAAATGGATGGTTCCCCAAGATAAACAATGTGCAGGGCCAGAAAATATATCTCAAAATGCTTAAAAGATTTGAAATTATGCCTGGTGTGTGCAAATCACATTGCATTTAAATTGGGAATCAATAAAACATGTATTAATTGCCCCCTGTGCATACTTGGAAGTTAAGTCACACATTCCCACTGGGCAATGAAGAAAAGACAAGAAAAATCAGAAAATATTTTGAACCTAAACAAAGGAGAACATGTTTTAGATTCATGCAATGCAGCTAAAGACATGTTTAAAATTATTTATAGTTTTAAATATAGAAAAAAATCAATAAACAAAATCAAATGCTGTACATTTTTAATCTTAAGAAACTAATAAGTAAGTAATCGTACTGAAAAAATGGAGATACAGAAATAATAAAGTTTGAAACAGAACTAAATTAAATAGACAAACTCTAGTTGCTTAGTGGTTACGAATCAGGCTGCTAATCTCACGGTTCAAAACTATCAGCTGTTTGTGGGAGACAGATGAGTCTTTCTGCCCCCATAAAGATTTACAGCCTTGGAAACCCTATGCAAGGTCGCTATGAGTTGAAACTGACTCCACAGCACATAGCAACAACCAGGAAAAAATAATCTTAAGACATGATTTATCTGACAGTGGTC
>NW_006408539.1:13254283-13256119 GCF_000296735.1 Chrysochloris asiatica
TATTTTTGATGATGGGAAAACTTGCAGCAAATGTGGATATAGTAAACATAACACAACCAAAGTAAAAATGAGCATTTGACACAATTGCATGGATATGGGCAAAATAGTATATGGGTACGTGTAGATGTATATGATGTGAGAACAGATAGATGGTTCTCTTTTTGTTGTTAAGTATCATCAAGCTGGCTCTGACTCACAGAGACCCTGTACAGGGTTTCAAAGGAGAGACTGGTGGGTTTGAACTGCTTATCCTACAGCATAACATCAGATCAATAGTTGCACCTTAGAGAGCCATTCATGAGATTTTAAGATCCCAGTTGTGTCTTGCAAAAGTATGATGTAGAACATTGTCTTGTAATAACTTTATTTTGACTGGCAATGTTAATGACACTGATTTAATTCAGTAAGATAATTCTGTTTGGTGAATATTCTACTATAATTATGGAGTTCTTGAGTGGTGGTATAAGGTGAGCACTGGATTGCTTATTGCAAGTTCAGTGGTTCAAACCCAATAGCCACTTCTTGTAAACCATATAAAGTGTTGCTATAAATTCGAACTAACTTGATAGCACTTAACAGCAACAACAACAACAACAACAACAAGAATTATGTGAAAGATCATGTGAAAACTAGGTGCTGGGTTTAGGGTGAGGTTTCTAGTGCTTGGCATAAGGAAGCGTTCACCAGACTCCAGGTTTTTTGTTTGTTTGTTTCTATTCCCTCTGTTTTTTGTTTGTTTTCGATGTACACAAAAATACTCAGGAAAATATAATCATTTAAACAACCCAAAGGCATATTCTGCAAACCTGCCTCCTGGCTGCCAGCACATAGCCTTTCTTTTACCTCAGCTGCTCTATCTCTCAATGTCATCTCTGCCTCCATCTCTGGTGTTGCTTCTTCTCTGGTTAGGGTCTTACATTCCACTCATGCTCTTCTCCATTGATGGTCCTAGGTCCTCTATTCCTGAAATGTTAGATTAACTCCTCCCCCCTTTATGTTACAAAACTTCTACCTTTACAGTTGTGACAATCTCAAGTAGTCATGATAACAATTACTCACTATTGAATCGTAAGAATCTTATCCCCATGTCCTTTCACCAGAACTGTCTAAACAAGATGAAAACTATTCAGTGGGGATTCTACCTTCTTCCGCACACTCTGAAACTAAACTCCCTCTTGAAAACTTGTAAGCAAGTCACTTCATGATTTTATTGTCCCCTTCCCCCCACCATTTTAGGTAGCCAATGTTTAAGTTGCCAGTCCCTATCAATCCTCTATACAGATAGTATAGGATTGATCCTTGCTGAAGATTGCTTCCCTCTTGGTTGGTATTTTGAGTGAATACATTCATAAGTATAGGTCAAGTTCACTTGTTTCCTTGATCAAATTTCTCCATCTTCCTCTATTTGAGTTCTGATCCTCAAGACATCGAAACCAAATCAAATGAGTATTATCTGCAAGTTTTTTTCTGCACAGCTCTTTTACTTATCCATTTTTTCCACTCATTTTAGCTACTTTATTTTTAAGATCAAGTTTCAGAATTTCTTCTGACATCCATTTTGGCCTTTTCTTTCCTTTCAATGAACTTATTCTTGTATTTTGTTCTTGATGTTGTCTCACAACTCCTCTGGTGTTTGGTCATTAGTGTCTAATGCATCAAATCTGTTCTTGAGATGGTCTCTAAATTCAGATGGAATATACTCAAGGTCATATTTTGGCTTTTGTAGACTTGTTTCAATTTTCTTCACCTTCAACCTGAACTTTCATATAAGCAATTTACATTTCCAACCCTCACAGTCAGTCCTGATAATAATTATTCACTATTGTACCACAAGAG
>NW_006408539.1:13256609-13258586 GCF_000296735.1 Chrysochloris asiatica
TGGACCCTAGAATCCCTAGGTCTTGCCACAATGCTGGCTGACGAGGTCTCCACCCAGGTTCACAGGAGTCTATCGAACATTGTAGGGCTTAGCTTGCAGCTTCATTTCTGTTTTTCCTTCACTTCCCCTTCTCAGTGACAGATGTGGTCACCAATCAGAGCACATATCTGCTCCTGTATTCCTATTGAGTTTTAGTCTTGGAAGTGGTTTTGGGCAGTGTTTTGGGGCCTTGGATCCTCAGTCCCCACCGGCCCCTCCACGGAACTGGGGTCAACCAATAGGAAGCCTTAGTTATCTTGGGGTTTTTTTGTGCATATGTTCACCATGAGTCAGAACAGATTTGAAAACACTTTACAACAATAACAATACTAGGCATTAAAATACTCTTTTATTTAAAAAATTGAGTGTTATAAGCACATTCAATGTATTCAAAGTTGATTATACCTTTGTACCTATCAAATTTTAAGAAAAATTCTATTGTTCACCAGTAGATGTCATAAAAAAACTATAGTAAACAATGTTCATTCTCTACATTCTAATGTAAGATAAGCTAAAATTAAGATTTAACCTTTTAAATATATTTTAAAACTGAACCTAATGCCATCTAGTTGATTCTGACTCATCGAGTCCCTATGGGACAGAGTAGAACTGCACTTTATGAATCTTTATGGACAGACAGCCTCATCTTTCTCTTGCAGAGTGGCAGGTGAGTTTGAACCGCAGATATTGTAGTTAATAGCCCAATGATTAACCCACGGAATCACTAGAGATCCTTTGAAACTGAAGACTTATAAAAATCAAGTTGTAATCTCTTCATGAAAACCAACAGTATATCCTATATTTTTCTAGGCTGATAAGAAAATTGTACCTATTCTCCAAAATAACTGTCCTCCATCATGTGGGAATTGAAAGTTTCAAAGGGATGCTTCCTCCAGTATTGTCATCTTTGCAGAGAGGATGCAGTTACTTGGATACCAGAGAGATTAGAAGGAAAATTCTGGTTTAAAAGAAAATGATGCATCATCTGACATCAGTATCTCAGAGGAGATACTGCAACTCTGATAGAATAATTAAATGAGACTTGATCTCATGACAAAACGTGTCCCAAACTTATGCTAAACAATGATTGCTATGAAATTTTAAGTTGAAAACTTGCTTAATTGATACAAATGGTCCTGTCAAGTTATTCAAGTTTATTTTATTATATTATTCTATCACTCTCCTTTTTTTTTCATTTTCTCTCTCTCTCTCTCTCTCTCTCTCTTTTTTTACCCGTAGAGACCCAGCGTAAAAAGATCATGTAATATAGAAGTAATTCTAATCATGGCCTAACAATGCTAATTATATCTTTCAACTGAAAGATATCTACTCTTTTCGTTTGTTAAATTTTGCAAAAAAAAAAAAAAAACTTGTATGGCTCAAACAATACTTGAATGAACAGTAATTGAATTTCATGCCCCATCAGCTGGTCAAATTTAAGAATATTCCCAATTATTGTCATAGAGCATGAAGCATGGATTTCATTAGATTTAGTATAGAACAGTATCCTTTAGAGCTGTTGACCTTTGGGTCTTTGAGGAATTGAATAAGAAACAAATACCTTGTTAAAGTCCTGGTGTGGCACTGTGGGTTAATTTGCTTTACTGAAAAGTCAGTTTGAACACAAGGTCAGTGATTCAAGCTCACTAGGTGTCACTTAAAGACCCAGTGTCACTATGGGTCAGAACTAACTCGATACCACTTAACAACAATAATGACATCTTTTAAAATTAGCAAGCCTGCTGATAGTGTACCTAACAAAAGTAGGAAAGAGAATCAGCCTTACCCTAGCATTCTTCCTTCCAAACATGATACTAATGAAAGAAAGGTATGCATCAAATATGTATTCTTACACCATTCTTACTCAATCTATATGCTGAGCAAATACTCTGAGGAGAAGCTGGATTATACGAAAAAGAGTGTAGCATCAGGATTTTG
>NW_006408539.1:13259141-13260894 GCF_000296735.1 Chrysochloris asiatica
GTGAAAAAGAGGGAGACTCCCAGTGAGATGGATTGGCACAGTGGCAACGGCCCTAGGTTCAAGCGTAGCAACATTTGTGAGGATGGTAAAGGATGTGAGGATGACAGTGTTTCATCCTGTTGTGCTTAGGGTCACTATGAGTCAGAGCCAACTTGAAGTCACCTAACAGATACTAACAATGGTAAAAAGTCAACTTATGATCTAGAAATAAAGGGACACATTTTTATGTTTATTGGCTGACTATTGACTATTTCACCATTTCTATGATGTTTGGGAAAGTACTGTGAATACTTGTTTGAAAATGTTAAATGTCGTTGAGTTGGATTCAATTCATAGAAACCCTGTATAGCATTTCTGAGCCTGTAAATCATTGTGGGAGCAGAAAGCCTCATCTTTCTCCATTGAAACAGCTGGTGGGCTCGAACTGCTGACCTTATTGTTTGCAGTACAGTGTGTAAAAATAGAGCACAGTAAAAAACTTCATAAAGCATATTCTCTTACAAAATGATACCTTATTGGGTTTCATAGATTCTGACCTCTGAAATCCTTAGAGTAACAGAATCCTTTCAGTGCAGAAACGTCTCTCTATCCATCTATCCATCCTTCCGTATGGCTATCTAATTTTCCTTTTTCTTAAGCACAGTACTTCATGGGGATTATTTACTGAAAACACCATTTCTCATTTTGAAACACTCCATTTTTTTCTTACCAAATTATTATAGTCATTAATCAATATGTATTTGTTTTATTATGAACTGATGATGTTTGCTTCTATCACACAGTGGAGACACCTATTTTCTGGGCAAACACATTGGTGATGAATAAGAACTTAATCTATTCTCTAGGTTCAAACTCAAAAACATTTCTATAACATAGGAGAAATTCCTTGCCTTCAGGAAAAATCAGGAAGAGTTTTCTACATTTATCTGCAGTTCTTTTTCGTTTTTTCCAAAATGTTCTTTCTATAGTTGGAGGTTCTGAGTTCAGTAGGATGGGGATGTTAAATTCTGTCAATTTAAACTCCTGTCTGCTGCTGAAAAATAGACTCACTGCGTGGTGTCTAAACCTTGAAATAAACCATACCATGGCACCTCCTGCCTGAGAAAAAACAAAACAAAAACATTGACGTTGAAAATATCTCCCTGAAGTTGCTGATAGTAGCTGCTGCTCAAGAAAACCAATGAATCATCCCAGACCCAAAGGACATAAATCAATTACTGCACTTATCGGAAGGTTTACTACTAGATCGGCATAAGAGTGAGACAAAGACATAAACACACGGAAATGACCACAAGATTTGAAGCAGTAACATGCATTCACTCCAGGTTAACTGAACATCAATACTGAATGAAAAAAGTACAGTTCTAGAATAAAGGAGGAGAAAGAAATATAGCGACTAAATGCAAGGTATGCTAGATTATCTTGTTCTTATGAAGAACATTAGTAACTAAGTTAAAAATTGTATTGTTAAAACTCTCTCTAGTCTGATTAAATTTTTTTTATCACTATATCAAAAAGATTAGAACTCCAATGACACAGTGGTTAAAGTATATGGCTGCATCCCAAAAGGTTAGTGGTTCAAACCCACCAGCTCTTCTGGGGAAAAAGATGTGGTAGTGTGCTTCTGTAAAGATTGACAGCCTTGGGAATCCTATGGAGCAGTTCTACTCTGTGTTAGAGGGTTGCTATGTGATGGGAATTTTAACCATTTCCTTTTGGTACAGTGCTCTGTATATTCCTTCCATAATTTGCC
>NW_006408539.1:13274244-13280493 GCF_000296735.1 Chrysochloris asiatica
AGTTTTAAGTCCTCTTCACTTTCAGCAAGCAAGGTTGTATCATCTGTGTATCACAGGTTGTTAATGAGTCTCCCTCCAATCCTGATGCCACGGTTTTCTTCATATAATCCAGCTTCTCAGATTATTTGTTCAGCATACAACTGAGCATACAGTTGAATAAGTATGGTGAAAAAATACAACCCTGTCACACACATTTGTTAATTTTAATCCATTCAGTGTTCCCATGTTTTGTTTGAACAACTGCCTCTTGGTCCAGGTACAGAATCCTCATGAGCACAATTAAGTGTTCCAGAATACTCATGTTGTCCATAGCTTGTCATGATCCACACAATTGAAAGCCTTTGCTTAGTCAATAAAGCACAAGTAAACATCTTTCTGATATTCTCTGCTTTCAGCCACGATCCATCGGACATCAGCAATGTTATCGCTTGTTTCATGTCCTCTTCTGAATCTGGGTTGAACCTCTTTGGAAGTTCTCTGTCAATGCATGCTTGCAGATGTTTCTGTATTACCTTTAGTAAAACTTTACTCACATGGGATATCAAAGAGATTGTCCAATGATTTCCACATTCCATTGGGTTACCTCTCTTTGAAATGGGCACAAACACAAATATTTTCCAATCAGTTGATCAAATAGTTGTCTTCCAAATTTCTTGGCATAGACTAGTGAGTGCCTCCAGTGCCTCCTCACTTTCTTGAAAGCTTTAAATTTTTATTCCATCAATTCCTGGTGTCTTGTTCTTGGCCAATACCAGTCCATTTCAGCTCACTAATATCAATATTTATGCATTCCATTTCATTTTTTACAATTTCCAATTTTCCTAGATTCATGCTTCGAGTATTCTGTGTTCCGATTATTAATGGATGTTTACAGCAGTTTCTCTTCATTTTGAGTTGTGCCCCATCAGCAGATGAAGGTCCCGTGGGCTTTACTCCCAATGACTTTACTCCATTCGGTATAGTATTAGACAACTGATACAGAACTCTACCATTGGCATGGTATTAGACAATTGATATGGTACTATACAACTGGTATGGTATTAGACAACTGATAATATACTCTATATCTGGTATGGTACTGTTGTTGTTAAATTCCATCGAGCCCATACTGATTCATAGTGACCCTATGCACAACAGAATGAAACAATGCCTGGTCTGGCACCAGTCTCATAATTGTTGCTACCCCTGAGCACATTTTTTCCACCACTGTGCCAATCCATCTCCTTCTCCAGTGAATGGTCCCTCCTGATAATATGTCCAAAGTATAAGAGATGAAGTCTGGCCATTCTTGCTTCCAAAAGCACTCTTACTATATTTTTTCCAATACAAATCTGTTTGTTCATTTGGCAGTCCACATATGGTACTAGTCAACTGATATGTTACTCTACAACTGGTACAGTAATACACAACTGATAATATACTCTAGAAGAAGTCCTGGTGTGGCACTGTGAGTTAATGCACTGGACTGCAAAGTTGGTTTGCACTGTAAGGTCAGAAGTTCAAGCTCACCAGTAGCTCCTCGGAAGCCCTATGTAGAGTCACTGTGGATCAGAATCAACTTGACAGCACATAACAACAACAAGATACTCTATAACTGGTATGGTAATAGACAACTGGTATGGTATCAGACAACTAGCATGGTGACAGACTAATGAGACTAATTGCACTTGTGGTGTGGCACTGTGGTATGATGCACTGCACTACAAGGTCAGTGGGATCTGCAAGGTTGGCAGTTCAAATTCACCAGATGCTCCTCAGAAACCCTATACAGGGTTGCTGTGATTTGGAATGAACTTGACAGCACTTAACAACAACAACATGGTGCCAGAACTTTTCTGTCTTCTTCCCTTCCTTCCTTTTCTCTTTTCTACTTTATCTTTCCCTCCCCTCCACTTCTCTTTCTCCCTTCCTTCTTTGCTTAGTTGAAAACCTATTTTCTTTATATCCAAGTGTAATACAGGAATATTGTATTTGGCCACTTTGATGTTTTCTTTATATCTTTTGTTCAGATTTTCATTCTACATAGTTAAGTCCATTATAACTTTCTATACAAAATTAAGCTTTTAAATTATGGCAACATTTTCAAATCTGTTTCTCATTATTGAAGAAACAAAATTCTCCTCAAGGGGAAATTATAATTGAACTTGAATACCTTTTATCCAGAAAATGAAAGGAAAATTACAGAGAACTTTTTGTAAGCCAGATTTTTAAATAAAAGCTTCCCACAATCGATTAAAGCAAGTAAAATGTCAAGCATGCCTTGTGATCTTTAGATGTATATTATGTTATAAATATTTGAAACATTCCTTTTGGTGATATTTTAGTTTTTCTTGTGCTTATTAATTTGGGTGAGGAATAACTTCTAATTTATGCCAAGCAGAATTTCTGTTAGGGCCAGAGAAATGAGTAAATTAAAACCCTAAAAAGCTTACACTGTAGTTGGTGGAGGCAGGCTCTGTAGGATAAGCACTGAATGACAAGGTCACTTTGAACCACTGTTGTTGTTGTTGTTTAGTGTCGTCGAGTCGGTTCCGACCCATAGCGACCCTGTACAGGGTTTCCTAGGCTGTAAATCTTTACGGGAGCATAACGCCTCCAGTACTGCATCAGTGCATTGAAAGATTTCCATTTGTATTCCATCAATTCCCACAGCCTTGTTTTTTGCCAATGCCTTCAGCACCCGTTGGACTTCTTACTTCAGTACCATTGGTTCTTGATCACATGCTTCCTCTTGAGATGGTTAAGCATCAGCCATCTCTTTTTGGTACAGTGACTTTGTATATTCCATCTCCTTTTGATGCTTTCTGCTCATTCAGTATTTTGTCCATGTTGTTGTTGTTAAGTGCCATTGAGTTGGTTCTGACTCATAGCGACCCTGTATAGAATTTCCAAGGAGTAGCTGGTGAGTTTAAACTCCTGACTTTGCAGTTCAAATGTCTTTGCAGTCTGGCGCATTAACCCACAGTGCCACACCAGGAATCATAGACTCATTTGCCCATGTTGTTTATAGTAAATGATTTCAAGTTGATTCCGACACATAGTGACCCTGTATAGGGTTTCCAAGGGGCAGCTGGTGATCTTGAACAGCCGACCTTGTAGTTCAAACAGCTTTGCAGTCTGGCGCATTAGCCCACAGCGCCACATTCAATATTGCAAGCTGATGCTTGAATAATTTCTTCAGTTTCAGCTTGAGAAATGCTGAGTGTGTTCTTCTTTTTCTAACTTAAGGCGTTTCTACAATAACTGTCCTTTGAACTTTTCTGTTTAGCTATTTGACTTACTCATTTCTCTTATTTTCTTTAGCATCTTTACACTGGAAATGAAGTTTCAGAGTCTCTTCTGACATACATTTTGGTGTTTTCATTTTCTCCTGTCTTTTAAATGTCCTTTTGCTTTTTTCTTGTATGATGTGCTTGATGTCATCCCACAACATTTCTGTTATTTGTTCTTTAGTGTCTAATGCATCAAATCTGGTGTTGAGGTGATCTCTAAATGCAGGTGTGATATGTTTAATGTCATATTTTGGCTCTCAAGGACTCATTTTCATTTTCTTCAATTTCAGCCTGAGTTTGCATATGAGCAACTGATAGTCTGTTCCACAGTCTGTCCTGGCCTTGTTTTGACTGATGATACTGAGTTTTCCATGGTGTCCTCCTACATTGTAGTCATTGGTGTGGTCCATGTCTCTAGTAACCTGTTATGCTGCTTCAAAAAGGGTTTTTAAATGTGGATGTCATTTGTAATGCAAAATTTTATCATGTGAACTCTAGTAACATTTCTATCACCAAGGCCATATTTTCCAACAACTGAGTCTTCTTTGTTTTTAACCTTTGCACTCCAAGCACCAATAATTGTCCAGACATCTTGATTGCATGTTTGATGAATTCCAGGTTTAAATAGTTGATAGTGGTGGTGGTGATTATGTGCCGTGGAGTCGGTTCTGACTCATAGCGACCCTGTAGGGTTTTCGAGGCTGTAAATCTTCATGGGAACAGAAAGCCTCATCTTTCTCCCGCAGACCAGCTGGTAGTTTAGAACTGCTAACCTTGAGGCTCACAGCCTGATTAGTAACGTCTGCGCTACCAGATAGAATTCTTCAATTTCATTATCACTGGTTTTACAGGTTGGTGTGTAAATTTGAATAATAGTGGTATTAACTGATCTTTGTTGAAGGCGTAAGAGTATTATCTTATCATGGACACCATTGTACTCCAGGGTAGATCTTGAAATGTTCTTTTCACTGATTAATGTGACTCTTTCCTCTTGAATTTGTCATTCCCGACATAATAAATCATATGTTTGTCAGATTCAACATGGTCAATGCCACTCTATTTCAGCTCATTAATGCATAGGATATCAATCTTCATGCATTCCATTTTATTTTTGACAACTTCTAATTTTTCTAGTTTCATGCTTCACACTTTCCATTTCTGATCATTAATTGATGCTTACAGCTGTTTGTCTTCAGTTTGAGTTGTGTCCTTCAGCAATTGAAGGTCTCGAAAGTTTTACTCCATTCATGTCATCACCGTCAACTCTACTTTGAGGTGGCAACTCTTCCCCAGTCGTATTTTGAGTGCCTTCCCACCTGACAGGCTCATCTTCTGGCACTGTATCTCACAATAGTCTGGTGCTATTCATAATTTTTCATCTTCTAATACTTTATCTGACAATGCTCCTTTTCTATTTAAAAGGTTTTCAGTGACTAAGTATTCAGAAGTTGTTCACCTCTTGTTTGTCCTATTCTGTCTTAGTTTGGAATCTCAGGTGTAACCTGTCCACTAGGGGTGACCCTGCTACTATTTAAAATTCTGGTGGCATAGATTCTAGCATCACAACAATAGGCAGGCCACCACAGTATGACAAAATGATTGACAAGTAGTGGAGAACTAGCATATAACCCAGCAAGTCCATTCCTAGTTGTATACCTCAAAGATCTGAAAACAGAGAATTAGGCAAACACTTGTACACCAATGTTCATTGCAGCAAAAGGTGGAAACAACCTAAATGACCATCAATAGATGAATTGAAAAACAAAATGTGGTCAATACATACAAAGGAATACTATTCAGTCAATAGGAGAAATGAAGTCTTGATACATGCTGTAATGTGGAGCTGGCAGACATTACGCTGAGCAAAATAAGTCAATCACAAAAGGACAAATGTTGTTTGACCGCACTTACATAAAAAACAAAAACAAGAAAAGACAAATGCACATATAGAACGATAGTTTATTAGGGTTTACCAGGAATGGGAGGTTGGGGAGAAGGGGATTAATGACAATAGACAAATCTCATTGATTATGGGTAGTTACACAATTGATCATTGTAATTTCTGTCAATATTTTGTATTCTTATAGACAGTTGAATTCAGAAAAATTATGTGATAGAAATACTTACAACAATCACACTCACAAACACACACAGTAATTGCTGAGGCTATATATGTACAAGTCAACATCTCATGAAATTTAGCATGGGTAACAGTCCAGTGCTCATATCATAGGGCCACAACCTTGCAAATGAACATCCAACACACAACAATTGATTTCTATTCACCTGGAGCAACAAGAGAAGAAGGAGAGTAGGGAAAAGAAGGAGAATATGAAATGTGTGGCTAATTGCCTCCACACACAACTGCTCCCTTTGCCATGAGAACAGAACTGGATGGTTCCTGGTTACCATTACTGAACACTTTGATCAAAGAAAAGTCCTGATCAAAGGGTGCACTATCCAGAACAGGATGTCAAATTCTGATGAACTCCTGACTTTATGGAGCCACGCAAGATGGATGGACCCCTGAAACTATTGTTATGACATAAGTTTTAAATCTTATATAAGAAATATTCCCAGAAGTATCTTAAAAACAAACAGAAGTTTAGCTTAACTAATAAAAACTACCTGTCTTGAGCATTATGTTCTCATAGAAGTTATCTCTATGGGATCAAACTAACAATGTTGCTGTTAGGTGGCATCGAGTCGGTACTGACTCATAGCAACCTTATGCACAGCAGAACAAAACACTGCCCAATCCTGGGCCAACCTCACTATCATTGCCACGCTTGAGCCAATTGATGCTGCCATTTTGCCAATCCTCGCTGAAGGTCTTCCTCTTTTTCTCTGAACCTCCACCCTACCAAACATGATATCCTTCTCAAGGACTGGTCCCTCCTGACAATACATCATTTGATTTCTTGACTGCTGCTTCTGTGAGTGTTGATAGTTGATCCAATAAGAATGATGTCCTTGA
>NW_006408539.1:13283448-13284411 GCF_000296735.1 Chrysochloris asiatica
GTTCTTTAGTATTAACTAGTTTCACTCGGCATGATGTTCATCCATGTTTTGACATGTTTCTCAGATTCAGCATTGTTCATCAACATTGCATAGTATTTCATTTTGTGTATGTACCAAAGTTTGTTTAGCCATTCTTCTGTTGATGGGCATTTAGGCTGTCTCTATCTTTTTAACATGTCTCTTGTAGACAGCATATTGAAGTATTCTGTTTTCTTCTCTATTCTGCTCTGTCTCTGGAATGGTACATTTAATCCATTTATATTCAGTGTAATTATTGATAGGTATGGGACAAAGCACTGTACTGCAAGGTCATTTTGAACCACAAGGTCAGTGGTTCAAACTCACCACTCCTTGGAAACCCTATACAGGGTCATTATGAGTTGGAACCAAATTGACAGCAAATAACAACAGCAACAGTAAATAATTAATTGCTGTTCTGTTACTTTCCGTTTGTGTGTGCTGCTGCTGGTTTCTTTGTTTCACATCATTTTCTGTGTTGAGTTCATTTTGTTTGTGGGTTTTCTTTTTGCTTTCTTCATTTCTGTTGTGTTAATGTATACTAAATCCTTCTGATTTTTCACTTTTTTCATTTTGATGTGCAGATATATTAATTTTCTTTGAGGTTACCTTGTAATTTAACACTCCACCACCCCCATATTTTACACAATCTGTATTATCTTGAAATCGGCTTTACTTCCTAGTCATCTGGAAGTTCTGTATCGACACTATTCCCTCTTTTTTTTTTTTTTTTTTTCTAGTTTTGAAGCTGATTTCATTATAAATTGATATATCTAGTCTCTACTTTCAGTCTTGTAGGTTTGTTTTATTTTAAATACGTCTATATCTGGATTGTGTTTGGGGTAATGTTGTAATGTTTGGTAATGTCAAATTGTTGGCTGCTGTTATTGGTTCTCAATCCAAAGAACACCCATTACCATTTCTTAGTGATGTTGTTCTGGTCAT
>NW_006408539.1:13286821-13288236 GCF_000296735.1 Chrysochloris asiatica
ATCTACCTAATCCACTATTTTGCCAGAAGTCCAAAATCTGTACAAATTCTTAACAACAACAAAGACAATAACAAACAAGAATAGACAAATTTGGAGTCTTGGAACTACTTGTGACAATATTATAGAAAGACTCTATCACTGAGATGTTATCAATATATATCAATGTATAATTAATTCTAGGAGTCCTGGTGTGGCACTGTGGGCTAATGCGTCAAACTGCAAAGTCATTTGAACTGCAAAGTTTGTGTTTCAAGCTGTATAGGAAACCCTAAACAGGATCGCTATGGGTCAGAATTGACTTGATAGTACTTAACAACAACAACAACATAATTAATTCTATATTTTAGCCTTTTAGAGTTACCATTTTATAGGAAAATCAATGCCATTGAGTTTAAACATTGTTTTTGGGGTGACGCATGCCTTTTTAAAAGTCATCAAGTTCTTATTGTAGGAGAAAAATAAACTATTAGTAATATTGAATAGCTGAAGAAATGAGGTGGCTATAATGAGACTAATTTCTAATGGATTTCACTTAAATTATTGTTAAAATTTTATTGGATTATCAGTCATATTTCTAGTAGTTTATTTCTCCATATAGCTTAATGTGTTGTAATTGAAGATTTGATATATTTTATAAGGAAAAATTATTACTAAGTTTTAGGCAAATGGCATTCACTTTCTACATTTGTTTGCCAGCTACCCCCTTTACCCAGAAGGCATTTCTGTAAGCCATAAGAGCCATTGTGGAAGAAAGATGGAGCTTTCTGCTCCAAAAAAAGGTTTACAGCCACGGAAACTCTATATAGGATCATATGAGTCAGCACCAACTCCACGACACTTAACAACAATGGTACATTTAGCATCAGTTCCAAGATTTAAGAACATAGACTTTTAAAAAAAAGTTTTTATTGTAAACTGAATGATAGTTTACATTGGCTTTATACCATTTCATTGTCATGATTACAATCTCCTCCATGCATATTCATTAAACAGTATTTTCTTCCATTCCCTCTTTTTTTTGGGGGAGGGGGGATGTACACAAACACACTCAGGAATATATATCCATTTAAACAACCAAAGGGCACATTCTGCAAGCCTGCCTTCTGGCCACAGCACCCAGTCCTTCTGTGAATCCAGAGTCCTCATCTACTCCCTCTCTCCATGGCCTCATCTCTGCCTCATCCATCTCTGGTGTTGCTGCTACTTTAGATAGGGTCCTGAATTCCACCTGTGCTCTTCTCCCTTGATGGTCCTAGGGTCCTCTGCTTCTGGACTGTAAGATTAACCACTCCCCTGTTTTGTTACAAAACATCTACAATTGTGACAGTCACAATGTCAAGATTACAATTACTCACTATTGATTTACAAGAATCCTATCCTCATCTCCTTTCCCCAGACCCATATAGACAAGATGA
>NW_006408539.1:13289090-13293283 GCF_000296735.1 Chrysochloris asiatica
TCTGGATGGGGCTCAAGCTTCCATCTAAGGTCCTATACACTGCAAAGGTTCTGCAAGAAGCTTATTTTACTGAGCAAGAAGAACGTTGACTTTAATATTGTTATTTTATAATAGGAACTACTACGTTGTTGTTGTTTTTGTTGTGTGTCCTCAAGTCGCTCCGTGGGAGAAAGATGAGGCTTTCTGTTCCCGTAAAGATTTACAGTCTCGGAAATCCTGTTCAGGGTCGCTATGGGTCGGAACCGACTCGACGGCACTTAATAACAACAACATAGAGTTTCCAAGGCTTTAAATTTTTGCTGGAGCAGAAAGCCTCATCTTTCTCCAATGGAGCAGCTGGAGGGCTTGAACTACCAACCTGTGGTTCACAGTTACCTTGTAAAGTCACTGTGCTCCCAGGAACTACTATGTTGTTGTTATGAAGTGCTGTTGAGTCGGTTCCGACCCACAGCAACCCTGTATAGGGTTCCCAAGGAGCAGCTGGTGAGCTTGAAACATGTGGCTTGCTGTTCAAACCAACTTTGCAGTCCAGCACATTAACCTACAGCGCCACACCAGGATTCTTACTGTATAGCATTCTTAAATTCTTACCCAATAATAAGAATACAAAACATGAAAATATTACTCTTGACTTTCCTTGAATAAAATATCTTTTAGGGTGCCCTCACCAGGAGAGTGGTCTGAGCTGAGCTGACACTCAGGATTGAGGCTGTTTAATTCACATCAGTTGACACCAGATAACCACTTACCAAGTGCTCGGTGTTGTGCAGGAGGAAGCGGGTTAACTGTTGTTGCATGGAAGGGGTTGCAGTCATTGCGATGAAACAAAATGTGTGATTTGTTGAATGTAAAAATGATGAATTACTCTGTATGCCTTCACTCAATTCACAATAAAAACTTCCAAAAAGAAAGTACCCCAAAGTAAAAATGCTTTTGTCAAACATAGAAAGTTCTATGTCAACATTGAGAGACTGGGAAAGACTTGAAGGAGTCCTTTAGGATTTAGTAAGATCTCAAATGATAAAGCACATTTTGAAAAGGCATTCTAACTTAAATAAAGAACAAAATGAAGGCTCTTAGCTTTTAAGGATCGCTGGTAGTGTAATGGGCTATGAGCCAGGGTGCTAATCTCAAGGTCAGCAGTTCGAAACTATCAGTCCCTCTGTGGGAGAAAGATGAAGCCTTCTGTGCCTGTAAAGATTTACAGCCTCAGAAACTCTATACAGGGTCACTATGAGTCAGAACTGATGCCACAGCACATAATCTCCACTAACAACAATACTTAAATTATCTAAACTAAAAGAAATTCTATTTGAGACATATTAAAGACTCTATTATTTTATATACATTTCAGAGGAAACAAAGTGAGAGAGTGTTAATAGAACTAGATCTCTCTCCCTGTTCCCACAAGGAGCTCTGGTAGAGTAATGCTTATGACTTGAACTGCTAATCTCAAGGTTGACAAGTTCAAAACTAACAGCAGTTCTACAGGAGAAATATGAGGCTTTCTGCTCCTGTAAAGACTTACAGTGAATCTTAGTGGGGTCGCTATGACTTGTAACCGACCCCACAGCACGCCACCACCACCTATCCCCACAAAAACAAGAGAAATGGGAAATAAATGGAACATTCTCTTCTCCCTTCTGGCAAATCATGATCCCATCTGACAGTTTTAAAGTTTTCTAAAGTGTAAACAAGATAGATTCAAGCTATTATCTCATTTCCAAGTGGTGCTCAATTATGTAAATCTCAAACTTTCATCTCTTCTTTCATTAGCATACCAGTGGCCAGTGATTTTCATGAAAAGACATTTTCTTAGCCATTCAATTGTCTTTTATTTATGGATGAAAAATTTTGCATAGTACACCTACTGCTTCCAACATAAAACCAAACAGATAAATAATTCAGGGAATATTTATGAGTGTATTCATTTGTTTTGCAAACCTTGCTTATCTTTATGTGAATTAATGTGCAAATTAAATATTCATGGGCCAATTTATGTTCTTGGTCTATTTTGTGATACCCAGATGTTATTTTTTCCTCTTTGTAATCAGTGGTGATCGTTTGAGATTTAAATTCAGACTCAGCACGATTGTCAAACCTGCATAACATTTAAGTAATGAATAATAAGACTCCATAAGAAAAATCATTTAATCTTTTGTCTCCTTTTAAATGAGACAATACCAATGTGAATCCTATTTTTTTACTTCAGGATAATTTCAAATCTCTAAAGCCTATGTTTATGAAGGTAACATTTTAGATGCAGCAATTTTAAAACTTTTTGGTCTCAGAATCCTTATTACTTATAAAAAGTATTGAGGAGCTAGAAAGGGTTTTATTTTTAAATGTAAGTCAGTAAAGTTACTAGAAAGTAAAACTAATAAAAAATTAAACATTAGCTTATTTAAAGTTGCTTGTTAAATCAATCAGATTCATGTTTACATAAATAACAGCTTATCAACAATAACTGTTTTCTAAAACAAACCTGAGTAGTGGGTAGCATTTTTTTTTTTTTTTTTTTTTTTTTGGCAACGCTCTTTCATGTTAGACTGAATAGAAAATATTCAGATTCTAAGACTTGTTTCTGGACTTGATGTGTTGCAAAATGCTGCTTTAACTAAAGTATCTGGAGACAATCCAACTCAAAGACCTAACTCTAACTCAGTGAACGGAAAAGGCAAGACTATGTGGATAACCTTATCAGTTAGTTATATTTGTTTTTTCTTGGCTACACATCAGAAATAACAAGTGGTAGTTTCTGAGAGTCAATCCCAGTTTGGAACTTAATCAATGAACATTTAATTTTCTGATACTTTAAAAATCTGTGGGCCCAGGTTGCATTTTCAATGTTTCTCTACAAAGGGATGATTTAGAATCTGCATTGGTCATTTGGAAAACACTGAATCACTGATTCATGGAGAACTTTTCATGTTATTACTGGTTTCAACAGAAAAATATTGGGTGTTGGGAGGGACATATTAAATCCAGGTTATGTGACTGGGTTGTTGTGTTGTTGTTATGGGCTGTCAAGTCGGTTCTGGCTTACATGACCTTCATAGGGTTTCTGAGGCTGTAAATCTTTACAGAAGCAGTCATTGCCAGATAGCAATTTAAAATATTGAACACTTGACAGAACCAATATAAGAAACCAGGAAGTGATTAGGAATAGTACTTTGGGTTGTTTTGGCAAAAATGAAGAGAGATTAAGGTTGGAAGTTCTGGGTTTTCCATTGGGGGCAAAGCTCTACATTTGCTAGATACTCTCTTTAGGGTTAGATGCCTTCACTTTGGGCAAAATTGTTATTATTCTGAAGAAATTTGGTTAGAATTTTATTTATGAATAATGTAAATGGTGATTTATAAAGAAATAAGTTCTTTTTTTTTCAATTAAAAAAAATGCTAAGATGGCATGCTAGACAGATTTACTGCTCAGACCATCTGCAACAAAGATTGTTGCTGTTGTTAAGTGCCTTCAAGTCAGTTCTGACTCATAGCAACCCTGTATAGGGTTTCTGAGGTGTGGCTGGTGAACTTGAACCACTGACCTTGTGGTTCAAACCAACCTTGCAGTTCAGTGCATTAACCCAAAGAGTCCCACCAGGATAGGGAAGACCAAATGAAACACACACTGATGGTAATTCTGGAATTCTAAGCTTCTGAAGAAAGCTTGGAGAAATGGATCCAAAATTTACTGAAAGTAGAGGCTGAGCAGGGATAGTGAAAAAGGCAGACAGACTGGTTGGTGAAGGGACAACAAGCTAGATGGGACACAGCCCTTTTGAACTTCTCCTAGCAGCTTCAGAGACAGTCCTCATACTGACAATGGGAAAGGTATGTTTCTTCCTTGTTCCCCATGCTCCCCTGGTGACTGGAGGTGTGGTTAATCTCCATCTTTCTTAGACCCTCAGGGCAGTTCCCTGCTGTCTGGGAGTGCAGAGCCTGGAGCTTGTAGGCTGTACTAGAGTGAGGTAGACACGGATGGTACCACGTTGGTGCCGGGATTTGAACAGGCTCTGATCCAGATATATAGGATACAGAATTGCCTGATTAATCTTGAACTGGGTCAGCCCCTGGTGAGCCTTTGTTCCTGACAGACAAGGTCTAGGCCTATGTTGTTGTTGTCAGGTGCCATTGAGTCGGAACCAACTCATAGCGACCCCATGCACAGCAGAACGAAACAATGTCCTATCCTG
>NW_006408539.1:13294228-13324802 GCF_000296735.1 Chrysochloris asiatica
GAGGCTGTAAATCTTTACGGGAGCAGAAAGCCTCATCTTTCTTCCACGCAACAGCTGGTAGTTTCGAACAGCAGGCCCTGAGGTTAGCAGCCAGATTCGTAACCACTAGCTACCAGAGATATAGAAATATTTAAATTGAAATAAGCCTATAATACTGAAAATTGAGAATCAGAAACACCTTTTCTGTGTGGCGCTGTGAGTTAATGTGCCAGACTGCAAAGCCATTTGAATTGTAAGGTCGCTGGTTCAAGCTCACCAGCTGTTCCTCAGAAACCCTATACAGGGTTGCTATGGGTGCTATAATTGACTCGACAGCACTTAACAACAACAACTAGAAAGCAAAACTAAGGAATAGAGGAATAGTATCAGTGCTAACTTCCAAAAGATGAGAAAAATCAAATAAATTTCAATATTAAACAGATTGTTCTAAACTGGGGAAGAAATTAACAAAGCATTTGTTGTTTTTGTTATTGTTAAGTACTGTGGAGTTGGTTCTGACTCATAGCGACCATGTACAGTGTTTCTGAGGCTGTAAATCTTTATGGGAGCAGAAAAGCCTCATCTTTCTCACGCGGAACAGCTGGTAGTTTCAACTGCCGACCTTGAGGTTAACAGCCCGATTTGTAACCACTATGCTACCAGAGCTCCTGTTCAGAAAGATTTAGTAGATGTTAAAACAACAACAATGAGGAACATGAAATCCTACACACAAAATGAACTCAGCACAGAAAATGATGTGTAACAAAGAAACTAGCAGCACCACACACACACACACACACACACACACACACACAAATAAAGTAAAATGACAGCAATAAGTGGTTATGAGTCAGACTGCTAAGCTCAAGTTCAGCAGTTCTAAACTACCAGCCGTTCTGCAGGAGAAAGATGAGGCATTCTGCTTACATAAAGATTTACAGCATTGAAATCCCTATGTAAGGTTGCTATGAGTTGGAATCAAGTCCACCGCACATTACCACCATCACCATAACTGCAATGAACATAAATGGATTAAATACAGTAGACAAAAGAGAGCGCATAGCAAAATGGATATGAAAACAAGATAGTTTAATATGCTGTATAAGAGAATCACACCTTACAACTAAAGACAAACAGAAACTAAAAATGAAAGGATGGAAAAAATATATCAAGCAAACAGCAAACAATAAAAAACAGGAGTGACAATATTAATTTTCTGTTAAAACAGACTTTAAGGAAAAAAACTGCAAAACAGACAATGAATAGCACTATGTCATGATTTAAGTCTCTGCTGAATAAGAAAACATAAATGTAATGAATATCTATGTTACCAAGGAAAGAACCTCAAAATACATAAATAAAACTATAGTAAAACTGAAGAAATAGACAAGTCCTTAATAATAGTAGGAGATTTAACAACAATAGCAACAAGATGGTGACAGTTTAGATGCCTATCAGCAGAGGAATGGTTGAATAAACAATCATACATACACACAATGGAATATTATGCAGCAACACTAAAGAATAGCGATGAATCTGCAAAACACTGCATAACATGAAGGGACCTGGAGGACTTATTAATTAATTGACTGCAAAGAGACAAATGTTGCATGAGACCACTACTGTAAAAAGTCAAGAAAAGTTTTCATTCTATAATAAACTTTCTACGATGGTTCCAGGAGTGGGAAGAAGGGGAGAAGCTCTGGTAGCGTAGTGGTTATGAATAGGGCTGCTGATCTCAAGATCGGCAGTTCGAAACCACTAGCGGTTCCTCAGGAGAAAGATGAAGCTTTCTGCTCCCGTAAAGATTTACAACCTCGGAAAACCCTGTGCAGGGTCCTTATGAATTGGAACCAACTCCACAGTACTTAACAGCAACAACAAAGTGACAATCAGGAGTCCTGGTGTGGCGCTGTAGGTTAATGTCCCAGACGGCAAAGCTGTTTGAACTGCAAGGTCGGTGGTTCAAACTCACCAGCTGCTCCTCAAAAACCCTAAACAGGGTCGCTATGGTTCAGAACCACCTCGATGGCACTTAACAGCAACAACAAAAGTGACAATCAACACTCATGGAAGCAGCTGTCAAGAAATCAAACGACGTTTTGCATTACGCAAATCTGCTGCAGAAGATCTCTTTGAAGTGTTTAAAATCACAGATACCAGTTTGAGGACTGAGGCCCAAGACATGGTATTTTCAATTGCCTCACATGCATGTGAAAATTGGAAAATGAAAAAAGAAGACCATGGAATAATTGGTGAATTTGAGTCACAGTGTTGGAGAAGAATATTAAAAGTACCATGACCCGACTGCCAGAAAACCAAACAAATCCCTTTTGGAAGAAGTACAAGAGAATGTTTCTTAGAAGCCAAAATGGCTCGACTTCACTCATAGTTCGGACATGTTATTAGGAGAAGGACATCCTGCTTGGTAAAGTGGAGGGTCAATAACAAGGAAGACCCTCACAGTGGCAGCAGCAATGGGCTCAAATGTAATGACCATAATGGGGCTGGTGCCGGACCTGGCAGTGTTTCATTCTGTTGTGCAGAGGGTGGCCTTCAGTCAGAACTGGCAATAACAAAAGTATAGACACATGTTCACTTGGGTAGTGGGGAAGGCAGTTAAAAAGAAAAGGAAGGCAAAGAGAAAGAGGAAGGGGGAAAAAAAAACCCAGGAAATGTCTTTCTTTATGTTTCTGCTCCCCCCCTCCCCCCCCACATACTGGAAGGGAAATAATGCATATTTATTTTCTCATCAAAAACATGCACTATTTTTGTTCCGAACATGAAGGTCATGTCACTACAGCAACATCTTCTGTGTTGTTATAACATATTTAATACAGGATATTCTGACCTATTCCATCCTAATACTTTCATTTTCTCTAATAGCCTGTCCTCGATAATGGCGAGTAACAATACTCAGAAAAAAAAGAATTTCAAAAGAATCAACTTAATGAAAGACACAAAAACTACAAACAACAACACAGTTCCTATTATGTCATAGGATTTGATTTTGTTTCTCCTTTTAAAATAGATCAATGATAAGTATCCAAGTGCTTATGGGAAGATTACAGCGAGATGAAAGCTGAATGACCCACAGGAATGTGAAGACCAGATATTCCCACAAAACCTGACTTATTTGTCTGTGCTCCTTGTGTATTTGGAGAATTCAGCTTCATGACCTTACCGAAAACATATCAAAGATGAAAAGAAATTCTATTAGGAGAGATCAGTGACTTATGAAGACAGATGAAGTCACTTCTTATGTAATTTCAAAGTAAACACACATCGATAGATCTTCCTTGTTTACTAAGTTATTGTATCATTATCTTTCATGCCTTTAGTTATTTACTCTGTCTTTACACTTGTCTTTAAGTATTGAGCCCATATAATCAGAAATTATGTGGAAAAAATGTATAATAAAGATGTTTTAGAGAAAAGGGGTGAAAATTCTTCTTTGGATTTTAGAGTGTAAATAAGCATGCTGTGGACTTCTGGTGTGGTGCTGTAGGATCAGCAATGAACTGCGAACTACAAGGTTGGCAGTTCAAGCCCACCAACTTCTTTTCAGAAACCCTATGTAGACAGGGTCACTATGACTTGACAGTCCTTAACAACAAAACAAACACACTGTAGATGTTTGATAATATCAGACTCTATGAAATTATTTAAGAAATGGAATACTTTCCATATATTCAAAGTTCATAAGTCTAATTTATAGATTAACACATATAAATTTAATATAAATTAAAATTTTTATAACAATTATCATAATATTATATGCTCAATAGCATATTGAAATTTTAAACATTCTGTAATTCATGGCATAAATATCATTTTGCTCAATTCTGTTGTTAGGTGCCATTGAGTCATTATTCCTAGTGACCTCATGAGACAGAGTAGAACTGCCCCATAGGATATTCATGGCTATAACATGTATGGAGTCTTGGTGTAACACGGTGAGCTAACGCACTGAATCCAAAGTCAATTTCAGTTGCAAAGTAAGCACTTCAAGCTCACCAACTGCTTCTAGGAAACCCTATCCAGGGTTGTTATGAGTCAGAAGCAACTGGACAGCACTTAATAGTAACAACAACCTTTATAGAAACAGAATGCTACATCTTTTTCCCAAGGAACCCTTGGGGAGGTTTAAACAGCTAGCCTTTCAGTTAGTTGTCAGGTGGTGAAATGTTGTATCACCAAGGGTTCCTTTTTATAAACAGGAGTTTCTAAATGTATAAATGTGGGCAGGATAAATAATCTTGTTTTTAACTTCCATGTCCTTGTCTAAAATATAGTGCTAAAATGGTATCTTCTTGTCATTAAGTGCTGTCGCGTTGGTTCTGAATAATGGCTACCTTGTGTAGGGTTTCTTAGGAGCAGCTGGTGAATTTGAATCACTGACCTGGCAGTTCAAACTGACCTTGCAGTCCAGCATATTAACCTGCAGCACCACACCAGGACTCTAAAATGGTCTCTACCTGTGGTAAAAATTGTTAAATTTCTTCTCTCATCATTGGCATTTTAACAATGATAAACTTCTGCTCCTCTACCACCCTCTTCCCCACTACACACAGATCACCAACAAGAAAGACATGCTTTCTTGCATCATTTCTGCCTAACTTCCTGGTAGCTCTGTGTGGCTTTGTCATCAGCCAGAGCTGACCCATGACTTCATTTGGGCCAATGGGATCCGTGCAGTTCTAGATGACATCATTACGTAGTGGGCTAATTTCCTTCATTTCCAGTCTCTTCTCCTTTGGTCTAGAATTTAGTTGCACTATTAGAGATACTGCTTTGTGGAAGAAAAGTGGATGAAGACAAAAATCTTGATCGGTGCGGTCAAATACAGTAGCCAGTGGCCACCTGAAGCTATTGGGCACTTCGAATGTAACTAACATGACTGAATTAATGCATTTTAATTTGATTTCACTTTAATTAATTTTAATGTAAGTTGAAAAACTGATATTCAATATTGTCATTGGAAAAGTTTTATCTATGTTTGAAACAACTTGGGCATGTTAACCTACATTTTAAACTGTAAATTTTGTGAAATCTCAATACAGTTCAAGTATTTCCAGTGAAATATAGCATATTGAATGCATTGAATCTTGAAATCAAAATATACAAAGGTCTAGTGTGGCTCTGTGTGTGTGGTACTGTGGGATAAAGCACTGGACTGAAAGGCCAACTTGAACCACAAAGTCAGTGGTTCAAACTCACCAGTTGCTCCTCGGAAACCCTATACAGGGTGATGATGAGTTGGTAACACTTGGTGCACTTAACAACAACAAAAATCTACAAAATACATACTAAAATTTTCACCTGCTTTTAAGAACTTTAAAAATTATTGGCTACTAGGAAATGTAAAATTACACATGTGACCCACATATATTTATATCAGATATCATTGATCTTGGAGAGGTGGGACCATAAAGTTGGAATAACCTAGGTCTTTGGACCTCACTGAGCAGAACATTGTGACATCTTTGAATCACCTATCAGTTCAGACTTTTATGTAGAAAATAAAGAAACTTTCTATTTGGTTTAAGTCAGTATTTTATGTTAAAAAATCCCTGCACAATTTTATGAACACTTGTCTGTTAGTTTGTCATACTGTGTTGTTTTGATTTGTGTGTTGCTGTGATGCTGGAAGCTATGCCACCCATATTTAAAATACCACCAGGGTCCCCTATGGTAGACAGGTTTCAGGGAGCTTCTGTTAAGTAGTTAGAGTAGGGAAAGAAGGAAGTCTCTAATCATCCTAGGTTTGGCTTGTCTCAGCAGAAAACAAGCCAACCTCAGCAATGAGGAAGTTCTTAGAAGAGGGTTTGGGGACACAGTTTGTAAGAAGAAATAAAGTTAATTAATTGTAAGCTGAAACCTGAAAAACAAAACTCAAGGGAACCATATATGGACAAATTTCCAGGATTGGCTATTTGGGGCTTGAACCAGGAGGTTAGCCCACTCTTCAGACAAGAGGATATATAAAGAAGTCAAACTGTACTGGGGGCTCTACCTCTTCTTTCAAGAGAATGTCTGTAAGAACGTCTATGCTTAATAAACAGTCTTTCATTTTCCTAAGCCTCTTGTCTTTCTAACTTCTTTTGTGTGGGTAAGTGGCTACGCCTTCCCAATTATTTTGGAAGGAAAAGGACAGGACTTCAACCATGACACTTCCAGACTAAGACAAATTAGGAAGATACAGTACCAACAGTTGAGCCATCCAAGTTGGAAGACATTCAAAATACAACTGGAGAAGAGCTTCGTCCTCAAAATAGAATTGACCTTAGTGTCTTGGATGGAGTTAAGCTCTTGGGAACTTCATTTGCTAATGCAAAACAACTGAAAATGAGAAGTGAAAGCTGCAAGCATCCATGAATAATTAGAACATAGAATGTATGCAGTATGGATCTAAGAAAACTGAAATTTGCTAAGAAATGAAGTGGAACCCATATTTCAGCCATTACTGCTGCTGACACAGACTACCATTGGCCAATTTGAATCAGGCAGTCATGTGGTTTACTGTGGTGGGGAAGACAAATTGAAATGGAATGGTGTCATATTCCTTGTCAAAACAAAATTTCAAGATCTATTTTGAAGTACAATGCTTTCTGTGATAGGATAATATCCATATGCATACTAGTTGCAATTGCTTAGTGTCATTGAGTCAGTTCAGACTTGCAGTGACCCTGTATAGGGTTTCTGAGGAGAAGCTAGTGAGTTTGAACCACCATCCTTGCAGTTCAAATGACTTTCTGCCCAGTGTTTATACTACAGCACCACACCAGGACTCCATGCCTAATTGGAAGTTCAGTTTATACCGTTCTTATTCAAATTTATACACCAGCCAGTGATGAAAAAACTGAAGAGTTCTTCTATCGTCTTTAGTCTGAAATTGATCATACATGCAGTAGACATGCACTGATAAATGACTGGTGACTGTAATTCGAAAGTTGGAAGCAAAGAGAAAAGATCTGCAGTAAGAAAATACAGCTTTGGTGATAGAAATGAATTTAGAGAGTGGATGATGGGATTCTGTAAGACCATCATCACTACAAATGCCTTTTTTCAACAACATGAAAGGTGACTATACATCTGGACTTCATCAGATGGAATACACTGGAATAAAATTGACTCTATCTGTGGAAAAGAGAGAATGGAGAAATTCAATATCATTAGCCAAAACAAGGGCAGGGGTCAACTATGGAGCAAACCATCAATTGCTCATATGAAAGTTCAAGGTGAAGTTGAAGAAAATTAAAACAAGTTCACCAGAGCCAATATATGACCTTGAGTATAGCTTACCTTCTTGTGCTTTATTGACTGTGTAAAGGCTTTCAGTGTGTGGATCACTGAAAGCTATGGATAACATTTTGAAGAATAGGTAGTCTAGAATACTTAATTGTGCTCATGAGGAAACTGTACATAGAACAAGAGGCAGTTGCTCAAATAGCTACTGAATGATTTAAAATCAGGAAAGGTTTATGCCAGAGCTGTATCCATGCTTCATATTTATTCATTATGCATACTAAGCAAATAATTAGAGAAGCTAGATTATATGATGAAGAACTTGTCATAAAGACTGGAGGAAAACATTAACAATCTGAGATCTGACACGTTTGCTGAAAGTGAAGAGGACTTGAGATACCTACTTATGAAAATCAGAGATTACAGCCTTCCATTTGGAATGTACCTCAATGTAAAGTAAGCAAAAATCCTCACAATTGAACCAATAAATGACATCATGTTAAATGGAGGAAAGAATAAAGTTGCCAAAGATTTCAATTTGCTTGCATCCACAGCCAGTGCTCATGGCAGTAGCATCAAGAAATCAGGTGACATATTGCTTTATGCACAAGACCTCTTTAAAGTGGTCAAGAGCAAAGCTGTCAGTCAGCTCAAGGACTAAGGTTCACCTGATTCAAGCCATGGTATTTTCAATCACTTCATATGCATATGAAAGTTGAGTAATAAATAAGGAAAGCCATAGAAGAATTGATACATTTGAATTATAGTGTTGGAAAAAAATATTGAAACTACAATGGACTGCTAGATGAACAAACAAATAGGTCTAGAAGAAGTACAGCCAGAATGCTCCTTCGAAGCAAGCATGACTAGACTTCATCTTTCACTTTTGACATATTATTGGCCAAGGGGACCTGTTCCTGAAGAAGGACATCATGTTTGGTAAAGTGGAGGGTCAGCGAAACAGAGGAAGATCCCCAACAAGATGGACTGACACAGTGGTAGCCACAATGGACTCAAACATAACAACTGTGAAGATGGCGCAGGACCAGGCATTGTTTCCTTGTCCTCCATTGCCACAGCAAGACTCTAATTTAACATCTGAAAACTATTTAACAGAATGAAATATATTTCCAATGAAAGAATGCTATAGGTTTTCTTATTAGTAGAATTATCAATCTTAAGAGGAAACTGATATTCTTTCGCTCTTTTTCACTCCTACCAATTACAGTAGAATATAAGAAAATTTTAGTGTGCTTTTCAGAAAAAAATGGAGTGCTTTTTGTTTTATTATCTATGAATTTTATAAATGTATAAAATCAGGCTAAAGTAAACACACATTCACATCAATTTCCCCTGGATTGGGAAGGTCAGTTTCATGCTCAGCATAGCTGTAAGGATCTAATGGTCAGAGTGAGGACAAGATGGAATTAAATGAAATAAATGGTAGCTAGAAAAGGTTTTTATGGTTCTAAATTCATTTCCTCAGAATTGGAGTTATTCAAGTCTTTGAACACAGAGTGTTAGTGGTTATAATATAGGAGGAGGACCAGGTAAGAATAAGGATAAGAAAGGATGAGGTAGAGAATTCTGCAGGGGGTCTCCTCAGTGCTAAGGCTACAGGAGGATTCATCACACTTTGTGCAAACAGTAGAAGAATGAAGATGAGTTGGTGTCCAGGAGTCATGATGAAGAGTTCATCATTTCAGATTGAAGATAATGGGATAATCTTCCTTAGTGGATGTAATGGGACTATCTTCCTTCCTTGGTGGCACTATTAGAACACAGTAGCTCTGCAGACCATTAAAAGAAATGGAAAATGAAAAGAAAAGAAAGAATCCAGCTATGTACTCCATGTAATTCCTTTTCTTTTTTTCTGTTTTTCCACTTCTGTGTCATTTACAATCATTGATCAGCTCTACAGGAGAGCAATGAAGACAGAAAACAAGGAAATGTCTTGCAAATCATGAAATATATATGTCTTGCTTATTTATTAGAGGTTCTAATAAAACTCCTTAATGAGGATAGAGTTAGATTAACTGGTCCAAGTTAGGTTTAGAATTGTCAAAGGATTTTCATAATCTACAGTATTCTTTCTGTTATTTTTATTGGAGTCAATTAAGTGTCACTTAATCTGTTTATAAAATATAATCCAATGCCTGATAGAGGTTAATGTATTTCCAAATGCTTTTGTTATATGAGTCATCAAACTTTTCATATATTTGTTTTCTATTAACCTGCCATAATTTTTTTTAACAAAGGGAAATCATTCTGAATGGCATATTACTCAATATTTGAGTAAACCATAAAATTAAGTTAATACTCGATCAATTCTTGAAAAACTATTCCTGGAATTGTAACTCAGGAGTGTCGATCATTAAAAAATTTTTGGATTTTTTTAAGTTTCAAAAACAAAAGCAATTCATGTGTTACAGGACATGGATTGTGTTATTAACATGTCCGTAATGTCTTCACTTTGTCCTAGATCGTTAGTACCTAATACTTTACCCCACAGATACAAGTTGTCAGTGATCAATGGGAACATTGAGGCACAATCCTTTTTTATTATTACATCATAACCTTAAAAAGCAAAGCATAACAACAGGCAATATGTTTAAGCATAACCATTTCTCAGTTAATTCTCTAAGCAAAATCATTGCTAACAAATAATAGAGTGGCCCAGATTTGTGGGCCATTAGGAAAGGACTCTAAAGAGTCTACATTATAAACTGCAGGGCTCCAAGTGTGGCACTGTAGGATAAGCACTCAACTATAAGGTCAGTTTGAAATGCAAGGTCGGCGGTTCAAACTCACCAACAGCTCCTCAGAAATCCCATAGAGGGTCATTATAAGTCAAACCAACTCAACAGCACTTAAGCAATTCCAAATTGCAGCAGTTATAAATCTCGAAGAACCTAATTCTTCCTCATTTCATAAAAGCACTCTGTGGCTTTAAGTATTATTTTAAAACAGTTATTATTTTCAAAGAACATGGATTTCAAGGAATTTGGATATAACCTGGCAAGTAAACTGAAATTTCATAAGAAGAAATAGAAATGATTATGAACCAAGGAGTAAATGTCCTTAAGGACTTTGAATGGAATTTTGCTATTTTTAAAACACACACACACAAGAATGTTTACTTTATGTGATTATTAGCATATTTTGACAAGGGGATTCTATATTATACACACATTTATTAAAATGTTTAGAATTTACTTTAAGATCTCATCTTTTAATGTACTTTTAGAAGATCATTATTTGTCAAGATTCATCAAATGGTTGAGTCCTGGTGTGAAGCTGTAGGATAAGCACTGACTGCAAGGTCGGCGGTTCAAACTCACCAGCTGCTTGTTGGAAACCTTATACAGGGTTGCTATGATTCAGAACCAACTAGATGACACTTAACCATAACAACCAAATAAGGTCCTTGATCCTTAAGATACCTTGAAAGGCCAATGGTTCTAATAGCATTCATCTACAATGGTTTATTTCTGGTGAGAATTGTTATCCAGTCAGTGTGGCTTCCAACAAAGGTTACTAATAGGATTTGGGCAAATGCTACTTTACTTGCTGTATGACAAAGCCCTTTAATCTCATTAATTTCCAATATAAATCCATCCCTCGGAGATTTTCTTTGTTACTGCAGTTACTGACCTTCCTGTGTATCTGTTTTAACTAGATTTGTCATTCACAAATGGCGAATAATTAGCAAAGTGTTTTCTGTATCATGTGTTAGAAATTCTTCTGCATTACATAAACTATACCTTCAATGTTAAGAGTAAAATATAAGATTTTAATCATTTTCATCACTTCTAGAAGTTTTGGATGGATTCAGTGTAGAATGGTTGGACTGCCCTGAATCTCTGGAGTTGTTGATTACACAGATACCTGAAGCATAGCATTGAACCATGTCATTTCCCAATTGGTAAGCATGAGCTGTATACCAACTGAGCCACTTTTGAGTTTCCATTTGTGTTTTGAATTGGGCATTATTTCATTGATTTATATTTAAAACACAGATTTAGTTTATTTTCAAATTGGTGTTATAAATATATAAATATAAATATTTATATAAATATAAATAATTTAATAATTCACATAGGAAAACATATAACATAGCTTTTTTTTGGAAGTAACCTTACAGTGGTAGCTAAATGTACAAGTTTTATTTATCCTTTTTTTTTTTTTTTTGCTGGGTTATATGAAGAAAAACATGCATCAGGATTGGAGGGAGATTCATTAACACCCTATGCAATATGCAGATGATACAACCTTGCTTGCTGAAATTAAAGAGGACTTAAAACATTTACTAATGAAGATCAAAGAGCACAGCCTTTGGTATGGAATGCATCTCAATGTAAAGAAAATAAAAATCCTCACCACTGGACCAATAAACAACATTCTTATCAATAGAGAACAGAGTGAAGTTGTCAAGGACTTCATTCTTCTTGGATCAACTATCAACACTCATGGAAGCAGCAGTCAAGAAATCAACGTATTGCATTAGGCAAATCTGCTGCACAGGACCTTTTTAATGTTGAAGAGCAAAGATATCAGCTTGAGGACTAAGGTGCACCTGACCCAAGCCATGGTATTTTCAATAACCTCATATGCATGCAAAAGCTGGACAGTAAATAAGGAAGACCATAGAAGAATTGATGCATTTGAGTTATGGTTGTTGTTGTTAGGTGCCCTCGAGTCCAATAGAGGCCCTATGCACAGCAGAACAAAATACTGCCTGATCCTGGGCCAACCTCATTATTGTTGCCACACTTGAGTCCATTGATGCCGCCACTTGGCCAATCCATCTAGTTGGGGATCTTCTACTTTTTCTCTGACCCTCCACCTTAGCAAACATGATATCCTTCTCCAGTGACTGGTTCCTTCTGACAATATGTACAAAGTATGAGAGACGAAGTTTGGCCATCCTGCCCTCCAAGGATGTTATGGTGCTGGAAGAGAACATTGAAAGTGCCGTGGGCTGCCAAAAGAACCAATAGATCCATTTTGGAAGAAATGCAGCCAGAGTGCTCCTTAGAGGCCAAGATGGCCAACTTCATCTCTCGTTATTGTTAGGTGCCCTCGAGTGGGTACCGACCCATAGTGACATTATGCACAGCAGAACAAAACACTGCCTGATCCTGGACCAACCTCACTACTGTTGCCACGTTTGAGTCCATCGATGCTGCCACATGGCCAATCCATCTTGTTGGGGGTCTTCCTCTTTTTCTCTGACCCTCCACCTTCGCAAACGTGATATCCTTATCCAGCCACTAGTCCCTCTTCAAAATATGTCTGAAGTATGAAAGATGATTCAGAAGAGGCCATGGAATGAGGGCTATCATTGCTGATGTCCGATGGATCTTGGCTGAAAGCAGAGAATATCAGAAAGATGTTTACGTGTGCTTTATTGACTCCATAAAGGCTTTCAATTGTGTGGATCATGACAAGCTATGGACAACATTGCGAAGTATGAGTATTCCGGAACACTTAATTGTGCTAATGAGGAATCTGTACCGGGACCAAGAAGCAGTTATACAAACAGAACATGGGAACACTGAGTGGTTTAAAATTTAAAAGGTGTGCAACAAGATTGTATTCTTTCACCATACTTATTCAACCTGCATTCTGAGCAAGTAATCTGAAAAGCAGGGTTCTATGAATAAAAGCTTGACATCAGGTTTGGAGGGACACTCATTAACAACTTGCAATATGCAGATGATACAGCCTTGTTTGCTGAAAGTGAAGAAGACTTAAAATATTTACTAATGAAGATCAAAGAACACAGTCTTCATGATAGATTGAGACTCAGTGTAAAGAAATGAAAATCCTCACCACTGGACCAATAAAGAACATACTTATCAATGGAGAAAAGATTGAAGTTGTCAAGGACTTCATTCTTGTTGGATCAACTATCAACACTTATGGAAGCAACAGTCAAGAAATCAAACGACGTATTGCATTAGGCAAATCTGCTGCACAAGATCTTTTTTAAAGTGTTAAAGAGCAAAGATGTCAGGTTGAAGACTAACTAAGGTGTGCCTGACCCAAGCCATGGTATTTTAAATAACCTCATATACATGTGAAAGCTGGACAGTGAATAAGGAAGATCATAGAAGAATTGATGCTTTTGAGTTATGGTGTTAGAAGAGAATATTGAAAATGCCATGGGGTGCCAAAAGAACCAACAGATCTGTGTTGGAAGAAGTGCAGCCAGAGTGCTCTCATACTTTGTCATACATTGGACATATTGTCAGGAGGGACCAGTCACTGGAGAAGGATATCATGTTTGGTAGTGTGGAGGGTCAAAGAAAAAGAGGAAGACCTCCCAGTGAGATGAATTGGCAAGGTGGCAGCATCAATGTGCTCATGCGTGGCAACGATAGTAAGATTGGTCCAGGATCGGACAGTGTTTCTACTGTGCATAAGATCACTATGAGTTGGTACCAACTCGATGGCACCTAAGAACAACAGCATCACTTCATAGCTTCTGGTGTGGTGCTGTAGGATTAGCACTGGACTGCAAGCATCAAGATTGATGTTTCAAACCCACCAGCTGCTCTTTGGAAATCCTATATAGGGTTGCTATGAGTTGGAATGACTCTAAGGCACTCAACAACAACAAAACTTTATAACAGCAACTGGGCTGGTGTTTGACAAAATAATTTGGACCACAGCCTAGCCAAGTTGACATGTAAGGTCAATCACCACACCTGGTAAATGTAGATTGGTTAATTCACTTAAATTATTATTGTGCAGAATGATGATCAAGTTCTGGGATCAAAATCATTTCAATACTACTCAAAACAGTCACAGTACATGTTAAACCTTAAAAAAAGTGGGGTGACTGGGGGGACACGTCTGACCTCCTCCAGAATCACAAGGGAGTAGCACAAGACTCACCATCATCAACCAGGATGTTTCTTCTGAGATGGAAGTCAGACATCCATCCTCCCACCTCCTTACAAATTGGGACACCAACTATCCCTCCCATGATGCACATCTTTTTTGTGGGTTCTGTAGTTAATTTCAGCGGCCACACAGAACTCACAGACCATACTTATGGTTATGAGGTTTATTAGGGAAGTTCAGGACCAGAAATGCTGAAGACACAATTCTTCTGTCAGGACAGTCTCTTCTCACAGGCAGGTTTCTTTTTGGCCCTTAAATTCTCAATCACGTAGTCCCTCTGTCCTGCTTAGGCAATGCTACAAAGCTCTTTTAGAGCTGCTGATAAATGCCAAATGGCACTCCATTTGTCTGGAAACCTGAAGGCACTCAACTCAGACTCCACAGATTGGCAACTGCACTTCCCCAAATTAAATGCTTGGAGACATCCCACTCTACAAGTAATCCTACTGCTCAAAGGTACTCAGCTTTCTTCCATCACTGGCCAGGAAGTCCACAACTGTGCCTTGTGCTTTAGACCTTGGTTCTGCTGCTGTCTCTTTGGACCAAGGAGGCTGAATGGACATATATCTTGGGATCCAAAGGACATGCTCGATTCCTAACTCTTCTTTCCCAATGGTAGTGAGAGTCTCCCTTCTGCTTCTGAGATGGCTTATTTTATACCCAGCAGGATGGCAAAATTGACCAATCCCCAAGTTAAAGTCCAAATTTTTACACGAACAATTATCTCTGTTAACAATCACTCCTAACTCAATCACATACTTTTATCGGCATCTTTCTGCAACCTCTCTTACTCAGAAACAGCAGGAAAAAAGTTGTTTGGTAGGAGTTTTTAAAAAGTTGTTGATAGAAGTTAAAGGGCTAGAAGAGCCACACCAAGCAATTCACTGCACTGCAGGCTACTCCCTGGAACCTATATATGTAAAGTTGCCTGAATATAAATCTTTCTAAGGGCGAAGAAAGTAAACTTTTAGAGAAATGTTGAATTCCTCTCCAATGTGATTATTTGAAAATATTGACCTTTGCCATAGCAAGATTTGAGTCATAAGAAAATTACATACACTGCTGCAGTAAAAGTTAATTTTAGGACAATAATTTTCAAGGTCAAATTGGATAGAGAACTGATTGTCTATGAAATTGCAAAGAATGCTCTATATCAATGTTAATATAATTTAACTAGCAATCAAAAGAGATAGCTGGCAGAAATTTATACTTTGAAACCAAGAATTAGACATTTATGATGAGAAACTGCTTTGCTTTGTAGAAAAAACGGAGGTTTATTTCATTTGTTGAGTTATCATTGAGATTTTAATGATACATTGTTCTTGGTTGTAATCAACATTTTATAGTTGTGGAATGAAAACAAAAATAGCCTAGAGAGTTTGTTGCTATTTTTTATTTTTATTACTTGATTGTGGTTCTTAATTTAAATATGCATAGAGCAGTACTTTACCTTAAACATGATGCAATTTGAGGCAACATGATACATTTTATATGTGTACTGGGGGCATGGTGGTTCCATACCGTAAGCAGAGGACTATGAACCACAAGGTCCATGGTTCGAACCCATTAGCAGCTACGTGGAAGAAAGATGAGACTTGCGGCTTCTGCAGAGATTTAAAGTCTCAGTAACTCTATACAAAGTTGCTATGAATTGGAACCAACTCAACAGCTCCTAACAACAGCAGCAGCAATATGTGTATTGTTGCTCTTAAGTGCTGTCGAGTCAGTTGCAACCCATAGCAACCCGATATAGGGTTCCCAAGGAACAGTTGGTGAGCTTGAACTACCAACCTTGCAGTTCAAATGACTTTGCAGTCGGCACATTAACCCACAGCACCACACTCAAGCGAGGCAACAGTAGTGAGGTTGGCCCAGGATTGCGCAGTGTTTCGTTTTGCTGTGCATAAGGTTGCTATGAGTCGGTACCAACTCGATGGCACCTAACAACAACACAACAACAACCACCACACCAGGACTCCAACAATATGTATATGACAGTGAATTTACTTGATATGGCTCATCTATGCAATGATTATGTCGGATCATGCAAATAGGGTGTTGTTGTTGTTATGTGCCATGGATTCGGTTCCAATTCATAGCAACCCTGTATCGGGTCTCCGATCCTGTAAATGTTTACAGGAGCAGAAAGCCTTATCTTTCTTCCATGGAACAGCTGGTAGCTTCGAACTGCTGACCATAAGATTAGCAGCACAATTCGTAACCACAATGCTACCAGAGTACGGGACTTCATCTCAGGAACTGGTGAATTTTGCCATTCTATTGGGTTTAAAATGTGCCATCTCAGAAGTAGGAATAGGGATCTCACTACCAATAAGAAAGAACTATGAGAAGAAGGTTTCTTTTGGACCCCAAGATCCCTGTACTGAGAGATAGCAGCCGAGGCAATGGCATGGAGAGATAGATAGAGGTGGACCTCAGTGAAGCTGAGTGTCTTTGGGCAGGAGACTAGTCTTCAGAATGGCATGTCCTTTGGACATTTATCCATAGTACTGAAGCTTTAAAACACTTGCACAGGCAGGACAGAGGTCAAGAAGCCATGTGGCTGAGAGCCTGAGGATGAGAGAAGCCTGCCGGAAGTGCAGCTAAGAAGAGGCACTCCTGACTGGAGACCTCATCCTGTGCTGTTTCTGGTCTGGAATTGTACCCTGTTCACTTCCCCGATAAACTCCATAATTGTGAGTATTGTCTGTGAGTTTTGTGTGGCCATTGCAAGGGATAAACAGACCCAATGGAGAAGCAGAATGCTGTGGGAATGATGGGTGGAAGGTGGAGGCATGTCAAACCTCAGGAATCAGCCTCAGGAATTGTGCTGATTTTGAGTTTGAAGCTCTTTTCCCCTTGTGAAGTCAGACATGGCCTCCATGTCATTTTAGCACTATTCTACAACAATTATTACAAAAACACCAGTTTATGAATCATCTTCTCTTGTTTGGCGTTCCATTGTTATAAGAGTTAATTAGTCTATATGTGAAGAAAATACAGATTCTTGAGCTTAATGAAAGAAAGAATAGAAGGAAATGCAGAGAAGGAACTTCTGTAGTGGTTGCAAGGCACTTAGTATTAACTCTGATAGTGGAAAAGCACACAACCTGGTCATGGTCTCATGAGACACCCTAGTTAATTAGCCTTATAACATGTTCAATGCTTCTGTTCTAACTCCTAGTTTATTGAGCAATGCCTGGGGTCTTACAAGCTTGCAAGTGGTCATCCGAGGTACAATTGCTCTCGTTTACCTGGAGCAACAAATGACAAAGGAAAGTCAGGAGCAGGAGAAAGATATGGAACGTGTGGCCAATTGCCTCCATAAACAACCGCCTCCTTTGCCGTGAGACCAGAAGTTGATGGTGCCTAGTCACCATTACTGAACATTCTGATCAAACATTCCATAGAAGAATCCTGATCCAAAGGTAAAAGTAGAACAGAATTTCATATTTTTAGAGCTATGGAGGGTGAATGAATCCCTGAAACTATTGTCTGAAATGATCTTTAAGTCTTAAACCAAAAATATCCCTTGGAATATCCTAAAAACTAAGTAATAGTTTAGCTTAACCATAAAAACTGTCTGTCTTGAACATTATGCTCTTGTAAGAACTGTAGTCAATACGGGAGCAAATTGACAACAGCTCTTAATGGATAAGGGGGCAGTGGGTTAATGTGAAGAGGGAGGACCAGCTCAGTAAATGAGCGTGAGAAGGGAGGCACAGCTTGAAGAATGCAACCCGAGCCAATACATTGTACATCTCAAAACTGTTGAATTGGTGAATGTTTTGCTGTGTGTGTTCTCATGACAACAAAATAAAGAACATTTAGGAAAAATAAATCCTAGGTTTGGGCTACTTTAAGAATCTTCTGAGAGAACTTGATAGAATTATTGAAAACCTGAGAATATTAGCTTTACTCTTAGATTAAATAGATCAGATGATGTCTGTGTCTGGATCTACATTTTAACGTGTAGGAAATTGATATGCAGAGAATAAAACTATATTTCCCAGTAAATTTAGCTCCATAACTAAACACTATAAATAGTTCAAGTTTCAGCAGTTAGGGAATTGTATGCACTATCTACTGCCTAGCCATATGAGCAGTTTATTTTGACTGACACCTATACTGTTGACTCCTAAGTTTGTTTAGTAAACAAGTGGACAAGAAACTTGGTTCTATTTAACTGCATTGCAAGACAGTCACACAATTTCTAAAAACAAAATAACTTCAAGGCTATTAAGGAACAGTTGAAGACAAAGTAGACAAGGAATTGTGCAATTACATCACCTACTGTTTCATATAGATCCACAGAACAGCTAAAGATGCTAAGGTCTTTGAATTAAAATCATTTGTATTTTCATATAAAATTCAGAGTCCTGGAGCAGTGCTGAAGAATAAACACTGGACTGCTGACAACGAGGTTGGCAGTTCAAACTCACCACCTGCTCCTCAGTAAACCTACACAGGGTTACTCACTAAGAGTCAGAACCAAGTCAGCCACATTTAACAACAACATCAATACAAAATTCTATTTAAATAGTCACACAAAGTAAAATGATAAGTCAATAATAAGTAATCATGGTTCTTATCAAAATACATATGACTTATGTATCAGTTGTGCTCTCCTTTATTTCTCCACTACCACCACCACTTGTCTGTCAGTTTGTCATACTGTGAAGGCTTGGATGTTGCTGTGATGCTGCTATGCCATTGGTAGAAAGAAGAAAAGGCAGGCTATTTCTCAATGTTTAGCTACTGAAGTCCTTATGAATAGCAGCGCAACATTGTCAGATATAACACCAGAAGCAGAACATTATCAGTTATAGAGTCAGAAAATGAACTCCTCAGATTGGAAGACACTCAAAATGTAACTAGGGAAGAGCTGCTTCCTCAAACTAGAGTTAAACATGATGACACAAAATGGAATAAAAGCTTTTAGGACCTTTGTTTGATCCTGGAGCATGACTCAAATGAGGACAAACAGCTAAAAACATCCATTAATAATCAGAACATGGAACGTATGAAGATGACTCCGGAAAACTTGGATGTTATCAAAAATGAAATGGAATGCATGAAGATTGATAACTTAGGCATTAGTGAGCTGGAATTGACTGGTATGGCTATTTTGAATCTGACAATCACATGGTTTACTATGCTGGGAATGACAAATTCAAAAGGAAAAGGTGTCCCATTCATTGTCAAAAAGAACATTTCAAGATTTATCTTGAAGTACACTGCTGTCTGTGATAGGATAATATCCACACACCTACAGGAAAACCAGTTATTACTACTATTATTCAAAATTTCCCATCAACTGCTAAGGCCAGTGATGATGAAGTTGAAGAATTCTCCCGACTTCTTCAGCTTGAAATTGATCATCTGGCAATCAAAACATATTGATCATTACTGGTGATTGGAATGAGAAGGCGGGAACAAAGAGGAATAATCTGTAGTTGGAATATCTGGCCTTGATGATAGAAATGATGCTGGAGATCCCATGATAGAATTTTGCAAAGAGCAATGAATTAATCATTGAAAAATACTTTTTTTTATAACAACTTACCCCTGCCTTAATATACAACAAAAGGAGTTACAAACTTATAAAGTAATTTTAAGACATCTAAACCTCTGGTAGTGTAGTGGTTATGAATTGGGCTGCGAATCTTAAGGTCAGCAGTTTGAAACTACCAGCTGTTCCGTGGAAGAAAGATGAGGCTTTCTGTTCCCCTAAAGATTTACAGCCTTGGAAACCCTGTACAGGGTCGCTATGAGTCGGAACCGACTCCACAGCACACAGCCACCACCAAACTTCTATGAATATTTAACCGTAAGTTTAGAAACTTGAAAACCAGTCGAATTAGTCTTGTTGCTGTTGTTAAGTGCTATCGAGTTGGTTCCACTCATAGCGATCCTGTACAGGCTTTCCGAGGAGCAACTGGTAATCTTGAACCATTGACCTTGCAGTTCAAAATGACCTTGCAGTCTAGGTCATTAACCCACAGAACTATGTCCAGACTCCATTACTCTTAATACATTACTTATTTAATAGCTATTAAAGAAACAAAACTTTTGTTGTAAGTAATTTAGTATAGTGCTTTTTGGCCAAAAAAGAGAGAGAAGTATCTGGCTTCAATTCGAGTTGGACAAATTTGAAGTTGCATAACAGAGAATTTAATTTTTCTGTAGCATTGCCAAATTTGGTGAATAATTTTTACTTTATCTGTAGCTGGAAATGATTCAAAAGGTGTCCTTTGATTTAATTAGGAACCTAAAACTTGACTGGCATGAATAAATAGACAATAAGAAATTTTAAAGTACATTGTTCTTATAGGTAGACTAATTACAACCAAGCTTATAATTATCTAGCATAGCAATTAAATCTTCATCAACGTTTAAAATAACCTTAACATAGAAGTGTTGTAACTTTAAAAGAAGTGAGTTATATGTGAGCACAGGTCCTTTGTATGTGTTGCAGGCAGTGTGGGAAAGAGGATTGTTAGACCACGGAGAAAGCGAATAGCCTATATAGACTTCTATTCTCTTCCATTAGACAGTCAGCATTAATTGTTGTTGTTGTTAAGTTCCGTTGAGTCAATTGTGACCCATAGCTACACTGTACAGGGTTTCCTAGGAGCAGTTGATGAACTTGAACCACCGACCTTGCAGTTCAAACAAATTTTGCAGTGTGGTGCATTAACCCACAGCACCACATTGATTAGGACTGCTGATTCCCCTAGGGCCAACTCTGTGACCTGGAATCCACACAGGCTGATGGCTCTTCAAAGTTTGCTACCCTAAGCCAGGAAAAAGTAAACCATTTCTATTTTTAAGTAGAAAGTAATGGATGTGTTAGGATTGACTACCTTCATTGTAAAAGTGTAACACCTGTTAGTTGGCCTACTGAAATGGCAAGGAAAAAGCAAAGCAAATGGTTAAAGCCAGACCTTAAAGATGAAGAGAGCTGGAAACTGCTGTTTACACAGCTTTTACATTGTATGAGCAATCTAGAGATGATTTTAAGTGCATGGGAGATTATGCGTAGGTTATATGCAAATACTATGTCATTTTATATTGGGGACTTAAATATCCATGAGGTCCTAGAACCTATCCCCCTCAGATAAAGAGGGATGATTATATTTGGATCCACAATTATCACCCATGGACACAACAGTCAAAATATCAAAGGACAGACTGCATTGGGAAAATCTACCTTAAAAAAACTCTTTAAAATATCAAAGATGTTATTATGAGGACTAAAGTGTGCTTCACCAATTCATATTGTTTTCAATTGCTTCCTATGCATGTGAAAGCTGAACAATGCCTAAGGAAAGCCAAAGAAACATTGATGACTTTGAATTATGGTATTGGTAAAGAATATTGACTATACCATGGCCTACCCGAAAAAACGAACAAATCTGTACTGGAAGAAGGATAGCCAGAATGCTCCTTAGAAGTCAGGATGAGAAGACTTGTCTCATGTTCTTTGGAGATATTAACAGGAAGGACCAGTGCCCAGAGAAAAACATCATGCTTGGAAAAGTCAATGGTGGTGGTGGTGGTGTACCATGGAGTCTGTTCCGACTCATCGTGACCCTGCATGGGATTTCTGAGACTGTCAATTTTTATGGGAACAGAAAGCCTCATCTTTCTCCTGTGGGACAACTGGTAGTCTTGAACTGCTGACCTTGAGGTTAGCAGCCTGACTCATAACCACTGCATTACCAGAGCTCCTTTGGTCAAGTACAGAGTCAATGAGGAAGCCTTTCCTGGAGACAGCTTTCCATCATGGCTGCAACAATGAGTTTAAAAAATACCACTTCTAAGGCTGGCACAGTGCTGGGCGGTTGCATTCGGGTTTACATAGAGTTGCTGTGAGTCAAAACCCACTTGATGGCTCCTAACAACAACTCACATGGCAATTATCATCCTAGTTTGTGCTTCCATGTATCTTAATCTCTGTTACTCCTTATAACTCAGGAGTGTTTGTGGTGATGGTGGGATGCTGTGGAGTCGGTTCCCACTCATAGCGACCCTGTAACAGGGTTTCTGAGGCTGTAAATCTTTATGGGAGCAGAAAACCTCATCTTTCTCCTGTGGAACAGCTGGTAGTTTCGAACTGCTGACCCTGAGCTTAGCAGCCCGATTCGTAACCACTACACCACCAGAAGTGATTAGGTTTAAGATATATCCTACAGTGTTATGACTTAATTTGCATAGAAAATCTGTGCCCAAAAGGGATTACACCCACGGATAAGTTGTTGTTGTTAAATGCTGTTGAGTCGGTCCTGATTCACAGTGACCCTGCATAGGGTTTTCGAAGAGCAGCTGGTGAGTTTGAACCACCAACCTTGTGGTTCAACTGACCTTGCAGTCCAGTAAATTAATCTGAAGTGCCACACCAGGACTCCTCTACACATACAGAGGTAAGGACCCCAACATATATTTTGCGAAGGACACTGATCTTGGGACATCTTGGTTCCTGTTTTATGACATATAATTCAACTTTAGTATCAAAATGTATAGAGAAATGAATGGATGTGATGAAAGCATATATAATGTTCACATTTTATCTTGTAGTGCCTTATTTATATTCATATGTCAAAAAGTAAACAACTCTAAACTTCAACAGGAGAAACCATCAGCAACTCTACCAAATCTACCAGAGGTATTAGAGGCAGTCGAAAATACACGAATCAAAATTACTCAACAGTTAACTATGATGGTTATTAAAGGTTATATGGAGCCTCTGTGGTGTAGTAAGTTAGTCATTAGTCTGCTAACTGCAAGGTCAGTGGTTCAAATTCACCATCTGTTCCTTGGAGAAAAAATGAGGCTAACTGCTCCCATAAACCCTAAACGGAAGTTCTACTCTGTCCTAGGAGCGCAGGACTGACTGAATGGTAACAGGGTTGGTTTGATATTAAAGTTGATATTGTTGTTAGTATTGTTAGGTGTTGTCGAGTTAGTTCTGACTCCTAGGGACCCTGTGAGAACAAACTACTGCCTCTTTCTGTATTTGAGCCCATTGTTACTGCCACTGTGTCAATTCATTTCCTTGAGGGTTTTCCTCTTTTACTTTGACCTTTTATTTTACCCAGCATGATGTTTAATGATAGTAGAAAAACAAAAACAAAACAAAGGACGATATGTATAAAAATCATCACAATGTGGGGAAACGTCCTGGCATAACTAACAATTGTTGTTGTTGTTGTTAGGTGCCATTGAGTTGATACCAACCCATAGCGACCTTATGCACAGCAGAACAAAATCCTGGGCCAGCCTCACTACTGTTGCCACACTTGAGCCCATTGATGCTGTAATTTTGCCAATCCATCTTGCTGGGGATCTTCCTCTCTTTCTTTGTCCCTCTACCTTACCAAACATGATATCCTTGTCCAGCGACTGGTCCCTCCTGACAATTTGTCCTAAGTATGAGAGACAAAGTTTGGCCATCTTGGCCTCTAACAATAGCTAACAATAATTATTATCTTTCAGTTTTATTGTGACTATTAAGAGAATCATTGAATATTCATGTCTCACTCCCAGAATGTGAAGTTAATGGTGCCAGGTCAGGAGTTCAATCATAATTAGTATTTATGGAGAACAGAATGGTAAAACTCATGAACTTATGTCTGAACTCATATTGTGTATTTTTGCTCACAATAGAAATAACGTGAGCAAATAAATGAACTTCATTGAAATCCCATGGAAGATTTTATGTGCTCCAAACATGCCACTTGCACCAGAATACAGACTTTTCCTTTTTTTTAAGAACTGTTTCCACCCAAATTACAGTTCATTATTTTCCTAAACATGTCTCAAAGAACATGTTTGTATTTCTTTAGAATGTAAAGAAATGTTGTATTTCTTTAGAATATAGAATGTTGTATTTCTTTAGAATATAACAATCTAAAGTTGGAAGATGTAAACCTGGAGGTCTTAGGTCAAAATTCTAACTGAGGTGGAAAAAAACTTGGCATGCTACACCATCACCATATGTTCGACCACATTGCAGGAATAAATATTCGTTGGAACATAAATTAGTTTGCAGCTTTTTTCTTTTTTGGTCTTTTGTTCTCAACTAGGAGCAGGGAAAGATGCTTGAGGTCAATGTAGATTGCAGATTTGAACGTTTATTTATTGCCTGAGCATTTAATCTGCCCTACATTGATGTTTTAAATTTTTTTATAGTTCAATCAATTTTGTATGTTTCAGAAAATTCTTCAGTGTAATTTAATGGCGCTCACTTGAATTGAGTCTTTATTTTGATTTTTTTTTTTAAATGGGAACTTTTGGCATTCAGGCACAGATCAATGAGTATATGGAACTTTCCAAATACTTTTGTAAGGTTTTAAAGGTAAGATAGTAACTTTAAATTTGTGTTTGAGGCAGAAGTAAGACTATATTAACTATCTTAGTTGTCATTTTGGGCGGGTTTTTTTTTCCACCCTTTGAGATAGTTTAATGGATCTATGGTGTCTTCTGAATATTCTTACTAGAATCTAAAATCTATCTAATACTTTCAGAGAATTTTATAAGCATAGTTAACAATTATTATAAATATTTTATTTTGGCTAAGTTCTACTCACTGTGGTTTTAAAACTTTTTTTCATGTAAGTTCTGTGTATTTTAAGCTAAGGGTTTAAAAGACAAGTTGATAAGCATTCAATATTTTAATTATTACAACTATGAAAATTATTTGTTTACAATAACTCTTTAAAAAAAATTCTCTGGCATTGAATTTAGCGGGGATGTCTAGATTTCGTCTCTCATACTTCGGACATACTGTCAGGAGGGACCAGTCCCTGGAGAAAGACATCCTGCTTGGTTAAGTGGTGGGTCAGGGAGAGGAAGGAAGACCCCCAGTGAGATGGACTTCCACAGTGGCAGCAGTAGGCTCAAATGGAGCAATGGTGGTGAGGTTGGCACAGGACGGAGGACTGCTTTGTTTTGTTGTGCATAAGGTTGTTATGAGTAGGTCCGGACTCGACAGCACCAAAAAACAATAATAACTGGCATTGAATCACAATTTTATTTTTCTGAGTATTATTTTTTAAATTGATTGTCATGATTTTTGTAAAGTATTGTTGAGTCAGTTCTGACTAATAGCAACCCTATGCATGGTTTCCAAGGAGCAATTGGTGGATTTGAACCACAGATCCTATACTACTGGCTTTCTGGAGAGTGGAAGATAAAAGAAGATAGGCTTAAAAGCATATGATAGCCTTTAATTGTTTGTACTATATAGATATTAATGAAAACTCTGAGATTTTTTGCTGTCATCATATTCATCCTCTTCTTCAAGGCCCAGTCAACGATTCACTGGAATTTTTTTACTTACTCTCTGGGATAAACACTGGACTGCGAAGCACAAGGCCAGCAGTTTGAGCTCACCAGTTGATCTGAGGGTTTCTGCTTCCACAAAGATTTGCAGCCTTGGAAACCCTGTACAGGGTCATCATGGGTTGGAACCGCTTAATATCAGGAAACGAAGGTGCTTTGCCTATCTTCTGAATGTCTCTTCCTTACTATTCTATTTCCTTAATTCTTCATATATACTATCAGGAGAGACCAGTCCCTGGAGAAGGATATCATGGTTGGTAAAGTAGAGTGACAGCGAAAAAGAGGGAAATCCCAAGATGGATCGGCACAGTGGTGAAAGCAATGGACTCAAGTATAGCAGCAATTGTGAGGATGACACAGGACCAGGCAATGTTTCATTCTGTTGTACGAAGGGTTGCTATTGGTGGAAACCAACTCCATGGCACCTAACAACAACAACAAGGGTGCCAAGTGATTAAGAAATAAAAGGTACAAACTTATCTCTTTTTTTCCATTATACAAAGACATCTGGGAAAATCAATCAATGATGGCATCTGTAGAAATTTAAGGAATACGGTGCACAGAAACAAAAGTACCATGAAAAGAACATAATGACAACTCAGAATGTCACTGTCTAGATTTTCCAAGGTACCTGTGTCACTTTTCACTAGAATAATAGTGTAAGTATGAACTAATAGACCCCAGGAGTCCTGGTGTGACACTGTAGGATACACACAGAACTGCCAGCTACAAGGTCAGCAGTCACTCCTCGGAAACCCTACACAGGGTTGTTATGAGTCATAACTGACTCTTAACAACAACAACTGGCACTTAATAGCAACAATATACCCCTCTGCCACCTGCTTGGTGTGGCTTTTAGACAATTAAACAGTCTTAGCTTGTCTCTGTCAAGCTTACAAAAACAAAAACACCAAAAATTATGAAAAACAACAAGTATGCATCGTTGTAAAAGAGTGACCGTGTAGAAAAAACTCACGGTCCAAATGCTGCAAGTTACAGTTAAAACTCTGCTCCTGTTGTTCCAGTCCTTGTTTCCTTTGGACTCTTTCCCCGGTATTTCTTTTATTGGAATCACCTTGTAGCTATGAGCCACATGCCACAGGACTTCCGGTAACGCTTTCTTCCAGAGGAGTGCGCACCTTCATGAGCTTGGTCATCGTGCATCGTGGAGAAACAAGAGCTGTAGGATGAATATAGATTATCCTCCTTCTCTCAACTGAGCCACTCCTTAAAAATTATCCCTGACAGCTTTAAATTGTCTGTAAATTACTCTGAACTAGAGAGAGTTATGCAGCCATATAGCATCTGGAAGAGTATTTACTTATAATATTTATTTTTAATAATATTTGTATTTACACACAGATTGCTTCCAAGATTAAAGCCCTGAAAATAGCAGAAGGCTCAGCCAGCAGCCATGTGGGGACAAAGTGGATTTTTTCCAAATGGTCTTTTCAAATTCTGCTACCACACACAAATGTGACTATCTTACTGAATTAACTCAAAAGCTTGGGGAAGATTTAAGATACTTTAATTTGAAGAAAATATAAACATCAATTTAAAAAAAGTATATCACCAGAGGTAGCAAGAAAGGGATACTATAAATGGGATTTTCTCTTTTGTAACTTTTAATTCTCTCTCTCTCTCTCTCTCTCTCTCTCTCTCTCTGTGTGTGTGTGTGTGTGTGTATAGGAGTCCTGTTAAGGCACTCTAGAATAAACACTGCACAAGGTCAATTCGAACCGTAAGGTTCAAACCTAACAATGGCTACTCAGAAACCCTATACAGGGTCTCTCTGAATTAGAATCAACAAGATAGCACTTAACAACAACAATAACATATATCTATATATGTTGTTGTTAAATGTTGTTGAGTTGGTTCTGACTCGTAGCGATTCTGTAAAGGGGTTCTGAGGAGCAGCTGGTGGATTTGAACAATTGACCTTGTGGTTCAAAGTCCAGTGTTTATCCTACAGCTCCATACCAGGAGTCTGTATTGTTTTATGGGGGCAGAAAACCTCATCTCTCTCTCTCTCTCTTGCTCTTTCTCTCTCTCTGTATATATATATATATATGCTCACATATACATAAAGAGCTCCTGGTTGGGCTGCTAACTACAAGGTCAGATGCTTGAATTCCCCAGCTGCTCCATGAGACAACAGTGAGGCTTTCTGTTCCTATAAAGAATTACAGCTTCGGAAACCCTAGATAGAGAGGGTCACTATGAGTGGGCATCAATGCATAGGTGTACAGCTGCAGTAGCAGCTTACATGAGTAAGTTCAAGTTCATTTGTGCATTTTTGATTTTCATGAATTCAGTAAGACCTCATTGAACACCTGCTAAATGGTTAAATGTCAGGTGCTTTTCTTGGTGTGCTTAGGATATAAATAAAAGACAAACACGTCTTCCCTTGTTATCAGATTTACAAAACTCTGCAAGAAAAAACTGCCAACCAAGAATCATGCATCCAGCAAAGGTCTGTGTTTCACATTATCCTATGAAGAACGATCTGGAGAGGTAGGGCGCCACATTTCTTCTGACCATGGAATCTGAGACATCTCTGTGGAAGGACCACTTCATCTGCGCCTGGAAACTCCTCAGCAGTCCAAAAAGCTATGATCAGGAGCTATTTAAAGAAGAAAAAATGCAAAATGTATAAATCCATTATGGAAGTTACAAATATTTCAGATAATTTGACAAAAAAAAACAAAAAGTCGGTGGGGGGAGGGCGGTGGGAGCCACTTTTCAGTTTTACCTTGGTTCTAGAATTGGCACAAACTTTGTAATAGGCTACTAACTGAAAAGAAACTCTGGTGATGCAAAGATTAAGCTCTCAGCTAACTGAAAGCCTTGTGGTTCAAATCCTCTCACAAGTTCCACAAGAAAAGGATCTGGCAATGGATTCCTACAAAGATGGCAACCTAGGAAACCTTATGGGGTGGCTTAGTCAGCCACATGTGGTTGCTCTAATGTGGAATCAACTTGACGACACATATAAACGCAACAACTCAATGGAGAGGAGTCCTGGTGTGGTGCTGTGGGTTAATGCGCCAGACTGCAAAGCCATTTGAACTGCAAGGTTGGAGGTTTAAGCTCACCAGCTGCTCCTTGGAAACCCTATACAGGGTCGCTATGGGTCAGAACTGACTAGACGGCACTTCACAACAGCAACAATGGAGATGAGTTTGATTTGATTTGATCTTTTAAGTAAAAAGCACACCACTCCTCTGATAAAATAAGCAAACTTTCTAGGACATGTAAGCCCCGGTAGTGTTGTGGGTTACAAGTTGAACTGCTAACCACAAGATCAGAAGTTTGAATCTACCAGTAGCTCCAAGGGAGAAAGATGAGGCTTTCTGCTCCTGTAAAGATTTACAGTCTTCAGTCCTGGTGTGGTGCTGTGGGTTAATACACTAGACTGCAAGGTCATTTGAACTGCGAGGTTGGTTGTTCAAGCTCACCAGCTGCTCCTTGGAAACTGTATACAGGGTCGCTATGGGTCGAAACTGACTCAACACTTTGTAACAACAACAAACCCCATATAGGGTCACTATGTGTCGGAAATGACTCAATGGCACACAACTACCACCAGCACCATTAATCTAGAAGGACCAGACGTATTCTTATCAGGTAAAAATGTTTCGTAAGAATTCAGCCAGGAATTATTCTTAATCCATGGTCTGTTTGTCTGTCTGCCTGTTACATTATCTTTCCCTATGATCTCAGCATCTGAGGGTCCAAGATGACAGTGAGAGTAAAGATATTTTTTAAACATCCCAGTTCTTGTGTTTACCAACATAACGAGATATATGAAGAACTAACTGAGAGGCCAGGTCATTCTAACATAGCAAGACACGCATCTAGATCAAACAATGAATGCTGTATCAGCTGAGATTGCTCTGCATTTCTAGACAGACCTTAGAATCTGGCCCTGAAACATTGCAGTAGAAACAGGTCTGACCCATGGCCTTACAGTTCCTCTCAGCAATCCTGCAATCCTTTCTGAGAGGATTTTAATACTGTGGTCCTTGAGGATGTTTTATAACACATGTAATCTTCCGTGTTTCCAAGTCTTAGTTCCCCTATAGTTTTTCTGTCAAATTCTTAAGGGTGAGTAGAAATAGAAATGAAGCCACACATTGACTGGAAGCCAATCGCAGCTTGACTCACAAGGCACAGTGGAGGCTAAGCTAAGGCTACTGTCATTTGCACCATTCTTAGCATCCTGCTTACAGTACTGGGGTGAGTCCTAAGCAAATGACCCTATGCTTAGTCTAGAAGTATGACATACTTCATAAATAATGTGCATTCCCTTTGCCAGGACACGTAATTTGAGGAATAAGTGGCGTAATCAAAAGTACAATAATCTCATTCAACATAGTTAACTTTAGCACATGTATCACAGTTCTGTGATGCATGGATAACTTTGAAAATCAACATTACTCACACTCTCTCAAAGTCTATGGATTGATCATCATGTAATTACAGCAAATGCATTCTGTAATTGTGTTATCAATTAAAGTTTCCTTTAAACAGATGATTTACTATGACTGTTCAACAATGCTGTATTTTTGTACCAATGACTGTGTTGGAATGCTAAGTGCTGCCAAGAAGTAAGATGACAAACATTGTTGATTTTAGGTCCTCTCAAGTAGGTTCTGACTCATAGTGACCCTACATACAACAGAATGAAACACTGTCCGGTCCTGCCCCATCCATACAATTGCTGTTACATTTGAATCCTTTGCAGCTGCCCCTGTGTCAAATCCTCTCCTTCAGGGTTTCCCTCTTTGTGTTGACCCTCCACTTTACCCAAGCATAATGTCCTTCTCCAGGGACTGTTCCCTCATAATAGTACATCCAAAATTTGACAGGTGAAGTCTCTCCCTACTGACTTCTAAGGAGCCCTCTGGCTGTACTTCTTCCAGCACAGATTTGTTTGTTCTTCTGGCAGTCCTTGATAATTTTAATATTCTTTGCCAACACCTTTACTCAAATTCATCAATCCTATTGTTGTTGTTGTTAAGTACCGTGGAGTCGATTCCGACTCATAGTGACCCTGCACAGGGTTTCTGAGGCTGTAAATCTTTAC